>NC_083228.1:45975730-46628855 GCF_032191835.1 Heteronotia binoei | reverse complement strand
AATGGGAGCAGGCTAAAAACGGGCCTCTTCCATGGCAGACTTTTCCCTGTAGGGACCCAGTTGGATGTGATCGACTTTTCTCTTACATACACACTTTGACACGGCCAAAAGCGGCGTGCTTTTTTTTTTTTCCTCCCTCCCTCTTTTTTCAATTTACCTTTTAAAGGCTGTGTCAGAAAACGCTGCAAATGAAAAAAATGTAATATATAAAAAAACAATTTTGTGGTAACATGTTATTCCAATTAGAAGCATTAGCGCTATACTTTATACACCCCCTGGGGTTTGGATTAACAAGCAGCACCAAAAGAAACATTATTCCTTACCTAAAAGCGCAAAGCTTTTGCCTTGGGTTTTTTTGGACTCAGAAAAGTGCCGTTTGGACAGGCATGGGTTTCCAAAAGTTTCAGTTACAAGATGATTAACTAAAGTCTTGCGCTCAGACCTTAAAAACCTCCTCGTAGGTTAAAGACTACAGCTGCCAATTTGATTTTATTGTATTTTTGTTAAGTTTGGAGCTTGTTACTTGCTCATTAGAAAGGCTTTATGGCTATTGCTCATGCAGAGATCATCATCCAAGCCGGTTCTCTCCCCCCCTCCCAACTGCATCGGGTTTTTAGACGCAACAACCCAAAGACTGGACACCACAATTTTGCGGTAACCAATACTTTGCAGTGCTTCCAGCCCCAGCAATGCAGTAGGTGGAACAAGATGGACCATACTGGGTCTTTGATGGGAGAAAGAGGGGTTCCCCTTCTTCCCATGGTCGCTGCCGTGCCCCCCCCCTCTCTCTCTTTTACGAGGCATTCCTTCTCAAACAAGCGTCACTACAGCGGGGTTACGTTGCATTTTGAGGTACTTAAGAAAGCGGTTGTTTCTCTTCAAACCTCTCCCCCCCCCCGCTCCTCCCCGGCCGCCGCTCTTTGCTTTCCCTTCCCTGATCAAAACAAGAAGTGTCTAACCGCCTTGAGGAATCCCAGAAGCGTGCACAGCAATATGGTTATTATCGGCCTGATATTTGGGGAAGAAAGTGCTAATGGGCAATCTGGTGTTTATTTTGAAACTGCTAACAATGATTTTTCTTGGGTAAAAAAGGCAAGTGTGTCTGGGCACACGGTTGAGTGGGTTTTGAGCAGAGGCTCTAACAGATGGCGCGGAGCTATAGGTGCGCCTTCTCTCCCGCGCGCGCTGTCTCGCTCTCTCTCCCCCTAGCCCCCTCCACTCGCCCAGACTTAGGGGAACCGTCGTGCCTGACCGGACTGTAAGCAGCCGCCAGGCAGCTTGTGCAAAAGGCTTTTCCGCTCTCTAGCCTCCCCTGCCCCTCCCCCCCCCCCAGCTCCAGCTCCAGCCTCGCCTCCCCTGGAGAATGAGCGAGCCGGGTCGGTCCGCGCGCGCCGCTTTCTCTCTCTCTCTCTCGCAGCCGCTCCCCTGGAGAGGGTTTCCCGCGCGCGCCGGGCCGGCAAGTCGAGCACAGGGAGAGAATGAAAGGCGAGGAGGCCGCCCGGCCGCAGCAAAAAAAAGCGCGTGCATCTCCTCGCCACACAAGGGGTGCTCGCTCGCCTCCCTCCCTCCCTCCTTCCTTCCTTCCCCCTCTCTCTCCCTCTTTGGCGGCTGCCTGGCCTCCCCCCCCCCCCGCCCTCGCTTCCCTTCACACAGCCTGGGCCTCAGCCGTCTGTGCTCCATGAGGTCACTTTTGCTTCCATAGCCATTGACTGCCAGCTCGTTGCTGCCTTCCCTGCAAACCGCCTGCGTTGAGTGCGGGGCAGCGGGGGCGCGTTGGGGGTGGGAAGAAGCCGCCGACCAAAACAAAAAATCTCCCCGCCGCTCAAGCCACCGTCGCGCCTCTGCCCCCCTCGAGAGAGAGCCCTCTTCTCCTCCTCCATCCACTTGGAGTCACTTTCCATCCCCAGCCGCCCCCCCGCCCCGCTTCCCGCCCGGCCTCTGCTTGTTGACGAGGCCACGAGGCGCTTGCTCGGCCTGCCCGCCCCTCCCCCGCCTGCCAAGAGTCCTCGAGGCGGAAGAGGCGACCGAAAGGCCTGCTTGGCCCAGGAGTCGCCGCCTCGAAGCAGGTAGCGCCTCTGCGGAAGCCAAAGTAATATATGACCCCGCAGACATAACAAGCGGTCGCTGGCTGCAAATGTTTGTTGTTGCAGCACGCCCTATAACTTCTGGTGATTGTTACTTCGCCTCTGATGAATCCCGCGTATTTAGATGTGATTTATTTTTTATTCTGTAGCACCAACAGAAATCCATAAACTGTCGGTTCAGCGCCATTGACTCTTTGATCAGTTACTGGGCTATTTCTCTCCCCCCCCCCTCCTTTCCTCCCCGTCAGCGAAGAGAGATTAAAAGCCTTTATTTTCAGCACTGGTGCTACTGCAAAGATCCGTAGCTTCAATTACCAGCCCAAGCGTGCTCGAAAATGCTAGCCTCTTGCCTCTCCCCTCTCTCTCAGGCTCGCCCTCCTTTCTTCGAGAGCAACGAAACTCACAAAGCTGCCCACAGTAGCCTCTTAATTAGCCTACAGCGATTTCCGAAAACATTTAGCTGCTATGTACAAAGGGGAATAAAAAAGACATTGTCAACTCGAGAGCGCTCCAGAGTTTAAAAGGGTGCTTCTCCGTAACCTATTGAAATAATTATTGGAGGGCACAACGCCTCCGTCTTTGTCAGGACTGGAGTTTGCCTGTCAGATCGGGTTTTCTCTAAAAGAACACCACTCATTTAAATCTAACCCTATTTTTGTCAAGAGCACGGGAAACTTTCTGAAAGAAATAATGTTTTAGGAGCTTGCTCAAGCTGCGGGGCTATCACATGCAAGCGGTGTGAAAAGCCTGTCCTTTGATCCTATTCATTTTTAATATATATATTAGGTAATCACAGAGGGAAAACACCTATCTGCTTAGATTCTTTTGTAAAGAGAACCTCTCAAAATGTATGGTGCATTGTATATAAGGCTGACACCACTTTAGAATGTTGGACACAACTTCCGGTGGTTTACACGTGTGGAAAACATTATCTCTTCTTGGGGGGGGTGGCGGTAAGAGCAACTGAAACATCAACATGGGTCTAGGGGAGGTTAAAAGAAAGAAGTTGAGACACCCAGCTAATAAGCTGCTGCAAAAGGAGTCCCCTTAATTGTATTGGAAGAATTCTTATAGCACATAGTTTATCCTCGGGAAAGTTGACCAGGACAGGTTAAATAATTTAATAAGGGTCTGCTTGTAATTATGTTATTTACAAGGGATGACAGGGGTTTGAGGAAGAAACGGGAGCTGATCTCAGAGAAAATAGACGGGTTTGGGTGACCCCTGGAGCATAGAGCTTGAATTATGGAGATGGGGGACTGCGAGGTGAATCTGGACTAGCGGAGAACAAGATGACTTTTCACCTCAACACATTTAACTTTAACATCCCAAATAAACGTCTCGCGAGACTAAATCATCCCTTTTTAAAGGAGGGGGGAGAGGGGGAAAAATAGCATCTTTGATTCCAACGCCACTAGGAGATGCTCTTTCTTTTTAGTGGTGTTATCAAAGTAATTGTCCAAATTGTTTTAAAATAAAATCGAGGCAAGACCGGAGCATAGCTTGCCCTTGTCAATTATCTTGTCCCCAAGATCTATCAAATTGAAATCTGACTCCAAAGGGCAGCGAATTAATAACAGACTTATAATCATGACAATAAACCTGTTTCAGTTTCTAAATATTTGTCAATATTATAGAATTTTAATTAACTTGTCAAGGAAGCTCAAAGAAGAAGAGGCGAGGCAAGCCCTGAAGAGTTCCAATCCCTCAGAAATAAAGAATCAGAAACAAACTCGGCAACTCTCAACTTTTAGAAAAGCTTAAACTTTCTCACCTGTTTGGTCATTGAATCTATTAGGCGAACGTACAGATCTTGTTCCGTTCTAACTCCTGCAAAGAGGACGGAAAGACCCAAAAACAAAAGAGACATCATTCTGTTAGAAAAATGCTGTAGTGAGCAAGGTAAGGCACACATCTGACACCCTGGATACATGAAAAACGGGCGCTATGCACAATTGTCGAAACACGCAATAAAAGGTCTGTGAAGAGGAAACTGAAATAAAAATTATCTAGACAGCAAGCTGTAGCTGTCTGAAATCAGGGAAATAGGAGACAGTCGCTTTGACTGAGATAACCTTTCATTAACTGTGGCCTGTGTTGACATAAAGTTGAACACCAGAAAAGGACAACATTAGAAATAAACGTTGATTGCTTGTTTCCTAATATAATTTCCCTTGTAAATATTTGCTATCCTACTCGAAGGCTGTTTGGATGTGGAATATTTTACATCAGCCACGATGGGGCTAGGCAATCACAATAATTAACATTAATTTATAAAACTGCTGGGGACAAAATCTCTTAAAACTGATGTTGTGTTGGAACAGATATTGATTCCGGTTTTTGTTTGTTTGTGTGGCTTTTTTTTTTTTTACTTTCGACTTCAAGACCAGCCGGTTAATCATGTAAAGTACCATTGACTTATTGATCGTTTATGTTTTGTTTTCTTTCTATGCCATAAGAAGCACCGTGTTCACAGTCATGTAATTTTAATCTCAAAATCTTTATATCCTTTGTTTACGTTTAAAGGCTCAAGACAGAAGGTAACAATCTGTTACATATACAGATACAAAAAAAAAAAAAGGAGATAGTGTTGAATAAACTTACCATTACTGTATAATAGCTGGAGTTTATAGTGAATTCCATTGTTAGTTTTTTCATTGTTTGGCTCCTGCAAATAAGGACAAATAACTGCATTTAATAGGAGGGGGTAATGCCATAGGTGGTCTCCGGCAGCTCTCTGCAGCAGTTCCCCAGTACAGTGTCTCGTTTTGTTTAGCCTGCCTTGGTGGCAGATGAAGTTTGCTCGGGAGCGAAAATGTGACTTTTAGCGGTTAAAAGGAACCGGCTAAGCTGAGAGAACTTTGTAAAGCACTTTAAAGGCCAGCCCCTGGCATAAGAACTTGGGAGAACTACACGTGGGTTGGACGCCTCTGGAGTCCCGTTAGAACTGGCAGCGTTTAAGCCAAGGTGAAAATTATCTTTAATCGTTTGAATCAGACTTAAATCACATCCCAGTGTAGCGTTTTATGAAACCGGGGGTGGGGGGGGGGGAGATGGAGGTAACAAAAAAAAAAAACTTACTTTCTCTTTTTCCACAAAGTCCACAAAAGCTGTCCTTTCAATCTCCACTGGCTGTCCCTGCCTGTCGTACAGTGCTAAGACGAAGTGGAAAAAATTGGATTTTCTGAGATTGGAAGGCGGCTGTTTCTCGAAATGTGCCCGAGCCAACCCCACACCGCTGCGGGGAGAAAAAGAAGACAACGTCTCGGTGAGAGCTGGAGACACCCGGAGAAATAGAGAGAGAGTGGGGGGACTCGGGGGTGGGGGGCCGGCTTCCGATGCAAACACTGGGAGAGGATGGGAATTGCATTTGGGGGAGAAAGGGGATTTCTTGATTTGTCACTATCGCCCTAATATGATGTAATGGAAAGGGAGAGAGAGAGAGAGACGGGGGGCGGGGGGGGGGGGCTGGAAACATTGCAGCGGAGTTCAAGGAGATTATAATTGATATGGAGTATTGAGGGGCGATTTACTGTCGGCATGAGAAACGCCAGAGACGGAAGGGAGAAGGATCATTTGGCACACGTACCTTTGGGCGGCTGTGTTAGCATCCACTACCCCAGCAGTATGCATCCATGAGCGGACTGGGTTCATTCCACTGCCCAGCGGTTCTTCTTTCATGGTCGTCCCACCTCGTGGTATATTTTCCTGAATCCCAAACATTAAAACAATTTTGGGGCGAAACCAGCTCCTCACCAAAAGGGGTCACAAAACGAGGGGAAATGTCAGACCGAGGGGGCGGGGGGTGGTAGTTGATGGCAGTTTCTTTCGCGGGTGTGTGTGTTTTTTCTCCCCCTCTCCCCCCTCTCGCTCGCCTCTCTGTCTCTCTCCGTCTCCCACTCTCCTTGGCGACCGGAATAGAAGAGATGACTTTACTCCCCGCGATCAGTCGGAGGAAAGCCCAGTTCAAGTCGTCTTGCCGTCTTCAATCTGTCCTGTATTGGCACCACATAAACAATATACTGAGCAGTTCTACTTGGATGGCGTTCCAGTTTGGAGGTTTAAAAAAAAACACCACACTCACAAAAAAAAAAAGAAAGAAAAGAAAACCGGAGGGGTTGCGGGGGAACGGACGTAGAGGGGTTTCTTAAAAAAAAAAAAAAGTAGAAACTACAGCCGTCGGTATTGCGAGGTTTTCTCTCTCTCTCTCTTTCTCGCTCTCTTTCTTTCACAAATAAATAATTTTTGTTGTTTGTTTGTAGAGGCGTCTCAACGTGGTGTCATCCCAGTAAAACAGCATCAAAAAACCTTCAGGACACTGCTGAATCGACCACTTCTGGCAAGGCTCTCCTGCTCCAAAAGACAAATAAACGAAAAAATGATTACCATGGAGGTGTTCCTGGACACAGGAGAGCTTGGTGAGGGGCCTTTAGCGTCTTGCAGAATGGATGGGAAGCGTACAAAACTCAGCCCTCTATCCCCTAGGAATGGAACCTTTCCCGGGAGCCAAAACTCTAAACCCCCGGGAACGGCGCTGTCAGATTCTGACGTGGGGGAGGCGGGGCCAACACCATATATGGGGGGCAGAACAAATCCTCCCTTTAGCCGAGAGCTCCACAGCTTGTTTAGTTCTGACTGACTGCTGCAGACTCGCCGTGCAGCGCCGCGCTGCTGCTCCCCCTCCCTCCCTCCCTCTCTCCCTCCCGTCCTCCCTCCCTCGCAACGCAGCCGCTATTTTTTATTTTATAGCGAGATATACATTATAATATGTATATGCATGCAACACACACGCACGCGCCGGCAGCCAATGAAGTTTGCTTTTTTTTGTTTCTTAAGTAGCTGCACAAAAGACAACTGGAGCGTCTCACAATTGCAAGAATCACGATCGTTAAAAGACTAATAACCCTAAATATCAACAGCAGAGACCGAGGCGGCTGTGTGTTAGGCGCAAGGCATCGCAACTGCGCTCCAGCAAAACGCACGTTTTGAAGGAAAGGGTGCGGAAGGGGTGTGTGTGTGTGTGTTCGTGTGTGTGCAGGAAGTAGCTGGCCATCAGCAGGTGCAAGCGTGTCAGTTATCAGAATCCTCCCCCCCCAGCCCCCGCCCCTCCCTCTTACAGCAATATTTGGATTAAATTAGAGAAGAAAGGGCAATTCCAACAAGGTTTGGTGCCTGCTGAAAAGTGACTCGGCCCCGCAGTAGACTTAGTTGCATTAAACAGACAAATGAGGTATCTGGTTTAATTTTATGATCTAAGCCCTGCAAATATTACAGGTGGTCTGCAAACTACAGAGACGGTGATTAGTACGTTTTTACCAGCGGCAATCAGCCGCCCTTACATCTGGGCAAAAGCAGGGCAGCAGCAGGGGCGCAGCGGTGGCGCACAAACTTTCTAACAATATTAGCCGGGAAGGTGGACGCCGTCAGGAACAATAGCCAAGCGAAGCAGGTCCTCTTTCCTAACCTATTTGGCTTCCTTCTGCACAACGCGCGCGCACACATACAGGCTGCAAAGTTATGCTTCCACTGATGTTGATAGTGGGCAGAGAAAAGAAACCTTGAAGAGATCTTTAAAATCCAAATCGATGCCTAGTGGTGCTTTCCAAGTGACGGAATTCTTTTGACTTTGAGCTGTTTTCCGGTAACAGGTCAGGAAGACAGATAACACAGCATCTTTAAAACTCCGGTTTCGAGGAATGAAGGGGTGGAGTTGTGGTGCTAGAATTTAGGGCTGGCGATTAGAATTGTAGTAAGAGTGAAATTGCTAATTACTTGTGAGACCTAATGCCTGCAGTAGGAGATAGATAGATAGATGGATAGACAGACAGACAGACTCATCCTTTTACAACAAAAAGACTATAGGGATAGATAAAGTGTGTCCTAGATACTCTCCTAGAGAAGTATAATAGAGCCACCTGTCACCCTTTGGTTATGTGTATATGTATATATTTAAAAGACTACAACAGAGGTGGGATAAAAAGCTTTCCCCGTCTTGCGTGGATTAGGACTTCCTTTTATGTGAATTGGCAGGGTATGGACGTTAATATTTCAATTAAT
Source organism: Heteronotia binoei (assembly GCF_032191835.1). Classification (NCBI taxonomy): domain Eukaryota; kingdom Metazoa; phylum Chordata; class Lepidosauria; order Squamata; family Gekkonidae; genus Heteronotia; species Heteronotia binoei. The sequence continues at coordinate 46,620,714 of NC_083228.1, read as the reverse complement.
CGATGAAAATCGAAGTCCGATTTGTGTTATCAGGGGACCCCATCCCTTCTCCAAAGGTTGTGGGGGGTACGGAAAAATGTGTTAGAAAGCAATCTATTTGGCTGGTGTTGGGGGTTAATGACTATTGCTAAAGATAAGTGAATTATCAAAGCTGTTGCTCTACCCGATCTCAAAATCCATTACATTGCTGGCCGTCTAATTAAATACGTAAGTATAATAAAATCATATTTTATGACTATTTGAGGGTAATGAGATTAGTCTTTAGAAGCGATCGCCACATATTAAAGATGCCACTGTCTATAGAATGTTAATAACCTTAAATCAAAGTGTATAGAAACTATTCGTGATAAATTAAAGGGGAAAATCTTGTCTCCATAATAATCCCGGAGTGTTACAGTGGGGTTGACTGGAAGATGCCAGACTTCCGTTGTGCCGGTCTTCCAAGCAAAACTAAAGTTACAAAACAGGTTGGTGAAAGTCTCTGTCTGTCTGTCTGTCTGTCTGTCTGTCTCCCCCTCTGTTTCCCTCTCTGTGGCATGTTTGTTTTTAATACCGTATACTCAGAGAGTCAAGCTTCTTGGATTTATCAAGTACAAAATACGCGTCTCCTTTACAAAAAAAAAAAAAAAGATATTCCACATTCTAGGAAAGGAGTGATCATAGCAAATTTTCGAAAACACACTAAAGAATGTTAAAGTCGCTCCTTCCTCGTGCTAACAAAAGCATCATGCTTCAAACCATTTACAGTATCTTTAATTCAGATTACACGCGCCAAGGCGATTTAAATCTGATTACCAAATTAGAAGGTTTTAAAACAAATCCTTTTAAATCTGATACTGTTGACTAAAAGGGGGAGGGGAGGGGGAGGGAAGTTGCATAAGCCCCTGACACATAAGGTAAGGATCCTGCCCCAGAAAGAAAAGAGAGTTTTAAACCTTTTTGACAACAAATGCAGCTGCCCCGCTATTTTGGACGATATTAAGCGAAAATGAATGCAAATCTGTGTTCAGAAGCCATCTGGCCAGAAATAGGGGAGTCAGCTGCTCTTCACATCAGACTCTGAGGCTGAATCTATTTCAGCTCATTTTCTAGATCATCTGGTCTTGCACCCAAAGCGTGGAAAATACGGTCTTTATAATTCACCAAGTTTCTTTCTTTCTTTCTTTCTTTCTTTCTTTCTTTCTTTCTTTCTTTCTTTCTTTCTTTCTTTCTTTCTTTCTTTCTTTCTTTCTTTCTTTCTTTCTTTCTTTCTTTCTTTCTTTCTTTCGCAATGATATATATATATATATATTTAAAATGCCTGCTAGTCTTTGGGTCATAAACCAGTGGCTTTTGCTTGTTATTCGGAGCGGCTTGTTGGTTTTTGGTTTGTTTGTTTGTTTTTTTAAAAAATCATCACTCTGCATATTCCAAGTGTTTCATGGCGAAAACAAGGGACAATTGCTCTGGGAAAAGTGGGAGGCTGGTTTTAGTAGCGTTCGAATAATGTGCCGGGTGGGTGCGGGGGGGGGAAGGCTAAGAGCGTTAATATTAATTTTAAAAGTGGGTTCTCTGCTCCCGAAGGGGAAAGAAGCCCTTCCCTAGGTGCTGCTCTCCCTTGTGGGGAGAAAGCCTGGGGGGAGGGGAAGGAGGGAGGCGCTGCGCCGACCTTTTGCCCAGAATTAAACTTCTCATGACTTTTGCAGTCGGCGAGAGGGAAGTTTCCAGGCCAGCAGCTCACCCTAGACCTAGAGCCTGGTGGTCCCCTTTTTGCCTTGGCCCCCTTCCCCTGCCCCCCACCCCCGGCAAGGGAAAGTCTGGGGGCAGCGCTAGCCCAGCAGCCGCAGGCAGCCTCCTGCAAGCGCTCGCCCCCACCCCCTAAAAGTCTTGACCTTAGCAAAGTTAGTCATGCAGAAGGTGCTGTGGATTTGAATGAGATTTGCATGTGGCAGCCAAGACCTCCCGAAGTAACGATCCTCCTCCTCCTTGGAGTGTGTGAAGTGTTCCTTTTGTGTGAATTTACGGGGTGAGGCTTCAATGATCCCCCACAAATTTGCATTTAAATAGCGACATCAAGCGATTCGCGTGCCACACACCAGTGGGCTCCCAGATGTCAAGCCGAAGTCAGTCAGATGGCCATTGCCCAGCTGTCCTCCTCAGCATCATACCAGAGCATGCAGTGACCTTAAAGGGACAGAGCCCTCCCTTGGCTTTCATCACCATCCAGACTCCTCGTTCTCCCTCCCTCCCTTCACCCCCCCCCCCCAGCCCGCCCGCCCGCCAAGAAACAAAAACAGACGGGGGACACGTCCGATCTAGCCGGATTCAGTGTGGCTCATTGTGCCGCCTTCCTCTGTTAAAAGCCTGAGAAAAGACGAGGCAGAGTCCCCCATAAATCATGTTTAAGACCCCCCCCCCCAGTTCCTTTCTGTGTTCCCTTACAACGCACAGCATAATGACCCCTAATCCCACACTGTACGCGGCTCCCCCAGATCCGAACGGAGAGGCTCATTTCCCCGGCCTGAGAGAAGATTTAAGATTCCCCCCCAACTTTATCATTATCTCTCTCCCCCCCTCCCATTCCTCTTGATCATCCCCCCGGGACTATTAGCTCAATCAGCTCCCTGCTATCCCCCAGCCCCGAATCGAGAGGAGGCGTCACATCTCAAGGGTTTCAAAGCCTCCAACTTTCTCCACGTGGATCCTGCCCGGTGCTGAGAGCCAGGCGGCTCTGGCACTTCCCCCAGCAGTTCTGTCTCCCACCCCCCGCCGCGCACAGCCCAGGAGGAAGCAGGGAAAGTTTCCTCTTTGGCAAAAGAAACTTTGAAGCGGAAGGGGGGGGGAGGGAGGCGAGAGAAAAGTCCCAAGTGCGGAGCCGGGCACCCCCGCCAGCCTAAGGCCGGGCCTTGCTCTGCCTTCTGGGGACGCGCCGGCTTCCTGATCGCCGGCTTTGGAAGGGCCGCACGCTGCCTCGACGTCCCCTCGCCAACGCCGATACTTCACTGGCCGTGTTTTCCAGACGCCTTTGGTGAAGGGCGCGTTTGGTTCCACTCGGGGTAATTGATGCCCCATTTCACCGAAACAAATCTCAGCCAACCTCTAGTTTCCTGGAGGAGCTGTGTGTGCAGTTGTGATTGTTTCAAGCCGGCACCAGCTGGGGTCGGGGCCTCTCCCCGGGTCCGAGCTGCTGCCGGCTGCCATTTGGCGGGGGGGGGGGGGCGGGAGGAGGCGGAGGGCGCAAGGCACACCCGCTGCAGCCCACCAAGAGCCAAACCCCGGGGCCCCTGGAGCGAGCCTCCTAGCGGCAGCTCCAGTTTGGCGCTTCTCTGCAGGGAGCCTTCCACCACCAGCTGGGGGCCGGAAGCGAGCCCTGGCCGCACAGGCGCCTGGGAAGGTCCCTGGCCTGCCTCAGGGCGCGCGGAGTTGGGCTGCCAGAGGGACGTCCCATTCCGCCACATCTCGCTTGGCCTCCAGCCGCCAGGTGCTCCAGGCCGCCCGCAGTGGCTCAGCGCGTCGCCGGCGGGCCGCTCTTGTTCCCAGCGGCCGACCAGCTGAGCTGCAGGCGAGCCCCGGGGCCTGGAAGGAAGTGGAGTCGCCCTCCCGGCAGCGCCTTGGAGTCGCTCCCTCCGCACCCCCCTGTCAACCCGCCACCGCTTCCTTCCCCAGACACCACAAAAAGGGCAGCGTCGCCAGGGAGGGCCTGGGAAGCAACCAGCCTGTGCAGGAGGAAGGAACCCGGGTGCGGGGCGTCCCGCGCTGGGCCAGGCAGGCTCCGGGAGAGAGCCTTTACCCGCAGGCCGCAGGGCAGCCCAGACCTGAGCGACTGGGCTTCGGGGTCTTTCCCATTCCAACTCAAGCTGTGTGTCTGTCTAGCCAACCAGAGCAAGTTTGGGAAACTGGGACTCCTTTTCCAAAAGTGGCCTTTCAGTTACAAAAAAAAAAAAAAAGGCTAAAGTCTATCAGTGAATGAATCCGTGGCGTTTCATGAAGGGGAGACGGACCGACCCGGCTGATTTCTCCTGGTCTTAATGACTTGAGGGAAACACAAGGCAAGTTCTGCCGCGACAAGGCAGATCAGGCCCTGCCTTCCGGGGGATGCGTTTCCCTGTCTCGTTTTTTCCTCTTCTCCTTTTAGCTCACTCGTAAGGACTGGAAATGGTGGGGACTGCCAACAGCAGAGGAAAGACCTTTCCCCCCCCCTTTAGACGAGTATCTTGAAACACGCGCAGACACACACACTACCGTCTCCCTGAATAAAGAGATTCAATTCTCTAAGTAAAGAAATGCTGGTCTCGGGAAAGCGACGCGGAGGTGGGGAAGTTTGATGAACAGCGCCTCCTTGGGTGAGAAGCGGAGATTTTCAGCGCAAATTAGAGCTCATAAGTAGGGGCGGACGAAAAAGGCAGCATCTCTCTCTCTCTGCCTCTCTTGACATCATATTGTCTTGTCGGAATGAATGAAACTGCAGGTCATCTGCCGCACTTCCAGAAAACCACTTTCCTCACTCGGAGTCTGCTTGGGAGCGATTAGGCCTTTCTGATCAATGCAACTTTCTTGAACAAACGGCGCATTTCAGAATGCTGCCTAAGCAAAATGCAAAAGTCAGGTCTCCTCCCTCCTTCTCCCCCAACCCCTCCCGGATCTCTAGGGCATCTGCTCCGCTAAGGGGACCTAGTTTGAGATCAATTCTTCTCGCACCCGTCTGTCCAAAGAGCAAACAAACAAACGGCTACTCTCTCTCCAGCCTTTTCCTGATAGTAAATCCCCCTCCACCTTTTTTAAAAAAAGTGACTGATGGGGCGAGGGAAGTCAAGTGCCGTTTACTTGTGAGTCGGGAGACTCTTGTGCCAGGCGAGGGCCTGCGTTAGAAGGCAGGGAGGCTGCTGAAGGGAAGCCAAGAGCTGTCGGGCAGCTCCGCACCGAGCAGTTTATTCAAGGGGGATGCGAGAAGAGGGGAAGGCGCCGCATTCGGGGGGCTAGTTGGGACGTCTTCATTTGGTTCGGTGGACAAGGCGGATCCGTGCCTGGGGGCGGGGGTGGTGGAAGGGAGGTCGGACAGGAGAGGACGGACCCCAAGCCTAGATTTGGAGGGGGAGCCCAAGCCCCGAAGTGGGAGAGCGCGCAACTCTTTCTCTTTGCGACGAATGACTGAAAACTGGGGAAGAGCAGTCTGGGAGGGGGCAGCGGGCTGCAGGGGCGTCTGGGTGCTGGAGCCGGTCGAAGCGGACTCGGGAAGAAGTTCGGGCACGTTTGGGGGAGGCGGGAAGGGGGTTTGCCAAAGCGCCTGGTTTCCCAAACAGCACCCGCCGTTGGAGAAAGACTAGAGTTGCTCGGCGTGTCTTGTAATGGTCCTTTGTTGTTCTCTCTCGGCTTTGCTTTGTACACAAACCCAGCCCAAAGCGCCTTCCCGGGCCGAAGTTTCTGCCCGCCGACCCGTCTTCATTAGCCCGCCATCAAAATCTCCGCCGACTCCGACTGAACAAACAAGGATCGATTCGATCATTTCAGATATTATAATTGGCTTTAATTAAACACACTTCGTTCTAATTAACTCTGAAATTTTAGCATGCTTTGGGACGCTGGTGTCTGATTTGATATTGTCAGTCCAGATGTCCTAATAAAATTCAATCCTCCACTCAAGACTTCAATATTCGCTAAGAACAAAATGCAAATTAAATGTAAAACCTAAAGTATCGCCAAAGGTATAATCAAGAAAGGTGTCTCCAAACTTCTCACTTTTTATTACGCCGTAGTTAGAAAATGCAGATTACAGCCTAACAAGACCTCGTCTGAATAATAGAAAGCTTAACACTTTCCTGCTCGAACCGGATCGAGTTCTGGGAGCGGGTTAACTCCCCCCCCCTCCCGCCCTGTGGAGAATCCAAGCTGGGAGACGAGGCGCCCGGCAACTTTCTCTCTCCAAGTGCGCGCTCTTGAAGGTGCTTTCTCCTAAACGCGCGGGGGGGGGGGGGGAGGGATGGGGGAACAACCCACCCTCCACCCCCCGGAGTTTCAAACATCCCTGCTTTGAGCTGATATGCCTGGAAGCCGGGGACGCATCCTGGCTAGCTGACTGGCAGCACCGAGGGCCGCTTCGTCAAGAAACTGGAGCTTCTGGACAGATGGTCCAACGAGCTCCTCCACTGGAGAGGGTGGGGTGGGGGGCATCTCCAAAGAATCCAAGGGCCCACAAGGCTAATTCTCCCTTCTCTCTCTATCCCCCTCCCTCCCGCACCGCCCAGGAAAGCAACCCAGAAAGAAACACCCTCCATTCTTGGCGCACCCGGGCTTTTCATCTCCCCGCCCCCCCCCCTCCTGCCTTTTCAATAATTAAAGCCTTAAAAGCAGGTCCCCAGCTAGCAAAGTTAGATGGCGAGGGTTTCTTGGGCTCCGCTAGGCAGAGAGGCTCTTCGGTGACTCCTCGACGGCTGAGTAGAGGAAATGTCCCCGTCTGTCCCGATTCATCCTCGGGGCGGGGGGGGGGAGGGAGAACACGAACCTTTTAAAAGCGGGACTCCTCGAGAGCAAGGCGACTACGGAAAGGTTCTTGCTTAGCCCACCTCCCACCCCACTCCCCAATTCAAGATGCCCACGTTTTCCCAGGCTAATGGAGTCACTTAAGAGAGGTTGCTGATTTCACTTTGGAATTTGAGAGAGAGGGGGGGGAAAGCTGGGGGGGGGGTGCGAGTGTCGCACGCTGTGATTTGCATTTTCTTTAGGATATTGAAATGAAGCAGGAACTGCTGGGCGGTTCGGCTGCCCAGAGCATAGCTGGGGGCCATGCAGATATAAAAACAGGGGAAGAAAAGAAGAAAGAAAGAAACTGGCTGCTCTTCGAGACTATTAATAAGCAATTTGTCCCGCTGAAATTTACATGGCAAAGGGAGGGGGGGTGGACGATAGGGAGAGCCGCCGGCCGTCCAGGCGATCGCTAACTGCTGGCGGGCGTGCCGGCACTGTCTGGACCCGGTGGGCAAAGAGGTGGCGGCCAAACTCTCCCCCCCCCCCCCAAAAAAAAAGGTGATTCAGGGAGGCCGGTTGAGTGGCGGATCCTTCTGAAGTCCCGCAAGTTTGGCCTGGCCCTCTGTTTGCCTCTGCAGAACCGACCTTCACTTTCCCTTTCGAGTGGACCCGCCCCAAGCAGCGCGCACGATGGGGGTGGGGAGAAACACCCTTTTGAGCCCAAGGGGTGAAGGCTGAAGTGCGCTCTTCCTCGCGGAGCTTTGTGATTCTCGAGTTTGTTCAGAATCATTGGAGTCGGCAGGAGATCTAAAGGCAGAGCTGTCTGTCTGGGGCAAACAACAAGTGCCGGGATCCCCTCTCCCCTCCCCGCAACAAAAATCTCCCCTCTGGCTGGAAAGAGGCAAAGGGGAAGGGAGGGGGCGGGAGAAAAAGCGAGTCGGTGCGGCTGAAGCGCGGGTACAGTCTGCCACCTACAGGCCTCTCGGCGCCTCGGTGGCCCGCTCGGCCGCCCGCCCGCCCGCCCGCCTTCCCCGCCTGCCTTCTGGCCTGCAGCCCTGGCCTGGATTGCGGCTTCTCACGATGCGCCCGGCTCTTTCTCCCTGCCGTTTGGCTTACGAGAAACCACTGATGACTTCGTTAGTTGAACTTTGAAAAGTGCGCTATTAAAACAAAATTTTAAAAGGCGGGGGAGGGAACAATCCACCCGCCACCCCTCGCTCTTTCGAAGACAAACATTTTTTTGTTGTTGCCATTTTTAGACGCGAGATTAAAAGGTATGAAATGTAAAGATAATACAATTTGATTTGTTAGTCTAACTCCGCGATTTGAGAGTTGATGTCCCCCAAGACCAGCCGAGCTTTTTCTCTTTATTTATTTTTATTAAAACATCAATCTACTCTGGAGCTGGGTGAACTCCGTTTCACCTAGAGAACATAAAATTCTCCATACCAAGGAAATAAGCACCTTTCATAAATCAACAGTATTCCTGACAGATCGATCAATTTTTGGTTGTTAATCCGAAAGGAGGAGTTTTAATTGCTTCCACCGTGGGGTGCTTCCCCCGCCTCTCCTCCGGCTCGAGCACCTTTGGCGTCCCCCTGCCCCTTCCAAACAGGCTTGAGGAGTGGGACGGGAAACTGAGTCACACCTATCCCGACGAGTCCCCTCCCAGATCTCCCCGCCGACAGCAGCGCCGCAGCCCCAGTGTGTAGCCGGGGCGGGGGGAAGCACCGCCGCCACTTTCGGACAGTCCTCCAGACAAAGCCTCCGCCTCGCAAAGTTTGCCGAGAACGCCGAGCCGCGCCCCAAACGCCCAAGCCCGGCGTGGCTCAGCGCGCCAGAAGCGGCCGGAGAGAGAAGCCCGCGCCTCGCCTCGCCTGCCGCCCCCTTTGAGGCAGGCAACCCAATTGCCGAGCGAGAGCAATCGACGGCCGCGGCAGGCAGCCTGCCCTGCCTCAGCAATCGGCCCCCGCGCCTAATTAGAGTCAGCGCAGGACCAGCCAGCCAGCCAGCCGCTCTCGCTCGCCCTCCTCCCCCTCCCCCGCCCTCCCCCGGGCAACTTTGCCGGCCTCCTCGCAGAATCAGGACCAAACGCACACCTGAGACTGGAGCCCCCCGCGGAGAGAGAGGAAAGCAAAGGCACCCCAGGCACAGGCAGGCAGGCAGGCAGGCAGGCAAGCGAGCGACAATGCTGCAGGAAGGGGGACGCCGGGCCACCCCCGGTCGCTTACCTTCCGCGGCTAATTAGGCAATGGCCTGGCTTGTTTGGGCTCACGAGAGGAGGCGGCTGGCTGGCTCGGCTGGCCGGCTAGCGGGGAGTGTTTATTGTGGACGGCAAGGCGGGCTGAGGCGGGCGCGTGTGTGGAGCCGGGCTATTTAATACATTACTTACCCTACGACAGTCTCGGGAAAGCTCCACGGGGCAAGGGGATGGGAGAAAGCGCAGCAGTGCGCAAGCGCCCCCCCCCCCGGTCGGAACGGGAGGGAGGTGGGAGCGGCAAGCGAATGGGACTTGGGGGAGGGAGGGAGGGGGGGGAGGGCGCGGGGGGGGGTGGAGGAGTTCAGGGAAAAGGCAATCGAGAGGGAGGCCAGAAAGTTTGGTGGGGAAGCTGGCCCGGCTGCAGGAGGAGGAGGAGGGCGTGGGAGATCACCCGGTGAAGGGTCGAGGCGGTGGTGGGAGGGAAGATCAGCACCGGGACAGCGGACCAGAAGGCCGCAGGGTGCCTGGGGCCTCTAATCCGAGAGGTCACGACTCACGTCCCGAAGGACGGCGGTGGCTGGGTGGACTGGAGCGGCACTTCGCAGAGGCGGCCTCCTGGTGTGTCCCTTTAACCTCCCCCCCCCCAACACACACCCACCTCCGGCCCGCTTATTTCCCCAACGCCACTTGCCAAGTGGAACTTCTTCTGGTGCGAGAGTGATTGTGAGCACCGGAGCAGGGGGGAGCGGGGATTCAGTGAAGCGGTGCCCGGGGATGGGTCTGTGGCTTGGGGAAGCGACGGCTATTCAGGTGAAGGGACAGGGAAGGAAGGAAGATTCCCAGCTCCGTTTGTGTTGGGCACCCGCACCCTTCCGTTCTGAATAAGTTTCTCGCTCTCCTTCCCCTTTCTCTCCCCTTCACAGCCGGTCGCGGTCTTTCTCAACTTGAAGGGTTTTTAAAATCCCCCTGAATGTTCCCGTCTCGTTTATTAGTGCCGTCTAGACCCCCCGCCTTCGCCCTGCTGTGCCTCAGCCTTCTCCACCACCCATCTCAGGGATCCTCCCATCCCGTTTCCAGCTGCAGAAAGTTTGGGACCCCTTCCCGGGGACTTTCGCCGGGACCGGCCACACGGGCGAGCCAAAGGGAAGGCAAGGCGTCCGGCTGAACGCCGAGAACACGCGGCTACGAACGCCAGCTGACACGTCCTTGGGAAGGGCTCTTGCGTGAATACCGGATCCCAGGCTTAGCAGTGGGAATTCGGCAAATCCGCACCCCCCCCCCCCCGACTCCGGGGCAGGACGCCTAAGACCTCCCGAGAAGCCTCCAGCCGGTCCCGCCGCCTCCATCTGGCTCGGGGCCTTCTCCGCAGCCCGCCAGGCCAGCAGCAACTGGTGGGCTTGTGCCAGAGCTGGCCGCTTGAACAGCGCCCATCCAGCCGCTCAGCCCCCAGGAAGCACCAGGCTGGCGGAGGGGGAGGGCTGCCCGGAGCACCCGCCTGCCTGCCTTCCTTCCAACCCAGCTCAGCCGGACAATGGGACGGTTCGGACGGGGCCCACGCGTGCTTTCCTGGACGGCCCTCCTGACTCCTGGCAGGGGAGGCTTGTGATGCACGCGGCGGCCGTGCCCGCAGCCGAAAGGTACGCTTCCTTGGAAGGAAGCCCCACTGAAATCCATGGGGTTCGCTTCCAGGGGCAACTGGGCTCGGGGAAAGGCATCCCTCTTTCCTTCGAGCTTCTTGGGCGCAACCCCAGAGACCAGCGAGGCGAGTGAAGGCGTCGCCGCAAAAGCCAGGTCCTGGCGCGCTCCGCGTTGCTCTGTCTCGTGCGGCGCTCCTAAGCGCGCGGAGAAGGAAACCTCACCCCATAGGAAATCAATGGCTTTGGGGGTGGTGTGGGGGAGGAAAGGTGTAGCAGACTTAGGGGTGAGTGCTCTTCACGCGCAGTCCACGAGCGAGCTGAGCGCAAGTGCCCGGCTTTAAGCCGCTTTAATTCTTCAGGAAACACTTCGTGAAGACATGACCCCAGCTGGGCGATTCCCCCCCCCCCCCCCCATACACATTCTTGGATAAATTCTGTTTAAATTCTTCGGTTTAAGCGCTCTGCGAACTGGGATTAGTCGTTTTCTTTGGCATCAGTCTCATGGCAAAAGTATAGCCAAATGTTTTTTTTTTTAAGCAATCCCATTTTTTGATTTCTTATTCGGAATAGACTGCAGTAATTCACACCAAATTCCATCTTTTACAAGCAGATCTTACACAGATTTTTTGCTCCCAGATCTTACACAGTTTTTACGGAGTGTTTCTTTTTTCGAGAGAGTGGGTACCGCCTGCAAATCGATTTTTATAGCAGGCGAAACTGAGCAGTTCTGGGCTGTGCAAAATTGCCTTCTCACCTGACAACCCCTTCAAAAGATGACCTGAGCAATGTCCCTCCCCCAAATCCCCCAGATCAATTTGCACAACATCGCTCAAGACCAGAAGCACAGTTGATTTTCTAAAACTCAGAAAACTTAAAGCCAAAAATAAGACTTTACTCACATTTGAATGATTTAAAAAGGATGACAGACCATAAACAAACTCCTTGTTTAAAATCCCAAGCTAAATGTGAGAGTTCCCTTGTCAGAATTTTGTAAGTGGTTGGAATTACCCCCTCCCCCAAAATGTCCAGTAAATGTTTACATATCAGTCTTCATTTCCATCAACACAGTACAGAAAAAAATAACGTCATAGTTTAAGGAAGGTATAGCTGGTTGCTAGGTGTAGACCAGAAAGCAGATGCAACCACCCCCCTCCCTTCACCACCCCAGTATTAATAATTACATGGTTGAAGAGTCAGCTGATCTGAGACACAGTGCAATTAATGTAACTTGGAAGGGGGGAAAACATTCTTCTGCCTTAGTTGTTCAGGGAGTAGAGGAAAGCCCCACATGTTAGGTCTGTATAATAAAGGGTGGGTGCCAGACAGTGGCTCATTTAGCTACAGTCCCTAACAGAGCTTTACAGAAACAATGATTTTCTCCTGCTTTTCAGGATTATCCAGCACATGCTGAGAGCAAAAGAACATCCTTCATCAAAATGGACACACTGGGCATCCGATCTGATCCTGTAAATGCCCTCCTGTATTCAGATCCTATAAAAGCCTTTCTGTATTCAGAGTATACTGTACTGCCTAAATTAACAGAATTGTAAATTTGTATTTGCTTTCAAAATATCTGGAGATGGCTTGCAGGAAAATTCTCTGATGTTTGTGTTAAGACTTGTACTGTTTTAAAAGCTTCTTCTTACTAATTAGGCATATACAAGTGGAAAGAAACTAATTCAACAGAGCCTGTTTGTATAGTTACTGTTACTGATTTGAATAGAAAAACTAGGAATTGGGGAAATGTAGAAAAGTTGTCATTCCTTTTCCTATTGTCTGATGCTGCCTATTTCAGTTCCAATAAGGTAGCAAAGGGGAGCAAGGAAAGGGAAAGGGAAGACAGTGACTTGGCAGGTAGGTACCTGACAAGGATGTCATCCAACCACAAATGTTTGCTGATGTTGTTATCATATAGGATGATCTTAGTTGGTGTTTCTGTACATAGTCTCTCAGTGGCCTGAGGATGACTGTATGTTTCTACAGCAGTGCAGGTACTGTTTATATTATTCAGAGGTAGTGCCAGGTGCTAGCTAGTCCTGAAACAAAATTTTGTTTTCACTTGATGGCAGGCAGGCAAGCAAGCAGGGGAAGGGAAGAGAGGTGGAGGTCCAGGTTCTAATGATAGGCAGTGTCTGATGGAGATGACAAAGTCATATACTTTACTTGCACTAGTTGGCATGCAGACAGGGCTGTGGAGACTGGGGAGGGGGAAAGCTCCTGCCACCATGAGACAAAGCCTGTCTGGTTTGCAGAATGGGTACTGATAAGGCCAGAGACAATTTTTTAACCCCCCCACCCCAATGATCCAAATATAACCCAACTTAAATTTCTGTGCAAAGTTCTAATATTATTGCTTTTAGGACAGATTTCTCTTCCTCCCTGCTGTGACTTCATTTCCACTGAGACTGACTGTTGAAGCTATGCGCTATATAATTTCTGCATTTGAGACTGTATGAAACCCAGACCTCAGAAAGTGGGGAAAGTGCACCCCCACCATGAAAAATATTGAAGCAAGTTTAGCTCCATCACAATGAGGTACTTGAGTATATCACTTGATAGTCTCTCATATGAATTAATCACAACACCAACTGCCTTTTAACTGGAGATGCTGGGAAGGGAATTGATCTTCTGCATGCAAAGAAGATGCTCTACCACCAAGCCACACCTTTCTGGCCCAGGGCTGTAGCCAGGATTTCATGTTTAGTGGGGCACATAGCCGGGATTTTCCATTTAGCGAGGGCAGGGAGCCACCCGGTTTGGTGGCCTGATCAGGTTCTCAGCTGGAAGGCACCCCACCAGTCATGACTGGAGGCAAGAAGGGAGGGAAGCTGAGCTGTAGTGCAGCAGCGGCAGCTTGGCAGGTAGAGGGAGGAGCAATAGTGGCAGTCCCTTTCCTCCAGGCCTGTTAGTGGTGTCCGGCTCCATACTGAAACCCCCCTGGAGCCCATGGGGAGGATGCTCCAGTGGCAACAATGCTACCAGGATCTGAGCTGGTATCTCCCGACATGGCTCACAATGAGCCCCACCCCCAGCCCTTGGCATTCACTCACCCCACCCTCACTGTCTTCTCACTCACCCCACAGCTGAAACAGATGCCAGCTTCCCATTTCCTCCCCACACATATGCATGTGTCTCTGTGTCTGTGGCGGCTCAAAGCCCTGAAACAGGCTCTGAATGGAGAGAATAATTATGGGGTGTGGGGGGCATGGCAATGGTTACACAGATGTTGAAGCTCAGCTTTCCTTTTGTTTGCAGTGCGTTGTTGCTGCCTTTTCCTGTCATATTCAGCCTTGTGATATTTAGCATCAGCATGAACTTGTGGCATGATCTGTGTTTTTTTGGCCTGGCATGGTTGTGTTATGGTATACTATAAAGTATGCACCTCAAAGTGACTGTTGTCTGTAGGGGAATTCATCTGACTTCAGCTTTCCATCTCCTTGCCCCCCCCCCCCACAGTCTCCACCTAAGAAAAGTCTTTTCTCCACAGTGGGGACTAAAATAGCTTACATCATTCTCCTCTCCCCCTTTTGATCTGTACAACAATCCTGTGAGGTAGTTTAGGCTGAAAGTCTGTGGCTTGGTAGCCTAGCAACAGCCTCTGGCTAGCAGCTTCCCCAGTGACCCAATCCTCATCTATCCTTGGGCGAGGCTGAGGGGAGGAAGGAGAAAGGAAGAAAGGGAGTGGCAGGAAAAAGGTGGCAGCCATAGTCTCTGAGGAAACACTCTCAGTGGGGTAGGCCTTGCCACCAAGTCACATTATGGTGGTGGCTCCCTGGCTATTTCAGTGGCCTCTGGAGGTTGTGTGTGCTGGGATGTAGTCCACGTGCGCTGTTAATGGGGTGATCTGCTGCCAGCAGTGGCGACGATGCCTTTTGTAAGGCTGAAGTAGAGTAGCAGTCCTTACTGAGGCCGGTTGACAGAGAGGACACAGAAGCATTGGAGATGTGCAGGGGTTGTTTTGTAAAAAAACAGGTGGTGGAGCTCATTAGCATAACTCATTAGCATATGCCGCCCCTCTCCCCCCCACCCGAAAGCAACCCAACAAAAGAAAGGAGAGTTCTGGGTGAGCAAAGCCTGCTTGGGCTGGCTAGAGATCCAGCCAGCCCAAGTAGGCCTTGCTCACCTGGGGCTCTCCTTGGTTGCCCCCCACCACAGTCAAAAGGCCAACAAGCCATCCACCAGCCAAAATCATATAAGAAGTGGAGAAAGGGTGACGTGGACTTCTCTAGGGGTTAATGAGGGCTGCTTGGGGTGTGGCAAAGCTCCTGGTGGCTGGCTGGCTGGCTGCTCTATTAATCCAGGGATTGTTATGCAGCTGCACCTACTATTCAATGGACAAGGTAGGTGGGGAGGAGCGGGGGCATCAGAAAGGTTCATGAGCTGCACTCCTGTGAGCTCCTGCTGAATTGAGGGCCTGGAGATGTGTCTGTCTCTGAGGTAAGACTGTTTTGGCAGTTTGTTCAATATTTCCAGGCCTGTAGTAGGTGGGGCAGGGGAGTCAGCCAATGGGAGACCAGAGATGCTGACGGAGCTATGATGGGCCAATGGTTTATGGAGTGCATGAAGAACCAATGGGAGAGCTCCATTTGGCCACCACCATAGGGGAATGATTATCTATGATGATTTATAGCACAGTGTCCTTGTTTTGGAAGCAATTAATAGGCAACAGGAGGCATAAACTGACACAAATTCCCACCTTCCAGAAATCCTGAAGCAGATAATAGAAAGGCCTATTTTTGAAGAAAAACAGAACGCAAGGAAAGGGGAGATAAAACCTGTCCCATAAAGTGCTTTTCCTGCTGTGTCAGCCCAGCTGACTTCACAGCCTGTCCAGGACAAAAATGCTTTGGGCACCAGCATAAGGTCTAGCAAGGGACTGACTTACTACAGACACAAGGGGATGCAATGTGTGTGTGGGAGAAATAAAGGGCTGCCTCTCTCTTGTCTAGCTACACTGTTCTGTTTACTTCAAAGGTTAGTTGCTCCATGAGGTGACTGGGAGGAAGAGCTGAGTGTCTGGGAGGGAGGGAGAGAGAGAGAGAGTCAGAAAGGTCCTTCACTCAGTACGGGTGGACAGAGGAAGATAATAAGTTTGAGTATCATTCTCCCCCCCCCCCCCACTAAAGCACAACTGCTTTTATTAAAATATACTTAAAAGTTTAAAAAATTGAATAAGGAAGTAAAGGACTTGATGGCAACTGTAATGAGTGATACAACCGATTAATAAAAGGGCTGGTAGCTGGAGAAAGCAGTTGTTGCTCTAAATGTTTTCAAGATATTAACAGTTCAATCCTAAACAGAGTTACATCCATTGACTTTAATGGATTAAATTGTAACTCAGGTTAGGATTACAATCTAAGGTCCATTTAAGTGTATGGGACTTACATTGGTGTCAGTGGGTGTGGGCAGGATGTTGTGGTGAATATGTAGTTATATTTAAGAGTACGTGGGACCATAGTTCTCAGTCTGCTTCTTGTTGTCAGTGGAAGGGAAATCTCTCAGAAGTGCTAACAGGCACTGGCATAGAAAGGGCCCTGGTATGAGACATCTAACAACCAGGAATAATTACTTATACATCTATAACATCTATATAAATTGATAAATCAGAGCACCACACATGATGACACACATGAAGTGTAAGGAATATTCAGATTAATCAGAGCACTAAAGAATGCAGCTGAAAGCTTCACACAACTAGAAGTTCAACAGGATTTCTAGACAGGACAAGGAATGGGTGTGCATGTGTCCCAGAAGGAAGAGACAAAATAGCCTTCCTCCTTGTATGCAGAAAGCATACTGGTTAAGCAGAGACATCTCAGTGGGGAAATTTTGTTTAATCACTTAAGTATTCCACATAGCAGAGTTTTCCCCTGTGGGGCTTGCTCATATCTGGTAGTACCCAGTCTACTAAGAAATGTAGATCATTATATTGCATTCACTTCTGAACACCATATTTATAGACGGCTTTTCTTTTGTGTGCAAATATTGTTTCCCTTTAATATGTAGGTAGCTCCAATAAGAAAGGGGAAAAGGTCGTCTCAGCCCTTGAGTTGACAGAGTGCTCTTGAGGAATGGGTTCAATCCTCAGCTGTTGCTTGGCACTGTAGATGTTATTTCTTTATTTTATAGTTTCCACGTGTCCTTATAAAAGGCAGCATGTAGTGCTATAGCATGGGATTTCCCTATAACTAAATATTCTTGTGTACCTGAATTATTATCTGCCTCCACATATATTATTTTCTTGCAGAAATACCCTAACTTTGAATTTCTATGGATCACCAGATCTAAGATCTGAGATGTTGACTCCACAGTCCACTAGACAGGTGGTGCTAAATTATATCATAGAGACTCACTCATAGAGACTCATCCTCACTCTTCTTATATTTGTCCATCTCCAGAGGATAGTAGACCTAGATTGCACCAAGGGAGTTTGCTATATGGTACAGGATGGAGACTCATCTCTATGCCAATCCTAGAGTTCCTCACTTCAGAATATCTTGCAGGAGAAGCAGGGTGGTACAACCCCCAGTGTCACTTCTGAATGGCTCTGCACTTTGGAGCACAAACAAACCAAGGTATAAAGAATCTGTTGTCTCAAGAAAGACAGCTGAACAGAGCAGAAGCAACAACCCCATCATCCCACTTATTTTTTGAATAGTTACACCATGGAGCCTAAAAAACGCAAAACCATAACCTTGCAAAAATTTTACTGGACCACAGAAGTCTTCACTGAGTCAAGTGAGAAGCCTGGGGGCTCTGGCAGATTGTTACTGGTCCACCTAGAATAATGCTAGTAAGGACGAGTTGAACAACATGGATGGACCCCCCTGTAGCACAGCAACAATGTATCCTCTAACCTTGGGGATCAGTAGGGATATCGATTGCAATATGTTTATTATTAGTACTACTAGTGACGGTAGTAGTAACTGTTCTTGTATTTCTCGCTCTTGTCACCAACAATCATGCTTTACATTTTAAATATGTAAGATCAAGATCTCTTTTAACAGGAATAACTTAATAAACAAGTCATAGTAGTTTCACAAATCTATTAGATTTCTGGGAAGAGTTAGGGTCAAAATGGATCATGAAAATGATGGAAAAGAATGGTAAAGACTGCTGAACATAGCCTATATGATCTTCTAAGCACATTCTCATACTTGGGATGTGTGCATGGTTGCAACTAGAAAACTTATTTAAATAATTTGATTGGACAGTTACTTTAGCCTTGATCAATACTCATTTCAGTGGTGAAATAATTTTCCTGGATTTTTTTTTGTTAGCTGATACTATGTTTTTTCCCCAGAGGTACATGGCTATTTGCATGTATTTGTAATTTTTTTTTCAGAGTTTTGTTTCAACTTCATGCTTTTCCCCTTTGTTGTCCTGTGCAGTGACTTTATGAACTTTGTTCATTACATCCACCCACCCAACAATATATGCTGCTTCCTCACAGAGTCCAAAGAAACAAGAGTGCCACTGAAGATTCACTTGTATGGTTGTCATGTTTACTCCCGATAAAATAAGATATCAATAATAGAAAAAGCAAGTCAGATGGTGGCAGCCACCCATCATGGAAGTAAACTGGCATAAAGTAAAGTGCTCCTGGGTGGTCAGATGGTATGCAGCCCACTGGAACGGGGACAGGCCACGTGCACCCTGGAGGAGCAGTTACCCAGCTTGGGCACTTAAATGCCACTTCCCTGGCTCTCCTTGGCTGTTCAGATGGCTGGGAAAGATGCCCTGGAAGCACTTCAGTGATACGCTATCACTTTCTGTAGTGTATCAGCAGCAGTACGCGCCCGTGCGCAGGGGCAACTGGGCGGTCCCAGACGCCTCCAGCGCCGGGCACGGAATCCCCCGCCAATCACCAGCTGTGGCGGGAAGTTTAACTAGTCAGGGATTGGCCTGACCTGTCCTGTAGGCTGAACCGGGGATTGTACATAAGCGGGACCCGGCCCGCGTGCTCCCTCTCTTGCAACGTGCTCCTAATAAAGAATGTTGCCCTACTGCCGTCTCCCGTCTGAGTACGTTACACTGGCGACGAGGATGGGATATGTGGTAGCTTTTTGCTGTGGCATGGTGATGGCAGGGAATGAGCAGGTGGGAGCAGGGTGGGATTTAGATGTGCACATTTGAGCATGCCTTTTTGGTCTGGACCTGGGTCGTTCATGTGGCAACCAAATTAGCTGTCTGAAAGCAGCCAGCTGGGAGGTAAAATAAATTACTTGGAAGGGAAGCTTGTACAGCACAGCAGGTTAAGAGCCTGTGGGCTAGGAAGAGGCTGTGGACTAGGAAGTCATCTTTAATTCTGATTTTGCCTCATTTATGAAATTATTAAGTGGCCAAATTACTATTTCTCATCCTTAGTTTCACACCTGTAATATGAAGATATGGAGACGAACAGAAGTATTGTAAAAATAATTAAGACATTGTATGTGAAGTGTACTGAAAACTTTAAAGCACTTCATAAATGCTTAATATTGCATCTTCACGACCATGCCTCATGCACATAGCCAGTGATAGAAAATGTGGTTCTTTCTCCACTTGTGAAGACACAAGTATCAATTTCTCACTAGCTTTGCTCCACTCCCAGGCTTTTGTTCTCTCCCCCACCTCGGTTCAAGTGACTGATTTCCCACCAGTTCCTCCATGGGCTCATTTTGAAGTGCAGCTCTCTCCAGTTCCTCTTGCAGTTTCTTAATCCTTAAAAGACAGCATCACAAAGCTTCAAGGGGAACTGGAGGGAGCCATGCATCAAAATACGCCCACGGATTAACTGGTGGGAAATCAATCACTTGCGCCAGGGAAAACAGAAGTCTGGAGGCAGAGCAACGTAAGTGAGAAGTTGGTCTAAAAGGTATTTGTGAAAGCTTCTTTAGCTTGAGATAGCTCTTCTGAGTAAGCTGCTGAATTTAACTGGGGACACAGTTTAGGCACAGCCATAACCATAGATAGATTCAGAACCCTTTTTCTCAATCAGGAAGCACTGAGAGACAGAGAACTGAATGCCTTCCTTTCTGTCTTGACTAGCTACCTGGACGAGCTACCCTCATAATTAGCGATTAGGAGAAGAGCTATGAGGCCATATGGGTATGAGACCACTCTAGAAGTGTATAAGTGGTATCTCCTTGAGTAGAATGCCTCTCATCCCAACTTGGGAGCTGCCCTCTGACCCTCTTTTTGTCCTCTTTCTGTCTCTGTACATGGCCATCCATGGAGACTCAACTCTCTGCAGGTCTCTCCTATAGATACAATGTCCTCATACTCTCACTCACATGATGCCAGACAAGCTGGCTATTGGTCATAGAGAAAGTACTCTTTAGATTAGGCTCCTTTCTCTTCTCTTAAATGCAACTTGAATGTGAATTGGATCTACTTTAATAAATGTAAGTTTACCTCCCCCACCCCCCATACTGCGCTCAGTATCACATTTCGATCTGGGCAAACTCTGCAATATTAGCCAAATATTCCAATACTTATCTTATAAAAGGAACTCTGATCACAGTATAAAAATTTGGCTTCCAGGAGAGTTTGATCTTCAGCATCCTGCATTTTACAAACAAGGCACCATCCTATTAAATTCACATAAGTTAGCACTTCTGTCTAAGCAGTGAGTACAGTCAGCACAGGAGAAGCCAACAGGGTTATCTGTCCATTTCTTTTTCTTTCTTTTTAAAGTATGCCTCACCCTCTATCAGCAGTTTTCCTTCATTGTGCTTTAATCTTATTCTTACCTCTACCTTGCAGTGTGTCAGGATAGCTTCATTCTATGCTGAGATGGTAAAAGTGCATACCCCAACTCTGCAGGGATGCTACAGAACCGAGCAGTCAAGTTTCCCCTTGGTACAAGCATCTTACCTTTGCAGTTTTCACTCTTCCACCAGCCCTGAAGCTACTTGCCTGCTCCCAAATCAGGGTCTTCCTTATGACAGCATACATTTGCAACTCTTTCACTGGTAGGCAAGCTGTAAAGATATTGTGAAAAGCAACTGATCAGTCAACAACAGGCACTCACTTGTTTTCCATGTCATATTTTTGTTTTTCTCACACACAAAAAACCCCACTACATGGTTTGTTTATATTTGATAGTGCATGGGTTTAATTTTTAATGGCTATAAGAGTAAAATGGTTTTATAGTATACTTGAAAAGTTAACATTTGTGACAGCAATGAATTCATTAGCAATGAATTAAAAGAAAATACTTCTAAAGAGATAACATAAATACAAAGAAACAATATGTATGTATAGTGATATACAGACAAGGAGAAAAGGAAATGAGCAGAAAGGAAACTTCTTGATACTTTGCATGTGTATGATAACTGACACTGTAAGAAATTTAATTCCAGCATTTTCCAACTTTTAATCAATCAGCAAATGTTTCTCTTTGTTTTTGGACATACCTTAGCAGCTACACTGCTGCATGCCATACTCAAAAGTGAGTAAATGATTGTGATAGAAAAGGTCATACTCTCAAAACCATGAAAAAAGTAATGTCATCTCCTTTAGAGCTGAAGGTTAAATATTTTAGCAAAAAGTGTCAGGGATATAAGAGGACATTGACTGAAACAGTGGCCTGTTTTCCTTAAGCAACTGTCTTTGTGCCACAGGCTTGAATCCCCCAGCTTAAAGCCCTATTGGAAATGAGGTCATGGGGTGAGAGGTCATGTATCAGGTGACCATGAGTTCAAGTTAAAATGTGGCAGCAGTGCTCACCAGGGACAGAGGGAGCCAAAAATCACACACAGAGAGATACACACAAAAACTTCAGCTGCAGTCATGGAATTCTGTCAGGCATAACAGAATATAGAGATAGGTTTTCTTCACGTATCAAAAATTGAAATGAGAGCAGAAGCTACAGTAAATATTTGCCCCTAGGCTTCTTTTCTAGGCAAAAAATCTTATGGCCTGCTCCTAGGGATAGATGAAATGATGAAAGAAAATTAAAAAAGAATATGGTGTGTGATGAATTTAAATTTTATGGATATTATACAATATATTTAGAAGAAATTTTCCAGATAAGCTAAAATACCAAGGAAACTTTTTTACTTTGGAATTTGTGAAAGTTTTAATTTACTGTTTATTTTCAGCGCTCAGTGCCCATATATTATTTACAAAATGCTGTGCTGCTGGAGACTGCAGAGATGATGAAAGACAATTTAAGGAGTATTTTTTAAATGGCACATTTTGAATTTGTTAAGTAGACTTATCTAAAGTTTCCTTGGGAAACCAAAATTTGCTTTATCAGATGAAACTATGGCTCCAGGAAGGTTTATTTTTTGATTTTTTTTAACATTTTATGGTCTCATTTTTGTTGTCCTTTGAGGCTATGATTAATGAAGTAGTTAAACTGAAGTACTTAGACATAAAACAGCAAGAAATCTTGACTATGAAATTGGTTAGCCTATAATTTAGTATTCTGCAAATAACAGCTTTCTAAATGTGCTACAAAATTCTTTGACAAAACTTCATGGAAAACTGGCTCCCTCATTTTGTACACAAAGCTTGTCTTGATGTTTTTTTCCTGTGCAAAACCAGGCGCTTTTTTTTAGCAGGAATTCACAGGAAGAAGAAGAAGAAGAAGATATTGGATTTATATCCCGCCCTCCACTCCGAAGAGTCTCAGAGCGGCTCACAATCTCCTTTACCTTCCTCCCCCACAACAAACACCCTGTGAGGTGGGTGGGGCTGGAGAGGGCTCTCACAGCAGCTGCCCTTTCAAGGACAACCTCTGCCAGAGCTATGGCTGACCCAAGGCCATTCCAGCAGGTGCAAGTGGAGGAGTGGGGAATCAAACCCGGTTCTCCCAGATAAGAGTCCAGACACTTAACCACTACACCAAACTGGCTCACAGTTCTGGCTGGTCTGGCATCAGGGGTGTGTGGCCTAATATGCAAATGAGTTCCTGCTGGGCTTTTCCTACAAAAAGCCCTGCGTGAAATAATGGTGCTGTCAGGGGGTGTGGCCTAATATGCAAATGAGTTCATGCTGGGCCTTTTCTATTAAAAAAAGCTGTGTGCAAAACTTGTAAGACAATTACTTATAACATTGCATTGATGTAACATTTCAAGCTGTGTTTGTCTGTAGCAACAGAAAACAGCAAAAATTTGTGGCAGAGTATGAGCTTTCATGAGTCACTGCTCATTTGTTCAGATAGAGCTAGAATGTGAATCCATCTGTCCTATATATTGGAAAGTGGAGTGATCTGATGTCAAATGACATTAGCAGGCAAATGACAATAGCAGGAGAATGACAACAGCAGGCTTGATTTGGTTAGGTGTGGTAGCAGGCATAGAGAAAGCAGCAATGGTAATGAGACAGGAAACCTAGGTCTCAATTACGTCCAGGCAGATGCATTGTCTTGAGCTTCATTATCAATTGTAATTCAGCAATCTCTTTCTCATCTCCCTTTGAAATTCCATTGTAAGAGAACTGCTACTCTTAAGTCAGCAACTGAATGTCTTGGAAGGTTAAAATGTTCCCCTCTGGTTTTTGAATGTTGTGGTTTCTAATGTTAGATTTATGTCCATTAATTCTTCATTAAGGGGACTGGCCCATTTGTCCAATGTAAAGAGAGGAAGGATGGCATAAATCACATTAGAGAATAAGCAGGAGTATGAACCTGAGATGGTATGACTGATATTGATGGGTCCACTTATGATGTTGCTTGAATTTGTATGTGCAGAGATGGCATCTTGGTTTGTTGCAGGCCTTGGTACCATAGTCCATGTTACTGTTAAGTAGTTTATCATTGTGGATGAGAAGTTGTTTTAGGTCGGCATATTACATCTAATCCCATTAAGCCTGCTATTGTAATTTATCTGCTATTATTTGTATATTAATATCATTTGACATCTGAAATCATTCCACTTTCATATATTCTGTACCTGTAGCTGAAGAAGTTTGCAGTGACTCATGAAAGCTCATACTGTGCCACAAATGTTAGACTTTAAGGTGCTACTGGACTCTTGTTCTTTTCTACCAATGTAACATTTGCTTATGAAAATATTCATTTCTTAAGGGAAAACACTTCTTTTTGTACTTATAGCCTGTCTTTTTTAATAAGGCATTTACAATCTCTTCCATTATTTTTTTAGGGCTTTTTTTGTAGCAGGAACTCCTTTGCATATTAGGCCACACACCCCTAATGTGGCCAATCCTCCAAGAGCTTACAGGGCTCTTAGTACAGGGCCTACTGTAAGTTCCAGGAGGATTGGCTACATCAGGGGTATCTGGCTAGTATACAAAGGAGTTCCTGCTACCAAAAAACCCCTGTTTTTCCCCATTCTATTTACTAGACACAGCAGATCAGCAAAGAAGTGGCTTGGTAACAAATTGCATGTCCTTTATTATAGTTGCTGCACAATAACAAGGTCACATGAAATTATAAGACAAAGGTCACATATGTATGGATACATGTACATGATAATGTATTGGAGTCATTTCATAATAATGATCAGGTTCCAGATTTTTTTTTAAAAAAAACCCTAATAACTTCCCAAGAAACAAGAGTTAAAATCATGTTTGAAGACCAGTGGGAGAACAACCTTGTGAAATGTTTGAACTGGTAGAACTCACTATAGAACTCATGACGAAAAGACAGTTATGGAAACCTCTGGGTCACTGGGTCAATTATGGAAACCATGAGTCATACAAATCTCATGGGTCCAATATTGCTAGAAGGCCAATAAAGTGCTCTTAAAAGAATTAGAAGTAACAATGCTGAAGAGTCCATAACAGATAAAGGGATGAATCAAAAGTTTTCCATCAGTGTGGTGATGTTTAAAGTCAATATAGACAGCTTCCAAGCTGGAAATGGTCTGAACTTGTAAAACACACACGCACACATCTCCTAGATCAATGTTGTGGGGAAGCACTGTGCTTTTTATGGATGTGTCAGGCAGAAATTCATTAGGTCTCCATGTAGTAACTCTTATAGAAAATCCTTCAATATGCAGGAAGAGAGTGGGACAACTTGGTGCCCATGAGTTCAGTGCTGTTTTCCTCCTCAGAATTGGACCCTGATTTGTTTAGGGGTTTCTGAGGATATATGTACACATATTTTTAAGAAGGATTCTTTTGACTATTTTGTATGTATACAATTTTATTTTTTGTTCGTCTTTCTGTGGTGTTGAATAAAAATTTAATAATAATTTTAAAAAAAAAGAATTGGACCCTGCACTACCCCACTCCAGAATCCATTGCCTTGAGGTCCTCCTGAAATGGCTTCCCAGATCTCACAAGAACAAGAACCATCCCAGCCCTGCTGGAGTGCTTATCACTATAGTGAAGCATGACACTTTCAAGAACATGAAGACTGCTCCTAGAGAAGTGGGGCTTGCATTTTTACCTTCTTGTAGGAATATTTAAGGCCTCAGTCCATTCTTAGCTTTTGTGGGAATTGTATCTAAACCACTATACTCTTGTATCTAGCCCCAGTAACTTGACTTTTGATGTTAAGAGATCTAAATGAACAGAGTCACATCTCTTCTTACTATCTCTAGGATGAACATTTTCCACCAAGTTCTCTAAAGCAGAAAGTGAAGTAAGCAGTAGTTGGCGTGTCAGACTAGAATCTGGGAGTCCCTGGTTCAAATCTGCCCTCTGCTATGAAACTTGGGCCAATCATTCTACATTCAACCGAAATGAATCAAGGAAGTTAGCGTTCTGCAATAGTTCTTGGAGCTAGGGTCACTAACCAGGGCTGGCCCTAGATTGTTTGGCACCCAGGCAAGGCTAACTTTTGGTGCCCCTCCCTAGCACTTATAATGACACTGAGTCACATGGAAGGCACCCAATTTGACATCCCCAGAAGGCCAGCATCCTAGTTAATCACCTAGTTTGCCTAGTGGCAGGGCCTAGAGAGAAATGTACTACATCTTCAATAGAAACTTAATGTGGAAATGGGCAGTGGAAGTTTTTCATGACCTAGAAGTAAATAACATCCTTTTAAGCTTCTATTAAAGACATAGGGCAGCTGGCAATCTACCTAACATGCATATTATTATCTGCAACTCTTCAGTGATATTAAGTTCACACAGGTCCACGTTACATGTTGGAAACCTGTGTAGAAAAACAATTGCAAATGTACAGATATAGCAAGTTTTGACTTTTTGACTCTATTGGATCAGTACTTAAAATGTACTCCTCATTTCCTCTGGCTGAGGAAATATGTGGGCTACATGAAGTCACATTTACTATTTTGTTTCAAAAGTGGAAAGAATGGCTGTAGCAGAACTCTTACTGTTCAGTGGAGAAGATTAATACTTCTTGACTATCTGGCCCATGCTCAAATGGTCCCTTGGTACAAGTACAGTGGAAGTGAATAGAGTTTATTTTGGTAGAGCAGTTCAAGGACTGAGCCTCTCTGTAATGCCATCAGAGTATGATCAGCGAGTTTTCCAGAGACTTGCCACTTACAAGGAGCTTTCCAACTAATGGTGATTTTGCCCACTGTGTTTCTTTTGTATCCCAAACCACAAATTGATAGGTAGCCATTATAGCTGGAGTTCTTTGAGCCTGTAATGAGAGGGCTGTAATTTCATGGTTGTGAGGCCATAAGCTATGAAATATGACCTTTATACAGTGTGAGAACAAAAACCCAGCACTGTTTTTATTTTGTTCTAGTAAGAGTCTGCTATGAAGAAACCTTCAAATTTCTCATACAATTGGTCTGAGGATGTCTTTACACTTCAGCAGTAGCATATGGGTCAAACTGACCTTTGCCACAATCTGACTGCAAAGCTTTGAGATTCATCTGATTAAATATGAGCAGTTTTCTTCAGAGTTACTCCAGCCATTGAACAGAGAGCAAAAGCAAAGGAGAATAGGGCTTCAGTTCCTGTAACAACTGAATAGGCAAGGGGGATTGCAGGTGAAGGTTCCAACAGGCATGCCCCCCACCACCAAAATTACCTCTTCAACATCTGAAAAACATCATCTGCATCAGGTCAGCCTAGCCTAGCCACCTCACTTCATGCTGGAGTAAGCATGTGTGCAGTGGCTGGTGCATCAGACTAGGATTTGGGAATCCCTGGTTGAAATCTGCCCTCTGGCATTAATTTGGGCCAGTCATTTTCTCTCTCTGCCTCATTTGCTTTAGAGAGTGAGGTTGTGAAAATAAAATTATTATTATAGACCACTGTGACAGTTATAGGTGGGTAACCATGTTGGTCTGAAGTAGCAGGACAAAGTTTTACTTCAGTGGCACCTTTAAGACCAACGAAGTTTTATTTGAGGTATAAGCTTATAGGAGTAGGCTATGTAGGATGATGCTCTGAGGCAACTGTATTCTAGCCCCAAGGCTTTATTGTGTTTAGGATTATGTTCTACTGAAACACCTCAGAGTCCTCTGGAGTTGCCTGGAACCTTTCAAAAACAGCTTATCCCTCACACCAGCCTGCCTGTATCTGTGAACCACTAGGTTCCCACAATCATGAGAATGAGTGACATGAATTTATATAAACTGTATGCCTCCACAGATCTCCATGCTGTTATAACAATATTGGATGAATTTATGAGGAAAATTTAGTCCTCCCCTTTTTTACTTCAGCTGGGCAGATAAAACACAGATAAAGGTGAAACAACACATTTTATTTAACACAAAAGAACAAAGTATTCAATAGAGCGCATTTTAGTTGAGGAATATTTCAGTTTCTAAAGGTAAAGTGACTCTCCATTGGGACCCAGGAGCAAGACTTTGAATACTTTGTAGCTGGCTCAGCTAAAATAAATAGTGAGAGGTTCTTTGAGTCCTTTCCTCAGAAAGTTTACCTCAAGTAAGGAGGTTTACTAGAGCTGGTTACCAAAAAATGGTTACTAGAGCTGGTTACTAAAACAGTTCCCTGAAATGTATAGGTTTCCGCTTTCATATCACAGCCTCTGCTCTCAGAAACTGCCCAGGCAAAACTAGTGCTTCTGGCTTTTACCAGGATGCTTATTAATTATCTACAAATAACATCTCTCTCCTAAGTCTATTCACCCTAAAAATAAAATAAAATAAAAATCTTCACTAAATTGATGCTCTTAACTAGAGCCCCCAAACTGAGGGAGAGAAGAGAATTTTTGCCTTCCCATTTTAAAACTGAGACTTGCTCACCTCTTTTCACTCAATGAAGTTCCATAGACTCTGATTGGCTAACAATAATTTGGATTTGCTTAAGACAATAATCATGAGAATTGGTTCACAGCCTTAGAGGAGAGGCGGGACTTTTGGGGATGATTGCCACACCACACTACCTTGATCTCTTTTGGCAAAATGCCAGATAAAAATGTATATAGTGATTTCAGGTGTCCCTGAATCAAGTCAGGAATGGACAGAGTCAGCCCTGCCACTAGGCAAACTAGGCCCTGGCCTTCTGGCACCAAATTGGGCACCCCCATGTGACTCAGTGATGTTATCCGTGTGTGTGTGTGTGGGGGGGAGGCACCAGAAGTTAGCCTTGCCTAAGGTAGCAGACAGTCTAGAGCTGGCCCTGGGAATGGAAAAGATGGAATAATGATACTGGGCCAAACTATATATGTAGAAGAGTTCAGTAACTGGACCTCGCAGTTTTTTTTATTCTGCAGAAACTTCAATATGGACGAGAGCTGCAGCTTTGGGGAATGGGCTGAACTCTCCCGTGTGCTGTTTCTTTAATCAAACACATACCTCCTTTAATGAGCTGCTTTTAGCTCCATTAAAAAAAACCCCTTCAGGTAACTGTATTGTTTGCCTGAAGTCAGCCAGGGAACATATTTGATATGATATATGGAACAAGGAGATGACCCCTCTCCCCCAATACTGTACCCTCAGTCTGTATTGTACCTGCCATGATGGCTTTGTAGGACAAATAACATAATGGGTAGTCCAGTCACCTCTGAAGATACCCAGTTACAGGGAAAATAGAATTGGAGAAGCTTGAAGTCATTCTGACAGAGAAGTATGAGTGCTTGAAGAGGTTTCCCTATTTCCTTTTGCCATTTATGTATGCATTTATTCTCCCTATTCTTTCCTAGCAGGGAAACTTCATGTGGCCCTGAAGAATAGATCCCATAAGCCAGGGTTTCCCAAACTTTTCTTTCCCGTGGCCCAGTTATTTTTGCACTTCTCCTTCGTGACCCACTAAAATTTGGGAGTGGAGCCAGGAGACTTTGGAGGTGGAACCAGGAGACAGAAATTATGTCATTTCCTGTGGTGTCAAGGGCCAAGTGATGTCACTTCCAGAATGAGGCCAGTGCACTAGAAGCCCTTCCACTGTTGCTTTCCCCCCCTCACAGCACCAAGAATACAGACAGAGCATCACTTGCAGGGAAAAAAAGAAAGAGGGGGGAGGCAAAGAAAAAAAAGCCTTCCTCACCATCAGATGACCCCAGCCAACAAAAATTCTGCCCAGGGGTTGTTTGGTTAAAAAAAAAAATAGCTACTGGAATGCCCACTCCCCGCCCCTCCCAGTTGAAAAAAACACACACACCCTTCTTTGTCGCCAAGGCCTCTCAGGGAAATCTCCCCAAAGAACATACTGCAAGGCACAGGAAAGCTCATACCTTGAAGAACACTTCATGGGTCTAAAGTGCCAGTGGACCCCAGCTTTTCTCTCAAACACTGGGAGGGGGAGAGAAGGAAGGAGAGGCAGCCCAGCTCCTCTCTGCACAACACAGAGACAAGGAAGCCAAACAGAGCTCAGACTTCGCAGCCTGTGTCAGTTTTCAAGGCTAGCTTTTCTCTGCACAACAGAGGGACGGGGGAAGGAAGGAAGCCAAATGGAGTTCAGGCTTTGCAGCCTGTGTCAGTCTTCAAGGCTAGCTTTTATCTGCACAATGGAGAGAGGGAGGAAGGAAGGAAGCAGAGCAGAGGTCATGTTTTGCTGGGGGCGGGGCTAGCTTTGACTTTTCTTGTGACCCGGTAGTGAGGCTTCCATGGCCTGGTACTGGGTCACAACCCTGCAAATGGGAAACACTGTCATAAACTATACCTGAAAGAAATGGGGAGAGGGTGAGGCTGTGTCACAGGAACTGAGGAGGCTGACTCAATTGAAAGTGTTTCCCCCTGCTATTCTAAGCCCCAGGGGGATGGGGAAAGACTAGAAAAACATGGGCTATCGTCTTTTTTTTAAACAGGGTTTTATAGCAGCCTCCTCTCCTCCCCCCCACCAGGAAGCTGTCTTGTTAATTGTGAAAGCTGCAGGAAGCCTGTCCTGTAGTTTAACCACATGTTTATGCCAAGCCAGAACATTCAGACAATTGGTAGTCCCCTCCCCTCTGTGGCTACCTAACCAGCCGCCCAAATGATCATCTGAATCCATTGTCAGAGTCTCTGGTTTGTTCTCTGCAGGAACTGATTCTTAAAATGATAATATGGATTATTAGAACGAAAAGAGCTATGTTTAAATGGAACCTTTTCTCCACTACTTCCTGAGCTGTTAAGCATTATGACATAGTCATATTGTGCATGTTCAATATAATTGTAAAGATGGTGTATTACTGTTCCATATATAGTATATATAACTCCTGGAAGAATAATCAGAAAGTGGGTTAGATGGAATACAATTTATTAGTCCATGCTTTTCCTGCAGGTTTTTTTTTTGTGCCTTGTAAAGAATATAGTGGTAGTAATAATAATGACTTATGTGACTTGGCTAAGCTGAATATTATTAGACAAGCAGAATATTATTATAAAGGAAATTATCTGCGCTTTATTATGTCCTGTTTTATTCACTTCTGCAAAACAGAACATTTTGGCAAGAGCAGAAATTGTCTGGCTTGAACTATTCAGGATCTAATCACAAGTTTTTGTTTTTAAAAATCTATAACACTTTAAAATGTTCCTGTTGCAGCAGGTAAAACACAGAAATGTTTATTAACTTTTTAAATGAGAAAATTCTGAATGAAATTATTGTTCTGCCTCTCTGAGGCAAGAAAAATAGTTTTGGATGTCTTATCAGGCTTTGTAGGCCTGCCATCTACTGGTTAGACTTTTGTAAGTTTTCTAAAAGGTTTTATATATATATATATATATATATATATATATATATATATATATATATATATATATATATATATATATAGCAAACTGAATAGAAATATCAGTGCAAGTTTTAAGAACTCCTTTCATTGAATAGATAGACTTGCAATTATGAAGAATATGCAGCTGACACAGAAGGTATGAGCATGATAGAAAGAAATGGGAGCCAAATATACAACAGATGAACCAAGAGATAAGTTTGGGCCTCTTGCTTGATTGCCTAAGTCTTTGTTTGTTTTTCCTCTCCCTTTTTAGTCTCTAATCTTAGTGCCTGGAGCTACATTGGACTATTTTTATATCACTGAGTGAGGGTTAATAAATGCTACCTCTTCAGATCTAAAAGCCTATCAGCTGTCCTTCGCTTGCAGTTGACCTGCCATGGTGATAGACAGTCCCTAAAATACTACGTGTAGAAAGAAAGTAGTAGCTATAGCTTCCACCTTGAAAATGATCAATACAAAGTATCATTTTTGATTATCTGGGTTCCTTGGTTACTTCTTTTGTTAAGGGCATGGAAATGGTAGTTATCTCATCCTTTCTTTTCACATGCAATTACAGACCCTGATAGGCTGAAGCTAGTCCTCCTTATTAAGTTCCATTGAAAACACAACTGTCAATGGGTCAGGGCCATAAAGTTTATTGAGTCCCGTTCCAAAGAGTGAAAATGATCTTAAAATGATCCTATGGGATTGTTAAAGGACAGATCCAGTCATCTCACTGGCAATCAAAGCTCAGGAAGGTAAAAATCTGCCTTATTCTTTAATATCATTTTCTGATATTTCTCCAATTAGTGTTTTTATGCTTACAAAAAACCTACCCTGGTTTCTGCTCTGTTCTCCCTCCCTACAGGGATTGTATTAACTGGATTAAAGAAACAGACAGCTCAATACACGTACAAGTTTATTTAAAGATTTGTCAGTGAAGCAGTGTTTGTTCTTCCTCAATATGTATTCTAGTATTGTCGGAGATGTATGGCTACCCTATTGCCTTGTGCTGCACTCAGCGTGACATTTCACATACTCCTAGGAAAGATACCTATTCAATGGATAATAAACCTAATCTACCTTGCAGCATATAGGATCTTCATCATGTAGATGAACTGCCCTGACTCTGTGCAGCAGAAAGCACAGGAGGCTTTATTCTGCTATAAATAAATCCTGTTACTATGTTAAGTAGCTGGTTCGAATTGTGGCAGAAGCCCAAAGCTCTCTTGAATGCAAAAGGAAAAGGGACTTGCAGCCAACAGAGGAGTCATCTTACTGTTGTGAATGGAAAGAATAGCCAAGCAAATTCTTTTTGGAGGGTCGATGTCCCTTCCTCCATTGTATTGCGAGTGACAGGTTTTATCCTTTGGGCTGGATCCCATCTAACTTGGCAATTTCCCCGGATGCCCTTTCCCGTTGCCCTCATGCCATTCCTCAGTATCTACTGTCCCCCAGGTGCAGCATTTTGTGTAGATCAGTGGGCTGCAGTGGAATGGAAGAGACAAGAGAGTTCAGTTCCGGATCCAGTTCCTTGTATTCATACAAGCAAAACTGTTGGTTCCCTAATGCAGGAATGAATTGCAGTTCTGGTATTGGGCATAGTGTGTACAGAGCAACCTAGATCATTTGGCAGTACACTCTGAACTTCACACAAATACAACACAAAGGTGGCATCACTTGTCTGCCAGCTGCCTTCTTTATGTGAAGTATAAGAAGAGTGCCCTTTTCTGAGGCTGACTTACATGTACTTGCCTATCTCTTCCTGTGAAGATCTCCATGGAGATGTAATAAAAGTCTTACTAGAAGGTATGCTGATCTGTCTTACACAGAATTCTGACAAATGTTATTAGCAAGATCTTAGATAGGGCACTTCATATGTGAGTGAAAGGTACGGTTGCCAAGTCCAATTCAAGAAATATCTGAGGACTTTGGGGGTGAAGCCAGGAGTCATTGGGGGCAGAGCCAGGAGCCAGGGTGTGACAAGCATAATGGAACTCCAAGGGAGTTCTGACCATCACATTTAAAGGGACAGCACACCTTTTTAAATGCCTCCCTTCCATAGGAAATAATGAAGGATAGGGGCACCTTCTTTTGGAGCTCATAGAATTGGACTCCCTGGTCCAATCATTTTGAAACATGGGGGGTATTTTGGGGAGAGGCACTAGATGCTATATTGAAAATTTGGTGCCTCTACCTCAAAAACAGCCCCTCCCCAGAGCCCCCAATACCTCCAGATCAATTCCCCATTATAGCCTATGAGAATCAATCTCCACACAGGGAATAATGAACTGCTGAGCAGACATTTCCCTCCCCCCATCGTATCTGGCGACTCTGAAGCGAGGGATTGGCATCTCTACTAATGAGTTGCTGCCAACTTCTTCAAAGTAACACAGACACACCATCCCAAGAGGAAGCCTTTGCAATCAGAGACTGAAGCCTCTGGAGGTGGAAAGTCACATGGTGGCTGTGGGGGCAGGGCTTCCCCACCGACCAGCTGACTGGAGGCGGGAAGGAGCCTGGGAAAGCGGGAGAACCCCCGCTGGGACCTGGGGATTGGCAAGCCTAGCGAAAGGTCAACAAGGAGAAAGGACAGCTATTTCACAGGGCATTTCCTCCCTCCCCCTCACTTTCTTCTCCCTTCCTTCTAATCCAGACCATTGAATTTATGTACTCACAACTTCTGGGCCTACCCTTGATCACATCTGGTCAAGGCAAACTTGACCATTGAATTATATGCTATTATCAACCTCTGATATGAACAGTTTAGTTGTGCTTGGGTTATTCTAGTCAAGCCACCTGTCAAGCTTGACTTCATTGGACTTAGGAGAGTATAATCGTACTTAGGATTGCAATGTCAGTTTAGTAAGAAGGATCTTCACCCTCTGCACCCTTGCAATTTGAATGTAAAGTCTACAATGTCCAGAATGCTAGTTTTAAATGACAAATTCTCTTCCTTTTCAGCATTAATAATAGTCACATATGCACAAATAGCATGAGGGAAGCTCAATAATGATTTAAATCTGAGTCACTTAGGATGCAATCTTGCCATCAATTATACTTCGATAAATTCTGTTGGCTTCAATGAGTTGCATGCATGACTAACTACCTGCATGGTTGTATCTTAAATTGTCAGGACCTGATCTAGGAATTCAGTGTAACTAGCATTATTTATCTTTTTGGGGGGGAATTTTTACTTATAATGTCAAAGATTTTTTTGTTAACTTTTGATCACAAGTCAGGGTTAAGGTTTTTAAAAATATATACTAATACCTCATGGGGGGGAGTTAATATTCATTTTTTTCCTCCAAGTGTTTTTAAAAATGGTTTCATCCTTGGCATTCAGTCTCCTCATCTGGCTCAGTTAGAAAACTTTAGATTAAGCATAACTGGCACCTCTTCAGTTGTTATCCCCATCAAACTTCAAGTCTCGTCGTCGGCACTGAGAGAAAAATTTGAAACCTTCATTGAGCAACAAAAATCAAAGCTTGTATGCCAGATGTATGAAAATGACAACAAATCCATTAGGAGATGCTGATACATAAATTGCTTCCCATGCCAAACTACTGCTGTTCTGATTTGTCCTTGGATATCTATCTGACCTACTTTGTCTTACCTGTCTATTGAAAATGGCCATGTGGAAATCAATGTTAATCTGTTTATTGCACAGAAGGGCTTCTTCCAGCCACTGTGAAGGAAGGATAAGCATCTGTTCAGATGCAGCCTCACCAGATAGTACGTATAGCGCCCCATATGCTAAGCTGTGACCGTAAAAAGCTCAGGTGGCTTTGCTACTCAAGCCATCTGGGAGCTTGTTTGATAAAGCACAGAGCAGAGGTCCTGTGCAGATCTGATGCCACTCATCCAAAGGGGCTCCTCTGAAAACAGGGTTGCCCTGGCTACACATCCTGTTTGTCTGCTCCAGGCTTGTCAGGGACTGCAGAAGCAAGGGATTGATCAAGTACTTGGTAGCCATTTGTTTATGTATTTATCTATGCACTTATTTATTCAAATATATATATTCTACTTTTTGGAACAAAAATGAATTTCAAGTGGTATACATCACAAAACCATAAAATATAGAGCATAAACATATAAAATGTATTAATAATAATGCATGCTGTTTACAGGTTCAATAGGCCTGGCGTATTTATTAATTACTACACCTGAGTTAGGGTTGCCAACTTTGGGTTGGGAAACTCCTGGAGATTTGGGAGTGGGGCCTGGGGAGGTGGGATTGGGGGAAGGAAGGGGCCTTAGTGTGGATTAATGCCATATAGTCTATCCTCCAAAGTGGCCATTTTCTCCAGGGGACATGATCGCTGTCATTTGGAGATCAGTTGTAATTGTGGGAGATCGCCAGCATTCACCTGGACGATGGAAATCATAACCTAAGTCCTGGAAGGGTTCTCACATCATCTAATCAGCCCTTGTATTAGAGACCTCCACTGTGGCAAATACAAAGCACTGGCATGGCACAGGTTCTAGTTCAGCGAAGACATTTTTTAATGAATGGACACAAGTCACGATGTTGAAAGGGCCAAAAAGTTGATTTAAGCCAAAGATCTCTATATGATGATAGCTTCAGAGGTAGTCATGTTGATCTGCAGTAGAACAGCTAGATTTGAGTCCAGTAAAACTGAGAGACCAACAAGATTTTGGGGATATAAGCATTTGAGAGTCAAAGACCTCAGGTATCTCATAAAGGGAGCTTTGGCTGTCAAAAGCTTATACAACACAAACACAAGCTGGTTTTCTTCTGAAATTCTCTTGTATGCTGCAGTAACCAATGTAAATTTGCAATGTTATCTCTAGTACCTCTTCCTTTTCTGAATCCAGCTTGAATATCTGGCATTTCTCATTCCACTTACGGTAACAGACATTGTTATAAGATTTTGAATATCACTTTATTTGCATGATAAATGAATGCCATGGTCTGATCATTGCTACAGTCTTTGATGTCTCCTTTTTTCCAGAATTGCTGCTACTGGACTAGAATCTAGCTGCTACATTTGACAGTTCCTTCACTAACATGCCACTTCAGTGTCCCTGATGAATCCTCACCTGACATTGCTCAGATTGTTAATAAAATGCCCACTATGTACCTAGGTTCTGATAGTTGCAATAAAAGAATAGGTATATTGCATAAACATGGCAGCAGATAATAACTTCAGTTGACTTGAGCAAAAAGGTCTGGCAATATTCTGTTGGGCAAAGCAACATACACAGTCTATCTGAACAAGAGGGAAATTTTCCTCCTGAATCCAAATGCGTTGATCTATCTGGGTTGAACTGAACCAACCTAATCACTGAGTAACCACCAGGAAAAAAATTATTGCAATGCAAGCCCATTTCACCTAATATACTAAGTTGTCTTGGTCTAGATACTACAGTGTAAAAACAGTGGTTGTAACCTGTTCTTTTTCATTTATGCAGCTTTGAGAGGTCAATATGATTCAAGGGGCAACTTTGTGGCTGGTTTTTGTAAGTAGCATTTACAAGAATGAGCTTCCAGAACTAGGTTGGGGCCCAGTGTGTGGGTTTGGAGGGCAGAAGATGCAGCAGCCTGGCTGATGCTAAGTGAGTCATTCTGGTCACTGTACAGATGGAAGATTTCCTAAGAACCCTAGACATGGCCATGAGCTCCATGAAGGGAGGTAACATAATTATTATAAGCAAGCAAACAAAACTCATGGTACAACAGCACACCAACAGCCAAGTTCAAAAGGAAAAAGTCAACAGTAACATCATGGTTGCACTAGAATACATTCAAAGGATGAAGACTAGGTAAGGGGGAAAGTTCTGTAGGCAAGAACACAGGGCTATTCCTGTGAGTGGACACAAGCTCAGGAGAGATGGAAAATAGCAGTGGTGTGGGAATCACCACTCCTGGAATTGTAGGACTGACACAATGTATTAACTCTAGGATTGGGATTTTTAGAGACCTATTTAGACATATTTAGATTTTGGATGATGGAATCCAATTATTTTATTTAAACTGCTTAGAGTTGCATCTATCAGATCAGTGTTTATGTTTCAGAGCATTAGTACAGGAAGCTGGTTTGGAAGCTTATTCACCACCTTTCCTGTGTAAGCTACTCTGTAATCAGTATTTACAGGGTGCAAACTCCACCCCCCCCCCCCATTCATCTCCCATCCCTCCAGAGCTGCTACTGAGAGTGTTCCTGTTGAGTTTCAGTGCCATTCTGCAAATTGGTGTCCACTGCCAGTTTTGTATCTGCTACCATTCTCTCATCCAGCCATATCATGGACAGGAAGACTGGAGACCAGTTGTGGTTCCAGGGGGATGGAGAAAAGGGTGGTAATTTCTAGTTTACAAACATCAATTATGATGCAGTCTCTGTGTGTGGGGTGGTAGAGAATCCTCTTTCTCAGCCATACTTGGCTTTCAAGCCAGTTCCACACACTAATACTGTAATAAAACAAACACTACAAATCTGCCTGGGGTCCTGTCTGGTAGCTGCAGGGAAAGTGTGAGAGAAGTCCATTGTGGCCTCTTCCTTGTCATTACAAATGTCTATGCATTGTTCAAAGAAACTGTGTTAGGGAACTTATATAACTGGGAGATGCTGGAACAGATATTTTGAGTCAGTTTGTGCTCAACCACAGGCCTGGTGGAACAGTTCTGTTTTGCAGGTCCTATGAAATTTTATCAGATCCTGCAGGGCTCTGATCTCTCCTAGCAGAGTGTTCCACCAAGCCAGAACCAGGGCCAAAAAGGCCCTGGCCCTGGTTGAGGATGAGATAAGACAGACTTGTGGAATCCTTGAAGGTCAAGTCCTGCGCAGATGACAATGGGTAACCAACTACCACCAACTTTCAACATGTGCCCCATAAAGAATTACTTAAACCAATCCAGAGCATATTCCTTGATACCTGTATCTGCCTCCAGATGCCTCAACAGGATGGCATGGTCCACAATATCAAAGGCTTCTGATAAACCAAGTAAGAGCAACTAAGAGAAATAGCCCATGTTTATGTTCAAAAGATCATCAACTAAAGCCACCTGCAAGCCATCTTGATCCCATAAGCCACACTAAAAAGAGTCTAGAGTAGATGAGTAACTGAGGAAGACATGGAGTTCTTCTGCATCTGCTCTCTCAATCATTTTGCCCAGGCAAAAAGGGCAAATTTGAGACCCCACAACAGTTGACCAAATCATTCTTTTCTAGTGGTGACACTGTTGAAATTACATAGATGTTCAATACTCTGAGGATATGGTCCAAAGTGGACAATGCCATGAATCTAAGCAGGATGTGTCATCTTGAGTTACAAGGAAGAAAATATTATTAATTATCACTTTTTTGTTTTTTGCACTTGTAGATACAGCAATACTAGTAAGTCACAAAGTAACACATGTTTAAAAAGAGTGAAATCATGTCTTTCTTTCTGAGGAAGGTTTTGCCTTCCAAACATTGCTATAACGCACCAAGGAAGGTTTTACCTTCCAAATATTTGAGTGCAAACTGACTTGAACTAAAGTAAAACAACACTTCATTTTTTGTGAATATACATAACTACAAAAAGTCCAGTATTAACATTTGTAAAACCCTCTGTCTTTTACCAATATTATACACATATGATGAGGCTTTTTATTGATCTTGTTGCCTTGTTATGCAAGATGTTTTTGTAGAGATTTACCATAATAATGTGCTCTAATGAAGCTGATTATGTCTCCCATAAGGCACATTAATATATGAATAAATTGTTCTTAAGGTAGGTCTATTTATCACATGAACAGCAATAAGCATAATACAGTGTTCCATAGAGCATAGTATACCCTATAATATATGGATACATCCAATATTTATATATTTTTCTTAGGCTCATTTCCAGAACAATGAGAGCCTAAAGTGCTTGTAAAGGAACAGCCAACGAGCACAAGGAAAACCTTAAAAGGGGCATGTATGCCTATCACTTAGCTATGTGGATAGCTGTCAGTATAAAAACCAGACAAATATTATGGCTGTTGTTGAGTGTAGCATTTGAAGAGAAACACTGGCAGTGATAGTACATTGAATATAAGAAACTGGGATTGTCAACACCATGTCCAATGTAGTCAACGATAAACAAACTTGCCCCATTGGCATAAAAACAATAATTCAATATATGCATAAGATCAATGGGACTTCAACAGTGCAATCAAAAACAGAGTTACACTCTTCTAAGTCAATTGAAGTGGACTTAGAAAACTGTAACTCTGCTTAAAATGGCATATGGAATCCATAACTTTGGCTGGATTGTGCCTATTGGGAGTGCCTCAATTTATAACATTCATAATAACAGTAATTCCAAGTTATAATCAGCAAACAGCTGAAAAGGGAAGATCTGAAGCTTGGAAAGCAGTATTTCATGTTTATTTTCCCATCTCAACTCTCTGACTGAATTCATACATACAGATGTGAGCATCTTCTTCACTTTCTATGCAAAAACATAGAGTAGGATGGGAAGTTGTGTTGATTATTCCCCACAGTTTAGCCTTCTTGCCATCTTTCCTGCTCATATCACTCCTTGTCTCATCATTGCTTATTTGTAGTTGTCAATAAGTTGTAAAGAAGTTCCACTGGCCACCAACAGAGACTTCCAATAACAGCAATGTTTAGTTAATGAAGGCCAACAAGATGAGGGATGCATAGGGTTGTCAGGTCTTACCTGGCATCATAGAGTTTTTTACCCAAATGATAGAGCAGGGGTGGCCAATGGTAGCTCTCCAGATGTTTTTGCTACAACTCCCATCAGCCGCAGCCAGCAGTGCCAATGGCTGGGGCTGATGGGAGTTGTAGGCAAAAACATCTGGAGAGCTACCGTTGGCCACCCCTGTGCTAGAGCATCCCCCTGCTTGAAGTGCCCAGCATGATGATGTCACTTCTGGGCACATTGGGTGACAATGGAGCTCTTTGGGGCTCAGCCAACTGGCCATCTCCATGATGGTGGTTTGAAGGCCTTGAAATCAGGGAAAACCCTGCCAGGAGTGGGAAATGGAAACCCTAGGATGTGGGAGGTATGTGAAGTCAAATATAAAGAAAATGTCTGAATTTTCTTTTTAAATTCTTACATGCCTTCAAATAAGAATTTTCTTGTCTGAGGAGAGGTTGTGGATTAGTGAAATTGCCTTTGCTTTGCATGTAGAAAGTCCCAGGTTCAATTCCTGGCAGCTCCATGTAATAGGTGATGTGAAAGACCTTTGCCTGAGACTCTGGAGAGCTGCTGCTGATCTGACAATACTTACTGACCATGATGGATAGATGCA
The DNA here is from genome assembly GCF_032191835.1 of Heteronotia binoei. Classification (NCBI taxonomy): domain Eukaryota; kingdom Metazoa; phylum Chordata; class Lepidosauria; order Squamata; family Gekkonidae; genus Heteronotia; species Heteronotia binoei. Next base: position 46,581,185 of record NC_083228.1, on the reverse strand, counting down.
GGGCTTTTTTTGTAGAAAAAGTCCAGTGAGATCTCATTTGCATATTAAGCCACACCCCTGATATCGCCATTGTTCCACATAGGGCTTTTGTGTAGAAAAAGCCCAGCAGGAACTTATTTGCATATTAGGCCTCACCCCTTGACATCAAGCCAGCCAGAGCTGCATTCCTGTGTGTTCCTGCTCAAAAAAAGGCCTGGATCAATGGTCTGATTCAGTATAAGGGAGCTTCGCGTGTGTGTTTTTCTGTGGTGTAGGACATGAAAACTGTTCCTTCTGTCTGTATCACTCTGTGTTGTGGATCTTCTCCACTGTATCCTAAATTGTCTATGATTGTACATCTCTTTCCTGTTATTGGACCTTTAATGTTTGCAATCTATCTTTCAATATTTAAGTGGAAATTAATGTGACCTTGATATAGTTTTTCAAAACTGGCACCTGGCATCTCAATCCTACTTGTAAGTAAATGTTTGATTTAAATGCAACCTACTTTCAAGTAAATGAGCTTAGGATATAGATCACATTACATTATATTACTGCTGTCTAGAGACAATCTTATATAATGGATGATGTGAAGGACTATAGAAGCCAGCAAAAATATTTAATTGTTTTTAAAGCTGCAAATAAAGCAGAGTTCAATCCTCAGAGTTAAATTTGTGTAATTCACAGTGTTTTTTTTAAACTGCATGAGTAATGTGTAATCTGCATGTATGATTGGGAATACCTTTTTCATCTGAGTGCACTCCATTTTGATTTGTGCACCTCTGGGGTGCCTAACAATGAAGATGCCAGTTGTGTGCAGAGGAAGAGGTTTGCTGAATCACAAAAGAGCAGACTTTATCAGAAAAATCTAACAATGTGCCGTACTTTACGCAAGTAAACCCTGTGTGGCCAACTGGAACTTTGAAAAATTTACCAAAAGCCACTGGGACAATTAAATCACAATAGAACCTATTTTAATGAAGTTTTCTGAAATTACACATGACTACATAATTGTCACAATAGCTGTGTTTAGCTGTAGAAAAGTTTTTTTCTTTAAGCTTTAACAAAGAGCAGAAGGAACTTCTGAAAGTCTGTAACAGTGAAGCAAGGAGTAACTATAGATGACACAGGAAGAGATGAAGGAACCTGTTTGGTGTTGTCCCCTGTCCAATTCAAAGTATCATCACCTTGTGATTGTGTGCATGCCGAAATCTTTCTCCATCTTGCCTCACATACACACTTGTTAGCCTGTTCAGATGTAATACATTGCTCTGTGATTTAAAATAATCCACCTAAGGCTTTCAGAGAAAATTAACAACCAAGTATTGAAGGGTACAGTTGGGTCCCTCCACAACTCTACTGGATTCAGCTCACATACATTATGATCATTTCCACTTGTTGGTGCTTGTTTCCATGAAACTGTAAGGATAGTTGCATGAGGTAAGAACAGGCAATTTAGCCTCATGACAAAAGTAATGAAGAGGACCTAAGTAGGGATGGGCATGAACCAGCCCATGAACCTAAATTTGTGATGAAAATCACCTGCTTTACGATTTGTGAGCTGAGGTCCATGTGATCTCATCTGCAACAAACCTCCCACAACCCTCCACAGGTTCAGGTGGTTGTGATGGTGTGTGTCAGCAGCATCCATGGCAGATACACTGGTGTAGGTGAATTATGATTGTCAAAACAAGGGTGTGTGTGGAGAATGGATTTCTGCAGCCCTGGAAACACCAATAATGGCTTTCCAAAGCTTGACAGGGTTAGGCTGTTAATAAGAGAGAGCTCCCATCCTGCTCTATGGGAGCAGAATATATACCTTCACCCAGCTCACATGCAGCCATTTTTTCCTGTCAGCATGTGGCAGTTAGAGGCAGAAAGGGAAGGGAACTGGAAATCATTCCTCAGTGGGGTTGGGGGTATTTGGTGCTTACTCAGGGCTCTGAAGCATACGTCCTTCTGCCCATGCTGAGCACAGGGGCTTAGCTTCTTTGGTTTCTTGGCTGAAGACTCCTCCTTGGGCTCTGTGACTAGCATTTTCCTGGGGCACCTACTTTGGGGGGATGTATCTCAGGCCCCTTAAATCCAATCCTCACCAAACTTGGAGGGCAGGTAGAGTGAGCTGGAAACTTGCAGTGAGTTTGGTGTCTCTAGCCCACATGGGGGCCATTCTACTGCATCATGAACCTTACAAAATGAACCAGTTTGGTAAATAAGGTTTGTGTGGTCCTACAAATTGAAATAAACCTGAATTTTTCCACTTTGTGCCCATCCCTAGACCTGAGATGAAGATGTTAGAAATAAAAAAAGTAAGAGAGCAGGGACTGTTATTGGGCCTATAGGTCTCATGGCTTGCATGAGTTGAGTCAGGCTGTAAGTTTTTACAGGTTTGGTCCTGCTTTGAGAGAAATCTGCTATTAATTGCATGCACCCAGTGGCCTTGATCAGCTGGCATAAGACACTATTTTAGCTTAACACTGTGGTGCAGCTCAAACCTAAGATCCATGTGAAGGAGAAGGGACTATTAGTCAATGGCCGTTTTCGCACTAGCGTTTACTCCGGCGTAGCACCCCATTTACCTCCGGATCTTTTCCTGGTTTTCCCACCTGTTGCTCCGGCGCTGCGGTTTGCTCCGGCGCTGCAGGGGTTTCACGCCGGAGTATCTAGATCCACCTCCTTCCGGAGTTTTTGAAAACCTCCGGATCCACACCGGATCCACTCCTCGGAGTTTGCTGTGGGAAATCCATCCACGCCGGATCGACTGCTTTGTGGGCGTCACCCTCTCCCTTTCCGTCCTCCCACCCCATCCACCCCCTTGGCCAATCATCAGCCTTTCGCGGCGCTTCCCCAAAGTGCCGGCACGGCCATTTTTTTTTAAACTTCACAGTTTTGCGTAATAGCGATATTTCGAAATTAACAAATAGGGAAAAAAAAAACCCTCCTGGAATAGCCTCAATTGCCACTTCAATTGGTTTCGTTAGATTTTTTTTTTATTATTATTGACTTTAGTTGCGTCATTTCGCTGTTGCGTTATCTCGATAATGCGAAAACAAGGCCATTCCAGCAGCTGCAAGTGGAAGAGTGGGGAATCCAACCCGGTTCTCCCAGATAACAGTCTGCACACTTAACCACTGCACCAAACTGGCTCGCCTGGGCTGGAAGAATTTCTTGCGGGCCATGGCTTCTCCAGCAGTGAGTGGCAGGCCCCGGAGTCCAGGTGGAGCTGTCTTTCTCCAGTGGGTCAGTTCCCTGCCGCCTGTTTTGTGAGATTTCTCTTGCTTTGCCTCTTCCTTGCGGCCGGGAGAGGCGGGTGCCAGCTGCCCTTTCCCTTTTGCGCATAAAGCACCAGCTCTCTGGCACACACAAACGCGCGCACACGCGGTCCGCGTGCAAAGAGGGGAAATAAATACTAAAGCATCATCTCCAAAGGCTGCCAGGAAAAAAAGAGAAAAAAGCCCTCTTTTTCCCCCTGACTGGCTGCAGACCGCGCTTGTCAGGGGAAAGCAATGCTTCGGAAACCTCAGGCATATGGTAATAGGAATGGCTTTTTTGGTGTGTGTGGGGGGGTCTGGCGGGGGCGGCGAGGGGAGGGGAGGAGGAAGCGGAGCGTCAGCAGCGCGGTAAAGGCGAGGGCAGAAGTTCAGGCAATTGGTGGTTTTTGAAAGTGTGTTGTGTTTGTTCTGGATGCGGGTGCGGATTCCTCCAGCAAGACAGGGCGGCCGTAGCCAGTTTCGCTGCCGAAGAGGGTGAGGGGGGCTGGGGTGTGTGAGCAAGGGCAGAACAGCTCGGCCTCTGATGCCCGCAGGAGGCTGCGGGGGGGTGAGGGGTGCAATCTGCAGAGACCGGGGGCGCTGCAAGAGAGGGGAGGGGAAGGCGCAGGAATCCCCTCTGTGAGACCTCCCCCCCGGGCTTTCAGTTGCACCGCTTGCCCCACAAACGCCTGGAATCTTGGGTTGCCAACCCCCAGGTGAGGCCTTGGAATTATACAACTGATCCCCACGGCTACAGAGATCAGTTCCCCTGAAGGAAATGGGATCTTCCGAGGGTAGGTGCTAGGACAGCATATAGATTCATAGACGAGTTGGAAGGGACCTTCAGGGTCATATAATCCAACCCCCTAAAGGGCTGTGGAGGATTCTACAGCTGCAGCCAATCCATAAGCAGCAGCAGCAGCACACGTGATGCGGTTTGTCCACGAAAAGAAGGGGAGGGAACGGCTGTGCCTGCTCGATGTTACGTTAGTACGTCCTTACGCAACCAGACTTGCGCTTAAAAAAAAAATGATTGACAGGGCATCGAACTCAAGTCGATGCCAGTGGGAAAACGATTTGAGCCGGGGCTTCAGGGAAGGCGACTCCGCAAAGAGTCACTAGTGCGAAAACGAGAAAAATGATCCGGACATAATTGCGCCGTGGAATAAGGGGAGCAAACGCTAAGTGCGAAAACGAAAGTACTCCCCCTGGTGCTTGCTGAGCTTTTCAGGAAGTGAGCAGAGCCACTGTAAGGCAGGGATAGTTATTGACTATCCTAATCCAAAAATGGGTTTTCATAGCAGCTTCAGCTACTGGAAGATCCTGAGAACTGGTAAGCACCTGGGCTTGTGGTTCCATACCTCCATCAGGCTTTTCTTCTTTGTATTTCTTCTTTTCTTTCTCCTTCTTGGCTTCCCTTTATTTCTTTTTATTCCTTAATCTTTTTCTCCTTCCCTCTCCCCCTTGGGTTTCCCATCACATCTTTTTATCCCCTTCTGTAATTATTTTGCAAAGCAATGAGAGAGAGATTGGGTTAGACTGGGCTTTTTGTGGAAGTCATTTTGAGGTGGTGATGAGACACCATCTCAAAATTTCTAAGGTATCTGCCTGTTCAAAAAGGATGGGGACCCTTCTCATGCTCTAGAGTAGAAATTTGTAAAAAGCATTGGGTGCATAGCAATTGCTCTAGAGTCCATACCAACCCCATTGACACTCATCAATCATGGTGGGGAGTGCTGATGGCACTCCATGGCAAGATGAGGAGGAAGCCATCAACTAGCACACACTGCTATGTTTGTACTCACACAGAGAACATAAGAGAGGGCACAAAAGGAACACCGCACCCTCCCAAACACACAATTTAATGAGAACTGTGGCATGAGCTCTGGAATTAGCACACACCAGGTAACTCCACAGATAAAGGCTAAAGTCCCTTCCTGAAATGATGTTCCCTTTTGCCAGATGCACACACAGGAAACGTTATCACTGCCTACTTCAGCAAGATCACCCACATGCCTGGGCAGCTCTTGGAGAAATCCTTCATAAGGGTTTTGTTCCTGCGGTGCAAGAGTTAGGGAGTCCTACCCTTTGGCCAGGCGAGGTGGATACAGGCATCAGGACAACAACAGCTCCCCAGTAGTTCATTGGGGAAGGCAACCATGTGGAAAACCTTTGGTTCAAATCTCACCCAGTGGCAAAAAGCCCAGTTTCATCTTTTGACTATAAACTGTGTGATCAGCACTAAAAGAGCCAACACCCTGCTCCCCCCCAAACTACTTTCCATTCTTTTCTTTTCTTTTTTTCAAGAGTGAAATTGGCTCAATTTCTATAATGTTTCCAAAAGAAGTTTGAAAGTTTTATTAGTTAGTTTCAGAAAATTAGGAATAGGGAATAGGGGATAGAGGGAATAGAAAATAAAAGTACACATTAGTCTTTTTCTATATAAAAATACTTTCAAAGAATACAAGTCTGCATCTACAATATTTTCTTAGAATACATACATTGTCAATTATTATTATCTCTAGACTATATATCATCAACATTATAGTATTTTAAGTTATAAGTCTCTATTATTTTATTATTATTATTTTTCGTATTTATATCCCGTCCTCCCCGCTGAAGCAGGCTCAGGGCGGCTAACAACATTGTAACATCAACAACAAAACAGTAAGAACAATCACAATAATAATCAGTTAAAAATTAAAAGAGTTTATAATTTAAAATTATTAATACATTTTAAAAAACAGTTTTGGTGCTAAATTCCATGCCATACATTCGGTGGCATTGGGCATCTATGTACTTTGGTTGAAGGCCATTTGAAATAATGTTGTTTTGCAGGCCTTGCGGAACTGGGCAAGGTCCCGCAAGGTTCTAACATCGTCTGGGAGTTGGTTCCACCAGTGGGGGGCCGCAATAGAGAAGGCTCTTTCTCTAGTAGCCTTCAATCTCACCTCCCTTGGCCCGGGTATATATTATCAATATTAGAGTATATATCATCAATATTATAGTATTTTATGTTATGAATTCTTTAGTTAAAATATCTATCAAATTTAACAAATCCAATAAAGCCAATCTTGTAATACAGCGTATAGGAAAAAAGGAGATATAAGTTCACACCAAAGAATCTTAAGAGTCTTGCGTATCTAGTCAGGCATAAAATGTCATCCAATATTTTCTTGCTTCTTCCTTAGATTTCCCAACCATTAGCTGGGACAAAAAGTCTAGCTCAGCTATTTCTAGAATTTTTCCCATCAAGTCCTTTCTTGTGGACATTTCCTGCGATTTCCATCTCTGCGCCAGAAGCATCCTAGCTGCTGTGTTAAAATGTGCCAACAAATGTCTCATTTCTTTGGAATAATCCCCAGGAAAAATATTCAATAAAAACAATTCTGGCTTGAATTGAATCTGTGTCTGCATAATTTTCTGAAGTAGTTCGTGCATCATTTTCCAATAGTCCTTCACCATCTCACATGTCCACCATATATGATAAAAAGAGCCAACTTGTTTAGTACATTTCCAACATTTGTTAGACGTATTAGTATAAATCTTACACAATCTCTGTAGGGTCAGGTACCATCCATAAAACATCTTATACAAATTTTCTTTGAAATTTACCGACCTAGTTAATTTAACATTAGACTTCCACAGTCTCTCCCATTCTTCTAGAGTAATGCTAGCATTACTTTCCATTCTTAAATGGCGAAAAGCAGGAATTCAGGCCTAGCTGAAGTTTTGCACCATCAAATGCAATCTTTTTGGATGGGCCAGCCATACTGATTGGCTGCCCCACATGCCAAGGTCTGCAGGTCTTGATCTGGCCCAGGACCATGGCATAGGGGAGGAGGAGTTTGTGCCTCCCTTCCCATTTTCCCAAGCCAAAACTGATCAGGGAGGGAATTATTTGCTTCATTTTGGAGCCACACGTACACTTCCTATTTATTTTGAACATTTCTATGCCAGCTCTTCAGAGTCGACTAATAGGCACAAAACTGTAGTTCTCTGTCAGCTCTGTGCATACTGTGAATTCATGATCCTCCAAATTTTATCAATCTGTTTTTCAGGAAACTTCTTGTGGACAGAAATCATAACACAGAAAGCATGCATAAAGTTTGTTCAAGATTAGAAGTTCTATTTTTTCTTTCTCTGAAATGTTTTCCCTCACATTTACCTCTTTTCTTTTAATTTAGTTCCCAAATCAGTTTAGACCTGGTTAATATGTGTCTCATATATGACTCCACAAGCAGCCTCCTTAGTTCTTTGCTTTCCCAAGAAACACTGATTGAATTAATCATATCCAGATGTCATCTGGCATGTACGTGCACCTGATCTCCAAATAGCTGATTTATCACAGTGCTAACAGAGGCATTCGGCACATTCCAAGCAAGTGCCCCACTTTTCCATTTCCTGGAGGCATAGCAGATATGTTCTATGCATTTCCTAACACCTTTCAATGGATTTCAAATGTGGATGTTGACTAGGGGCCATTTTGGATGTCAGAAATTATCTGAAGCTAGTGCACTGAGACAGCAGAGTACTACCATAACTGCCATATCAGACATATAAATGTTCTTTGTATTCCCATGAGTAATGTTCTCCCAGATGGATTTCAAAGAACTTTTTGTTTGTCTGATTGCTAGTGCAAGGAGTTTGGCACAGTTACCTCAGAATATAGTATAAACTATCAGGAGAACAAGAAGGGTTGCCAGGTCTGACTCAAGAAATATCTGGGGCTTTGGGGGTGGAGCCAGGAGCAAGGGTGTAACAAGCATGACTGAACTCTGAAGGGAGTTTTGGCCATCACATTTAAAGGGACCACACACCTTTTAAATGCCTTCCCTCCATTTGGAATAATGAAGGTTAGGGGCACCTTCTTTGGGGACTCATAGAATTGGGCCCCCTGGTCCAATCTTTTTGAAACTTGGGTGTTTCGAGGCGAGGCACCAGATTCTATGCTGAAAATTTGGTGCCTCTACTTCAACCCCCCCCCCCCGAGTCCCAGATACCCATGGATCAATTCTCTGTTATGCCCTATGGGAATTGGTCTCCATAGGGTATAATGGAATGCCCAGCAGACATCCCCCCCTTGCTTTCTGATGATCTTGAAATGAGGGGAGGGCCGCAAACAAGGGGATCCCCTGCCTCCAACTGGGGATTGGCAACCCTAAGAACAAGGCATGTGGATAGCAGGCAGCATGAGAAGATTGCGATTGGAAGATTGAAATAGAGGCTCGGACGACTAGAGAGGCAATGGCGGTGGACTCACGACGAAGCAACCAGAGCATCTTATAGAGAGTATATGAGATCCTATGAGATGGCAGTCAAGGCCACAAAGAAAACTTACTTTGTGGCCAAGATTGCATCCGCGAATTCACGCCCAGCACAATTATTTAGTATCATTCGTACTCTTACAACTCTGCCACAAGGCAGACCAAACTATAGGGAATTGGAAATAGGCTGTGAGGCTTTTGCAACATTTTTCACGGATAAAGTCTCGTTGCTCCGTCGTGACCTCCCTGCCATAATCGAAACAGTAAGTGAACTCGAGGCTCTGTGCCTTTTTTCAGGGTCGGTTTTAGACAGTTTTGCAACACTCAGCTTGGAGGAAGTTGACAGAATCCTCACAACTGTATGCCCAACAACATGCGATTTGGACCCTTGCCCATCCTGGCTGATTAAAGCTTGCCGGATGGAGCTTCAATATCTTGTACGGGATATCGTAAATAGGTCCCTCCCTTTCCAACACCTCTTAAAGAGGTGATAGTCCATCCCCTCTTGAAAAAACCAACAGACCCGGCCAAATTGGCGCGTTATTGGCCGGTCTCAAATTTACCCTTTTTGGGTAAAATTATCGAGAGGGCAGCAGTGTTACAGTTGCAGAGCTTCCTGGAGGATGCTTCCGTCCTAGACCCACACCAGTCTGGCTTTCGCCCGGGCCATGGGATGGAGATGGTGCTGGTTGCCTTAGTAGATTATCTCCAGCGACAACTGGATCGAGGCGGGTCAGCAGTGCTGTTGTTGTTGGACCTGTCAGTGGCATTCGACATGGTCGACCATCAGTCGCTGGTTCACTGCCTCGCCAATGCGGGGATTCGGGGGTTAGCCTTACAATGGCTTTCCTCCTTTCGCTGTGATCGGGGACAAAGGGTGGCGATCGGGGAACGATCATCCCAGAGGCATCCGCTTAATTGTGGGGTGCCTCAGGGAGCGGTGCTTTCCCCGATGTTGTTTGATATCTACATGCGCCCCTTGCCCAGATTGTCAGGAGATTCAGGCTGGGTTGCCATCAGTATGCAGATGACACTCAGCTTTATCTGCTGATGGATGGCCGGTCTGCCTCCGCCCCAGAAAAACTGGCCCCGACGTTACAAGCCGTGGCGGGGTGGCTCAGGCTGAGTCGTCTGAAGCTGAACCCAACGAAAACAGAAGTCCTTTGTCTGAGTCGTGGTGGCCTGGGAAGGGAAATCCCTTTACCAGCCTTTGATGGGGTGCCACTGATATCGGCGCTTAAAGTCAAGAGCTTGGGGGTGCTATTGGAGCCCACATTGGCTATGGAGGCCCAGATAGCAGCCACTGCGAGATCCACCTTTTTCCATCTTAGGCGGGCACGACAGCTGGCACCCTTCCTAGAGCACAGCAACTTAGCAACAGTGATTCATGCTACGATCACCTCGAGACTAGACTACTGTAATGCCCTCTACGTGGAGCTGCCCATGTCTCGAATCTGGAAGCTGCAGCTGGTGCAGAATGCTGCAGCCAGGCTGTTACTGGGTCTCTCTATTCAGGATCATGTGCAGCTGGGGCTGCGGAGACTTCACTGGCTGCCAATAGTATTCCGGATTCGCTACAAGGTGCTGGTTATTACCTTTAAAGCCCTATATGGCCGAGGTCCTGTCTACCTTAGGGACCGTCTCTCCCCACATATTCCCCAGAGGGTACTGAGATCTGGATCACAAAATCTATTAGAAATCCCCGGGCCAAGGGAGGCGAGATTGAAGGCTACCAGAGAACGAGCCTTCTCTATTGCTGCCCTCCACTGGTGGAACCAACTCCCTGATGATGTTAGAGCCTTGCAGGACCTTGCCCAATTCTGCAAGGCTTGTAAAACAACACTTTTTCGAATGGCCTTCAACTACAGAGCTGCTTAACATCATGGTATGAAACTTAGCACCAAAACTTTTTTTAAAATCTGTTCAATATTTAAAGTGTAATCGTTAATTTTAATTGATCTTATTGTAATTGTTTTTATTGCTTTATGTTTTTATTGTTTTATTGTGGATATTTAATGATGTTGTTAGCTGCCCTGAGCCTGCTTTGGTGGGGAGGGCGGGATATAAATGTGAAAAATAAATAAATAAATAATTTCCACTTTCATCTGCAAGGAAAATGTACACCTGAGCTGACACATTAGTATCGTCTATGTGGTATGTGTACACAGGATACAAGACAGATTAATTCAGCACATAGAGCAAAAAACGAAAAGAACATATATGTTGCAGTCCTAAAATCACTGGGTGTAAGCCTCCCAAAATCAGACATTCATCACAGGTACCATTTTCTATCCCAGGGTGAAGGATGTATTTCAGGGTACATATTTTTATATATGTGGATGAGGGAAAGATTCACAGCAAGATTCAAAGGCCTACCCTTGAATATATTCCAGATTAAATGACAAAAGTTAAAAAAATACAGCAGTGCATTTTAAGTACTTTCTTCCCAGTAGCCGCATTACTTTCTTGAGGTTCCCTTGTCCCAAGGAACAATGCATCCTGCATTTACTTGGTGTGAAGCTGCTTAATCTAGAGAAAGTTGGGAGGAGGCGGCTGTGGCCAGCACAAAGCACTGATGTGAGGGGGAATAATTGCCCCTTCTGGCCCACCTCACAGCAGAGAGGAAATGCAAGAGCAGAGTGAGTGGCAGAAAGGGGTGCCCTGGTCATTCTGGCTCCATCAGATGAAGGGAGATAAGTAGGGTTTTTACAGGCCTGGGGGGAAATGTTCTATCTCTTTATAACAGAGACCAAGCATGGAAATGGGCAGCCGAAGGTTTTCATGGCATGGTTGTAAATAACACCACCTAGTAAATAACATCCTGTCAAGCATCTGTTATACTCCAAGAAACAGAGCAGCAGTAGGGTCCCAGGAACTGACTACAGTCTTCCCAGGGAGGCAAAGAATGCACCCAAGTTGGAGGGCAATGGGAAAAGCAGATATCCAAGAAACAGAGTCTTGCCCTTTGGAAGAGGCCCCAAGGGAAACCTACTTAGTTTTAAGGGCAGTTAACAAGGGGTGGTAATTTTTCTTTATTTATGGGAGTAAGGCACTGAGGTTGTCCCTTCACCTCTGGTGATGGAATAGTAGTGCCCCTGCTGACAAAGCTACTGATGCAGGCCCAATGAAACATGACAAACATGTCCCAGGTTCTCTGCCTTGTCTTCTTTTGTGGGGGTGGGGGGAGTGTCTGAAGTCTCTGGTACTGTTTCCCAGTAACATAACTGGGGTGCCAACAGGCCTGGAGAAAAATGATTTATCCCTTTAATAGAGACTTAACGGGGAGCTGAAGCTTTTCAGGGTATGGAGGTAAATAACATCCTGTTAAAGAGACTGAACATTTTTCCCAGGCCTGTTGGCAACCCATAACTCTTTTTTATGCTTCATAATAATCATTACAATGTTAGCAGCGGAGGATGAATGAGCACACGTGATGGGCTGCTGAACTCTCTCTGTCCTACCTATAGCTTTTGTCCCTTCAGGCTGTCTCTTGACATTACTCTTGCCTTGTATAAGCTCAGCTGGAAGATCACATAAGCTGCCTTCTATACTGAGACAGGCTATTGGTCTATATAGCTTAATATTGTCAGCTCTAATAAGCAGTGGCTTCCCAGGGTCTCAGGCAGAGAAAGGTCTTTCCTCCCCAAATCTGTTTCCTGGCACCATTAACTGGAGATGCCAAAGTTTAACCTGGGGCATTTTGAATGCATACAAAGCCTGTGCTTGCATATGACACAGCCTTCCCCCCCCACTTCTGAAGAGCCCCAAGAGAATTTGAACAGGTATCTATGAGCCATGTCAATCAAAAGAAGTGGCCCTTAAAGTATTGTGAAATGAGGTAAGGACAGAACAGTGTAGCCTGATCCTATGCCTCCAAAGTCAGGAAGACGTTCAGTAGAACTTCTCAAGTAAAAGGGTAGAGAATTGCAGCTTTAATCTTTAAAATCACATTGCTAGAGAAAGCCCAGCTGTAACCAGAAGTTATTATTATGAGTATAGTTCTTCTAGGCTCTATTTTTTAAAAAAATAAATAAAAATAAAATCCTTTCCAATTAGGCACATTTTGTAAATTCTGCATATGAACATATATGAACATATGAAACTGCCTTCTACTGAATCAGACCCTCGGTCCATCAAAGTCAGTATTATCTACTCAGACTGGCAGCAGCTCTCCAGGGTCTCAAGCTGAGGTTTTTCATGCCTACGTGCCTGGACCCTTTTTAGTTGGAGATGCCAGGGATTGAACCTGGGACCTTCTGCTTACCAAGCAGATGCTGTACCACTGAGCCACCGTCCCTCTCCTGAATGGATTTATATAATATCCTACTAGTAAATGGAGGGTTGGTTTGAATGAAAAGGCACAAAATGAGAGGATTGTAAGATATATCACTTCATTTCCTTGCTTGGCCACAGTCTGTTTTCAGTGATATTGATATAACAATTTGATTTATCTCATAAAACTCCAGTATCCCCACTCATAATTAAATGGGATTAACACTTGCCTACTGCAATGCAACCGCACGTAAGGAAGTTTAGAGCAGGAAGAGTATTAAAAATTACTAGATGCTCAAATATTTTAGGTATGAGGACAGGTATCTTCCAACTCATCAGAGAATTATAGCTCAAATCATAACTTTTAACTTCTGAAGATGCCAGAAAGTACTAACAGAGAAGCAGACGCCATATAAGAAGGTGCAAGGCATAATTCAATACCCTACTGTCTAAAGTCTATTTTTTTTTGTTTGTTTGTCACATCCAATTTATAGTGACCCCATAGGGTTTTCAAGGCAGGAAACATTCAGAAGTAGTTTGTCACTGCTTGCCTCTGCATAGTGACCCTGGGTTTCCTTGGTGGTCTCCCAAGCCGCCACCACCTCCAGTGGCAATTTCATTAAATGCCCACGAGTTCTTGTATTGTGAGAAAGGGAGAAAAGTACTTCTTTCTCTACTTCTTCCATCCCATGCATTATCTTGTAAATCTCTATCATGTCACCCCGCAGTCGACGTTTCTCCATGCTAAAGAGCCCCAATCATTTTAACCTTTCTTCATAGGGAAAGTGTTCCAACCCTTCAATCATTCTAGTTGCCTTTTCTGGACTTTTTCCAATGCTATAGTATCCTTTTTGAGGTGCGGTGACCAGAATTGCACACAGTATTCCAAATGAGACCGCACCATCGATTTATACAGGGGCATTATGATACTGGCTGATTTGTTGTCAATTCCCTTCCTAATAATTCCCAGCATGGAGCTGGCCTTTTTTTATTGCAATTGCACAATGTCTTGACATTTTCAGTGAGTTATCTACCACAACCCCAAGATCTCTCTCTTGATCAGTCTCTGCCAGTTCACACCCCATCAACTTGTATTTGTAGCTGGGATTTTTGGCCCCAATGTGCATTACTTTGCACTTGGCCACACTGAACATGCCATGCTGATGCCCACTCACCCAGCCTCAACAGATCCCTTTGGAGTTCCTCTCTGCTTTTCACCACCCTGAACAATTTAGTGTCATCTGCAAACTTGGCCACTTCACTGCTCACTCCCAACTCCAGATCATTAATGAACAAGTTAAAGAGCATGGGACCCAGTACCGAGCCCTGCAGCACCCCACTGCTTACCGTCCTCCACTCCGAAGACTGCCCATTTATAATCACTCTTTGCTTCCTATTAATTAGCCAGTTTTTGATCCACAAGAGGACCTGTCCTTTTACTTCATGACTCTCGAGCTTTCTAAAGAGCCTTTGATGAGGAACTTTATCAAAAGCTTTCTGGAAGTCAAGGTAAACAACATCTATTGGGTCTCCTTTGTCCACATGTTTGTTCTCCCCCTCAAAGAAATGCAACAGGTTAGTGAGGCAAGATCTTCCCTTACAGAACCCATGCTGAGTCTTCCTCAATAACCCATGTTCATCAATGTGCCTACTCATTCTGTCCTTGATAATGGTTTCTACCAACTTTCCCGGTATTGAAGTCAGACTGACTGGCCTGTAATTTCTCGGATCTCCTCTGGAGCCCTTTTTAAAGATGGGGGTGACATTTGCTACCTTCCAGTCCTCAGGAACGAAGGCAGATTTCAATGAAAGATTACATATTTTTGTCAGATCTACAAGTTCAACTTTGAGTTCTTTCAGAACTCTTGGATGTATGCCATCCAGACCTGGTGACTTATTAGTTTTTAATTTGTCTATCAGTTGTAGGACCTCCTCTCTTGTCACCTCAATCTGACTCAGGTCTTTCAACACCCCTTCCAAAATTAGTGGTTCTGGAGCAGGCAAACGCTTCTCGTCTTCCACAGTGAAGACGGAGGCAAAAAATGCATTCAGCTTCTCAGCTATTTCCCTATCCTTCTTCAGTAATCCTTTTACCCCTTGGTCATCCAAGGGCCCCACTCCCTCCCTGGCTGGTTTCCTGCTTCTAATATATTTGAAGAAATTTTTATTGTTGGTCTTTATGTTTTTTGCAATATGCTCATCATAGTCCCTTTTTGCCTGCCTGATCACAGTCTTGCATTTGATTTGTCACAGCCTGTGTTCCCTTTTATTAATCTCACTTGGACTAGCTTTCCACTGCTTAAAGGAGTCCTTCTTACCTTTTACAGCTTCCATTACTTTGTTTGTTAACCATGCAGGCCTTTTCTTATACCTGTTTGTGCCTTTCCTAACTTGTGGTATATATTTTATCTGAGCTTTTAGGATTGTAGTTTTAAATTGCCTCCAAGCTTCCCCAAGGGTTTTTCCAGACTGGGCGAGGTTTATAAGAGATTGGAAGAAGTTTACCAAGCCCGTCTGGAGAAGGAGGCATCAGTGGACAAATCGGTAGCAAGGGTTGATAGCCTAGGGGAGTTTAACCAGGGAACTGGGGCCGCAGGAGTGAACCCCTCCTTGCCCACATACGCAGCCCAAATTTCAGGGAGGACAAATGAAGTGAGCCCCACCGCGGAAAAGGACTGCCATTATGGATTTTGCCCCCATTTGTCAGATAATCCTGAGGTCACCAAGCAAAAGGTCAAAGAAGGACTGAAGAATCAGAGCAACAATGGATGTGTATTCCAGGATGCCAATGGGGTCCTGGACACAATAGAGACAGATCGACTGACCCCTAGCCAACAAAAGGAGGGTTTGACATTCCATTCTCTCTCTGTAATATCATGGAACATCATGGGATGGGCTGCTAGATCTAGGGAACCAGATGCCAAGAACCTCTTGAAGAAATATGATGTTATACTCCTCCAGGAGACTTGGTCCTTAGAGTCTATGACTCTGGACGGATATAACATATATGAAGTCCAGGCTGAGCCGTCGGTGAGAGGTAGAGCCAAGGGAGGTTTGGGAATACTAATATCAACAGCTCTGAGAGTCCAAGTCATCCAACCACCTTTCTATACCAGAATGGCAATGGCTCTGATCCTCAGATTTAAAAAAAATGATTGTTTGTTTTTGAATGTCTATATTCCCCCCACTAAAATCAAGGCCCACACAGAGCTTGCCTGGAGAGATTTGGAGAATTATATGGAGGAGTTATTTAGGACATACCCGACAGCGTATGTTATAGTGGGAGGTGATTTTAATGCTAGATTGGGAAAAGATGATAAGTCTTTAAATAGGGGATACGATGTCTGTTTTCAGTTCGCCGAGTTGCCCAATTTGCCCCATGAAAGAATATCTAAAGATATGAAGTGCAATTATGCTGGTCGTCTATTAGATCGCATGGCTAGGGCCCTAGACCTAAAAATTTTAAATGGTTCCCACACTAATGATCATCCTGGGGAATACACTTACTGGTCTGGAACTAGGTTAAGTGTAATTGATTACATTCTTGTTTCAGGGAACCTAGTGCCATGTGTTGAAGCATTTGAGGTGGCCACCTATTGTGGCAGTGATCAGATTCCTCTCACCTTGACTATTGCAATCCCCAATCTTCACCCCCACATTGAGGACCGTTTCTTGAGGAACAACGAATTTGGGGGGCAACATGTTAGGATCAAATGGGACGACCAAAAGAGGAAATATATGCAGGAATTTCTCGAGCAAGAGCACATATCTAAATTAGCAAATGACATCAGGCTTTCGGAGGAGGGGGGAGAGACCATCAAATTATATGAGGATCTCATTCGGCATTTTCAACCCCCATTAGAAGGGCAGATATCTAGTTCAGCAAGGAGAGGAGGGAAGAACAACGGTTGGTTTGATAATGAATGCTTGATGGCAAAGAAGGAGCTTAGTAAAATCTATTTGAAATATAGGGCGGATCCAGAGGCAGTTAATAGAGAACAATTAAAACAACAGAAATCTAGATATAAAAAGTTAATTGTCAGGAAGAAGAAAGAGGCAAAAGAACTAGCGTGGCTACAGTTGGGTCACGCCGTTAAATTTAAAAACCCGTCACTATTCTGGAAGTTGGTAAACAGTGGTTCAGGTAGACTCTCCACACAGGTTACTAATACTATTCTTCCAGAAGTATGGGAGAACTACTATATGGCATTGTATGGGACATCAGATGAGGTGGTTTGCTCGCTGGAGGATTGTCAGGAATTGCCAGAGTGGCCTCCAGTTGAGCCTTCAGAAATAAAATCTTTAATTGGAGCCCTGAAGCTTAATAAAGCACCAGGACTTGACTTAATCCCGGCTGAACTGATTAAAGAAAACGCTGACTGGTGGGCTCCAGTACTCGCCAAATTATTCTCCGAAATAGACAGGACAGCAAGGGTACCCGCGGGCTGGGATACTGGAATTATTGTACCTATTCATAAGAAAGGAGATAGAAATGATCCAAATAACTATAGACCTATTAGTCTTTTAAGTATCCTAAGCAAATTATATGCCAGCCATCTTAAAGAGAAACTGTGGGAGTGGATCGAGCATAATAACATCTTGAGAGAAGAACAGGCTGGGTTTAGACCGGGATGTTCCACTTTGGACCATTGTGTAGTATTGGACCATCTTATTACCAAATATTCCTCTAATAGCACCGCTGCCCTATACGCTGCCTTTATAGATTTCAAATCTGCCTTTGACATGGTACAGAGGGACATACTGTGGGAAAAACTGAGAGGGATGGGAATCGAACAGAGGCTACTGGCATTGATAAAGGCATTATATAGGAACACCAAGATCAGGATAAGGATAAACCCGAAGGGACATCTCACGAAAGCTATCCAAGTAGGGAGGGGAGTTAAGCAAGGCTGCATCTTGGCCCCACTCTTGTTCAACCTCTTTATAAACGATCTGGGGGAACATCTAAGTGGTCCAGAGGTGCATGCTCCAAAGATTGCAGATAGGCATATCCCGCTTCTGCTATATGCAGATGATGCAGTGCTGATCTCTAGGACCCCAATTGGGCTAAAGAGAGCAATGAAGATTCTAGCGCATTACTGTCAAGTTAACCAGGTTGAAATAAATTACTCAAAATCAAAAATTTTAGCCTTTGCAAAAAGACCTAAGGTACTTATATCATTGGAAGATAAACGACAGGGCTATTGAACAGACACGCTGCTTTAAGTATTTAGGGGTAGTTTTTCAGGCCTCAGGGGCCAGGAAGGCACACGTGGACTACGTTACAACTAGTGCAGCAAAAAGCTCAGGAGCCATAGAGAAATTCTACTGGACCTCCGGGGGGCAGAACGTGGCGGCTGCAGTCAAGGTCTTTAAGGCCAAGGCCCTCGCCCAAATGTTATATGGGGCACCTTTGAGTATAACACCATATCAGCATCTCTGGCAGTTAGCGGAGAAAGTGCAATCCAAATTCCTTAGGCATATACTACAAGTCCCTCCATGTGCTCCCAACTCACTTATCAGAGTAGAAACGGGTATGGTTACAGTGAAAGCAAGATTGTGGATTGCTGCTATTCTCTACTGGTACAAATTAATGATTCAGCCCACCAGTTTGGCGGGGCTGATAGTAAGAGATTCATTTGTTCCTCTGTGGATCAGAGAAATGGAGTCCAAGTTGGGCTATTATGGACTATCTAAACAATTTTTGCTCAATATGGAGCATAATCTGGTTAAACCCTTTCTTAAACAGAGGATCTTGGATGTTGAAAGACAGCATGATCTGAATCAGCTTAAAGGCTATTTACCAGGAATAGAGGAGTTACATAAAATAACACTGATGCCATACTTGCAAAATCTTGACAAAGCAGAGTATAGGAGAGCATTTACTCTTCTCAGATTTGACATGTTACCGTCAGCTATTATTGAAGGCAGATACGCAGGACAATTATACGAGGAGAGACTGTGTATTTGTGGGGACAATAAACCGGAAGATAGGGAGCATGTACTATTCCAATGTAAATTATATCAGCATATTAGGGCCGAGTATATACTCCCGATCTGTGCCAGTGTCCCTGGAAGAAATATTAGATTTCAGCTAGACAGATTATTGGCTGATAGGAACAAAGGAACCACTTTATGTGTGGCAAAGTTTGCTTCGCGAGCCATAAGTCTCCGGAAGCAATTCTTAAGGGGAATACCCAATTGAACGCCTTGGTTCTGGAATTTAATCAGTGTTTTGGGGAGGAAATTATATTTTATACTGTATGTTTTATTCTCATTATAGTATTGCCTCATTATATTTTATACTGTGTATGTTTTATTCCCATTTTACTATTGCCTGACTGTATCTTATTAAGTTATTTGTATTTAATTGATTGGTCTTTGACCGTATTAAACTTTCATTCTGTCTTTGCCTGTATTTACCCTTCCTTTCAGTTTCCTCTTCACATGCCTCCTCATCTCAGAGAATTTACCCTTTTAAAGTTAAACGTGATTGTGCTGGTCTTTTGGGGCAACTCTCTATTTATACAAACGGTGAAATCAATAATTTTACAGTCACTGCTCCCAAGCGGTGCGATCACTTTTACATCTCTCACCAAGTCTTGGGCATTACTTAGGACCAAATCCAGGATCGCCCCACCCCTGGTAGGTTCTGAGACCATCTGCTCCATAGCACAGTCATTGAGAGCATCAAGAAATTCAATCTCTTTCTCTCGACCAGAACACATATTGACCCAATCAATCTGCGAGTAGTTAAAAGCCCCTATTATGACACAGTTTTTACGTTTAGCCACTATCTTTAATCCTTCCATCATATTATAATCATCCTCTATCTTTTGTTTTGGTGGGCAATAACAAACTCCCATAGTTAAATTTCCTTTTGGGCCCTCTATTTCAACCCAAAACATTTCTAGAAGGGAATCTAATTCTCTGACCTCAGTCTTACTGGACCGTATACCCTCTCTGACATACAGAGCCACCCCACCTCCAACCCTTCCCTCCCTATCCTTCCGATATAACTTATATCCAGGAATCACCGTGTCCCACTGATTTTCCTCATTCCACCAAGTTTCTGAAATTCCCACAATGTCTGTTTTCTCCCAACACTAAACATTCCAACTCACCAATTTTACTTTGAACACTTCTTGCATTTGCATACAAACATCTATAATTTCCCAGGCAAGCTAGGCCCGTCACCTTCCTCCTGCCATCTCGAGACTTTGGCAGACAGTCCATACTGTTTGTCACCATCTCAGTGGACAACTCTGATCCATTACCCGGTAGAAAAGTAACAGCTAACCCTTCATCTCTTTGAGATGAGTCCTCCCGAACCAGAGACATTTCATCTCCTGTCGGCTTTCCCCCAAGATTTAGTTTAAAAACTGCTCTGCCACTTTTTTTATTTTAAGCGCCAGCAGCCTGGTTCCATCTGGGGACAAGTGGAGACCGTCTCCCTTGTACAGCTCCCGCTTGTTCCAGAAAGCATCCCAGTGCCTAACAAACTTAAACCCTTCCTCCTTACACAATTGTCTTAGCCACACATTGAGACTTTTAATTTGTGCCTGTCTCTCCTGCCCTGCACGTGGAACAGGTAGCACTTCTGAGAAGGCTACCTTGGAAGTCCTGGCCTTAAGTTTCCCGCCTAGCAGCCTAAATTTTTCCTCCAGGACCTCACAACTGCATTTTCCCCACATCGTTGGTGCCAGCATGCACCATGACCACTGGCTGCTCCCCAGCACTGTCTATCAGCCTATCTACTACACGCGTAATGTCTGTTACCTTTGCACCAGGCAGGCAAGTCACCATACGGTCAGTACGTGGTTTTGCCACCCAGCTGTCTACTTGCCTAAGGATCGAATCACCAGCTACCAAGACCCCTCCTCTCTCCCCGCCCAGGGATGGTTCCTTGGCATGAAAGGATTCCCGCTCACCAACTGAAGAAGACGTCCCTTCTGAGGGCACATTCCTGTTATCTGCAGCAGGGTGCCCTGTTTCCTCTCGACCCTCATGCTCCCTGGCAGCAATGGGGCTGCTATGTTCAGAGCAGGGCTCATCTAGTACGCCCCCGAGAGTCTTCCCCGAGTGCCTAACTGACTGCCTCTGCTTTTCCAGGTCAGTCACCTCGGCCTCAAGGGTACGAACTCATTCCCTGAGGACCAGGAGCTCCTTGCATCAAGCACACACCCAAGACTTCTGTCTTGTGAGCAGATAGTCATACATGTGGCACTCACTCACACTGGAAAGCCCCCACCCCCCTGCTGGCATTCTACCTTCATGATAGCTTTTTTCAAAAATATACAGTCCCCTTTAAATCCTGTTTGTTTATGTGGCTCTCCTTCTGGAGGGTCAACTTACCTTATTGGGAGCACAAGGAAATTAGGAATCTGGGTTCTTGGTCCTTACAGAGCCCCCAGGCTAAGAGCCACAGGCCAAGAGCCCTTTAGCTCTCACCCTTCAGCTCGTGCCTTTGGCAAGGCTCAGCTTAACAATGCAAAGCCACTCCTAATCAATCTGCACCAATCACCTTTAATCACCTTCACCTTCAGCCCACTCAACCAAACAAACAGCAGTTCCCCAGCAACCACAACTCAGAATTTCCAGCAATCGCCAAACTCAGGAATTCTCAGCAACATCCCCAGCTGTCTCAGCTTATCTCAGAGTTGCTCTGCTCTCTCTCAGACCTCTCTGAAGTGAGGTTATCCAGGTCAGAGCTATAGGTTCATCTACAGGCATTCTTTTCCTAGGAAAGTCTATACCTGTAGAGAGATATGTTGCACATCCTGAATAAAATGGGGTATGTAGTGATGGTCCCCTCCAGTCTCAACAAGGCTCGGCCATATGCTTTGTGCAATCAGCAGTGGTGAAGGAGGGATTATTGAAGTCAGCTGCACCTCCAGTCTGCAGGATTTTTGAATCTGTTGTCCTATCCATCCACTCAAATTGGTATAATACTGATTATTTGGGACTAGGCAGGAAATGTGGTTTTAACTTTATCTTGGTGGTAGGGTTGCCAGGTTCAACTCAGAAAATATCTGGGAACTTTGGTAATGGAGTCTGGAGACTTTGGAGGTGGAACTAGGAGACTTTTCCATTTCTTAAAATAAATAAATAAATAAATAAAATACAGGAGTGCAGTTCCCCTGAATACAGTCTTCATTTCCTTGTCCCCTAGAAGCTGCACTTCCACTAAATGAAAGTGAACGCACACACATACTCACAAAGCAGCCAGAATAAACAGTTTGCAAGTCCACACTTTTGTGATCTCACTGGGGCAATTGCTTTACTCACAGGAGTTGCTGAATGTAGCTATCTGCTGTATTTTACATTGACTTCTTCATACTAACAGGAAAACAAGAGTGTAGGAGAGAGATGTCTACTCTAGAGGGTGGAGTTTTCTTTTATCCCATAATCAGGTTCTAGTTAACTCTTTACTATCCATACAGCTTCTGAAACAAATACAGGGACTTTGCTGTCTTAATCTTTCACACATTCACTGGTCTGCTGTTTGCCCCTTCTTATGCAGCTTCGGGACCTGCTGAGATTTAAAGGCACACACACATTCCAAAACACAGAGAGTTTGTAGGCTTCTTTCAAACCTACTGAGATATAAAGGCACATTTTGGCTGTTGGGGTGGGGCTTTCCCTACCAGCCAGCTAGTTGGTGGCGGGGAGGAGCCTGTAAAACCAGGAGATACCCCTCTTGGACCTGGGGGGGGGGGGGTGGCAAGCCTACTTGGAGGGTATCTTTTTCACCTGTCTCACATTGAGGATAGGGATGGGTTTTAACTATTAGGACAGGTCTTTGGTTGGGGCTGGCAGTAACGGTTATTATCATATAGGCAAGTATCACTGAGAGGTACCCCATAACATCTAACTACAAAATGATGTTTCCCCAAGCCATATAATCACTGATTGTGCAGTCAGAGGGTTGGGGACTTCTATTCTGGGCCTATTCACTCAGAAGCTTGATTGAAAACTATCACCTGCCCCAAGTACCCAACTTTTTAAAAAATTGAGGGCATAATTTTGTCTACGTGGCTGATGGATGCATTCAGACATCACATAACTATTGGTTTCAAGAGCTGTACATCAGTGCTTATTTTAATTGGCCAGGCCAGGCATTATTTGCTGCAAATTAGAGATGGAAAGAAGAGCGAAGCCTCCTGCATTAGGCTGGAGGAAAATACCACATGTCTCCTGTCACCTCTCACCCCTCTACCATTTTGGTGACTAGCCATTGTCTTTGAGTGACGTAAATTGCCCTAGGAGCCCTCCTCTGGCATCATTGCCTGATTCCTCACTCTTCTGTTTACATTCCTTTATTGCTCCTGCTTCCAATTCATACATCATTCAAAATCCCCACGTTTCATCTGCTCAGGAAACTAGACAGCAGCACGCCTTAGAATCATGGCATGCAATTGAGACCCAGATCTCCATCAGCAAGAGGTGAGAAATAATTACTTGACACAGGGAAGCAATTTCAGGGTAGTTTATCATGACTTCTGACACTGCATGAGGGCAACCATAGTGCAAAACCCTCCTGTAAATGAGGTCTGTGATTTTTATTCACGTGGTAATGTATTGAGAAGCCCATTTTCTTTCGCATCATTTTACAAGGTCTCTTGGGAGATCCAAAAGCACTTTATATAATTTTTAAAACTAGTCAATCCAAGATCTGTTACAAAAATATTAGCATGACCTAAGGAAAAAAAAAACAGTTTTGAGCCTTCTACTGTACTTACTCCTAAACAATTCAGCATGCTCTATCTCTAGAGTGTCTAGCTCAAAAACAGCCTGAAAACATGAGCTCCAAACTAAGCACTGCAAGTCACTCGTAATCCATTCAGAAAGCAATAGGAAGAGAGTTGCCGGAGGTAGCAATAAATCCATTTTTACATTCATCCTTGAAGGTTAAAGTGTAACATCTCAAGTTATTTTTTTTCTTTTTTAGCAAGAAAAAAAATCTGCTTAAAATTTGGAATAGGTTCTTGAACCATTCAGAAAGCCCTTCCCTGGTGTATTCTACCACCATTAAGCTTGCTCTTTACTGATGTTTCCACCTTCATTTCAAGAGAGGGAAATGGCAGCCTGTCTATCACACGATGAGTGAAAGCAGCAGTAAACGGAGACTCAAACAGAAGTACAATCCACAAGGGAAACTCCACTGCAGGTTTAATGTATTCCCACCAGAAATCACAAAAGTCTTCCAAGGTCTTATGTGTTTATCTTTAAAGATCTACAACATTTATGCGACTAAAGGCACCTGCGTATTTTACATTTTGTTGTTACATGGAAACATTTCATAAGTGAACAAGAAAACTACAAGTTTCTGCTGCTTGAAACTGACCATGGACAGAAATGTGAATGCAGCTGGAAAGTGATTTTGGCATATTCTTAATTATGTTGGCACACTTTTCTATCGATTTTTGCTCTGTTAATTACTAAAGTATCAATATGTTGTAAAATACCATGCATTCATTATCTTTGCTGGCAGTACATTTAAATAATTACAAAAACACAAAGCCTCAGTTAGTTGCCACCAGTCGAGTGGCAGCGTACTTTTTTTTTTGTCTGTGCACACTGCATTGCACAAAACGTTTATTTTTAGTTTGTTTATTGTTGAGAAACCTCCTTTTTTCAGTAAGCATGTTTCCAGATTTGAATTGGTAAAATACTTGCAAATAACTCATGCACACTGAGAACAATGTTTGCAATGCAACTTTGAGGGCCACTGCACTAGCCGTGGTCAGCCTATGCTGAGACTGATGTTGTTGGTCTTTCTGGTGCCCTTGGACTTTCAGCTGCAAAACACAGCAGAGGTCCAGTGGCACCTGGAAGGTCCCCACTCCTTTCTCATATACACAGTGCTGGTTGCTGTATTCAGTTCACACTGAGAACTGGCTCATGGGTTATCTAAGAGGGCATACAGCCAGTCTAGCATGGGTTTGTGTGGCAAAATGTTGGCTCTGAGGGTTTTGCCTGCGACTGGCTTTCCCCATGATGGGATAAAATCAGGTCCCCAAACTATGCCAGTGGAGGCATGCATGTCTGCCTGTGCAATGATCTCTATGTGGCCCCACATGGCTGGTAGTGATGTCAGGGTTGCAGTGGAATGCTTAATACCTGATGGTATGCCTCCCTTGAATCAGCCTTCTTGGCCCAGTAGTTAGGATGCTAGTCTTAGGTTCTGGAGCTGCAGGTTGAAGTTTGATCTCTGGCTTTTAAAATTCCTTTTTTGACTTTTTCATGGGAAGGGATGCATGGCTTGGAGCAGGGGTGGTTGCATGTGTGCTGTACTTTTGCGGCCAGTCAGGCCCTTGCCAGAGAAAGGATGTGCAACCTGTCAGCCTTCCCCTATAGACTGGGAGGCACAGGCTATATACGTCTGTTGACAGGAGTGAGCAGTCCCAGTACAGCATGCAAGGGAGTGAGGCATACTTGCTGACAGGAAGACTGCCCAAGCCAAGATACTCCAGCAGACTGGCAAGAACTGTACCAGTCATGCTCCCAGGTCTCCCTGTCGAATAATCACCTGCAGAGATGCTAAACAGAAATGTGCAGTGATAACAAATAGTGTAGATGCTGTACCAAACATAACAGTGTCTGTGGGGCCCCCAGAGGTTCTTTTATTCCATCCTCCTGGGGAGGGCTCCGTTTGCTAGGAAACCCCCCTGATGCACAAGCTGTAGCCATCCAAGTGCCTTTTACTGACCCATGTGAGGAAGTGCTCTGCAACTGCAAATGCTCCATCCACTGCTGCTACTACATAGGGCCCCAGTTCTGCAAGGCAACATCTCCCATGGCTGCCTGTCTAGCTGATTAATAGAGCACAATGGGACAGCTGCCAGGAATCCCAGACTACAGGTACACCCTTTCCTGCCTGCATTGTATGCAACTCTAATGCAGCACTCTAAATTAGTTGCGGCTGTTATGATCATCCAGTACTCTGTTGGGGCTTTTGGGCAGGACTGTGCCAGTGTGGGTGTTTGGTTTTTTCCATAATATGGGCACATATAGATAGTGTTTCTAACTGCAAAGTTTCCACCAGTTTGGAGGGCATACCCAGGCTGGGGTGATTTAGTGACTCCTGCCTTGCCCCTGGGCTCACCCCTTTCCCCACTAGTGCATTGGCTTGCACCAGCACTGCTCCATGCCATCACCACACTGGTAGTGGCCAAAATGCAGCCTCACCAGGATACTCTGCTGGCACATCTTGGAAATATTCCAGTTGAGCATCATTTCAACTCCATGTACACTTTCATACCTCAGGATTGTACTCTTAAATTCCCCTTGAACACAAGTAGAGTTAGTCATGTTTTCTAAATCTGTTGTGATTTCATATTTTTCTCATTTCCTCTTTCTTTCTGTTCTAGAGACTGCTTATGCCTGGTAGGACTGAGGAGATGAATTCAAATCTCCACTCAACAATAGAGCTTGTTGAGTGAGGGTTAGTTAGTCTTTTTCAACCTAATCTACTGCATAGAGTTTAGGATTGCCATATCCAGGATGGGAAACTCCTGGAGATTTGGGGATGGAGCCTGGGGAAGACAAGGACCTCGGCGGAGTACAATGCCATAGAGCTGATCTTCCAAAGCATCCATTTTATCCCGGGGAACTGATCTCTGTAGTTTGGAGATGAACTGTAATTCTGGGGGATCTTCAGGTCCCACCTGGAGGTTGGCATCCCTAATTAGCTGTTGTGAGGATAAACTAGATGTAAGGCTCATGCACATCACCCCATGGAGAAAAGGCAGGATAACAACATGGTATAAAGGTAGACAAACCGATGGATGATAGATGTTATTATGTATCCTCAAACTCTAACTTGGAAGGGCATTGCTAAGTGCATGAAGGTGATGAATGGTAATTCGGGTATAGCAAAAAAAGAATATTAGAGATGTTCAACTAAAATTTTAAATAAGTGGCAACTAGGGATAGGCATGAAATGAACTGTGATACATGCATGAATTGGGCTGATTCATGGTTTGTTCTGAACCAATTCTGTGATTGCGCCATGCCTGAACTGAAAAACGAACCACCTTTTTTCCTAGTGGTTTGTTTGGTTCTTTTTTGCGGTTCATTTTGCCACACAGCCTGGTGCTGATTCAATCAAATCCGAGGTAACACTGGAGGTGGACTTTTTGGAGCCCTAGAAACACCCATAGCAGTTGTCCATAGCTTGATTGGCAGCTCTGGGAGCCAATCACAGATTTTCCATTCTGCTCTATAGGAGCAGACACCCTGATTCCACTGCTTCCACTTTGAAGCACACAGAGAGAAGAGTTAGTTGTCATGAGACCTGAGCTTTCCTGGGGACTACAACTTGAACATTCAACCAAATCTTCACCAGTCTTGGAGGGTGTGTGCAGAAGAGCCTGCTGAAGACGTCTGGTGAGTTTTACACTTCCTAAACCAAATGAATCAATGAACCAGAAATGGTTCAAGAAATCAAATGAATCATTAAATGAATTTCTGCTTTGGGCAATGAAAGAAAGCACAAACCAACATGAACCACCATTTTCCCATTCTGTACCCATCCCCCGTGGCAACCATCTCAACCCACAGAACCTCATTAGCCAAAGAAAACTAGACAGCCTATTTATTCAATTATCTGGTCAATTTATTAACCACTCTGCTACCAAACCAATGCTCAATGCAGTGTACACATATAACCAACCCTAACTTTTAAATTTAAAGGTCTCAGAGCCACAACTCATGCAACCACACTCAAACCATTATCTTGGCTGCAAATTGTCTTATCCAGAATAAGCTTCCAAGGAACCTTAGATACAGCATTAGAAACTTACTAGGAACAAGATGTTCATTTCCCCCTTACTGGATGCAGTCTGCTGTGTGCAACATCTTGCAGTGTACCCTGTATGGCAGATATCAGTGTAGAAACCTGTCCACAGATGCAGATAGCACTTCCTGACAGGGCATTTCTCTACATGTGTATAGGAAGGACAAAAGAGACATTGAGAGAGAAAGAAAGAGAATATACCAAATTTCAGCTGTGACAAGAAAAATGCGTAAAAGTGTGCAGGTTGTTTAAAATGCGCTAAAGCAATTGGTTCTGCATGCTTCCTTGTTGTCTAGCACTTAATGCTGCCCACAGAGTGTGCAAGAGAAATACTTTTGTAAATGTACATATTATATGGCTCATTGACCTTCAACAGTGGAACTGCTGAAGCAACTGTCCATTTATCTGGAAAATTACCACATGTTAAGATCACACCAGACAGTTTTACAAGGTCTGCTCTAGCAAGTGCCCATTGTTATTAGGCACTGGACAAGACAAATCCTTCTGTCTTTGATTCTCACTACTCTCTTTTGCAGCTAAATGTATGAAGAATAAAGACCCTAAGTGTCATAATCACTTTTGCATTTAGTTTTGTCTCCTGTTCATATGCCTTTGGATATTCAAAAATTTTACCTTACAGAAGCTCTGCAATGCTAAACCATATATTCTTTTATGAGAAAATTGAACATAAACATATTGGTCATCATCTCAAGAAAAATAAACCAGAGTTGCAGCTCACAGAAAAGAATGGAGTAGGTTGTCAAATGGCAATATGGTTCTTTTCTACTGTATCGTGTTTGACATTAACATACCAGATCACAATCTATTCAGGAAACAAAGCATTTGAGTGACATTCCATAACATTGGGGCACATGAGAATCCCAGATGGAATATACCCTTAACAGGAAAGTCTACACTCTTGTTTGAAAGGAGAGGGGAGATTTTTTTAAAAAGAGGTAATATGATTCATTGGGGTATGCACCCAGGTTTTGACTAAAATCAGTCCAGATCAAGGTACAAAGGTGAGGACAAAGGAGGTGGCCAGGTGATGTCACTTCCAGGAAAATTCCAGAAGTAATCACGCCTCTCTAGGAATTGCCAGAAACTCGATGGTTTTGTAGATGTATGTTCAATGTGAGTCAGTGTGATGTTGTGGTTTGAGTGCTAGACTTGAATCTGAGACACTCCAGGTTCAATTCCCTACTTTGCCAAGAAGGCTTGCTGTGTGACCTTATGCCAGTTCCAGTATATGTACAATAGATGTGAGGATAAAATGAAGGAGAGGACAACAGTTGAAGTCAACATGGGACTCCACTGGGGAGAAAGGTATAGTATATATGAAGTAAAATAAAATAAACACAATAATGGTCAAAACAAACCAACCAATTTTTCTCTTCTGAAATTATTCCAAGACTTTCAATGAGACAGACAAAGCAGGTGAATTTAGAATTAAATGCTTGCATTGAAGTAATCCCATTGATGAACAAAAAGACTAGATATCAGAAAACCAACTCATTTGTTTCTCTCTTAAAATTAAAAATGCAGGCGAAGGAAAAAAAAGTGATAACACTTACATAGAAAAGGGAAGGCAAGTGCCTTACTTCTGCTGTTAAGGCATTAAACCAGTATATAATCCCAACAGAGAAACTGTTAGTGACCATACACTCAGATATAAATCCAGTCCCAGAAGTGTACATTAGATGGAATAATCTCATTTTCAGCTAAATATTGCAGAAGCAGGAACCAGGTACATACAAAAGTGCTGTTCAGTACCAACTTTTTCATGGGTCAGTGAAATATTGCAGAATCGGGAGCCAAGTACCTACAAAGGTACTTCTTAATGGGTAACAGACACAATAGTATGTCATTTATAACTGGTAATCTTTGTAGTGATTTCTCCCAATGATGTATGGATTGTCCCAGGCCTCAGATTCAGTGGGAGCTCACAGGAGCACAGCTCCTGAACCTTTCTGAGAGTTCCACCTCCTCTTCCTGAGAGTTCCACCTCCTTGTCCATTAAATAGTAGGTGCAGCTGCATAACAATCCCTGGATGAGCTCCACCACCTATTTTTCTATAAAATGACCCCTGGATTGTTCTATTTTTTTTTCAAAAATGGCAAATAAAAAGCAATATGTAAAAACCAATTGGTTTCATAACTACTGACATAGTTCATTTTTTAAATAATCACAAATGATTAGTCAAGCTCCAAGATTTTTCCGTTTTTTTTCTTCTTCACCAGAAAAAAAATGATTGGACAGATTAATTAATAAGCTTTCACATAATCCCCACTATAAACATGAATAATGCCTCAGGCCAATCTCAGATTTCACCGCTGCACTCTGTATCCAGGATCCATTATCTTCTTTTCTTAACAGACACAAGGCATTTCTCAAGTCCTCACATGCCTGTTTCACCCTGTAGGATGCTGAATTGAATGCTGTACTTTGATTTTTGTCATTGATTTTTGTCAACAGCATTGTTTATGAAATTGCCAAAAGACTTCGCTAACATTCTAGGATGTGCATGTTACATTGGTTCCAATGTAATAGCAAACCTAAGTTTGCCACTCCATGAATGAACCTGGAGGATCCCTTGGGGTCCACACCCCTTTGTGTGCAGCAAGCTAATTAAAGATTCCTGCTTGTGTGACCAACCATCATTTGAGCTAGAATCATAGAACTGGAAGCAATCTCCAGGGTCATCCAGTTTAAGTGATGGAAAAGGCATGCAATGAATGCTAGTGACATTGCTGCTCTTTTCTCCCTCCTCTGACCAGTGGGAGGGAAACAATAGCGAAGCCTCCTGCTGCCTCCTGTCTCCTTCCATCTCTTTCATCTCCTAGCTCCCAGGAGGGAAAGAAGAGTGTGGCTAGAGATAGTGAGCACTCTGTGCCAGAGACATTTGGGATGGAAGGGAGCCTGAGCATCCACAACCAGCCTCCATGTCCCAGCAGTCCCCTTTTCCACCCAGCACTTACCTCTGCCAAGAGTGCTGGGCAGTGGAGAAGTGGGACCAACTGCCTCTGCCCACTGCTTGAGCTGTGAACACAGGTGGCAGTGCTGTGAATGGGCAGGCTAGCCAGTGAATAGCTGGCTTCAGGGGTGGAATTCTAGTAGGAGCTCCTTTGCATATTAGGCCACACACCCTGATGTAGCCAATCCTCCAAGAGCTTACAAGGCTCTTTTTTGTAGGCTCTTGGAGGATTGGCTACATTCAGGGGTTGTGGCCTAATATGCAAAGGAGCTCCTGCTAGAATTCCACCCCTGGCTGGCCTACTGGATGACAGGAGCAGGATGGGATTCCACCATGAGTCTCATGAGTCTTCCACTTGTAAATATCCAGGACTTTTTTTTCTGGAAAAAGATGTGCCAGAACTCTCAAGAGGGAAATGAAGGTCAAACACATGGGATTCTTTGAAACAATGTTATTTTCATGTGCTATGGACTTAACTCTGCTTTAAAGCACTTTCCAAACTTTAGACATGTCACCAAATTCCTCAGTTCATTTTTGGGTCTTGCTTTTGGTGCCTAACACTGAATGATGACCTGGAAACAACCATGCTATAACATACTTTGTTGGATCAAAGACTATCATCTCCCCTGGTGCCCTTCATGAACTTTTAGACATTTTTTTTTACAATTTTGTTTCCACAAAGAGGTTTCAGAACTCCATTCTGGCACGTCCCCCCCCCCCCCCAAAAAAAAGCCCTGCAAATACCTAATTATCTGGCCATGCATTATGGGGAGGGGAACACACAAGTCTCCAGGCTTCTTTATGTAGTGGGAAAGCATGTTTTGTCAATACATCCTAAGTAAGACTACATCTGCAGATAAAACAAACATTGGAAGAATAGTTTGAATTAAACAAACACCATGTGAAAAATAGTGGTAGCCCCAAATCATGCCACTTCCCTCAGAAGGCAAGATTATTCCTTCACAATTTCCTCTAATATTTGTCTATTATTATTATTTAAATTGTCTGTTGGGGTAGAGGGTGACAATCAAATTAGTTTGTTTGCAGTGCAGTTGCTTTCAAGAGAGAGATACTCTATTCTGACTTGGACTCTACATTACCAGTGACAGGATCAGCTGGTCCCAGGGTGTGGATTTGTTGTTGTGTGGATACCTTTCAGCTTGTGTGGTCTGAGGGTGTGGATAGGGTGCTTGGAAGACTGAGATCTACCACCTGCTTGTTGCCCCTTGTCCCTCCTGGATGGGGGGTGGCGTTTGTGGACTGAGTCCAGGAGACAGTGAATGCATCCATGAGAAAGAGAGTGGCTGCCCCTGCCTTGGAGTGGGCAATGGTGTACATACTCCTAAATAAACTTGATGTGGACTCAGGAGACCTCAATAACTATCAATTGATCTCAAATGTTCCATTCTTGAATGAGGTGATGGATTGAGTGGTAGCTGGGCAAGTTTAGGGATTCCTGAATGAAACTGATTGTTTAGTTCCATTCCAGCCTGGTTTCAGGCAGGGTTATGGGTCTGAAATGGTGCTGGTCACACTAGTGGATGACCTGCACTAGGACATGGATTTGGGGAGTATGACTCTGTTAAATCTCCTAGCTCTTGGTAGCCTTTGAAACTATTGATTATGCTATCCTTCTGGACCGCTTGTTGGGATTGGGATTGGGACTGGAAGGCACTGTTCTATGGTAGTTTCAGTCCTACCTTGATGGAGGTTTCAGATAGGATTGCCAGGTTGATTTACTAGGCCGGTGGAGGTCTCCTGACATCCTCCCAGGAGACTGAAAGTGATGGGTATTTTCAGGCCTAAATTCTATGGTCAATTTGGCTTCAAATCATAGAATTTTCCCCAAAAACCAGTGTTGCCCCTAAATGGAAATAAATCTGGAACTGGAAGTAGGCCTGAAAAAGCAGCAGTTTCCCCACTCCCATTGGAGGGCTAGTAATCCTAGTTTCAGAAGGTGGTGCTGGGGGACTGCTGGCCCCTTGGCCAGTTGGATACGTTCCATCTTGTACCCCATGTCTTTACCATGTATATAAAGCTGCTGGGTGAGATCATCCAGAGATTTGGGCTGAGTTGCCACCAATATGCGAATGACACTCAGCTCTATCAAGCAGATTGTAGGGAGACTGTGGAAACCATGAACAGGTGCCCACAGGCAGTTTTGGAATGGATGAGGACATTTCTATTTACTTAGCTCATTTTTTTATACTGCGGTTTCTCCCAAAGAGCTCAGGGGTGTGTGAATGTGTAATTTCCCCTTCCCTATTTTTTCATCACAACAATCCTGTGAGGTAGGTGAGGCTGAGAAAATGTGACGGACCAAAGTCAGCCAGTGACTCCCATGACAGAGCAGGAGGATTTGAATTCAGATTTTCCAAATCTGAATTCAACACTGTCCATCATGCTATGCTGGCTCTCAGTACCTCTATTAATGCTAAACAAGGAGCAATTCCTTGAAATAACAAACAGGTGGCAAGAATGCCTCATCCTGTAGAATGAACCAGATAATTCAGTATGCTTTATAGATCATTCCTTAGATCCAGTTACTGGATCTCTATATATTTCTGCTTCTCTTCTACCATGTGTGCCTCTAATTTCTAAATCCATCTACAGTCTATGGGCGTTTCCATTTGCGCCGCAGTTTCCATTTGCGCCGCAAAAGCCGCGGGACTTTGAGGCTCTTCCAGGTGCTCCGCAGCAATTGGTGTGAAATCCGCGCAGATCCTGCGCGGTGAAGAGGGACGTCGCTGCCGATTAAGGTCAGTGCGAAAACGCCCTCTGTTTCCATACTCCTGGCATGTTCCATGCAATGCTAGTGTCATCTTCCATGACCTGAAACAATTTTGCAGGGCCTGCAAGACAGAGATGTTTCCTGGGGATAGCGATGGTTTGAAGGTCACTGCCCCTCTCACATGCTCCTTCCTGACTGTTGTCACTTGTAATACATTGGTTTTTATTATGCACCAGTATTGATGGTTTTACTATTGTAAAATTAATTTTTAATTATTTATTATGATATAACCTTCCCTGAGTCCTCTTGTGTAGGAAAGTGTGGGCTAGAAGCCGGAAATACAAATAAATAAATAACCTGGGCTGAAGTGAAATAAAGATGACGTTTACACAGACTTTGTCTGTTCAGCATAGCTGTTTTTTTTTTTAGCAGGAACTCTTTTGCATATTAGGCTACACACCCCTGATGTAGCCAATCCTTCAAGAGCTTACGGGGCTCTTATTACAGGGAGGTGTGGCTTAATATGTAAAGGAGTTCCTGCTACAACGCCCCCCCCTGCTGTTCAACATATTTTTTTTGGTCCAGATAAAAGAATCTGAATGTGCTCAGTCAAATCAGAATTAGGGCAATGGTACCTGAACTGGCATCAGTTATGGAAGCACATAGCCAAATCTTATAGGCTGCTTTATTCTGTTGACATCATTCTCTCTGCAACGTGATCCTTGATTGGCACATGATATGATTAATTCAGGAAGAAAGAGAACAGTTGTTGAAGAATTTGCAGTGGACTCAGGAAATCATAGCAATGGAAGCCACTTTGAGTTCCCACTGGGGAGAAAAGAGGGATATGAATTAATAGTCTTCCAAAAAAGGAAATTTTCACAGGTCGGAGGCAGCATTTTCTCCTTCCCTCTACAATTATTACTTTCAACCTGAAAATTAAAACAGGAGAACACTGGGTGCAACCTCATCTCCACTTGCTCTCCATTGCCTTGAATGATGTACATCTTTATTTTTAATTATTTGGAATGTCCATGGGTCATTGGCAGGGCTTTTTTTTGTAGCAGGAACTCCTTTGCATATTAGGCCACACACTCCTGATGTAGCCAATCCTCCAAGAGCTTACAGGGCTCTTAGTACAGGGCCTACTGTAAGCGCCAGGAGGATTGGCTACATTAGGGGTATGTGACCTAATATGCAAAGGAGTTCCTGCTACCAAAAAAAAAAGCCCTGGTCATTGGTATAGCACATGCAGAAGGTCCCAGGTTCAATACCCAGGATCAGGTAGGAAGTGACATGATCAGGTTGGATCAGATTCAATACCCAGAATTAGGAAGTGACATGAAAGATGTCCCTGAGACCTCGGGGAGCTGTTGCCAGTCAGAGGTCACAGTACCAACCCCAATAAGACCTGTGGTCTGAACATAAGGCATCTTCATGTGTTTTTCTCTTTATATTGCATTTGTGATTTGTTTGATTTATCTGTCATTTTCTTTGCTTAGTGTGGTTTTGGCTAATATGGCTTTGCTTGTTGTGACAGAGCAATGGGCTCACTTTGTTTTAATCCATACATGACCCTGATTCTGAAAAGATTGCCCTAATGATTCTATTCCAGTTCACAAGAACCTAATGTACAATTCTAAGCACAGTCACCCCTTTCTAAATTCTTGGACTTAGCCACTGACTATGTGTAATGGCAAGAAGCCATTGACTTCAATGGAACTAGAAGAATGTAAATCTGCATCGGATTGCAAGTGCAGATTTCTACCCAAACCCTGTTAAAATCAATGGCAAAATGTCTGCTATTATTCATGAGATTGTGTGAGGTTTATCGATCACACTGAAAATCTCCCCCCACCCCCGTAATCATCTTAAGGGAATCTCTTTGTAACTGGGTTTCCATTAGGTAATATACGTTGATCTAGGTCTTTGACACTGTAAATGTAGTTTTCCATGCTGTAAGAATAAGGGCACGCTACATCCTGCATCCCATGTCTGAAATGGCTCCAGATATTCATGGTACAAGTGAATCATTTGCTATAACCTAACCATCATTCAACCTGTAATAAAATAAATCATTTAATTTATTCAAAGGCTAATGATGTATGTGAAAAGTGTAACTGAGCTTTGCCTTAGCTTTGACTCAAAATTTTCCAGCTGTTGTTTGTGGTGTACATGAACTGGAGAGAATAAATGAAAGCCAGAATACAAGACCCTAGGGACTTTGACATCACCCTGTTTATCCCTTTTGTCATCAAGACCGGATCTACATGTTTTTTGAGGGGGGGGGGGCAAATTTAAAAAATGATGCCCCCTTTTGGGCCATTCTATATTATGGTCCCATAGAATAAAATGGATTCCATACCCAATTTGGTGCCCCCTTCCGTCGGCACCTGGGGCAAGCGCCCCCCTTTGCCCCCCCTAGATCCGGCCCTGTTAGTCATATTCTGTACCAGGAGCCAGGCCTGGCAAAGTAGTACTTTTTCCTTTTCTGATGAGGGTACAGGAGCTATTTATACACCAGTTTGCTTTGAAACTTTCTGCATCTGGTTTGACTCAATAGCTGTGCAGGCCAATTATTTGCAGCCCTAAACCTCCAGAATGAATCAGTTGCAAGTACTATGCATACAACCATCATTATACATCAAAACTTTACAAAGGTATGGCCTCAGTCCTACTGATAACGTTCTGTTGTCATATTGCATACTTAAAGAACAGTGCTTGCCTTGGGATTACAACCAAGAGCTGCAGCTTTATGTACACATGCATAATCTTTCAATATTTGCATTTTATCAAGAGTCTGAGTATCAACACAGGGTGAGATCAAGCTGAAGAAAGAGGGGCTCTTTATTTTGATGGGAAGACCACCTCTTTATAGGTGTCATTTTTACTGAATAAGCTACCAGATGATCCCGTTATGCATTTGTTTTCCCTTGATCTTACTATGTGAACGACACTTGCTTTACACTAGCATTACTTGTCAAAATACTATTTAGCTAGTTTATGCCTTCTAAAGCAAGTTTTATTAATAAAAATGAATAATGTAGTGATAATCGAATCTCTTTATAGTCCCCAAGTAACAGATCGGGAGAAAGATGATGCTGTGACCTAGAGGGAAAACACATCTGGATTTCCTCTTTGCCCTAAGATCGTGTCCTCTCCCTTGCTCTATAATAGCTTTGATTCACTGCACCTTAGAGAGAGATAAAATTTGCAATGTGTGCATATAATCTCAGAAATGCAACAGCATCCTGCCATTTCTTTTTTCCTTTTTTTTTGTTAACCTTACAGGAATCACATTAAATAAATATATAGCAAGCCACAGTGTCGCAACAAGTAGATGTACAATTATGAACCCAAATGCCCAAAGGAAATCAACACAAGACTTATTAATATCTAGACTCTATAGAAGACAACTGTCAGACAATTGGTCAACAAGGTACATTGTATCTGTTAGGTACTGACTAACCCATTATGATCTTTATGGAGTGTCCTTTTGGGGTCTAGATCTTCAAATATGAGTTGGAAGACCCTTTTCTTTTATTAGTTGCTAAGCTCTTTATACTTTTACCATATTGCAGCAGGTTAGAAGTCTGAGCTTTATTGTCTTATGTTATTGAAAATCCAGATTCCCTCAGCCTTCTCCCTCAGGTCAAGATTTGTCTGCGAATACATTCTCATTTCTCCATGTACAAAGGCTGTCTGGAGAGAGGCAGAAAAAGATTATGACTGTAATATACTTAAATCCAATTTATTTGCCTGACTAGAAACTTCCACACTTCACAATTGCTTCCTACAGAAGATTTTGTTCTTAATTCTTTCTTGGCAGTAAAGAGCAAGCCTGATTCTGCTCATCTGACAGGTATATACATGGCATACACCTGAGCCGCATGGAAAGCATTGGAAGAGAAAGGAGGGGGGTGTAAAACAGTAAATTTACACATTTACCTGCACATGTTCACACTTTATTTTAATGTAAGGATGATTAATTCACTTGGTAGAAACAGCTCTTTAAAGCTCCTGTGAAAAGCTGATGTGAAGGCAAGAGGGATGGGTTTTTAACTAGAAAACTAGACACATGACACAGAGGAATTTCATATAGATGTACAACTGTTTGCATTGTGACCGAACACAAACTCCTCTTCATCTGCTTTATAATGCAATACTCGATTATGACTGAATTTTCAGTATGCCTTACAGGAGGGCATTTTTATCACCTGCATTGCATTCTAGGGGTGGAAAACAAGACTTTGAAAGGGATTAACCTGTCAACAGTACTGGAACTCAAACCAGGTCTACACAGCTGTCTGGAAGGAGTCACAGTTTCGCTTGCATTGCAGGTGAATCCCAGCTATAGTGCACAATGAAACCTGTAACCTGATTGGCTGGCACCTCTATTTAAGATGACAGCTGTTTAAAATAACCGGCTGTACCACTGTTCTAGCGTGGATATGGCCCATGTTCACCTGCTGCACCAGTATTATTTTATTTTATTTTTTATTTAATTTAATTTATATCCCACCCTCCCCACCAAAGGCAGGCTCAGGGTGGCTTATTATGCTCTTTTCTCCATGTTCTTAGATATCAAACTGCTTTCCCATGTATTTCTCTCTTTACCTTTCTCTGCTTCTTTGTTCCTGGACTTGTTTGATGCTCCTGAAATGACTATTCAAAAGCCCTTCTGGATCAGACCGATAGTCCATCAAGTTCAGCATAAAGCCCAATGGCCAACTAGTTGCCTAAAAGGGCCAACAAGGAGGACACAGAGGCTGTCCCCCTTGCAGTGTTGGCTCCCAGCACTGGTACTTAGAAAACTGACTAGTGATGCACCTATCCTCCATAAAACTGTCTAATTTCCTTTCAATTTCCTAATCCCCTGACAGTGAATTCAACAACTTAAGTACTAGTTGAGTGAAGAAGTACTTCCTAATGTCCATCCTGAATCTATTGCCAGACAGAAATGGCAATGTTTGTTGCCTCAGCTGCCAGGTACAGTTGCTTCTTTGATATCGCCACTAGATTTGTCTACCCTTTGATCCCCTGATATGGCACTGGATTGACTTCTGCCTGCAGGAACATGGCCAAATTTAAGAGGGAATCTTGGAGCAAACCTGGCTATGTATATTAAACTGCAGTCCACTATAATATAGTAACAGAGGAGGACAAAGGCCTGTCTGGTTTGTTTTTGTTGGCTATGGATAATACTATTTCCACTTGAAAGCAACTAGTCCAACCAACCCCAAATGTAAATAGTAAGGAGCTGGGCCTTTTAAATAATTTCTCCTCTAGTGCTCACTGACAGCAACCAGTTGACATGACTGCCAACTGAACTTGCAAGTGTGGAGCTTCCAAAACACTGATGGAACTTCTGTCCCATCCCTTCTTTTGCAGTGCATTGCTCTTGGAAGCAGAAGGTGGTAGACAAATTGTAGCATGGTACAGGTCTCTAGTTACTTCACCCTCCTGATCTAATTTCAACTCACTGTGCTATGTACAGGAACTCCTTTGCATATTAGGCCACACACCCCTGATATAGCCAGTCCTCCTGGAGCTTACATTAGATCCTGTACCAAGAGCTCTGTAAGCTCTTGGAGGGTTGGCTACATCCATGGGGTATGGCCTAATATGCAAGGAGTTCTGCAACAAAAAAAACCCTGGCTATGTATAATAAACATCCTATACAGACTTATAAGTGTAATGTAGAAGCATATTAGCTCTACTCATAAGACCCCCCCTGGTAACAACTATATTTCATAATATTAAGCAAATGTTACATTATCTAAAGTGAGGTGGATATGCTCTAGTTTGTTCAGTCTTCAGCCAGGAAATGTGATGGTGACCAGCATTTCCAGAATCTCTTTCAGTTTTCATTGCTGCTTTGGAAATCCCATTCAGATGGTTGAGGATATTAGATGTGCTGCATTGGACTGGACCTACCAAAGTGTGTACTAGTTAAGTTTTATCTATTCAATGTCAGTTAGTCAAAGCTTGTTTACTCTGTAAATTATTATGATGCAAGCACACTGAATAGTGCAGTGGTGGGTTATGATTTACAGAGGTCATTTGGGCATAGGGATCTGGCATACAGCTGAACATTCGTTGTCTTGACCATTGGTTCTTCCCTTCCAGTCCCACTACCAAATTGCAAGTCTTTTCTGACATCTTGTAAAGGATGGGAGGATGGGTATTTCAGAAGTGGGTGGTGTGCTAGGGGCCTATGGTTGCTAGCCTCCAGGTGGGGCCCAGAGATCTCCTGCTTTTACTACTGATCTCCAGCTGGCAGAGATCAGCTCCCCTGGAGAAAATGACTGCACTGAAGGGTAGACTCTGTGGCATTGTACTATACTGACGCCCCTTCCCTCCTCAAACCTACCCTCTCCCGGATCCACCCCCAAAGTCTCCAGGTATTTTCCAACCGAGACCTGACAACCCTGACTGGGGCTACTGTGCTACAAGGAGGCCCTAGAAGACAGCTGAACGCACATGATGATGTCAGATTGTCAAAGGAAGCTGAACAAACAGTGTTTGAATAAGAGACAGTTCATGCATTCTATATAACCTGCTTGGAGCTCTCTGAAGGAAGAGTGGGATACAAGTACAATAAACGACACAAGAAAAGTGCAGATGTGTGCAAGGATCAATGAACACAAATAAATGAGCTTTCTGGATCATGAGCCTGGGCCATCAGCACCACAGGAAAGTTATTTAAGTCACATATATTTGAACTGTTTTATTGTAATAGCGTTTGTACTTCTCTAGATCATGACCAAGTTTACATTATTATTAACCAGTGCAGAACACAAGAATGGGAAGAATCTGGAATAGCGTCTGTTGTTTTGCATGCATCTATAGACTGCTGAGGTACCTGAATGGTTTTTAAAAGAAGCATGTTTTTAAAATGCAAACGTTTGCCATATTTTTAAACTAAACATTTTGCTGGCACATTCGTCAGCCTAATTGAACATTATTTATAAATCGTTAAGAATGCCAAACATTTGCATGACAGGAAACAATCAAAATATATCACTTTTGGTAGCCCTTTTATGTGAAGCAATTCCTAACATAATCCACATACATACATCAAATTATTAATGAAAATGTAGCCTGAGAACTATCCTGATATATATTCCCCACCTTTTATAAAGTAAGCCAGGAGACTGTATAATGTAACGAATAGCCCTGGGCTTGAGCACTGCTAGAACGAACATTCTGAAATCTGTTGTCTCAGCTGATGAGCTC
This sequence comes from Heteronotia binoei, assembly GCF_032191835.1. NCBI lineage: Eukaryota > Metazoa > Chordata > Lepidosauria > Squamata > Gekkonidae > Heteronotia > Heteronotia binoei. The sequence continues at coordinate 46,540,671 of NC_083228.1, read as the reverse complement.
TAAAGGGAGCACTGCCAGAAGGAACAGCACTGATTTGGTTGTGCAGTGGATGGTAATTTTGAAGTCTACCCTTTCCTTATGATGTGGTGCTCTCCTTGCTTTGCATTCATGTTGGTCTCCAGATGGCTGGTGCAAAAGGAAACAGGCTTATCAGGAGCATCATTCATAGGAAGCATTTTGTTAGTCAGATGCACTTCCCTCCCTACTACCAAGTGCATGTGAACAAGCCCCTCGTGCTCTAAGAAGAAGCTGACTGTCTACTCCTGACTTTGCTTTCTGGATCATAGACACTTCACACATACGGTACTGACCATTCTCAGTCATGAAAGAGCTAAATTGATGTTTTGCATGATAACAGGATGTGACCTAGTTTAGCTGTAACCAATAGACATAGACAGGGCTTTTTTTTTTTCCTGGGGGAATGCGGTGAAATGGAGTTCCAGAGCCTCTTAGTGGAAACAAAATTCTCAAAAAATGTTTAAAAGTTCATGAGGGGCACCCATGTGTTTCTTCTTCATTTCCCTCTTGAGAGTTCTGCACCTCTTTTTCTAGAAAAAACCCCCCTGAATGTAGAGATAAGTTAGCTGGGGGAAAGTATGGGTGTTTGTTGGTAAAATAAAGTGACCTGTAACATCTCAAAGCGGACTCTTATCTGGGAGAACTGGGTTTGATTCCCCACTCCTCCACTTGCATTTGCTAGCATGGCCTTGGTCAGCCATAGCTCTGGCAAAGGTTGTCCTTGAAAGGGCAGCTGCTGTGAGAGCCCTCTTCAGCCCCACCCACCTCACAAGGTGTCTGTTGTGGGGGAGGAAGGTAAAGGAGATTGTGAGCCGCTCTGAGACTCTTCGGAGTGGAGGGCGGGATATAAATCCAATATCGTCTTCTTCATCTTATATATCAGTTAGCCAATAGAGAGGTTACAGATCACTTCATTTTACTAGCCAGCATTCACATTTTCCCGTTTAAGTGTTTTGTGACTGACAGTGTTGTCAGCTTGCAAATATACCAACAAGTTTCCATGAATCCTGCTCATGGATTGTAGCAGTGACACTTCATCATTGTGAATGATTGTGGGTACATGCACAAGAATGCCATAGCTAGATATAGATTCACAATGTGTTTGCACGTACAAAGGGTTGGCCAGATGCTTCGATCCTGCTAAAGATTCCATGCAAAATCATGCCATACACAGAAGGGTTCAGGAACTTCAAGGTGTGGGGATTCTGAGCCCCTTTCTGCATTACTGGTGATCTGTCAAAGGCAAGAAAGAAAAAGGACATTATCAAAAAGGAAGAAAGGTTGCTTCATCGTCTTGCTCAGAGTTTGTAGTCATAGCCTGGCCTCAGATTTAGCAGGAGTTCACAGAAGCGCAGCTCCTGAACCTTTCTGAGGGTTTCCCCTCTTCCTCCACACCTACTTACCTTGCACATTGAATTGTAGGTGCAGCTACATAACAGTCCCTGGATTAGGAGAGTGGGCAGCCAGCCAGCCACCAGGAGCTTTGCCATGCCCCCAGCAGCCCTCATTAACCCCTGGAGAAGCCTGCGCTACCCTTTCTCCACTTCTTATGTGATTTTAGGTGGTGGGTGGCTTGCTGGCCTTTTGACCGGGGTGGGGGGGGTGGCCAAGGAGAGCCCTAGGTGAGCCAAGCCTGCTTGGGCTGGCTAGAGCATTGGGTTGCTTTTGGCTGGTGGGGGGCATATGCTAATGAGTTATGCTAATGAGCTCCATTGCCTATTTTTCTACAAAATGACCCCTGGGTCATAGCCTTCAGGGCCTGTAGCTGAATCCACTCTTAGCCAGCTCTACTGGCTCTTTATATGGATTGTGAGATGTCCCAACACCCTAGGAAGTCACGGGATGGATCAAGACCCCTGGAGTCCTAGCTTCTTCATCCTTTTTGCTGTCTCCTGCTAGGTGGATGCCAGCTTCTACCCAGGTAGCTGTTCCATGCAGAGGTCTACCCAAATAGTGAATATCTGACTTTGATTGTAAGCCACTTCGATACTCCTCAAGGTCATGAAAAGCAGGGTATTAAAAAACCTTATGTTCTTTTCTTGAGATTATTCTTGCTGATATAAGTCAGATATTTACAATATCCCCTCTCCCTCCCCACAACAGGCACCTTTTGAGGTAGATGGAGCTGAGAGAATTCTGAGATAACAGTGACTGACCCAAGGCCATGAAGCAGGCCTCATGTGGAGAAGTGGGGAATCAAACCCAGTTCTCCAAATTAGTTTTCTGCTCCTAACCACTAACACCGCACTGGACTATGTACATTTTGATGGGTAAATCACCACACCACCTCTATGCTGCTTGAACACTTTCACTTTGTATAGGGGATACCAGAGAGAGAAGTCATACTTGAACTGCTCACTGCTTGTACAACTTGCTAAACTGTGCATGGTGCTATGTGCTGTGGAACTGTCTCCTCCTGAGTCTGCACATCTGTCTCCCACACTGATCTTTTTTTGAGGAGCCTGGCAAGTTGGACAATCTCTGCCACCGGTTAGCCCCACCCAGGTACCAGAAGCCTAGCTCAGCTGACCCTGGATACCATTAGATGAGCAAGGTAGGGAGTGTGAGATATCACCAGCAGGGAGCAGCTGGGCAGTCATGGAAGACCAGAAGAGAGAACAACCCCTGGGAACTCCTTGGAGTATGCAGCAGATCAAAAACCAATTCTAAAAAAAATGGAATGGGCCTTAGCCCTGAGAAGCAGGTGCTAGGAGAGGCTTTTAAATGCTTGAAGGGAAAATGCAGGCTGATGAGGGCAGAGGGAGGGCAGCCAATTCATTGGGAGGCTAGCCACTGACAGGGTTTGAGATACATTGGAGAAAGCCCAGGGAAATCCCATCCTAGATAGTCCTTTATAAGGCCTTCTTGGAGACTGCCAAGGAAGAGGAAGGCTGGGTACTGGCCTCAGAGTCAGTCAGAGGGTGTGGAGAGTGAAAAATAGGGAAGGGGAATACTCCTTCCTCGCCATTGCTGAGGTAGTGAACACAGGCATGCTGGAAGAGGAGAAGCTGGAAGGTGAGTCCACACCATTCCCCTAGACTCTGGCATTTGAACAGCAGAGTATGGGGCAGTGATGCTCTGTATTCTTGGTGTTTGGGGGTGGGGGCAACAGTAGGAGGGCTTCTAGTGTCCTGGCCTCACTGATGGACCTCCTGATGGCACTTGGTTTTTTGGCCACAAGGAGTGTTGGACTAGATGGGCCACTCATCTGATCCAATATGGCTTCTCTTATGTTCTTTGGAAAACTGAAGAGTTTAGAGTGGAGGCAGGGGTAGCATTAAAAAGTATCCTGTTGTTAGATAATACTGTGAGGATGTTTGCTAAAATCAATCCCCATTCTGTTTCTTTGCAAATCATTTCTTTTGAATGAGGTTGCTTGCAGGAAAGTGTGTAGTCTTAGTCCTGCCTTACTGGAGAATGTCAGGACCCATCTGAAGGGCTCTGGAGCAGGGCACTGAAAAGTCTTCTGATGCACTGACTGCTGTCTATAGAAATGACTTAGAGCAGGGAGGCAGGGATTGAATGAACTTCTGGAAACAGCTCATTTGCATCTGAAGGCTGGTGACATTACAAAAGCAAATAATGAAGGAAGCATTATCCCTGGGTGCTTTTCTCTCATTAACTGTGGAAGTCTTGAAGGAAGGGTCCTACCCTGTGAATGATTCCTGAAGGGTCTTCAGGGCCCTTGGTGGCCAAGAGCTCCTCTTCTGATGCTGCAGATTTCCAAGCTGGAGACCTGGGCCATGACATGTAAATACTTTTGAGGAAGGCAGATTATCTATAACGACACATTCCTGCAGTCAAATATCAGAAATTTGACTTTTCTCTGTTTTCTGTTGTATTAATGTTGGGCATAATTCACCAAGAATTAAATTTTGATTCATTAGGTTTAGCAGGAGAAGCAAGGCTTTAGCTTTTGCTGTATTATGCACAATTGAATCTCCAGCAGCCTGCCACCTCGCAGCTTGGCTGTTGAGGATCGTTTGCCTCCCTGGAAGGGAGAGTGGACTTTGGTGCGCGCATTAGGCGCGTCTTTTAGAGAGCGGGGCTTGAGCGTGCTTTGAGAAGCCTCCGCCCCTCACTCTCAGTCCCTCGGCGATCTTTGGTGCGAGAGCAGCGTGTGCTAGCTCTTGGCCTGCCTTGAGGGATTGGGCCTTGTTGGACCATTTTTGGCTTTGTCGGGACGGGTGGCCTGGGTTGTGGGCCGGCTTCTGTTTTCTCTGTGTGGGAGGAGCGTCGGGTTGAGGACATCGTGGTGCTGGACTTGCAGACTGTTTTAACTTTAATACTCATATATAAAAGGGGATCGATGGGTTTTTTTGTCTGGGTAGCATGGTAGGGTGCCCAGCCTGGTGGGGATGAGGATTTTCGGTGCCCTTGTTGCCAGGCCTTTTTGACTTTCTCCCCCCCCCCCACTCCTCCTTTTAGCCTCGTGGCAGGTCAGCCATTTTCTTTTTAACAGTTCTTCAGGGGCCATTTTACGTCATTTTCTGCCTGGATACAACAGCCCTGAGGCTGATCTCTGGTGGCCATTTTATGTGAGGTCTGGGGCAGCCATTTTAGGTGGGGTTTGTTGCTTCTTTGTTCCCTGGCCTTTAGGGAGCTTAGCTTCTGTGGTGCTTTCGTGCAGCTGGAATGTCTGGAAAAAAGGGAAGTTGAAAGGTAAGGGGCCAGCGCGTAAGGCGCCTAAGCCCATACAGAAGCTGCCTCCGCCGCCTTCATCATCAGATGAGGAGGGGGAGGACGAGGTAAATGCAGCCATTGTTTTGAGGCTGAAGGCCCTTGAGCAGGCCTCGGGGTTGCCACCGTCTTTGTTTCCTCAGAAGGGGCAAGTTTCGAAAAGGGCTTTTCAGGCTGGTATTTTAACAAGACTATCTATTCTAGAAGGCAGGTCTGCTGCTGGCACTGGTTGAGCCGTAGGTGTGGGTGTCCTGGATGCCGGAGCAGGTCCTTCTTCTGCTACTGTTGGAGCAGGTACTGCTTTGGTACCTGATGGGTTGCCAGATAAGTCTGGTGATGGTTCCATGGCTTATTTGGGGCTTGTCTGGCCATGGGGGCCTTTCAGACCTGCTGCACCTAGCGGTGCTGGTACTGTTGCTGGGGGTTCAAGCACCCCTTCCGCTTTGGGCGTGGGGTCCCAGGTTAGCTGGGCGTGGCTGCGCGGCCAGTTTTGCCCTTATGGGAGTTGGTTAGGAGCTGGGCAGCAGGGTGTGGCTCTTTCCCTATCTGGGGGCTGGGGTTTCCCCTCTCCTTATGGGGTGGTCCCGTTTGAAGCCATGCCTTTTGGCAGAGTCACCTTGCCTTTAGGAGACCACCTTTTGCCAGTCACAAGAGACAAGATCCTCAAGGGAGAATATGTAGACATTTTCTCCCTTTTGTTTAGGGAGGTAGAGAAAAAGGACAAAGAGGATCTCGATGATAAGGAAAAGGAGAAGTTGAAAAAGAGGAAGGTGGACCGGACCTAGGCTAATTGGCTGACCGGGTTTTTTGTGTATGCTGGTGTGATAGCACGTGATCAGCCCTGGCGGGCAGCAGCGCTAATCCAGAACACGGACATTATATACAAAGGGTACATGATGTTTAGTGGCCCGGCCTGGATTCAGTATGATGAGGAATTCAGGATGAGGGCCGCTTTGTACCCTTCTCTACCCTGGGATCGTATCCACCAGCAACTGTGGCTGCAAGCTATGTCACCGGCTCGGCCCAATTTGGGCAATTGCTCTGACAGCTGCCATTTAGTTGCCAAGGCTTTCTCTTCTCAGGCTTCTTCTTCATCATCTTCCCGCGGTTCAGCGGGGCAGGCAGTTCAACCCCGCTTGCTTTGTTGGGAGTTTGGGTCACAGGGGGTGTGCAATTGGAAAGGTTGCAATTTCAAGCATGAATGCCCCATGTGTGCCAGCCCACACTCCTTTAGCAACTGTCCAAGAGTTTGGCCGTGTAAGGGCCAAAAGAGACAGGGTGGGAGTGGGGGTTCCTCCCAAGCTGGAAAAGGGCCCCAGCCCGATAAAGGTGGGGCCTCTTGAGCGGTGGCTTCATAGGTATCCACGCAGGGTTGATAGTTTATATTTGTTGAAAGGTTTTACTTTGGATTTTAGCATTCCTATTCAGGGTTCTCGGGTGCCAACTTGGTCTCGGAACCTTAGTTCAGTTAAAGGTTTAGAACAAGTAGTGGAGGCTAAGATTGCCAAGGAGTTGGCTGAGGACAGAATTTTGGGCCCATTTTCTAGTCCTCCTGTGGTTAACCTTAGGGTTTCCCCTTTGGGGGTGGTACCAAAGAAGGCGTCTGGTGAATTTCGTTTGATTCACCACCTTTTTTACCCCAAGGCTTCTTCTGTTAATGACGGGACTCCCGAGGAACTTTGCTCAGTTAGGTATACTACCTTTGATCAGGCTGTGGGCGTCGTTCGACGCTGTGGTCAGGGGGCTGAGCTGGCTAAATGCGATATCAAATCTGCATTTTGCCTTCTCCCTGTCCATCCGAATGATTTTGAGCTTTTGGGTTTCTGTTTTGCAGGGCAATTTTACATGGACAGGGCTTTGCCTATGGGCTGCTCTGTATCATGTGCTGCTTTCGAGTGTTCAGGCTTGATTTGATCCACATTACTTGAATAGGTTGTGTGCGGGAAAGTGGCTTTACAGGATGTTGTTCATTATTTGGATGACTACCTGTTTGTGGGTCCGGCAGGTACTGGACGTTTATTTATTTATTTATTTATTTATTTATTTATTTATTTATTTATATTAAGATTTATACCCCGCCCTTCTCACCTAAGTGTCTCAGGGCGGCTTACAACATAATAATTAAAACAACTTCAGTTTAAAACATTTAAAAATACAATTAAACCATAAATTAGTAAAAAACAAGATAGAATAGAACCGGCGGCCTATAGATACATTTTGTTCCATCCAAGATGTTTTACATTGTCAGCTAATGTCATAGGCCTGCCGGAAGAGGACTGTCTTGCAGGCCCTGCGGAATTGCCCTAGATCCCGCAGGGCCCGCACCTCTTCCGGCAGCTGGTTCCACCAATAAGGTGCCGTTATTGAGTAGGCCCGATCCCTGGTGGATTTTAGACGGGCCTCCTTTGGCCCGGGGACTACCAACAGGTTTTGTGAACCTGAGCGTAGTACTCTCTGGGGAACGTGTGGGGAGAGACGGTCCCTAAGGTAGGCAGGTCCTAGGCCATATAGGGCTTTAAAGGTAATAACCTTTAAAATCCAAACGTTGCGCTCAGTTGTTGTCCAGCTTTATTGAGCTGGCTGCTGAGTTGGGTGTGCCATTGGCCGAGGAAAAAACTGAGGGCCCAGCCCAATGCCTTGTGTTTTTGGGAATTGAGTTGGACACCCTAGCACAATCGTCCAGGATTCATAGTCAGAAGCTGGAGGATTTAAGGAGTAGGATTGGTACTTTCCTCCTCAAGAAGAAAGTTACACTTCTTGAGCTTCAGCAGTTAGTTGGGCACCTTAACTTTGCTTGCAAAGTGGTAGCCCCTGGAAGGGCCTTTCTTCGCAGGTTCTGTGACGCTATGGCAGGCCTTTGCTTGCCCCAGCACAGGACTAGGGTTACCAGCAGCATGAGGGAGGACCTGCAGGTGTGGCAGGAGTTTTTGGAATCCTTTAATGGGATTTCTTTTTGGAGAGAGGACATGAGACTTGAGGCGGAGCTTCAGGTCATGTCTGATGCTGCTGAGTCATTAGGTTTTGGGGTCTACTTCTGTGGACACTGGTGCATGGAGGTTTGGCCGGATTCATGGGTGCAGGCTGGTTTGACATGGAATCTCACTTTTTTAGAATTTTTTCCCATTTTGGTTGCGGTTTGGTTGTGGGGGAGTGATATGGTCGATTGCACCGTACATTTTTGGTGTGATAACATGGCTGTTGTTCATGTTATTAATTCCCTTTCATCCAAATCGCAATGGGTTATGAGGTTGGTGAGGGCCTTCACTCTGCGTTGCCTGCGGCTTAACATTTTGTTTTTGGCCAAGCATGTTCCTGGGGTGAATTACGGGGTGGCTGACGCTCTCTCTTGTAAACAGATGGAAAGGTTTTATCAGCTGGCCCCAGATGCCGATCAAGAGGCGGCGCCAATGCCCCAGGAGCTATGACTGATTGGAGAGCCGAGGCCTGCAGAGTGATAGGCCTAGCCATTGCGCCTAGCACCAGGAAGTCTTATGAACATGCTGTGTGGCAGTTTAAAGACTTTAGGGCCGAGGTAGGGTATCGCATTGTTTGGCCCCTCCCGGTGGAGCAGTTGCTCCATTACTGTGTTTCCTTAAAAGGTAAGGGATTGGCCGTGTGATCAATAAGAGGACGCCAGTCTGCTCTGGCTTTTGCTAGCAAGGCGTTAGGGTATAAGGAGGAAACAGCAGATTTTCATATTTGAAAGATGCTGGAAGGGTGGTCCAGAGAGGTTGGGCCTAATCCTGACACCAGGAACCCTATGTCTCCTGAGATTCTTAGGGGTTTGGAGTGCAGTTTGTGCATCTCATTTTGAGGCTGTTTTGTTTCATGCAGCCTCTTTGGTGGCCTTTTTTGGGGCGCTTAGGATCAGCGAGTTAGTGGCAAGCTCCAGGAATGATGTTTCTGGTAGGGTTTTGTCGCTTAGGGATATTAGATTATCGGGGAGTAAGGTGGCTCTTACCATCCGGCATTCCAAGACAGAGCAGAAGGGCATTGGGACTGTAGTGGAGCTGGTCCATGTTCAGAGATGGAGCTTTGCCCGGTTTCCACATTCGCTGATTATTTGGCGGTGCGGGGAGGCTGCGAAGGGTTGTTGTTTTGTCATTCTGGAGGCAGCCGTCTGACAAAACATCAGTTTTGGGCAGTGATGTCTAGGGCTTTAGCACTTCTGGGGTTGTCGGGAGTGAGGTTTGGTACCCACTTCTTTAGAACTGGGGCAGCCTCTATGGCCGCGGCTTTGGGATATTCTTCTTCGTCCATCCGGCGCCTTGGCCATTTGCGGTCTCGGGCTTATATTCGCGCTTTGCTCCGCTCTTAGTTGTTCAGTGGAGATGGGGTAGTTCTGGTTAGGTTTTATAACTTGTTTTTTCCCTTTAGATGCTGTTGTTCCTGGCCGGAGGAGCCAAGTTCTCATCTGCGGGCACAGTTATGTGTTTTGGGCGGCACATCAGGCTCGGAGAACTGCTGTTGGCTCTCAGTTGGGACTCAGCCAATATGTTACTGTGGAATGGCGGGGGCGCCGAGGTCTTCAGTGGCCTGGTTTGCTTCTGCTTTTATTTCATGGGAGTGTTGTCCCGCCTCCTCAGGTTTTAATTATTCACCTGGGGGGGAATGATCTCGGCCTGATTAAGGGCAAGGCTTTGATCTTGCAGGCTCGAGATGATTTCAAGTACATTAGGAAGAGATGGCCTGGTACCATTGTGGTTTGGTCGGCCATGATTTCGTGCTTGGTGTGGCGCAGTGCTTGGAATCCAGCTGGGATAGAGAGGGCTCGTTACAGAGTGAATAAGGAGATTCGTAAGGCATTGGATGGTGGTTTGGGCCACTATTTGCCCCATCCAGATATTTCTATGGAATATCCTGACCTCTACAGAGGGGATGGTGTGCATCTCTCAGAAAAGGGTAATATGCTTTTCCTGAGGGATCTTCGGCAAGGGCTGGGGTTGGCTTTGGGCCTTTCGGTGGGTGCTAAGCCCTAAGTAGAGACTTGGCCTTAGTTGTGGCAGGTTTTACTGGGTTTATGGTGCTATGCGGCTTGGGGAGGACTGGTTAGCCTCCCCCTTTTGGGGAGTTAGGGGTCTGGCAGGATCAACCTTTGGGTATTGGTGACCCAAGGTGTGTGAATGCAGACTGTCCTGGAGACTCGACCAGATGGGTGCCTTTTGCTGAGACACACGTCTGGTGACTGGGCCCTCTGGTGCGTGCCTCCCTGCTGGGCCTGCCTGACGGGAGCTGTGACACACAGCTCCGGCTGGGGGCCCGGGTCTCTCGCCCACAAAAAAGGCAGGGGAACGGTCTGTGGAGACCCCTGGCCCTGACCTGGCCGTAGTTCTGGTTGCCTTTGCCGTTGCTATGATTATTTAATAAAGTGGTCCATAGTTTTACCAACTCACTTGTGTCTGCCTCTTTATTCTGACTTGGGGGGCAATTGCTCTAGTGATGCTTTGGAATTTGGCAGGTTTTTTTTAAATATGAACATTCAGATATTCTTAATACATTCTACAATAAATTGATTGAATAAATAAATTGATAGATACTACATTCTACATATTGTTCTAATTTTCTTCAATATACATGGGGAAGTTGTTTTTTTTTTTTATCAAGGCACACTTCAGCTGAACAGCTACAAAACACTATTATGGAGACAGATGATTAAAAGAATCCAAACACCCCAAAGAAAACCTACACATGAATTTTGTAGGTTTTCAAAGCTGTGAAATATGGAATGCAAATTCCATAGTCTCATTTTTAATCCCTGCTTACTCTCTAATCTTATCAAATATACATCCACCTATTCTGATACGCACATACAGCATTAGTGTTTGCAAAGCACATTTCCTTAGTAAATCCAATTTCACAATTTTTTTTTCTTGGTGACATATTAGGCATTGCTTTATACATTAAAAGTTCTTATGCCATTTCAGCTGAAGAAGACAGCTGCATAGCAACTGCAGAGTAAGCTAATCATATTGCATTATTATCCTTCGGCCGGAAATACTTTTTACTAGATATATACATAATGTTTTATGACATGCACCTGGTCTTTCCTCTTATGGCATTGGGAAATGTCTTACTCACTGATACCTATCCTCTTGCTGTTTATCCCTCACAGTTACTTTGTGATATCACTGTTTACATCTGAATGGAGGTGCCTCAAGGTTCATAAATCTGTATGCAGTAGTATGGGTTCTCTAACAGCAATTCATTTTAATTATGTGTGACATAAAAGGACCACCTACAGATGAGACAATACAGTTGTAAGATTTTCAAGGTTGCCACGGGGAATACTTCATAACTGAAGTATGTTTTCCCCAAGGACTTAGACTACCATTTGATTTAATTTTTAATTTTTACATTTTAATCAAAAATAGATCAAATGGTGGTGGTATCCCCTGGGAAACATACTTCAGATATGAAGCAGTTCGTGTTCCCTTTAAATATGTAAAGCTGCCATTTATGTATAACTCATGAATGATACCCTGTGTTGCAAGCAAATATCATGCAGCGTTTTCTATACTGTTCCAGTAACAATAATATAATCACATCCAAGTATAGCTTGATTCAACGAGGGTGGAAAAGCCACTCAAACACATCAATGACATGATTAAATTCAATATGAGGTTGGTACTAGTTAAGTGCCTTTCTTTTAGACAAGCAGTTCTCAAACTGTAGCAACTCAAAGAGGACCCTCATTTTACTTTAATTTTTTGTAGACCCTCATGGCTTCAGCTTCTTCTTTGCTCACACCCTTCATGTACTGGGTAGCCCGTTTTCAAGGTGCACACTAAGCTTCCCATGCTTCATGAAGACTGCCTTCCTTGTAAATCCTCAAAATAATGCAGTGAGAATTGTATCAGCCACACTTCAAAAACAGGATTAGGTAAATGTTTGTTCGGGATTGGATCCAGATCAAACATTTCATGAATGGAAAGGGTGGGGAAACTTCCACAAGTTTTCTCTCCTTACCACAGACTCACAATTTGTCTCTAATGCTGTTCCCGAGAGTCCCTATTTTCAGAGAAAACAGTGGGCTGCAGCCAGATGGGGGAAGAAGCAAAAATCTTCTGTTCCATTGACAAAAGTGCATTGCATAGGCAGAAACTGTAGCCTGCATTCAATCCATTGGTTGTACATGGCCTACAAAAGCAGGCCTCAGAGGCAAGCTAATTCTGTAGGGCCACAGCTAAAATTGAACCCTGAATCAAGTTGTATTTAATCTCACCTTGAATGGGAGGAACATGGTACAAGAGACAAGAAGAAATTTCCCTATTGGTTAACAAATTCTAGCCAGTAGTCAACTGAACAGGGTGGGAAAAGATCTGGGGAATGGATCTTCTCAGGAACAGAAAAACAGCAGCATCATACACAATTTTCAATATGCAACTGAAAATCATCATATTCTCTTATTGTCTATGTATGCTGAACGCCTTTGCATTGGAATATGAAGTGAAATATGAGTTCACTTTTATACTGGAATTAACTGTCTTAGGACTGTACCTCTTTGGTGCTACTCAGCCAATCAGAATTCCTGTGTGTATTAAGCATCACCAAGTCACTTCCGTCTTATGGGAACCCTATGAATTAATGTCCTCCAAAATGTCCTATCTTGAACAGCCTTGCTCAGGTCTTGCAGACTGAGGGCTGTGGCATGATTGAGTTGCTCCATCTTATGTTGGGTCCTCCTCTATTCAAGTTGTCTTCAATTTGTTCTAGCTTTATTGTCTTTTCCAGTGACTCGATTGTAATCTCTGTGTGAGATTGTAATCACTGTGTGAGCCAAGTACAATAGCTTCAGTTGAGTCATTTTAGCTTCTAGGAGAGTTCAGGCTTGATTTGATCCACAGCCCCCTTGTTTGTCTTTTTTGGCTATCCATGGTATCTGTAAAATCCTCCTCCAGTACCACATTTCAGATAAGTCAGCTTTCTTCATTGTCTGACTTTCATACTCTTACATAGTAATGGGGAATATTATGGTCTGGATTAACTTGATCTTGGTTGCACTTAAGAATCTTTTCTAGCTCCATCTGGAGGTTGTAGGGCTGGCCTACTGAACCCCAGCAACTAAAGAACATGTTTATTAATTAAAATATTTTCCCCTCCCTTTCTTTTTGGCTCAAGGCAGCCAGCATTGCAACTTCATTTAAAACATTAACGATTAAGACCAAGTAAAACATTCTACCAACATCTTCCCCCACTAAAAGATGCCTCCTGTTCAAACCCCATCAAAAACCCTGGCAAACAAGCGTTGCAGCACCTCCTTCAGATCTTCAAATAAGGGGCTCCCCTCCCCATTTCAGGGAGCTTATTCCACGGAATGGAAGCCACAATGGAAACGGGTAGTGCTTTGATTGATGCCAGGCAGGGCATCTGAACAGCCAGCAGGTGGCAGACTGAAGCTTAGAGTTGGCACACAGGAATATATGTGAGGAAATGATACTTTAGGTATATGGGTTCCAGGCCATAAGGGGCTTTAAAGATCATAACCAGAACCTTGAATTGAAACTGTTTCAACATGAGCAGTATATGTTTTCAGCAGTTAGCCCCTGACAATAGTTGGACTGCCACATTCTGGGCCAGTTGTTTCGGGGTCATCTTCAAAAGCAGACACACACAGAACATGTTGTAATCATCCAAAAATGAGGTTATAGAAACTTGGATTAGTAAGCCTAGACTGGCTGAGTCTAAGAAAGAAGGGAGTTGGTGACACAAATGCAGCTGATAAAAGGCATTCTTGGCAATTACACTAACCTGCTTCTCAAATAACAACACTGGGCCAATAAATGAGTTCCTGCCTCATGCTCTGTGATGATCTGGAAGCTATGTGATGGTGGTTGGTGGCACCTATATGAGTTCCCACTTTTCAAAGCAGAGGAATGTCTATTATGTTGTTTCAGCTGGAGTCTTTGTGCCCATTTCTAGAAAACCAAGATGGCTGATTTCACATTGACTAGATATGTGTCTTTTTTATAAGGATAAAGTTTGAGAAACAATGCTTTATACCTTTTCAACATACCAGTCAATTCACATTTAGGGGTCCCAGAAGCCTCAGGGTATATTTTCAAAAGCTGTGATCTCATAAGAACATAAGAGAAGCCATGTTGGATCAGGCCAATGGCCCATCCAGTCCAACACTCTGTGCCACACAGTGGCCCCAAAAAAGGGAGGTTCACAAGAAGGGCTAGAAGCCCTTCCATTTTGCCCCCCCACCCCCAAGTACTATTTTGGCAGAACTGAGAAGAGATACATTTGAATAGCCAAGGCCTTAAACACATGTTCTTGGAAGTGTGTGATTTAGTTTTATATAAAACCAACCGTGCTGTCATAATCCCAATCCAGGCCACTGGGAAGACTGCACCTCCACTGCTGCATTCCCCTAAGGTTTTATCAGCCTGTGTGAGAAAGCTGTAGTACAGGGAACTGAATATGAAGCCCACTTCCTCATTCCACTGGAAAAAATGGGACAACCACATATGAACCTGCCTTATACTAAACCAGACCCTTGGTCCATCAAAGTCAGTACTGTTTACTTAGACTGGCAGCAGCTCTCCAGGGTCTCAAACTGAGGTTTTTCCACACCTATTTGCCTGGACCTTTTAGTTGGGGATGCCAAGGATTGAACCTGGGATCTTCTGCTTTACCAAGCAGATGCTCTATCCGAGCCACCTCCCTCCCCCACTAAGAACAAGCACAGAGTGATGTGTACCTAGTTGCACTCCCAGCTGTATGCAATGAGAATGGAGACCTTTTCATGGATCTGCTGTAGTGTATTTAGAATTATGCATAGTGTGGTTGTGAATTTTTCTGTTACATACTTTGGCATCTTTCCTTGATAGGTCTAAGACCAGAAATATCATTAGACCCATGGTGATTTCATTTTTGCAGGGTGATATCACTGTCTGAACATTTAGTAGATTGACTTAGCTGTCATTAGTGTGCTGGGCCCAATGGTAATTGTGATTATTTGTGTCACCTCATTCCATCTTCATTTCGTTTCCCACTCCATACTATTCTACACAATACCTTCCAACAGGAGATGGACCAAATTTCAAGACATGGAAACAAAGTTCCAGTGACAACCCATTTATACATTCACATTCTGTGGACATATGAATTCAGAATGCACTGCTTACAAAGCACAACTGTGTAATATCTGGCATAATATTAGAAATTATATGCTTGTAAGAGCATCTGGCTACCAAAGAGGCGTTGCGTGTTGGTATACCGTTTCAACAGGATGCTCAAGAAAATGCTGTTCTGTAGTAGCATATCTATCAAGAGACTTTAGAATATGCTGACAGAATAAATGAAAAAACTGAGATCTTGAATCTTGAAAAAAGCTTTGTGAGGTCAACCCTCTTACTCCAGGGAATCCTGTACAGGTCAGTTCTTGGAGAAAAATGGATTAAGAAATGCAGACCAAGAAATTATAGCCAGACAAGAAAGAATTAAAAATGAAAACAAACATAAGGCAAGGGCTGGGAAGGAAGTGAAACCTGAAACTCATTCTTGAGCAGATTTACTTGTAAGTAAAAGTTGGCTTGGATGCATGGATTTTTCCACATTATACAGTGACACCTGTGCTCAAAAACTGCTATGTTCTGTACAGAGGGCAGTTTACTGAAAATATGGCAAATGCAAAATCCAGTTATATTGGCCATCATGATGGTGTGTGATCACGTATATCAAGAAAACCTTTTCATAAAGTCTTCTCTGTCATTGTCCCATATAATATCTGTGTTATGATGGTGCCCCTTGTGATTTATGTTTAACTTGGGAAGATATAAGATCATGTTGACATTTTCTTCACAAGGCAGGTCCATCGGAAGAGAAAGGCAAAATGTGGACTCCTTCCTGATGCTAACTGTATAAAGTCATCCTTTCTATTAGAATCCCACCAAGGTTGAAAAAGTCAGGAAATGTCTGCAATCGGAAAAAATGGCAATCGGGATAAATGGCAATCTTCTAAGTTAGCATCATTTAATTCATCCATGAAACTCTGCAGAAGGCTAGCCTTCACTAATATCCAACCAGTTTGGATTTTCTGCAATAAGACAGGAAGATATATCTCTGAGCGAAAGAGTGCAAACCAAACTTTGGGAATGGAAACCTTTGTTTTCTACATATTTAACAACTATTCAGTAGACTTTTTGAGCAATTAATGAAGAAAAATCAGGTTTTAAAGGCAAGATTCTATTTAATATTTCAGCTTTTAAAAATAAACTCTGATTTACAAAATATAAAGGTTTTAAATGTTCAAATTTTAAATATCAACTATATAAAAATGTGACTTAATGGATAGATCCTACACATTGTTTTTCATATACAAAAGAAATACTTATAAGGTTTGAGTACAAAAGAAGAAATTATATACTCATAGCTTTACAAATCTTACAATTAAAGTCAAATAACGAAACACCAACATTTGTCAAAACACTATTCTGGGATTAAAAACCATCTTATAACAATTCACTCTGATATCTTCCACACAAGTTATTTCCTCTGAATTCAATGCTTTTAGGAAATGTTTCCCTCCCCTGCTCTCCCACAGCATCGTAGTGCATCTATGCACTTCCATGGGTTTCCACAACTTTTCTCCAACCATGTTTTGCTCCAAAGTTTTGGGAAACAAAAAACCTTGGATGGCTGTGTAGATACGAAAATCTGGATATTGGCAGCTCTTTTCCCAAATTCCATTCCATGGTCACCATTTCCTTCTCCAGCTACCAGGAGATTTTTTTAAAGTTTTTTTTTAAAATCAGCACTAGAATAATGCTATAGTGATATACTGTTGTAACAATAGGCATAGCAGGTTCTCTGAATTTCCAGCTTTCATTTTTAAAAGTCTCTAGCTCCCATCCCTTGCAGAGATATAAGTAAAAAAATGCATGTCTTTGCAAGGGTTAAAGCTAGAGACTTGTTTTTTAAAATGAAAGCTGGGAATTCAGAAAACAGGATATCCTATAGTTGCAAAAGTGTACTATATAACAATTTTCTAATGCTAATTTTTTTTTTAAATTGCAAAAGCCCTTTTAGCCTGGAGGAAGAGGGTGACCACCTCTGGGGGATTGGAAACATGGGGAACCTGCCATGTGGAAGCCCCATTCCTGCTGCTGCGCCAGCAACAGGGAAGTCACCAACACTTGTCTGTGTGGAAAACATCACTGTTTAAGAAACCTTCAGTACAGACTACATTTTCACATTGTATAGCAGCCTGTTTTTTTCATAAATATTCTGTTTTAAGAGTTTATGTATGAGATTTTTTCTAACAAAACAGCTCAGAGCTCATAAAATATATTTATAAAATGTAAAGACTTGTGCATTATGGCCCGTATATGACATTTTACCTTGATGGAAAAAAATTACATTGTTTCCAAACAAGGGCTTTAACAATAAAATTAATTTTTGTTTTAGGTCAAGTAAAACAGCTTTGTCTCTTCTTGCCTTACTGAATGAAAGCTTGCTATTTAATTCAGGGCTACCATATATTCTATGGACTTAATTTTATGCATGACCACTGAAACTGAACATGGAACAAAGCCTAGGCTACACCTGATTAGAAAGTTCTGATAACAGTGAGACTTGAGAATAAAAACTGATTATGCTGCCCTCTATTCAGATGCAGTAGTGGAGGAAAGGCACTATGTATAGGCCAATCTCTTAAGATCTCAGAAGCTAAGCAGGGTAGGTACTTGGATGGGAGACCACCAAGAAAGACTCTTCAAAGGAAGGCAAACCACCCCTGCTTTTTGCTTGCCTTGAAAACCCCTTTCTCGGATCACCATAAAGTCAGTTGCTACTTCATGGTACATATTTACATATTGAGGCCTATTATTGTTAAGAATGTTTTGTGTCCCATTTACTGAGGCTACCGCCTACCAGCATGTAGTATCTGTGCACAGTGAGAGATTGGAATTGTGAATCTTTGACTGCTAATAAATAGCTGAAATGGCAGGCTGGGAATTCTCTACTTTCCTAGCAAGAACTACCAGGTGGTATGAGTAGTGTAACTCTGTGACCTATCTCTTGACATCTTTCACTTCTGGGTCCTTCCATGTTTGATATCTAGAATATCTGCAGAGTTCGGCTTTAAGCTCTAGCTGTTCCACGTATGAACTAAGCAGCGTTATGGGCTACTCTTCATCTGTGTATCTTTATCACCTAAAAGAGTATCAAATATATTGAAATCAAGCCATCACTCCTCAACAGTGGCTGTCCTGTATTCCACCACTGTGTGGTGGTGGGAATGAGAAATTTCATTACTGTTCAATGCCTCTCATTAGGCAGTATTCTCACAAATGACCTGAACACTTGGCACATGAGCCCCTATTCTCTATCTTGTGAAATACAAATGATAAAAAGTATATAAAACATGATTAACACTCATGGCCAGAATTTTCTTTTGCTTTTTAAAGATTGATTTAATAACATATTCAAAATAATTTCAGCAATGTCAAGGACATTTTATAGCATTCCTCAAACAAACATGCACATTATTTTAATATTCACCACTGCCAAGAAAGAAACTGCAAGTTAAGTCTTCTATTTAATTTTTTTTATATGATGGGAAAGTGCCCATTTTTGTGGAACCTTTGTGACATTAAAGATGCTATTTTCTTCTTTTCATATGGTAATTTATACATCTGATTGCTAATAGTGCAACAGGACCTTATATACAGTATTGGACTGTGATTCAATAAATGAGTACCACCAGCACAGGCAGAATTCCCCATTGTTTGCTACAGTTTTGTACAGCTAACAGTGGGAGGTGGATCTATGTGATCTACTGGGTATCCACAACATTGGTCCACTGAACACAGATTTGGAATTTCTGTAAGAGATCTTAAGTGCAAAGGTGGGCTGCAAAGAGAAATGTAAAACAATGAGACAAATAAATCATATCTGTTTATCCACATGTGTTGTAGTGAATGAAAAACAAATGAAGACAAATGTTTTTTGGCTATCAACTGCCATGGGATTGTTCTGAGAACATTAACAAATATCAGATCTCATTTACCCTATAACCTACACCCACATATGTTTCTGAGGAGTGGAGAGAAATACAGCTATTGAAACCAAGAGCTTCTGTGTCCTCTGATCTTCTATAAACCCATAATATGGCCAAGGTGCCCCTGAAATGAAAAAAAAGTTTAGTTTTTGCAACTTGTAACATAAATGATGACCACTGCCACCAACAACCACTACCACCAACAAGCTTTGGGAAGTTTTAAATGAGTTCCAAAGACGATAATTTATCTAAGGATGAATCTACATAGGACTTCTAGGTAGGGCTAGATATGCTCTTTCAACTGACACAGCCTCTGTACAAAGCCTGCATTACCACCTTGCTGGGGCCTATTACTCTGATGAGGCTATGGGCATTTTTGGAATTCTGAGAAAGGATATGCCTGCGATGAGGTATCCTAACCCTTCTGCAAATATATTTTTAGGATCATATTTAAATTAAATGAAACTTTTTTGGGGGGGGGGATTACATTTTTTTAAAGGAGCCAAGAAAAAACAAACAGGTTGCTTAATTGTAACTGATGATCTTCAAGTAGTCACCTGTACAGTCACACACCTGGATTCTAGGCCTGCCCACAAACTCAATCAAAATTCAGTGAGGTCTTGACAAGGCAGTGGTAAGGAAGAAACTGAGCGGGGGTGGAGTTTTCTCCTCTGCTCCAGGCATGCTCAGTAGCAGCCTGTTCCCCAGATCAGAGGAAAACACCAGCCAAAAATACTGAGGCTACCTTTTTTAAATCATGGTCTGATTTGTGGGCAGGCCCAAAATCCAAGCTTGGATTGCACAGGGACCATGAAGAAGATCTAGGTAATAGTGCAATTGAACATACATGAAGCTGCCTTATACCGAATCAGACTCTTGGTCCATCAAGTTCAGTACTGTCTATGCCAGGGGTGTTGAACTCATTTGTTATGAGGGCTGAATCTGACATAAATGAGACCCTGTTGGGCTGGGCCATGTGTTTAAGAGGAGGTAGCAGAGAGATAAACTTTATAAAGCACGCAAACACAATTAAAGATTTTTTTTAAAAAAACATAAAACATGCTTAAAACAGTTGGTCTTAAAGGTACTTTCTTTGTATTTCTCACATGAGATCCAAGGGACTGGGAAAAGGAAGTTCTGGTTCTTTCCTTCCTCCTCCAGAGGACCACGAAGGGGGAGGAGCTTCAGCCAACAGAAGGAAGAGAGACTTGGGTCAGTAGCTCTGCTGTGCAATTGAAAGATCCTGGCAAAGCAAGCTCTACCTCGCCCCCCCAGGGAGGAGCCTCAGCTAATGGAAAAAATAGAGGTTTTGCTCTAACTCCTGTGTGATTCAGCAAGCCTGGCAAAACAAGCTGTGATGTAGAAGGAAGCAAGAGAGAGGAAGAATGAAGCAGATGACAGCCAGTTGCTCGGAGGCCTGATAGGAGACCTCTGGGGAACTGCTGTAACCTCCGAGCCACGTGTTTCGACACCCCTGGTCTATGCAGACTGGCAGCTGCTGTCCATGTTCTCTAACAGAGGTCTTTCACATCGTCTCCTACCTGATCCATTGTAACTGGAGATACCGCAGATCGGACCTGGGACCTTTTGCATACCAAGCAGATGCTTTGCCACTGAGCCATGGCCACCATGCCCAAGTTTTCTAACTAGAACTTATCCAGTTGAAATTATATTGTGGTGTGTGGTTTAGTTACCATCTGCAAATCGTTGCAGGACATGAAAATTCAACAGAAGCCAGTACTTAAGAGTCCATAAGCACAGTACAAAGGATTTCATTGCTGTGCGTTTGAAGGTGCTAGGCCAAGATAGGGTGAATTTCCCTGAGTGATAATGGGGGAGAATAAATCCTCTTTGTTTCCTATTTTCTTTAGTGTCTTCCCTCTTTCTTTTTGGGGCAAGTAGAACTGTTATTGTGGCCAAGTAGTTTCAAGCAAATAGGCACACCTAATGGAGATGCAGTTATCCCTTCAAATTTTGTAGGAACATTTGATTTGGCCATCAATATGAAATGTGTCCTAACTGGACAAAATCCTTGAACTGAATAATCTGTGTCTTTTTAAACTGTATGTGATATTCATTTATGTGACTAAATTCTACTTTCTAGAATGCATCTGAAAAATGTGCTCACAGTCTCTATATTTTCAACTTGATGCAGGAAACATTAGTTTGCACTCTGCTAGCATACTGAGGAACAGCTAAATCAATCTGCCTCTTTTATTTACATGCTTTATTCCTGAGAAATGTAATTGTGGTTTTTTTTTATTAACTTTGTGTTTTATGGCTCTAATATTTAAGAACAAGCCTATCTTTTATGTCATAGTAAGAAGGTTAATAAACTTACAGGTTCTCCAGCAATACATCTTGGGCAAGGCCGGGCAGTAGTTATGGTTTCATTATCCGGAAATATCTGATTAACAAGCAGATACGCAAAATTCTCAAAAAAAAAATTTAACAATTATTTGACATTTTTATTATAAAATATATTAACATCTTCTGCTAAAAGCATGGTTTTGGGTTGCATAAAACATACCATGGACTTTGTTTTTTCTTTCATAATCTGGGGACTAAACAAGTCTTTGGGCTTTTTCTCCTCCTCCATATTCCAGTAATCCACAGGACACTTTCTTGGTAGGTGGCAAATAATGTCTTGTGGGGAAGTCTCCAAACTTTTACAGATTCGTTTCTGGGAATGGAAATAAATGAAAGTAAAGTGTTTTTCATAGGTTTCTATGAAAAATGTCCAGTTTAGGCTGGGGAGATCTCAAATCAAGCCTGTTTGAGCTAGAGGCTCACAGTCACTGGGTGGCCACAGACGGTTCACAGCTCTTCAGCCTCAGTTCCCTACCTGAAAAACAGGGACTAAAATGAGCTAGCTACCTGAATGTGAGGATGATGACAACATTAAAAAGCCTACTTGTGTTCTTATACCAATGTACAGTTGGCTACTTGATTGATTGGGGTTCAGCATAGGGTTTTTAGTATTGGCCATATTCAGATGTCCCAAAGAAACTGGAGTTTGCGAGGTTTAAGCTTGGTTTGTCAAATTCCTACATTTTGGCTCTTCTTTTTCTTTGCGTGTGGAGCCAGAATGAAAGTTTAGAAAGTCTTCATATTAATCTCAGTTTCCTGAGACTTCTAAATCTGGGTGCTTCAACAAACAGGGCTTCTTGTTGTGATCTCCCTTCACCTCAGTCCCAAATCTGAGCACTTCAATGAACTGGAATTTGTTTCCTGCTGAGAAACAGGGAATCCCAGCTCCATGTACAACGGAAGGGAGGGGGGCAGAGAAAGCAAGCCTGACAATAAGCAAGGTTCAGTGGCATTGCAAATAAATGTTGGCATGTTCATGATGCCTGGTTGGTCACTGTGAAACTGGATGCTGGACTAGAGGGATCACTGGTCTGATCTATCAGGGTTCTTCTTTTGTGAATACAGGTTACATGTTGATGATGTGTATTACCACAACTGTATAGTGATCTGTTGGTTGAAATCTCTTTGCTGTTAGGCGCCCTGAGCCGCTTGGTCGGGGAGGGCGGGATACAAATAAAATGTGACTGACTGACTGACCAGTTCCTCTATATTTTACTTAAACACCTGTGTCACATCAAAAGACCAAAAGATTTACATACTCTCTCTCCCATTCATTTATGTAATTTGTGTGTCACCTCTCCAGAGGTCTGCGCAAGTCAGCTTACAATATCATACAAGTACAAACAATACCATCATATATAACAACAATATCCTGTCAATATAAAACAAAACAAGTTGGAAAAAAACACACGTCGGGGACAAAAATCAACAACAGCCAAGCCTCCCCTACTGAATCCACTATCTGTAATTATTTGCATGGCCCAGATTGAACAAATTTTAGATTTCAACGTCACCAGCTTTATATTGGTGTGATTGTTTTAATTACGTTTTAAATTGTTTCAACTGTTCACTAATGTATTTATTGTGTTGCTGAATGGCACAATATTTCTTGTGATCTGTCCTAAGTCTGCTTGCAGGGAGGGCAGAATATAAATTCAAAAAATAAACAGCATAAAAATATCCACCACAGATCATAAGACTGTTAAAAAGATAAAGCTCTTCATTATAAGCCTGGATAAGAGAAAAGCTTTGGCCTGGTACCTAAAAGACAGTATGGAGGATACCAAGCAAGGCATTTCAACACTGAAAATGCCATCTCTCTAGTTGCTGCCTGCCTCGTATCTGAAGGTGAAGGCCCAGAGAACAGGGCTTAAGAGGCAGATCTCAACTGGCAGACTGGATGGAGGTAAGATAGGCCTTCCGCTAATAGTCATGGGATAAAATGAGGTTCTTAACAATCACTTTCCTATAAATGAACACCACTAACCAATGAGCAAATGTGTCATACAAATCCAGTTCCAGTTCACGTATGGGTTCCACATTCTAATTTTAGGGTATAGGACGAGAGATACATATATGCTTCCTCAAACTCCTTGTAGAAAGGGTAAGATAAAAATCTAATAATGGGCTAAGAACACTTCCACCAGTGTACTCAATGTCCTCCATATTGGGATAGAGGTGTGTGTGTATGTGTGTGAGTGGGACCACATTGGGATAGAGGTGTGTGTGTATGTCTGAAGAGGGTTTTTTTCATGTGCATGGTGTGAGTGGGACCATTTTAAAATTTCAGCAGTAATCCCTGCCCTGAGAGAATGTTGGTTTGGAAGATCCTCAAAAGTCAAGGGAGGATTTTAGGGAGCTGCTGAAAAGCTCCTATATGGATGGGAAATTTTTTGCACAGTATGCTGGATTCTGACACTTATGTGCATTGGATATGTCTATCACAGACAGGTGGTTTGCTATCAAGTTATACTCTCAATGTATGGTGGTTATATTTAAAATTTGAATACAGCAAAAAAAAAAATCCTGTTAGGTTAAAACTAAAGTAGATCAATCCAAGAAAAATCTCCAAGGAGAAAGGCTGAAACAAGAATACTAGAGAAGTACAAAATATCTAAAGGAAGTGAACAGAAACAAAATATGTATCATACTTAAAGTGTACAAAGTGTAATAATAATAAAAAAAATGAGAAAGCTCTCTGAAGGCCAGCTTTTTCCACTGGGAAAACATCCATCTCCTTTGCTGCTGCAAAATTTGTCCTTTATTAAAAGCTATGGCATGTAAGTACAAGTAGCACAACTACCAAGAAGGATGAAAAAAGAGGAAAAGTGATTTACTCTTATGCATTAGAAGAAAATTTGCTTATCAAAAACAAAGTCAGACTATTGCTTTGGGTCTGAAGTACTTATTATAAGAGATAGAAATTCGGTATACACAGAAGCTGCCTAAGAATCTTATAGTAATGTAAGCAGAACCTGCCAAGGTTTCTGTAGAGAATTCAAAAATTATTCTGAAATTTAATGGCATTGGAAACATCTCATGAAATTGCCACAACAAACCAGTAATAGAATTCTGATTATGGATACTGTCATTAACATCAGTCTAGCATATCCACAGCAAGGCCCAATGGGTTCAGCTGGCTTTCAATCCCTTCTTTTAACTGTATTTCATCAAAACGGTGTATATATGTGTGTTCCAGTCTAAAAGAGCTCAAACATTCACACATGGCAGGCAAAGCATTGGATATGGGGACAAGTACTCTGCAGAAATGATCAGAAGAGCACTTCAACTGTTTAGGAAAGCTGAACATATTAATCCAGTGATCAACATCTAGATGTTCTTTTCACTTTTACAGTGTGAGCAAACTAAATATTTTTATTTTATGTTACAGGAACATATAGGAGAGTTAATAATGGAAAGAAATCAAAAGCCTGTATTGAATTTTGGAAAGTTATGCACAAAAGTGATCATCTGGCTCCAAAAGACATGTAATAAATATACAGGAGATACCTATTTATCAACAATTGCTGGTTTAGATGACATGCCAGCCCTACATATCATGTGGAGTGGTGGTGCAATGTGACTTTCCCTCCATCTACCTCACTTGCCAGTCATGCAGCTACATATTGCCTTATTGTACAATTTGGTACACACAGGCTTTGTTATGCGCAGTTAAATCCTAGGTTAAATTGAGAAATTCATCTGCACTTATGAAACCTTTAGACAGAACAACAGACAATACAGCAGTGCATTTATTTATTTACTTCCATTTATACCCTGCCTTTCTCCCCAATGGGGACTCAAACTGGCTTAACATAATTCTTCTCTCTGCCATCACAGTAACCTTGTGAGATAGGCTAGGCTGAGTGCGTGCGACTGGCTCAATGGCAGAGTGGAGATTCAGACATGGGTCTCACAGATCCTAGTCCAATACTACCCTATACATGGTGGCATCACAGATGGAGATGGAATGTAGGGTGGGCAACAGGTAAGATATACTCTCCCTTCCAAATGTCTCATGCATACCCCTCATGTGGAGAGCTGGCATATCTTTTCAACTGGACATTGACCATAATCAATGGAAAATGCTTTGGAGAATACTGAACTTCTACTTAATTTATACCTTTGCTGTTTTAGATACTTTAAAATACTTAAAGCCTACCTTGCTGCAGCTCATCTTTTTAAAAATGCAGAATTGTGTTTTCCTATACAAAGAGTGTTAACTTTTTTTCGCCATCAGATGTACGACAGCAAACCAATGAGAAAAAGAGTGTATGTGGAAGAAGAAGATATTCCATTTATATCCCACCATCCACTCTGAATCTCAGAGTGGCTCACAATCTCCTTTATCTTTCTCCCCCACAACAAACACCCTGTGAGGTGGGTGGGGCTGAGAGGACTCTCACAGCAGCTGTCCTTTCAAGGACAACCTCTGCCAGAGCTATGGCTGACCCAAGACCATTCCAGCAGATGCAAGTGGAGGCTTGGGGAATCAAACTCAGTTCTCCCAGGTAAGAGTCTGCACACTTAACCGCTACATCAAACTGGCTCTTCAAAGCTCTATGGAACTTCAAAGAATACCACAGAAATAATGTTATTTTTAGGAACAAGGGAGAAGAATATGCAAATATTGTCACAACCAAGCTAATGATTCCACCAATAAAGTCTAAATCGGCAGTCCTCAAATCAATTATTTCGGAAAACTTCAGATAACTTCACAACTAACCAAGAATCCAAGTCTACTTATAGCAGCACAAACTATATACAGTGGTACAGTCCACCACCCCCAACCCTCCAACCCCAGGCCTTTTTCTGAGCCACATCATTACCTGTGCAAAAATACCTCATGAATAATTCAGCTTCGCATAGCCTGCAGCAAGCCAGGAGGGTGGGAGCCTTCCTACTCTAATCAGTCAGCCCATTCTACAAGGTGGGAACTACAAAAGAGAATGCATATGTACAGGCAGTTGTTGATTTTGCCCATGCGCAGGGTGGTACCCAGAGAAAGCCCTGTTTCGATGAACAAAACTGTTGTGGTGGAGCAAAGAGGGAGAGGTGGTCCCAGAGATATGAGGGACCAAGCCATGGAACGTTTTACATGTAATAGCTAGTACTTTAAATTAAGCTCAGTAATTGATGGGCAACCAATAGAGTGACTGCAGAATGGGAGTAATATGTAATTAGAGAACCAGCAAGACTCACAGGTTGAAAGGAGAATTTCATTTGACTTTTTCCTTTCTCCCTTTGCTTTTCTTCTTTGCCTCTCCCCTTTCATTCTCACCTATCCACAGAGTGTTCCCTACCTTGCCAGCCACTCCTTACCTTCTTTCCCACCTAATTTTTTCTGTTTCTCCTGCTGGTGCCCTCTGCCTCCCACACTTATTCTTTTTCCCCCTTTCCCATATCCCTTTCCCCAATTTTACCTTGCTTGATCCTCCTCCCACTTCCATCACTAACATGGGATGAAGGAAAGTTTAGTCAATCTCTCTCCCCTCAGTGTTGACACTAACCAAAGTCTTGAACCCTTGCCAATGTTGCCTGTTGCATAGCAAAACCCAAAATGCTACTGACTCTCATGAGATCTCAACGGCATTCTTTTCTTAAAGAAACAGATATTGTTTGTATAATTATAGGGTATCTAGACCTTGCTTTTAAAAAATTAATACTTTTCTGTAGAAAAACTCCCCTTTCTTCACATGGCTCCATTGTGCAAACAATTTGATCTGCACTCCTCTGAAGCCATCGTTCATCAGAATTTGATACATCAGGCAGTGACCTGCAAGCAATTTGCAGGAAGGGGCACCCCATGCCTTGGTTTCCTCCTTTCTCTCCCACTTCTTGGTTTGTCTTCCCCTCCCCCCCCTTTTCTTCACTTTTCCCTCCTTTCTTTCTCTCCCCACTCACCAGGCCACTTCCATGGCAGCCTACGCTTCTGTTTCTCCCCCCCTTGCTCACCTCCAGTGCTGCTGCGTTGGCACCTAGGGGCAGCAGCAACTCCTGTACATATACCCCCCCTGCTGCCTCAAGCATCACTACCTTGGAGATGGAGGGAGAGCACTGCTGCTTCAGCAATAGGGATGGGATAGAGTCCTACCCACACACACACTTCCTTTCAGAATTCTTCTACAAACCTGGGTCTTCCCCAGGCTTGTAAAAATACTTTTGTCTACATGGCCTGATTCCACAGATTTAAGTATTCTTAAATAGCCATGCTTACTATTAAATATATTGATATGATAAAAACCAATTGTTGAAAATACCATTACAATCATTCAATGTAAGGATGTCGATGTAAATGTTATTCAGGTTTTTTTTTAAGAATGTTTCTGAACCTGAGGTGCTGCAAAGTCTATGAAAAGAGATTACTGAGTGCATTTGCAATCATAAATAGAAAGACGACTTTACTTCGCTTTGTGTTTGCTAGTGCTGAGACAAGTCTTGAAATTTTCCCCCTACCCAGAAATGGCATTTCTCCACTGGACAAAGTCTACACCTGGACTGGTGTGTTTTAGCTTTCAATAGAACAGACTTGAGTAATCCACAGAAAAGACCTTCTACAAGCTGATTCATGGTTCTGATGGTTTACCAGAGAAACCACTATGTCACCACTGTAGAAAAATACAAACAGACTCTCTGTGCCAATGAACTCACCAAACGCATAAACATAGCCAGGCTTAGTTAAACCAACTTCTTTCCCCCACACTGCAACTGAAAACTGTAAGATCCTAATCAACCACCCTGACAGGTAAAGTAGACTGGCTTTAAATCTCCATGCTTTACACAGAAGTGCAGTTCAGGCTGAAAGTCAATAGCTCAACTCTTTTACAAACAGAACATGAATATTAAAGTCACGTGAACATGGAAATCTTTTGTATAGTCTTTGCAGTTCTCTGCAGTACTGTTGACAAGTGAGCAGGCATTTTATGGCACTCATTAGCAGAACTAAGTGAGGCAGCACCCTGATGGCCCAGATTTGCTTCTAGCAGGCTTAACTATCATTTAATCTAAATCAGACACTCAGCAACAGGGCTGTCATCTGCATTCCCTGAGCCTGGGCAGCTGTCAGGGACCAGAGCTTTTGCCAGGTCCAACTACTGCCAACCTCCCTGTTACCAGAAATGCCAGAGGTTTCCTCTTTATATAGGGGAATTAGCACAGAAAGACCTAGGTAGAAGATATTGGATTTATATCCCACCCTACACTCTGAATCTCAGAGTGGTTACAATCTTCTTTACCTCCCCTCCCCCCACAACAGACACCCTGTGAGGTAGGTGGGGCTGAGAGAGCTCTTACACCAGCTGCGCTTTCAAGGACATCTCTGAGAGCTGTGGCTGACCCAAGGCCATTCCAGCTACAAATGAAAGAGTGGGGAATCAAACCTGGTTCTCCCAGATAAGAGTCTATACACTTAATCACTACACCAAACTGGCTCTACCTAGAGCTCTTTAGGAGTGGGAGTTCCACAAAGTGTATACCAGGACTAGTTCAGAGACATATTTTGAAATGACCATATCAATTTATAAAATAGAATAGAGTTTAATGTGGAAAACTGAATAGAATTTAAATATATAAACACAGATTGGATAGCATACACACAAGATATTGAAATAAGTGGGTAGCAGGTAAGACAGTTATGGGTAATGCTTAACCAGATCTTGCAGAATGAAGCAGCCTGAAGATAGGGAGGAAGGGAGTGCCTGCAACGACCTGGCCTCAACCAGGGGTGGTTGCTTTTTTGGCCAAAGCAAAACTCACACTGGTAAGTGCCAAACTTTGTGTATATAATACCCCATAACATATCCTGAACGTATGTTAATGTGAGTGAACCAATATGACAGTGATAGGTTAGGCGGTCCTACCAAATGTAATGTTTGAGCTTTCCCAGACAAAAAGAAGGGATATCTTAATAGGTGTGGTAAGAGGTTCTATAGGGTGGTAGCTTGGTGGAACTGCACAGGTAATGATTTCTTGATAGCCTGGCCTAAAGAGGGAAATGCACGTTTAGACAAATGTTTAGAATAAACAATTTTTCAGGAGTAAAGTGATTACTTGGAGGAGGAATATACCAGAAATTCCATCGTAAAACAGAAAGGGGATTGGTAATGTAAATGTAGAAAAACATTGGAAAGGTTGTGTTCATAAAAGAGGAGATGGCTAGAGGGAGGAAATACTATTGGTACTTCTTCTTGGCTTGACTTCGCGAACGAAGATTTAAGAAAGGTGCAGTAGTCCACGTCTGCTGCAGGCTCGCTGGTGGCTGACAAGACCAATGCGGGACAGGCAGGTCCGGCCACAGTGGCTGCAGGGAAAAGTCTGATTTGGGGTTGGTGCTGTAGCAGTGCGATTCTTCCTCAATCTCCTTATTGGTACTACAACTGTGATATACATGTCCTTTTGTGATTCACCTAGATTTGGAATAGGAAATACTATTGGTACTACAACTGTGATATACATGTCCTTTTGTGATTCATCTAGATTTGCAGAAACACCACTTGGCAAGGGATTTTATTACCTTTTATGGCTATCCAGACCAAATGGCCAAGCCACATTGTTTTATGTGACCATGTGATCAGTTAGTTTGTCCTCTTAATCAACTAACTGCTTGTATTTCAGCTCACAATACCTGATCCCCTCGTCTGATGAAGTGTGCTTAAGAGAGCACACGAAAGCTTACGTTCTGAATAAAAATTTGTAGGTCTTAAAGGTGCGACTTGACTCCTGCTTTGTTCTACTGCTTCAGACCAACAAGGCTGCCCACTTGGATCTATCTATTGGTACCATAGTATGACAAGGTAACAGATAACAGAACATAATCCATTTATACCATGGAGATTGTGCTAGAGGCTTGATTCTTTGTCTATGCAACTTTTCTGATAATAGGTAGCCTTTTAGCCCATTAGAAACTGGGACCTTTGGATTACGGCCAATGCCCATCCTTTGTTTCCCAGAAGAGGTGAGGAGATGGAGGGAGGGAAGAATGCTCAGGGGAATGCAGAAACCAGCTTGTTGTTGTGAGCCTGTTTCTCAGATTCAGCTATGGCTCCTAGCAGATCCATCATTAATGCCAAGCCTGGTTTTTCTGAAGGTACTGCTGTGGAAGCTCATAGGTCTCTCTGGGTATTGGGGTGTCTCTGTCACTGGGAAAAACCCCTAGGTTGGAGGGTGAGCACCCTGGCAACACCCTCACATCTGTATGCCTCACATTGCCTGCCTATACATCCTTCTCCTGCCCACGCATTTATGAGCACTCTGCCACAAACTTTTCTGTGCTGCCTAATGCCACTGGGTAAAGGGTATGTGGGTAGTTCTGAGCATGGGCAGTGGAAAGGCTCACAAGTGGGCAGGGGGAAGGATGCACAGGCAAGGGGGGAGGAAAATGAGGCCTGGCCCCTGGATATTCTGTGTCTACCCCCCCCTCCAACCTGGAAGGACATTACTAATGATAACAGGATACATAATGGTGTCATACTCAGAAACTAGGTCCTGCAATAAATCCACCTGCCAACTATTTTAAGGGGCCCTTTCACACTATAGAAGTTCAGTTAGCTTAGTAGTTCTAGGAAGATTGTGTTGCTATATGTTACTGATGTTGTAAATGGTCACTGAGATTATCTTACATGCCTCTCGATGATTTATCATTATTGGAAGAATCTTATATTTCTAAATTAATCAAACAATGATTACTTAACATTGAGCAGCAAAAGCTATTCCTCACCCAACCCCATATCTGTTCTCCTGCTATGCTCGGTCTCACTAATCACTTTGGGGAAATGCCCCAATATTTTTATAATCTTGATATTCCTCTCCAATGCAGAGTCTTTCTTCTGGCAATGGTTAACCACTCTAGAATGCTCTATGGCAGATACGATCACATCCCAAGACAAGAATGGCTATGTCCTTGTAGTCTTAACTGTCTGGACACAACATGATTGTGGAATGTCCTCTGCATGAGTTACCCCGTGAAAAACTGCTCTTAACTTGGCTCCATCCCAAAAGGTATCTGAGTACTAAGTCAAAATGTCAATTTCTTTTAAATGATTTGGTTCCTGAGATCACGAATAATGTCGCCAAATTTCTTATAGAAGTTCTTAAAATTCAAAATTTTAGATAGCAATGCTCTTTACTATACTTATCTGTATGGAATCCTAGATCTGATTCCCTCGGCTCAATGTTTTATATGCTGCCAATTTTCTTCGAAGTTTTTAAAATTTCCAACAGTACTGCTTTTAAATGCACTTAATCTTCCCTAGACCTTATTTCTATATTACAATGTTTTATTTGCTTTTGACTGTAGATATGCCAATAAAGGTCTTTGAATTGAATGAATGAGCTTATCTTAGAACATAAGAGAAGCCATGTTAGATCAGGCCAATGGCCCATCCAGTCCAACACTCTGTGTCACACAGTGGCAAAAAAATTGTATATATACACACACTGTGGCTAATAGCCACTGATGGACCTCTGCTCCATATTTTTATCCTCTGCTCCATATTTTTATCTAAATCTTACATGTGTTCTGCATAGAAATATCACATGCTGTCATCTTTTGCATTTCTCTGCCTTTGTGTCCCATTGTTTACACTTCTCCCCTCCACACATGTGAATGAATCTCTACCAAATGAACACACTTCATGCATCTGATGATGTGGACTCTAGTCCATGGAACTGTATGCTCTGATAACTCTGTTAGACATTAATTTGCCGCAACACTTTTTCATTTCTTTGCTTGCTATTTTGCAAAATCCCTCATTCACCAATCATTCTCTTCAAATCTTTATTTTTCTTAACTAGGAGCTAGGAGACAAGGACAGGAAGCTGGCAGCATAAAAATGATAATGCTACCTGATTTTGAATTTAACTTAATGCTTTCTTTAGCAGCACACATTGTGGTGTACACTGAGGTTCAAGGCTTGTCCAATGGCAACTGTTAATCCTTTCATTCTGCTTGACTGTAATATTTCTGGAAGTCTTACGAACATGATCTCCCCCTGCCCCCCCCACTCCTTTTTTTTGGTTTGGTTACTTCTGCACAAAATATACTGTTTGACCTGAGGGATAGGCTGGACTAGGTAGCCTGCACTCACACTTTGGCGCTGCACAGCATTACCATATGGCTGGGAGCACTTTCTTAGCTAAGTGTATCGCTGGGATAAAAATTAAAGGAGACACCAATTACCAACTCTGATCTCAAAAGCTGCAGATAAGACCAATCACCCCTTAAGGGTGATATTAAAACTCACTCTACTGAATATAAAGCATTAAAGAAGATGGCCTTCAGACAGACATTGAAAATGAGGATGACATTAGCTTGTATTATTCCGATCAGCATAGCCAACAAATTCAATCCTCTATAGAAATGCTATTAGTGTCACCAAAAAAAAGAAGGAGAAGAGGGGGAGAAGGCTGAGGGGGAGGTTTTGTGTAAAGTCCCTAAAGAAAAAGGAGCAACTAATGTCATTAATGCATTAACAGCCTCTGGTCACTTAACAGAGTGGTTTTAATAGGCTCTAGAGGGGAAACATGTCCAGCCCTTTTCAGCCAAAGGGAAGGTTAGAGCTGTGTGTGGGTTTTGAAGATAGTGGGTTAAATTCCCACAGGATTTGCCTGCCTTGTTGTATATTTGCAAATGTCCTTTTAATAAAGCAAATGATGGCTAACTACAATTAAGTATCAAAGGTGGCTCTTTTAACAAGCACATGCCATTGCACTGATAGGTTTAATTACACTATAAAGCTCACTGGAAAACACTTCAGGAAAAAAAAAGATATAGGAGCATCATGCTTTGCAAAAATTAGTGTATAACAAATCACTGGTGATTTCAGTTTTTCATCACGAGTATGCGGCTGCATTTAAATTCCAAATTATATTCTCTTAAAAATGGGGATTGCTCACAAAAGAATTAAAAAGCTCTTTCAATGAGATGCTTTTCCATTCAGATACTTCCATGAAATAAAAGTAGTTAGTTGCCTGTGAAATCTGAAGACTGGGCACAGTAATGTTGAGATACTAACACTAGAGGGCTAAGCCTAAATCTGTTATGTGGTAACTGATCACAAAAGCAGAAAACAAATCCATATTTTGAAGTCTAACATGCAATTTACTGGTGTTAGAAATGCCTTACAAAATATATTGTTAATTGCTACAGACTTTTGTGGCAGGTTATATAGCAGGAGTCTGCAACAGGTATCTTGTGTGAGCTATTAGTAACTCTTTGGCTGCTGCAGAGCAGCTTGTTAGCCCTGGAAGACCCAGAAAGAGATGACAAAAAGATCTGCTCTAGGCTTTCTCTTTTAAAAAGCTCTTTGTTTCATAGAGGGTTTTTTTTTTAATTCGTTATGTTTAGCTGACAGCTTCATTTCTGGTGCTCTTCCTAGCCCATGTTCTGTGATACGGACAGAATGAAACTTGGTGCCATGCCAGGAGCACAGGTAGCCTGAGATATTTTCCCATTACTCAGAAGCAGCTTTCATTAAAGAAAACATTGGTAGCTTCTGTTGAACAGATTAGCAGTGCAATCCTAATCAGCCCACTGATCACAAGAGACTTGGAAGGACACAAGTGTGGGCTTGTGAGACTCACCCTAGCAGAGAATTCTCCTTCTAATTTCTCACCACGTCCAGTATGACTACCAAGAGTTGCACTGCTGCTGATGGGTCCAGTGCAACTCCTGAGCTCTTCTGATGACCACTGGAGCTCTTCTGATGATATTTGTGCAGAGAGTGATATTTTATTTTAGGGGGAATTACCCCCCCCCCATGTATTTTTTTAAGGTTTCAGATTTTTCTGTAGCTTTGAGGATCATCCAAGTCATTATTATGGATCATTAATCATGCAGAAAAATCTGTTTTGAATAAGCGTGGCCCCGATCTGCAAACTTAAGTATCCACAGATAGAGGCCACATCTGGGAAATATACAGAAGGAGAAACAGATGTATAGATAAGGAAGGCACAGTGAGTCCCCAGTGTACGTTACAGGTTTAGGGTCCATTAGATTGGTAGAGGGTTTATTCCTTAAAGGCTATCCTTTAAGGAAATATGGGCCACAATTCACTATCAGTTTTCTAGGTACCTCCTTCTACTCTTATGATTGCCTACCCTGTTCAAGCAGGTGAGAATGGCACCTCTGCAGGTGAAATATTTCAGATTCCTAGGTACAAGCAGAAGACCTATAAATGCTCATGGAATTGGGGATTCCCCTCCCCCCCTCCAGTAATGGGAAATCTATCTCTCTAGCATACATAATTCACTGTGGTCTTGCAGCCTTGACCTTTATCCTACTGCCTTTGGACTGATAGAGCACTATGTCAGAAGCCTTTTCCTTCTAAATTTATAACAGGGTAATAGTTTCTGACATTTATGTATATACAAGCTGCTACATATTTTGCCATCCTTCTGTCCATGACAGCTTGTGAAATTTCCTTACCAGAGTCTGCCTTCTTGTAGGGATGGCAAGGTCTGATGAATGGGGAGTGCTCCTAGGAAGGAGAATGACATAATGTTTTGAAGAGACAATAAAAACATCTGTCATGGATGCTTTAGTCTAGGAGTTTTGTCACTGGTGCATGAGGCTGGAGTTTATGAATCAAAGATTCTTCCTCCCCCCTCTCAGTTCTTCATAGTGCAATCCTATGAAGAGCTCCTTCAGTCTAAAACCATTTATTCCAGCAGTCTTGAGAATGGAGTAACTGTGGCATGGACTGAACTGCTAATCTTTTAAAATACTTAGTTGGGAAGTTACATGGACCAGAAGTAAAAGCTCAGGGTAGCATTCCAGTACACATTCCCCTACCATGTTTGATTTGCAGTCAAACATTTCAACTGGCTTTATTGGAGGCCCAAACTACTTAACCATGGGCTGGAATGTATAGACAAACTCCCAATGTACAATTTGGCTTCCAGAACTGGCCCTTATCTACCTGCAATTTCTATATGGGCTGAAGGTGCTGCAGGAAATGTTAACCCTTCCTTCTCTCACAGCACTCCTGATTTATATCAGACCCTATGAAGTTTTATTTTATTTTATTTTTGGGGGGACAATTCACACATCTAGAGTTCCAGTCACAGAAATGCAGCATTATGAATCCAGGAAAACCCCAGGAAGTGTTAATACTCTGAGATGAGATTCCTATAATGTCACACTGTCTAATAACAAACCTAGAATATCTTCTACTAAAGGGATGGCCATAGCTAGTTACTTCCATTTGCTGGGACCAATTCTAAGGCAAGTCATTGCAATCCTCAGCTTTAGGACTCCCATGAAGGAAGAACAAGCTTTCCTTTTGGTCTCACAGTTATTATAGGGATTGGGAAAGGGGTTTCTGGGAACACAGATGTCATATTGCCATGTTTTGAGAATTCCTGAGATCCTGGATTTTCCTGCATCTGCTCCTGGATGAAGAACTGAGAGGGAAGGGAAAGAAGCAGCAGATTCTTCTGTCTTTCTGATAGCTCTTCATGGGTCCACACTAGCTATGAACGTTTTCAATCAAGCATAGCTGTGAACTGAAAACAATCTGTACTATGTTAACGCTGTGCTTGTAGTTTGAGAAAAAATTTTTTTTAAAGGGAAGAATAAAACCACAGTAGAAATAAGAACACTGCTTTTTGAACTTTTCAAGAACAAGGTGTAATCGTGTACTGCTAAGACTGTTCTATAGCTGCTTAAAGGACGTATGTGTGATTTTGCAAAAATATTTCAGTGCATCAAAGTTCTTTTACTAATAATTCAGCAAGTTACGTCAGAGGAGACTCCGGTAAGAATTATTTTGCGTTTTGCCGCTTTTGCACCTACTACTACTACTACTACAACAAAATATCCCTGGGAAACCGCCAGGAATGCCGTCAAGTGAAACTGATAAAGAGTCCAAATCTCACTCAATTCAATTGGGACATTTCCGTATTATTATTTTTTTTTAAAGATGCAACCCAGGACCTAAAACTCTGACCTCCCATCCTTGGCCTGTGTGTTTTACTTTCGCTTTTCACGTACTCAGCCTAAGCACACAACCTTCTGCAAAATCCCGTTTGGCTTCGACATTCATTCTTCTCATCCCCTCTCCCAAGTTTATCCTCCTGCCCTCAAGGAAGGGCAAAAGAAATACAGTTGGACTTTAGCTTCAGCAGATGTTACGGAGCATGCTCGGCGCGATACGCGTCAGGCCAGGCAGCAGCTCCGGCGCGCACATCCCCTCCTCTTCTTCTTCCAGTACTTTAGGCTACTTTCCCCCCTGCGGGAGACTTACGCGCTCCGGTTCGGACATGTAAAACTCCCTGCGGCGGCGCCGCTCCATCAACAGACTCATGGCTCAGCCGGGCGACGAGTCCCCAGACACGCAGCTGTTCTGCATCCACGCACAGCACCCCGCTTTTCTGGGAGGTGCACCGGACGCTCCGCCCCTTTCTTTCAGCAGCCAATCCTGCTAAAGTAGCGGCGCTAAGATAGCGCGCGCTCTTTGCTAAGGCAGGACTGTGCCGTTATGGGGAGGCTTAGCCTTACAGCGATACGAGCGCCTTTTCGCCACTGTGGACGTGCAAATTTCACCCAGGCTGCTGGGAAGCAAGGTCACCTGTGGGGCTTCATTTTACATCTGGAGTTCTAGGGCAGGGCCCTGAAGCAAATTGCATTAATGACACTGAAACGGAAGGTTGGGGGAGAAGGAAGTACATAAGGAGCAGCCAAAACTTCACCAGGCCTTCCAGTTTATCAGAACTCAGCTTCAGGGTACCCGTACAGCGCAACAAAACCAAATATATTGTAGACGTGATGTTTTCAGCTTTGGTTTGTTTGTAAGTGCCTTAAGGTGGAGCAGAGGCTATATGCAGCAGAAGCATAGGCACATGATCTACTTATGTTCAATGGTGCTAACTCCCAGGTGGTGCATAGGATTTCAGCCCTTCATTAGGTGAGACTGCACATTAGGTGCACAAAGGTCTCAAAGGATGGTGATGAAGATGGAATGACTGATTTGGATATAGAAGGTAGCAGAGATTTGGATGTGCCTTAAGCATTCATTAGAACATAGGCATTCATGTCTGTGGTTTTTGAGTGCTTTAGAGCAGTGGTCTTCAACTTTTCCAGACCCAGGATCACCTTTAACCAGATGCATGCATATGATGGAAAGTCTGGTAACATGGTCACATGAAAGGAAGAGTGGGGAGGCCTCAGTTAATTCCTCACCTGTTTTAGGGCCAGGACCATGAACCACAGACCACAACCCAAACTAGACGTTTACTTTTAAAAGAGTCCAGTCAGGTTTTCCAGGCCCAACTCAGCTTCTCTGCAGTCACACAGAAGCTATGGGGAATGGCTATTAAAAATAAAGCAAAGTCCGGTTGGCCTTGAAATGAAGCTCCTACCCCATCTGAGCTGTTTTCCATACTAC
Organism: Heteronotia binoei; assembly: GCF_032191835.1. Classification (NCBI taxonomy): domain Eukaryota; kingdom Metazoa; phylum Chordata; class Lepidosauria; order Squamata; family Gekkonidae; genus Heteronotia; species Heteronotia binoei. The sequence continues at coordinate 46,503,216 of NC_083228.1, read as the reverse complement.
AGCTGAGCTGGGATGAGGGATTATTTCTCTGTTTTCGCTGCCTAGTGTGGAGTATTCTGTGTATGTTAAACAGCAAAAACAGCTGAAAGTGAAGAACAGCCCCCCCCCCCACTGTTTCAGAGTAGAAAACAGCTGGGGGTGGTGGTGGAGTATTTCCCCCCCTGTGGCAGTGTTCCTACCCAAAATGGGCTCTGCTTTATTTTTAATAGCCATTTCCCACACCTGTTATGGGGAACCTAAGTTGTGGAACCTTTAATGCTTTATTTGGCTGCAAGTGAATGCCCTGTTTGGCAGCAAAAGAGCAGGGAACAGGAAGCAAAAAGAACATGAAACAAAAGGTGAGCACCAGGAGTTGTACAGTAATAAGTAATAAGCTACTGTAATCCACTTCACAGCTCAATGAACTTATTCTGCTGCTCCTTTGAGCACTGTGGAAAAAAAACACCTTTGCAGACAAGAAACATGTACTTCCAAGAAGCATCAAAAACAATGTGGGGAATCATGACCCTGAAGGTGAGGCTTAATAACCCATCTAAAGTTCCCAGCCTAAGGACTGGGAACCCCAGTGCTTTAGCATAACCAACTTAGTCATCCAGGAGAGAAATCCAAGAACTGGAAGAATGCCATATCACCTAATGATGGGACTTTGACCATGGAGGAATCATGAACTCTAACAGGTACTCAGTTTGTCTTGTTCCACTTGCAGCTGCTGGAATGGTCTTGGGTCAGTGTATAGCTCTTGCAAGAGTTGTCCTTGAAAGGACAGCTTCTGTGAGAGCTCTCTCAGCCCCACCCACCTCACAGGGTGTTTGTTGTGGGGGAAGAAGATAAAGGAGATTATAAACCACTCAGATTCAGAGTGAAGGGCAGGGTATAAATCTATGGTCCTCTTCTTCCTCCTAAGGAATTTGGAGATGGAGGGAGGAGGATGAGTTGGCTTGCTCCTGGCATGGACATTTTCCTTCTGTTTTAGGGTAAGAAACAGGCTGTCTCAGTGCTCCTTTGATGGTTAGATGCAGCCGCAGTGTTCTGAAGTTGGATGCTCTTTTGGGCCCTCTGATCCTGGTCACCATGGTGCTGATGAACACACTTCTTGGTTGTGAGCTTTTTCAACCCAACCATCACAATTTTGCTTGAGGCTGGATGCACTATGAGGATGAATTGCTTTATTGCCTCAAATACTAAGGCAATTATTTGGTGGTAAAAATTCTTGAGTCCTTTCTCACTGCACAGCACAGGAGACTGAGGAGTTTCCCCCCTACAAATTGCACTGGTCAAAAATCCTTTGATACAAAAGCATTTAACTGTACAAACCCCCCATTCATGTTAGAAGACAGGAATAATCCAAGGGCCAGGCAGGCCACACCTTACCTGTCCAATCTAAGCTCTGCTTTTAAACATGGGAACACTGAAGAACCCTGCCTTTCCTCTCTCAATGGGTGCGGACACTGAAAACTATGACTGCAAGTTATATGTGAGTGACCTGCTTTTATAGTTGCTGAATACGACAGTTCCCTGTAGTACGTGCTCTGAAGAAATGGCACGCTGCTTTTCCCATTTCTTAATAGCGAGTGTCTAATATCTGGCTCTGCAGGTTTTAGCTGTGATCAATAATGATGTTTAGATAACATCCCTTGTGGTTTTTAGCATTTTCCTACCAACCAGAACACAAACTATCATTGTTGTTTCTACTTCTGCCTTTTTAGGAGATTTGTGGACTGTATGTTCTCCCGTTCACTAGGGAAAAGCTACAATCCACAGGCAGCACCATATTTTATTTTTATTTTTTTTTAAAAACAGGCAACTCTAGATGAGGGTTTTTTTGTGTGTGGGGGGAGAATCCCAATTCACTAACACAGCCTAAAGAGGCTTTGCATTATGATAGCTTTCAGTACAGTTGTTTTCAAGAGCATATTATTTCTCAAAAATCTGTTATGTTAATCAAGTGTTGCACAGAATATTGCTTGGTATAGGGGGATTTTATGATTAAAAACAGTGACTGAAGGGCTAAGAGTGTGTGACATTGTATCTGAGGATGAGAATCAAAATAATTGTGTTTCCCCAGGCTTCTTATAAAGAAGTCCCATAAATTTGTGGGACTTGGGTTTTATGCATAAAGTTGCAGGTTCAGTTCCTGCCATCTTTTGTTAAAAGGAAAGCAGGTGGGCAGGGCTGGGAGAGACCTTTGAGAGCTGCAGGAAATCATTGTAGGCAATACTGGATATTAATGCTTGCAGCTCTCCAAGGTCTAATTGATAAATCACTCGTCTGACTCAGTATAAGGCAACTCCATATGTTCTTATGACTAAATAAAAGCTCCAATACTACAAAATCTAGAGCCAGGATAACTGGTATGTGACTCCAGGAGATATTTGGGCTTACTTGCCTCAAGGAAAGAGCCATCCCTGTCCTGGACCACTATTATCCTTTATTTAAGTCACTGTCAGAGTTAGCATGGGGCTTTGTAAGGGAGTATGCCCCAGGGCTGCAACTCACTCTGCCTCTTTTATGCAGCAAACAAGATCCTCTAAAAACCAGTTTCTGTTTGCTGCGCAAAAAAAGGCGAAGCTAGTCGCAACCCTGGGACAGATAGTGTGAAATCCAACGGAAGCCCTGCGGAGGAGTGTGAGAGAGGCATAAGGCTAGTGGGAAATCAGTCACAGAATTTTCATTCTACTATCATAGATAACAGAAGATTTGCAACTGAATTTCTTATCCCTTCTGTTTCTATAAAACCCACAAGTTTTTATTATTGCAGTTTTCTGATTCCTTGCATTGATTCCCCCCCATAAAATGTACATATTTTCCATTTTATTTGTGCATCAGTAAATCAGCATTGAACATTGTGTGTGTGTGTATATATATATTATTATATTACCGCATTGCACATTGTGTGTGTGTATATACAATGTGTGTATACACATTGTGTATACATATTTATATGACATTTGTTGGATATATAAATTCATAAAATATGTAAATGAAACAAACATGCAATGCCAGCTATGAAAATCAGTTACCAAAACTGAAAACTGGTTGAGTAAGTAAACTCCAAAAATAACTACGGGCCAAAACTGACAGTGCATTGGGGGGGGGGGGGAGGGGGGGGACAATCAAAAGGGGTGCATTTGTTCATTCATTCGTTGTTAACACACAATTAACATTAATATATTAACAAATATTTATCCTTCTTGTTCTCATTGTAGAGCTTCTGCTAATTGTACCTATAATTGGTGGAAAGCATTCATTTATAAACCATTTAGTCCCAAGCCTAGATAAACCTAGTTAGGAAATTATTTGGTTCCAAAATAAGGCACTACTACTACACATTGGATGCTCTGGGTGCAAAGTATCCTAAGATAGACTGTTGAATTGTGCATAGTTGCCTGCTACAGTAGTAGTAATTACAGTTTATTTATGGAGTGCTTTGGAATGTTCAAAGTGCTTTACTTACGTTCTCTTATGTGCTTTATTTTAATGGACTGTTCACAGTTGACAAAGATGAAACAAAATTTGCTTGCCTCTGTGTTCTAAGTAGCTATTCTATTGTTTGTTTTACAGGTATTGAGAGAATCTGGTGAAAAACAGAAGGCTGTATTAAGTTACAATCAGAGTTGGAATAGTTCAGGTCTAAACAAAAGATCAGTCCAAGATCCCTGGATCTGCATGAAATAATCACAGGCTGAAATTAGAGTTAGACTGGGAAAGATCATTCTTTGAGGCACACAGGCAATGGTTTGAATTCTATGCTCCTGGGTGCGTTGTTTGCATTTGATGTATCCCGTAGTCTAATGACAGGGCCATATTCAATAATCAGGCATAGTGGTTTAGGCTGCAGTCCTGAGGCCTTTTCCTGAGAGCAAGCCCCATTGAATAGCATGGGACTTCTGAATGAAGTTGCTTAGAATGGCTCTCTAAGTTGGGGTAAAGTTGATGGGGTATTTCATTGCATGGTATTTGCAAGTCACCCCTTGTAACTAATGTTACACCCCAACAAAAAGACCATTCTCCAACTTCTGTCACCTTATATGAAATAGAGCAATCAGTGTCTTATAAAACGGAATGATACTTTTGATTACCTTTGAGTCATTTTCAACTGTGCAACACATCTGCCCATACAAATGTAAATTATGTACAGCTCAGAATATTTTTGCTGGATACAATATTACTATAGGTTATTCTTTCTGTGCTAGTATTGAAAATTTCCCTTATCTTAAATGTCGGTACAGAGCTGATAGTCTGCATTTGTATCCTGCAGCTACACCACAAATTCCAATGCCTAGTAACAAAAAAAGTTTTGTTGTTTTGAAATGAATGCTGATTTTAAACTTTCCCCTAAGACTGTTAATAAAAGAGAGATAGCAAAAATCTCTAAAAGCAAGACAGTTGCTCATCTTCAGAGGCTGTGGATGCCATCTACAGACAAGCAGCTATCTTTACAACTTGAATGTGTAAAAAGACTAATTTCTGAGCTCAATTACAGCATGACTCTGTAGGCCCTCATATCTTAAGGACAATGTGGAGTTAAAGTGTGTTATCTTTAGCAAATTCTCTGGATTCTTTTTAAAAAGGATTTGGTGTTATTTATTTCCTTCACCAAATGTACTTGAATACACAGAACCGGGAGTTATATACACACTTTGAAAAATGTTTTACTGATTTTTTAAAAATCTGTTGTGATACTTTGCCTTGTAGCATTTTTATATCATTTTCAGGTTCATATCTATATCTAATGCTTTGTCCTTACTTTTTCTAGCGTTATGGGAAACGTTGAAATTTTAAAGATGTTTTTGTTGATTAGGTCCCTGAGTTTTGTATAGTTTGGGGGGCTAGTACTGTGGTTTGAAAAAGCTGGGTGGTACTGAGGAATTAGGTGGGGAGGCAGACAGTTTATCATTCCCATCCTACTACGAAAATCCTTCCCTATATTTTCAATCTTGCTGCTAATATTGTATGGTATTATTGATGCTTCATCCCCGCCCCCCAAGTTTTATCTTCTGCATTTTTATATATTGTGTAAAATGCTCTGAGAGCATATGCTGGTAGGTACTGTAAATAACAGATAAATATATTACTTAGAAGTAAATGCCTTTTAATTCACTTTTTTTGGCACCACATACTTTAGTATAGGTAATGTGGAACGGATATCCATCACTCTGCGAGGCAATTGAAGTATGCCTTTTTTGTTGTAATAAACCAAAATAACTCTACACTAGGTACATAATATGTAAGTTAAGCTACAACCAGAGCAATCCCAAACAGAATTATACCCTTTTAAGCCCACTGATTTGAAAACATGGTATTTTGAAGGTACTGAATAAATGCCTTGGTCTTGGCTTGTTGAATCTCATGAACTCTCAGAACTAAGCTAATCTAGGTTGGTTCTGCTTAGTACTTGGCTGGAATACCACCAAGGATATCCAGGGTTCTGTGCAGAGGCAAGCAATGGCAAACCACTTCTTCTCATATCTTGCCTTGAACACACTATGGGCTCACAATAGTTTGGCAGCAACTTGATGGCACTTTCCATCACCACCAAATAAAACCCCATTTTCACTGCTTCCAAAATTTCACTGCTTCCAATTCAGTGTTCCCTCTAAGCTGAGTTAGTGTGAGCTAGCTCACAGTTTTTTAGCCTCTGGCTCACACATTTTTTGTCTTAGCTCAGGAAGGATGGCTCCAGAGCAAACTGATTTATTCAGTAGCCAAATCGCTCACTTACAACTTTAATGCCAGTAACTCACAAAGTAGAATTTTTGCTCACAAGACTCCACAGCTTAAAGGGATCATTGGCTGACATGGTATTTTAGAAATAAGTGCAGCACCCACAAGCCATCACATTTCCCTACCTCACTATTTTAGCGTTTTCATCCTTGGAAAATTCCATCCTAGGCTGAGTTGTATGGTGCCAGCAGCTGGGCTGCGTCCAGTTGTGCAGTAGAGAACCTGCAAGGATTTGTGGGTAGGATCTTACTTTCCTCTGTATCTCTCTGCCCACACTATTTCCTCTTTCCTTCCTTGTAGCAATCCCCATATTCCTCGTCTCCTTCCCACTTACCAGTCTTTAATCTACCCTACTCTTCAGCTATATTATTTACTCATTTACACCTGAGCTTTCTCCCCAACAGGGACACAGAGCAGCTCACATCATTTTATTGTCCTCCATTTTATCTTCACCACAAACTTGAGAATGTGCGCCTGGCCAAGGTCATTCACAGTAAGCTTACATGATAGAGTGGACATTCAAACCAGGTCTTCCAGATCCTCTTCTGAAATTGTAGCCACAACACCACACAGGTTTTAGGGGGGTAGACTGCTGTGTAACAGTAGTGAGCAGCCAGTCCTGGGTGAGTCATGCAAGTCATATGGTATCAAATTTTCTTGTAGTTGGTGCCAGGACTGGAACTGAGATGTCTTCCAACAACCTTAGCAGAATCCCTGTTCATTCTGCTTGCCTTTTACTGAGAGAAAAGGCTTGAAGGCTGATAGTGCTGTTGTGGTTGCATAGCAACCCCCACAGTGGCTATTGACATAATTTCTTAAAACAATGGGCATTGCTTCTATTACTGGGGGAGGGTTTACCCATCCTTTTAAGATTTCAGAGTTTTTGCAAACCTGGAGTCTGTCTTGTCTGTTCATGGCTGAATCTCTGGGTTTCAGTATCCACAAATTTGACTAGAATTAGATATTTTTACAAGTGAATTCAGTAACTGAAAATGCATAGTAGATTTCTGGTAAAATATTACAAAAAATACTTAACTTATAAAAGGATTGTATATATGAGCTTCCCAATCCAATTAATACATAATAAACAACATGGATGCTCCCAACAGTGCTACAATTTCCCAGATCTGAAAAAGGGTGTATTACCAGAGAAAATGAAAGAGAAGAGGTTTTAAAGTATTCCTTGTAGACAATTGGTTAAATTTTTATGTATTTTATTATACAGCAATGGAGAAATAAAATTTATGTATAGAATGTAACCTTGTATTTGCCTTGAATTAATTTTAACTCTGTTGTCATGCATTTTCCCTTGACTTCAATCATTTCTCTTCTGTGATCTGGAAAGACACGTCCTCCGTCCACTGCGATGACTTTGACTGGCTCTGTGTGAGCAAAGCGGTTTTAAGGCCAAAGAGCTTAAAGAAGTAAATCCTATTTTCCTCCTTCAGATAAAAATAGTGGTTCCAAAGGGAGTACTGGAACAGAATTCTGTTTAACTGTTAATTTTTAATGGGGGAATTTCTCTTGTGAATACAGTGAAATAAAAACTGATTTTGTCAGGAATGTGTTTTAACCATTTCAACAATTCCTCCCAAATTGTTTTTATAAAACGAGACTGCCATATTATAATAATTTGCCCTTCTTAAAACATTACAGAGAAAACAAAATTTGATGAAGCCCAGAGCAATTCTATGTAGCAATAAGTCCCACTTTATTCAGTGGAGTTTACCCCCAGGCAAGTGTGAGTGGGATTTCAGCTGCAGTCAAGAATCATGAGCCTAAAAAAATTCTAGATATAATCCCAGGTGTTCCAATTGGATTACTCGTGTGTAGTTGGTTAAAGAATACAACTATAACTGACAGGCCATGTGGTCCTAAAGATATTTTGTCCCCTTTAATGTGTTTTACGTAGATTTGGATATGGACTCTCTAATCTGTTTCCTTTTAATTTGAGGTGAATACCTGCACATCTGGAAACTGTGGTTTTCCTACTCACAGAGCTGCCCCATTCATTTCAGCAGTGCTTGTATTGGCTGAGCGGTTGGAGGATTATACTGTCTGGGAGGTTTGCCAGATTAATTTGGCCTGCTGCCTGTTGTTCAATCTGGAGCCACTGAAGCCCTTGGTTTCTCTGGGACCCTGCTGCCAGATATTCCATATGGGATGCCTAGAAATATAGCCTAACATTAGGGAGATTTAGTTCTCCCATGTCTCAATGGGCCTATACATTTTTAATGACAATTCTTGTTTTTTGCCTACTAAATGAACCTTGAAAAGGTCTTGTGGAGCTTATTAAAGTGTGAGGTTTTAAATTTTCTGAAACAGTTGTAGTTGATATAAGAGACTAGGGAGGGTATTTATTTTAGGAAGCTGTATTCTTTCCATAATTGGTGTAGGGAGATTCATCCACCTATCCAGATGATCCTTAACATTCAGTGGCATCAGGTTTGTGCTTGGTTGCTGAATAGTGTCATTAGCATGTTAAATGAGGATAATGGCATGGAGTATATAAGAGCTTAACTGGTTTGAGGATCAGATATGGTAGGATTTAAAAAAATATGGAAGAGGACTGAAATCCTGGTTTTCTCAGCTGCAGAACACCATGGTCCTACATATTGCTTAAAAATGTCCCACTATTTATTTACATGTTAATGCCCCAGTCCAGCAAAGGAAACCACCTGTACAACTGGGGATTCCTCATTATCAACTATAGAGCACAAACACTTAATTTGTGCCCACAGTACTCTACAATTCCATATCAACAAAACATTGGAAGCCCATATCTTGTCTGTTCCTGCTCCCTGGGTGCATAAGCAGCTTGAGGGACCAGGTGATAAAGCAAATTGTGAAAAGCGGTCCACCGTTCTTCTGCTCAGCATTGAGTCCTTTGAGAATGTCTTGCACTTGAAGAAAAAAAAAACCCCACTGGATATGGTGGTTGGGTGAGAATCACACAATTGGTCTTCCTGCATAGTTTGAGCTTCAGAATTTACTTCTCTTACCCACTTCTTACTCACAGGACTCTTAAAAAACATCTCATCTCACTCTTATTTTGTTCCTCTGTGTGTAATGAGATGAAATTTAAAATCTGATTAACTCTGTCTTCTGCTCTGATATTGAGCAGTTTTAATTGTAATTGGAAACAGTTTAAAGAGAAAATAGAGTAGATTGAGAGCCAGTTTAGTGTAGTGATTAAGCGTGCGGACTCTTATCTGGGAGCACCAGGTTTGATTCCCCACTCCTCCACTTGCAGCTGCTGGAATGGCCTTGGGTCAGCCATAGCTCTGGCAGAGGTTGTCCTTGAAAGGGCAGCTGCTGTGAGAGCCCTCTCAGCTCCACCCATCTCACAAGGTGTCTGTTGTGGGGGAGGAAGCTAAAGGAGATTGTGAGCCGCTCTGAGACTCTTTGGAGTGGAGGGCGGGATATAAATCCAATATCATCTTCTTTTATGGATGGGCAGAAAAGAAATCTTTAATTGAATACATAAAATATATACTTTTTTTGGCATGTGTGCCAGTGTCATTTAAAACTGAATTTATTAAATCTAGAAATCAGTTTTGAACATGATCTAAAGCAGCATGATACAGTGACAAAAGAAGAACCAGATGAAAAGGAAATGTGATATTAAAATAGTTAAGGTTGTATACATCTCTTGGAGTTTGCAGTCATCTGTGCAGTCCATGGAAAATCAAGCATAATATCTGTAGAAATTTGTACTAGTGATACAAAAAGTTGTCAAGTGCATAGTGCCTGCAAAGATCAATCTGGAATATTAAACTCTTTTATTTCTGTGAAACCACTTGAAGAATAGACTGGACTTGGGGAGGGAGACAACAGAAACAAAAATAATTTTACTCATGCTCCAAGGCAGGGCTAGCCCCCTAACGAGGCCACCTAAGGCAGTAGCCTTGTGTGGCTGATTTTGGTGTTGGCAACTTTCCATCCCACCCGCTGCCCATTTGACTGACTGCTGACCCTGCCTAGGTGCCGGGGTGTGTGTGTGTGTGTGTCTTTTTACCATTTCACTCACGTAGGCCCTTTAAAGACAGTGCAGCAAAAACTGCACATGCTAATTCTCAAATTCTCATAGGACTCCTCCTTCTGTGGAACAACAATAATACTGATTAGGGGAAAAAAGCCTTCCAGTGGCACAGCAGAGAAAACAGCAGTTGTGAGGAGGCTGATGGAAGACAAATGGCACTGATGTGAGTGGGACCTTTGAAAACATGCGTTTTCCCATCCAGATGGCTTGCTGATGCATTTATACTGTATTTTAACAGAAAGATCATATCCAAACAGGTTTGAGAAAGAACATACTAAGGATGCAGAAAGCCCAAGAAGTAGACAGTTAGAGGATGATGGTGTGTGAATGTTCCAATTCAAAAACAAAAGGAGGGGGGGCTTAACCCAAAATAAATTGAATAAAGAACCATGCTCTGGTCTGGCTTGATCTCACCTAGAGTATCATATTCAGTTTTGGGCACCACACTTTAAGAAAGATATAGACAAGCTGGAATGTGTCTAGAGGAGGGAAAAAAAAGGTGGTGAGGGGTCTGGAGACCAAGTCCTATGAGGAACGGTTGAATGAGCTGGGTATGTTTAGCCTGGAAAGGAGATGACTGAGAGGTGATATGAATACTGTCTTCAAGTATTTGAAAGGCTGTCATATGGTGGATGGTGGGGAGTTGTTTTCTGCTGCCCCAGAAGGTCAGACTAGAAGCAGTGGGTTGAAATTAAAAGAGTTTTCAGCTAACATTAGGAAGAACTTCCTGACACAGCAGTTCCTCAGTGGAACAGGCTTCCTCAGGAGGTAGTGGGCTCTCCTTCCTTGGAGGTGTTTAAAAAGAGGCTAAATGGCCATCTGACAGCAATGCTGATTCTATGACCATGGTTTACTTTTGTGTAATTGGAATTTTTGACTTTGAATACTCTTGAAAATTATATTTTGAAAACATAGGTTCTTGTTAGTAATTTGACCACAGTCAACTTCTGTGAAATTGGTTGTCTTTTCTGCGGTTTTCTCCATTGCATTTTTGATTCTGTGAATTGGGTAGATCATGAGGAGGGCAGGAAGGGTTGCATCAGTGCTTAGGTCTTGTGGCACCTTCTTACATGCCCAGGAAAACGTTGATTGCCACTCTGGGGCTAGTCAGCAATTTTTCTCCAGTTTGGTGAAGGATCCTGAAGGGTTTTGCCATCTTGTAGGCATGGAGCAGGGGTCACTGGGGATGTATGCGTGTGGGGCAGGTATTTGTGAAGTTCCTGCATTGTGCAGGGGGTTGGACTAGATGACCCTGGATGTCCCTCCCTGCCCTATGATTCTATGAAAAGGTTAAACAAATCTGAATATAAGGGCCCAATATTTATGTGAATAAACTTGAAGAACAAATATTACCAAATATGCATTAAGTTATTACAGATAAAATAAAAAAGTATTGGTCTGAGTAAAAGTCTCCCTTCAGAATCAAATTCTATATTAACCCCAAGGATGGACAATAACTGACCCTAACCAAACATGTTTTGGCCAGCTGACCTTCCTCAGTGGTCAAATAATGTTACAGAATGGCTCCAGACATTACAATAACACATACACTTCTTAAACTTAGACCAAGGTGAAATTGTTTTATAATCATTATCTGTGACCTAAGGAGAAGATATAAATCAGAGGCCTCATTCTAGATAGCTTCCTGCCATGGTCAGGTACACTTCCGTTGAATAATGGTTCAATTCTGTAACTTTCTCTCCTGATAAAAAAAAAAAATTGGATGCAGTCTGAAGCAGACAGTAATGTAATAGTCCTATTAGGCATGTGATTTATAACTTTGCCTTAGGTCACAAATAACGATTATAAAACAATCTCACCTTGTTCTAAGTTTAAGAAATGATTGTATTACTGTAATGTCCAGAGTTATTCCGTTACAACATTGCTTGACCACTGAAGAAGGCTAATGGGCTGAAACGTATTTCGTCAGGATCAATAATAAGGTTAATGTAAAATTAACAATATTTGTTTTTATTGAATTTGTAATAAATACATGCAAATTGTTTGCATATTTAGTAATATTTGTGTTTCAAGTTTAATCACAGAAATAATTGGCCCTCATATTGACTTCCTCAACCTTTTGGTTCTTAATTGGATGTTCCAGCTATCCAACTCCCTGCTTTTTGAAAGCCAAAGTGGAGAAATGCCTCCATGTGGATGCAGCCGCAGACCCACAAAGTTATACTGGGAAAGTTTCCTCTGTTATTTCCCTGTTATATATCCAGAGCCCATCCCATAATACAATTCATATTACAGTATTAGTTTATGTTACTACTTTAGCATAAGTGGTTTCCTTTTGTGGACAGCAGCCAAGGATGGCACATTTTCCCGTCACTGCACATAGGATGACTCTGTGTTGCCAAATGCAATGAACTATATGGCAATATATTTTATTCTTCAATCAAACTTAATGTTCAGGCGGCTGGAAAAATAAACTCTATGCTATTAACTAAGGGCTCATTCCTGTTTTCAGCACACATTGCAGGAAGATATTCTCTACTAAGATTATAGAATTAGGGAACAATGTGAAAACTGCAAGGCAAGGATACAGAAACAATAAAGAAAATGGATTACCAAGTAAAGTAGTAAAAGCAGATGATGCCTACAATTAATCACTGCAGCTGACTACAGTCCTATTCCATTATAAAAGTGGCCTCTTGGGCTGTTCCATTCTGCTACAGTTCTAATCTCTTTTCTAAATGCCCTCTTGATCCATTGCGTTGTAGTTTTGCACATTCTGCAGAATGACTGTGGGAACCTTGCTGGCAGCCAAACCAGTTTCATAACTAAAGCCACTACTGAGAATGCAGGTGAACCGGCAACTGCCAACCTCACCTATTTGCAAGGCAGCACCTCTGGAAGGCTTTGCTTGTTAAGGTATATCTGCAAACTTGGTGTAAACCCAAAATAGCCTGATAGTAGACACATCAGGCATCATTTCTACATAGAAATGAACCAAACGAGAACTCCCAAGTTGAAGTACTTCCAGGCCATCCTGAACCGAGGAATTTGGTAAACACTCCCAAGACGCACATTACTAGAAAACTCTGAAAATAAGGCACGTTCTCTCTCAGAAGCGAGAGGCACACCAGCAAACAGGTCGGAAGACTTCGAAAACCGACAACAGGTATTTCGTTTACTTCACAACAGACGGTACAAAGAGCTACATTCAGGCACTTCATAATGATACAGCAAGGAACTCCGACCTCTGCTTGCAGCTTGCAGGATTCCTTCACTAGCAGTAAATGTAGTTTCACTCCGCTCCCAAGAGGCTCTAAAGGCGCTAACAGTTGGATCCTTCCGCATACTTGTTCAAGAAGGCAGTCCTAGCAATGAGATTTGTGCAAGGAATAGCAGCCTACCGCTATCAACATTTTACCTCGGAGCAAATCACATTAAACTAGGTAGGATTATATGCCTATGTTCTGGAGGCAGCGATCTTGATTCAGAACTCTGAGCAGAACAACAACAACAAAACTGCCGGCCCAATCCGTACGCGCGAGATTTCAGCAAGCGTTCGCGAGAATGGCGTAGGATTTCAGGAAAAGAACGTGAGGGTGAGCATGCGCAACGGGGCGCCGTCGATGAGGCGATAGGCTGAGAAATAGGTTAGCGCCGCCCTGTCTCCCTTCCTTTGCCTAGTTGCGGTGTGGGGGAGGGTGGGATCAACACCAGCGATGGCGGCTACGGAGGCGGCTGTGGTGGAAGCGGAATCCTCCGATCGGTTCCAGCAGCTGTTGCAGCAGCCGGGCAGGTACGTTGGGTCTTCTGTTGCGTGACCGGTTTACAGTTGCGCTGCAGATTGGTTACCTCTTGGGGGCTGATGGAGGGAGAGGGAAGAGAAGCCGGTCTCGGGAAGCAGTCCAAGGCGTGTTGGCAAGGCCGCAGTGGTGCTGCCTGTACACGATCACTTCCTGCGGGGTTTAATTATCCTCCTCCCATTGCTTTCTGACCCCCCCCCCCCCCCGAGCCATTGGGATGATTAAAAGATGCCCATCTTGCTATCTTGCATATCCTTTTTGGGTTTGGTTGTGCGGGGATTCTAATGCAGCGTAATCATTTCTAAGAGCAGAGGTTTAATGCATGTCTAGACTTTGTCTGGGGATGTTTTTGATCCCAGTCTATGAATGCGTGGTATAGCATTTAGGCGTATGGTGCCCTTCCTTTCTCCATGCGTAGGATTAAGCTTGCAAGTCAGGTGACTCAAGGATGCGTCCAGGTAGCTCTCTTCTAGGAAGCTTCCCCCTGGAGTGCAAGAAGTTCTTGTTTCCATGGAGTGGCACCTAAGCAGCCGAAAGGATAAGGGCCGTGTTTAGGGTCTCATGCTGCTTTCTGCCGCCAGGCTTTTTTCTGTAACTGGCCGTGGGTCCTCTCAAGATGACTCGTTTTTTCCTCTGAAGACCAGAGGTAGCGAGGACAGAGGTAAAGATTGCCTGCAGTTCTGTAGTTTGAAATAATGAGGAAAATCCTGTATGCCTGATCTAGCAAGAAACACTTTTGAAATTGATGGAGTGGTTGTAAATGTAAGAGATGATAATCACCACTTTGTATACCATGGGGCTGGTAGATTCATGTCTGCACATGTGCACTGAAATGTTTTCCACAATGTATGATGCATTTTGTACTGTCATTCCTTTTTTGGAGAGCTGTGATTACTTGTGTGTCACGGTGAGCATCTATAGCTTCTAATTTCTGTGACTTGTACAGTGTACCTGGGGGAGAAAAACCCTACCTATCTAGTACCTAATCTTTCTAACTCTAGCTTTCACAGCTTTATTTAATAAAAAATCATTTTCAGAATGTTGCAGTGCCATTAAAACCCTGGGTTTTTTTTTTCTTGTTTAAGGTGCAATCTTAGGATCTGCTATATAGGGACTGTAGCATGCAGAAAAGTGTACGTCACTGTTGTCTAGAGACCACTTTTAAAAAATTCTGTAGATCAGTTGTCCTTAATAATGTTTGATTCTTTTTTTCTTTCTGAGGGCATGTATCCCATCTTCATTAATGACATATCTAGGTAGAGAAATTTCTCTGTTCTAGGGATTTGGCAAATTGATGTGGAGAGTTCTAACAGGTATCATCAGATGCCTCTACTTCTTAGAATTGGCTTTTGGAGTCCTCCTGAAACAACTGTAATTCTTTGGAACTAGGGCATAGTGGTTAAGAGGGGCAGACTCTAATCTGGAGAACCAGGTTTGATTCCCCACACCTCTGCATAAAGCCAGCAGAGTAACCTTGGGCCAGTCATGGTTCTTTCAGAATTTTCTCTGCCCCACCTGCCTCACAAGGTGTCTGTTGTGGAGAGAGGAAGAGAAGGCATTTTGAAACTCTTTATTGTTGTTACTATTATTATTATTAATCACATTTATATCCCACTCCCTCTTCCTCAAATGGGTCTTGGGGTAGCTGACAACATATTACATACACCCAATAAAGACAACACAAAAATATAATAAACAAACTTTTAAATATAAAACAATTAAAAATCTATCCCCATTTCAATCCACTCTTTTTCTTCTTCTGTCTTTTATGGGCTGCCTAGCAAATCAAAGTTAGCAGGGGTAAGGAAATATGCTAAGAATTCTCTCTGATGAAGTCTCTCTGACTTCAGTTGCCAGAGTTTAGTGCCAATGACTTAAACTATATGACATTATTATCTGCAACAGTAGCCTATGTTGTGTGAGCATTAGAGAATGCAGTTCTAGTACCACTTAAGACCTATTCAGGAGGGAAAAAAATCAAATGTATAATGTCCTTACAGATCTCTGGCTGTGTTCTCTTGAGACAGAAATGAACTTGAATGTGTGTATGCTAAATGCTTTCATTGGATTTTATAAAGATTTTTGTTGTGTAAGATGTGCATGCTGACCTTGCTAAGCAGGGAGTTTGGTCTTGATGAAGTCTTGCAGCCTAGGAATATACTTGCACAGATTGTGGCAGCAGCTCTGCATTCAGGGAGAGTTGGAGGGATACAGCACCAATTTAACATCTGTCAGAGTTCTGTCACTGACTTCAGTGGGGCAAAGATTTATTTAAAGTTGTCTGAATCATTTGGTTTGATCTGTGTCTCCAAATCTTGCTCAAATACATTTTTTTAAAAAAAGTATAAAAATATGTCATTTTTATGGTAATTTCAAAACCAAATTTTAAAAAAGTGTTGGGAATTTATAGCATATTAAAGAAATGGGGTGTTAAGTGATACATTCTTAATACTTGTAACTATACCAAGAAGGCAGAATTACACATTGCATAAAGATTTCTAAACAACACACTGTAAAGGCTGCAAATAAAAAGTGGGAAACCAGCGCAGGAGGAGAGGGCTTTTTCAACCTTTCCGCTTTCATGCTGCCTTTCTGTTGAAAGTTGCTTTTGTGTTTCCTCTTTGGCATTCTGTTCTGTTGTGTTCTTTAAATCATGAAGCCACATATAAAGCACAGGTTCCCGAGTCTTAGCACTGTGAATAATTCTCTGACTTAAATCAGGTTTTGCTAAGATCAGGGCTATTGTACTCAAAGACTGGAAGAGAATGGATATTCTAGGCCTCTCCTTAGATGTTCTCCAACTTTTAAAGCAAAACTCAGAGTACTTCCCAGCTTTCTCTGTGAAACCCTCATGACTGATTAGTCAGTCTTGAGGGAGTCCTTGTGGAGTGCCAAAGGTTACCACTGATAACAAGGTAAAAGGACTGGTTCAGCTCATGACTTCTGCTATAATCATCCAGAGAACTGTTGCATTGACACTCTTCTGGGACATAACATCTTGGAAAATGGCTGATTGAAGTGTTTCTGCACATTTACTGGTGACTATAAAAGGAATGTGGGTGAAAGCCCAGTGAGTGAATGGAATTAGTTTCTCCACCATTGAATACAGGACCTCAACAGAGATGGGGGAGAGACTCTGGGATTTGCTATAGGGTTCAATGGTCTGCCCTTACTGTTTGTAGCTCTCCAAAGTTTCAGGCAGAGAAAGGTCTTTCCTAGACTATTGCTAGATATCCATTAACAATATAAATGATTGCTATTTTGGTTAACATTTATTTCATATTGTCAATCTGCAAAATATTTAATTTTTGTGTTTTCCCTCTTTTGTCACAGGTCTCTAGTGGTGGTTCACTTTTGGGCCCCATGGGCTCCTCAATGTGTTCAAATGAACAATGTAATGGCTGAATTGGCAAAAGAACACACACGTGTTACATTTGTGAAAGTAAGTTAGTCTGTCTAAATACATTATGGTGTAGCATGATTGCTGGCTATGTGCATGAAGGTCAGGGAAGGTGGAAATAAACTTTTAACGAATTTTTCTAGATTTTCCAGATTTCTTAAAACCAGAAGCTGTTCAAGCAAGATACATTTTTTTGCTACCAAGGGTATTATGTTGTATTCCCTGTTCTTGCTTTAAATAGTCCAGTGTTAGGAACTTAGTCTGTGCCTGATATTAGAAGGCCTTTGCTTCGGCAGTCAGCCTGTTTTCCTTGGTTGTTATGATCTCAATGGCATGGTTGATATAAATGGCAGATGTGGGGATGGGATTGTGAAATGGGTTGTGATAAAATATAGTGAAGATTAACTTTTACAGTTTATTCTTTTTGATATCTTTTATTCCCCCCCCCCCGACATTGAGCATAAAAACTGAGAATAAATATACCCTTCTCTTTCTAGTCTGATTTTCTATTTCTAGTCACAATAGTTGCATTATACACATGATTTTTCTGAAAGTCTGGGAGAAAAAGAATTGAACATAAAGTTATGCGCTCAGCCATTTCTGTAGCCACCGACACAAGCTCTTCTGTGTGGCTAGTACTCTGTACAGAATGTGTGTGATGAGTTGGACTGTCAGTTAATTCTCACGGCAACAGGTATCTCTAAGGCTGCCATGTGAAGGCTAGACTAAGTGAAAACTGTCTTCAGTCAGTTGCAGAAATGTTGACTATTGATTGCTGGAAGAAAAACAGAACTTGGGCTGGACTCTTTTGCCAGGTTTGCAGACAAGGGGCCCGGCTTGTAGATTAGATGAAGGAGAGTAGAGTAGAAAGTAGATTCATGAGGCTGGAGTTGATGGGGGACATCATGCAGAGTACAGGGGCCGGAGGTGGTATGGTAAGTGGTAGCAAGGGGTCTCTGGGTGCTTAGGTACTGGGCCCATGGGCCTGAGGATAGAAACAGATGTGGAAGGCTCTAAATTGCAGAAAACAAAACAAAATCCCCTTTGGAAAAACCAGCCATATCTTTGGATGCGAGGTCTTTCTGAATGTAATGTTCTTCTTTTGAGTGTAAATCTGTTTTTTTACCAGAATTTGGAATTAGGATAATTGCAGTGTTAAGCATTTATTAAATCAAGCCAGTGATTAGGTTGGTTAGGCAAATCTTATCCATTTATTGGTACTCTATTCAGAAGAAGTAACTGTTAACTAATAATACAGTGAAATATGGTTTCACAAATGTTGTCGCTATTTAGAGGCAGCATGCTGAATTTGTTGGGAATAATGTGTGAATAATGTTTGTGCCCAGTAACAGAAGACCAAACAAAGACACTAAATGAATAGTGGTAAGATTTTCCAATTTTTTTTCTCTTATCAAGGGGACTTATTTGTGGTTATAAAGATGGGAAACAATAGAATAATGAGTTCTGACTGTATTCCACAGAACATTTATCTGATTTTAGTTAAATTCCTAACAGTTTTCCAAAGAGAATCTTGAAACTACTCTTACTTTTAAGGATGCTAGAGATTGCCCACTCCAGAACTGCTCATTTAGGGAGGGGTGTTGAAAGACCTGAGTCAGATTGAGGTGACAAGAGAGGAGGTTCTACGACTGATAGACAATTGAAAAACTGATACGTCACCAGGCCCAGATGGCATACATCCAAGAGTTCTGAAAGAACTCAAAGGTGAACTTGTGGATCTCCTGACAAAAATATGTAACCTTTCATTAAAATCTGTCTCCATTCCTGAGGACTGGATGGTAGCTAATGTCACCCCCATCTTTAAAAAGGGTTCCAGGGGACAACTGGGAAATTACAGGCCAGTCAGTCTGACTTCAATACCAGAAAAGTTGGTAGAAACCATTATCAAGGACAGAATGAGTAGGCACATTGATGAACAAAAGTTATTGAGAAAGACTCAGCTTGGGTTCTGTAAGGGAAGATCTTGTCTCACTAACCTGTTAGAGTTCTTTGAACATGTGGACAAAGGGGACCTAATAGATGTTATTTACCTTGACTTCCAGAAAGCTTTTGAGAAGGTTCCTCATCAAAGGCCCCTAAATAAGCTTGAGTCATGGGGTAAAAGGACAAGTCCTCTTGTGGATAAAAAACTGACTAATTAATAGGAAACAGAGAGTGAGTATAAATGGGCAATTTTCGGAGGGTGGAGGGTGGTTTGCTGCAGGGCTCAGTACTGGGTCCGATGCTTTTTAACTTGTTCATTAATTATTTGGAGTTGGGAGTAAGCAGTGAAGTGGCTAAGTTTGTGGATGCAGATGACACTAAATTGTTCAGGGTGGTGAGAACCAGAGAGGATTGTGAGACACTCCAAAGGGATCTGTTGAGGCTGGGAGAGTGGGTGTCACTGTGGCAAGTGAGGTTCAACGTGGTCAAGTGCAAAGTAATGCACATTGGGGCCAAAAATCCTAACTATAAATACAAGTTGATGGGGTGTGAACTGGCGGAAAAGGGCATCTAGAATGATTAAAGGTTTGGAACACTTTCCCTGTGAAGAAACGTTAAAAGGCTTAGGCTTCTTTAGCTTGGGAGAAAAGTCGACTGAGGGGTGACATGATAGATTATGCATGGGGTAGAGAAGGTAGAGAAAGAAGTACTTTTCTCCCTTTCTCACAATCATAGAACTCGTGGACACTCAATGAAATTGTTGAGCAGTTGTGTTAGAATGGATAAAAGGAAGTACTTCTTCACTCAAAGGGGTGATTAACACATGGAATTCACTGCCACAGGAGGTGGTGACAGCTACAAGCTTCTTCAAGAGGTGATTGGATAAACATCTTCAAGAGGGGATTGGATAGACATATGGAGCAGAGGTCCATCCGTGGCTATTAGCTACAGCGTATTGATGGAACTCTGTCTGGGGCAGTGGTGCTTTATATTCTTTGTGATTGTGGGGGTGGGGGGACAGTGGGATGGCTTCTAGTGTCCTGGTCCCACTGATAGACCTCTTGATGGCACCTGGGTTTTGGTCACTGTGTGACAGTGTTTCACTGGATGGGCCATTGGCGTGATCCAACATGACTTCTCTTATGTCCTTATGTCTTTGCATATTGCAAATTATAGGTAGGGCCAAAGCATAGAAAAGAGAGGATATTTGGACCTGTCCTGTGCTGCAAGCCAATTACCAGGTTGTTTTCTTTCATGTTCCAAGGTTGTGTTGCTATTATGTTTTTTATACTTGTACATCTTAAAGTTTAAATTCACCAGTAGGATTGGATCCCATGGAAGAGATCCATGTGTGCAAGGTGTGTGTGATTTTTGCCAATTTCCCCCTTCTTAGAATCTCTCCAGCTTCTCCCTCTCATATTAGCCCTAGGGTCTCCAGGAGTTGTATTTTGTGGTGCATTTCAGTGGGATGGGAGGAGGCAGGGAGGTTGTACTCCATGCTCAGAAGTTTTAGGCCATAGAAACTTGTTTGTTGTATTGCCAGTTAAACTAATTTCAGTTGCTTTCAGTTAAAAACTATAAATTATTCTGTCACTTTTTTAAAATCAGTACTTGCTTTTCAATAAGCAACATTGTAGCCTTTAGCCTAGCGGTCAAATTAATAGAATGCTGTAGTGCTGAAGAAACTGAAATTTAAACACACACTACACTTTCCAGATTATACCCAAGTTATTGTAACATGCACATTCAAATAGTAAACAGCTGAGGTCAGCGTACCATATAAGAGAATTTACAGTATAGAACTGATCTGCTATTGGGATAGGAGTATTATTTGTAATTGAGAGGTATATATTAGGTTACTTCCAATAACTAATAACTACAGTAGAAAGTTATATTATCCTTCATGCCTATTGCTGCACTGTCAAGAAAAATTAAGTATAAGCTGTAATCTGCTTGCATACTTGCGCTAATGGTTAAAAGAGAACTAATGGGCCATAGAATGAATTATTATGAAGAGGAAAGAAATGTGAACATATACCATTAGTCATGTTAAACAGAGAGCGTATTGGTCTCTTCAGTGGTACTCAGTGAGCCAATTCAGCCTAACATACTTTTGAAGTGGCTGTGCCTCCTCAGAATGGCCAGCTTTCTCAGTGATATGAAAACTTTCCTTGTGGTAAGAGGCTTTCATTATTTTTTCCCCACAAATGAAATCTGGTCGGTCTTAGTTCTATAAAAGGGCAATTGCCCTAAAGCAAAACAAAGAAATATATAGGGAATCTCTAGCAAAACTCACAGTCAAAACAAAGACTAAACCAAAGCTTTCAAATCAGTGTAAGGAGTTGTCAGAAGCTTTGCAGTGCAGTTTGTAGAGTTACTCTGATCCAAGCCCATAGATTTCAGTGGGTTTGGATAACTGCATCAGATTGGGCTACCAGCCATCCTATGGTAAATTATCTTTTGAGTTTAAGAGTAATGTCTTTTCTAGGGCTCCTGTTAGCACTTAAAAACTGACACCTACCAAATGAACGCGGAAGCTGTTTTGTATATCTGATAATTTATTTTCACATCTAGCTTCTTCCTGTTCTTAAATGTAGATGTAAAAAGCACATTCCAGTGTAATGCTTAACTTGTATCATACACTTGTAAAGTACAATATTTAAAATTGATATTTGCTCAGTTTCTCGCAGCGCTAACGAGTGCATACTGATGGATGGTGGGGTTTTTAAATATATATATATTTGCATTTTGTGTTTGTGCCACCATGCCTGGAAGTCATGGTGACCTCTGGCAACTCCTTCTTGGGCATGGAGGACATTCAGAGAAGCAGCTTGATAGTTTGCACCTGGATGTGTTTTGTGAATAACTGGGTACTTGTATATTCCAGTGAATGTTGACAGTGTGGCTTTCAAACATCCTGGAAATGAGACCCACTTCTAAACTTTCAGGATCCACTTGCAAAGTATTTCTACAGTATTTTACCTTCTCCTCAGTTAATGCTAATCCAGTTTATATTTTGTTTGTCATGTTCAGCATTTAAACATATAGCATTGTTGAACAGTTTGTTTTGTGACCATTTTACATGTTATCCACGTGTAAGTTAAAGCTGTTGTTGAGCTTTTCTCCTAGTACTCCGTGATCTTTCTCCTTTCTCATGGTGTTGGGACCTGCTTGTCAGAAAGTTGCAAATCACTTTTGGCCTGCATCTGTAGTCTGAAAGCCTCTAATTTAGCATGATAATCTGAAAAGTGGGGTAAATAGATACATTGTCTTTATGTTCGTGACGTCTATTTGGGCTATTGGCATTCAGATATTCACATTATCGTCCATTTCAGACCGCAACTCATTTTGATTGAAATGATTCAGTCGATTTTTATAATTAAACTTTCCTTGTTTATTTTCTCTCTCGACTATTCAGTCTTGTCATTGGTGTTTCACAAATCTGAATGAGCAATGGGGTGTATACATAATGTTAGTCGTGAATTGGTGTTGCGGTAATGAACCTTGCTGTCCTGTGCTCTTTCTTATTTTTCCCATCATGCACCACAGCTCTCCCCAATTTGAGCAAGCTCTTGTTGGGCATTCCATTTGGGATGACAAGCAATGGTTTGTGTTTAACCATCTAAAGAAGCAGGAGAATAGCGGCAAGGGTAGGAGGGAGTTGCATGAGCTGGAGGTGTGGCTCATATAACACTACACCATGGCTTGGTATTTTGTGTGAATGAAGCCCATACCTGAAATTTTTATGTGAAAGTATGAAAAGCTGTTTGCATTTTCTGCCATTTCATACCTGATTATCTGAACGGGCACCTCGATCAATAGTATATTAATATCTAACAGACTTGCAAGGGTTAAAAGCTAAAATTTAGCAGGCATCAATAGTTTATTGAAGAAATACTCCCTTTTTGCTTCATAATTTGCAGAAGGCTGCAAATGTCAGTCATGATGTACTGCCTCTTGAAATTAGTCAATAGAGCAAACAGCAAGAATTGCTGTGGGCAGAAAATAAGCACTGTAATCATGACATAACTGGGGTCAGTGATTTATGGATTTCAATATAGTAGTAGCTGCATATGATTGAAAATTTACTAGGTCACTAGTGCACCAAAAATTTTATTCACAGCCTCCAGGCATCTTTTGAAATGTGCAACAAAATAAAAACCTCTGAACCTGTTTTGACACTGCAGGCTCGGTGGATGACAAGCCTGCCCTGTGAGTTTCATTTAAATGCAAATGTGTCACAAAATTTTGCACCGAAATCCTTTTAAAACATTTAACATGACTAAAAAGAACAGTGTAGACAAGATCAGCCAGCACAGTCTAAACCATAAATAAGTATATGAAAATAAAACCCTATTTTATGACTTGCTTTTTTTTTTTAACAGCTGGAAGCTGAAGCGGTTCCTGAAGTGTCTGAGAAATATGAAATTACTTCTGTTCCAACATTCTTGTTTTTTAAGGTAAGTTCAAGGGAAGCTTTTTTGGGGAGGAATAATGTACTTGGAATTGCTAGGACTTTTTGAGTGTCTTGTTATTATCCGTGGGGTTGGGGCCTAGTTTAAAATGTGTGAAGTTCTTTTGGGCTGAAATTCACAAGCATTTTGATGAGACACACAATTCTGTTTCTTCTTATGGAACTGTTTTCATCTTTATTTCTTACGTTAAATTGTCCAAAAGGCTTTTGTGGGTCATTCTCTTTCTAACGGAGCAGTTTTTAACAGATTTTGGTTCACTGCAAATAGAGCTTGACTTAGCTAAAGCACTACATGTTAGTGCTGTGTTCACGGGTTTTTTAAAATTAGTTTGATTGAAGTGAGGTTGCCCAATGAAAGAGCTGAGGAAATTTGAACTGGCTTTGCTTCAGATTCTGCGGTATAATGTTTTGGATGTGATGAAGAGAATTTTTCAGCATTGGGTACTTTATGGAAGGCAGATTCAGGTGGGTAGCTGTGTTGGTCTGAAGCAGCAGAACAATGGCACCTTTAAGACCAACAAAGTTTTATTCACAGTATGTGCAAGCATACTTCCTCAGGTACGGTGGAACAGTTTCTTCAACCATAACATACAGGAAGAGTGAGGATGAGGGGGGTTAGTTGTCAGGAGGGCAGTAACACTTACTAGATCTGCTGTTCTCTGTTGGTAGAATTCCCAAAAGATCGATCGATTAGATGGTGCTCATGCACCTGAATTGACCAAGAAGGTTCAGCGCCATGCCACTAGCTCATCCGTTCCAGCCGGTTCTAATGATGGGGCTAAAGAGGATCTTAATGTGCGACTCAAGAAGCTGATTAACGCTGCCCCTTGCATGTTATTTATGAAGGGAACACCTCAGGAGCCTCGTTGCGGTAAGAAGAGCTTTACATGTCTGTTTAATACAGGAGGGCCAGCTTCACAAACTAAAAGCTGTACAAATCACACTTGAGTTTTCCTGACTGGTTTCTGTGTGGTGCAGAGCTGCAGAGATGGTGTTCCTTGGCAACACTTAGATGAATGGGCTCTTTGTCCAGGCCACCTGAATGCACATTTTAGCTGTCATGCCTCTGCTTCCCCCTCTTGCTTGATTGTTTTAGTCCTGACTTGCTGCAGCTTGCTGGGCTGTGGTCTGGCCTGCCGTTTTGCTAAGTTCAGGGAAAGATGTATGTGATGTGAGGAAACAGCAGGCCTTTGCAGTTAGGAGTTAGCTAGGGTTAGTGTAAATACCCTGTCAAAGGTGTCTACATTTCCAAACCTAGCCATGTTGACATAGATGTGTTGAATGAGCCAAGATTTAGGACTGCTTTGAGTTAGAGTAGCATTTTGCAGACTTTCAAAATTTGAGCTCCACTTCTAAAATTTATGTTGGATGACCTCTAACTCATCACTGAAAAGTCATGCAGCTTAGTGTTCAGGAATCCTTGTGGCTAGATTTGAGTCCTTTAGCACGTTAGAGACCAACAAGTTTTTTTGAGTATGAGCTTTTGATTCCCTGCTGTGTGAGGATCTGAGGGCTAGGGCACTGATCCAGCACTGGCTGTAAAAGGGGGGGGGGGAAGCCCACTTTAGAACATACGATCTTTCCAAAACATCTCATGGGGGATCATTAAAACAAAATAGCAGCTCATCAGATTTTAAAAGATGGGACAAATGGAGGGACGGTCACCTCCTTCAAATTCAGCACTGATCAATGAGAGTTCTCTGCTAGAAGGTATCCAACCTGCCCATTTCTCTAGGTTTATGAGGTAGTAATGTGACTTCAGAACCTACCTGCCTTAAGGTCCTAGAATTTCACCACCATCCTTTTCCTGCTGCTCTGTATCCCTCAAGGGGTGCCATTCCTCAGTTAAGAATCACTGAGTTTGGAGCATTCTTAAAAGTCATCTCAGTGTTGAGTGGGATTGTTCTAGAAAACATGGCCTCAGGTTGTATTTAAGTAGTGCTAGACATAATGGACAAAGTTTCATCAGTAGTTGTTAGGAAAAACAACAGCTGCACTGTTGATTCTGATTATGTATCTTGGTTGGGAAAAACTAGTCTTTTGTACTGGGACTCACTGAATATTTGGATAGTCCTGTGAAAAAACATTTGATTCTTTGCATCAGTTCAATGTTAAGCCAGAAGACTGTCATTGTATTTTTAATCTTCATAGCCAGGCCTTTCATTATCTTTCTGCAAATGGCTATACAGAAAACATTTGCCCTTTGTGGGGGATATCTGTTCATGGGATCACCACAAATGTTGCAAACCATGAATACTACGAGCCAGGTTTCTTCTGCTTCCCATTAGCGAAGTAACTAAATTTCACTTAAAATTTAATGATACAGTGGTTACGGTGATGACACAGCATGAGTAAAAATAGGCTGGAGATGTATCATGTCATCAGAGAACTGAAATTATGAATCCACACACAGTGAGGGTCTACTGTAATTAATGGGTTGAATCTAAGCAGTGCGGATCAAGAGATGAATGTGTCCTTTGGCGCTAATAATCCATTAAATAGTCATTGGGCCCCAGGTTTGTGGGTCCAAACAAAGAGACCTTGTTTAATTGTTGATGCGATTGTCTGCTGAAAATGTAAACAAGGACATAGTTGGATTGTTTCTGGGGTTTTTTTAGTTCTCAGTTGGAAAGACTTTTCTGTGTGGTGTAGAATAGTTATCCAAAGCACATGTAGGAACATGGATTTTGTCAGATGTATTTTTCCCCTGGCATATGTTTTCTTAAATATACTGCAAAGAAATTACCTTGGTTAGGCTGTGTGTTAGCTATGGGCCCTTTTCAGGGCAGTATGTCTCTATTCCTGTCCCTCAGTTCTTACCCGTTGTAACCAAAATAACATCCAGATTTGGCAGAGAGACCACAAGTGGCAGCTCAGTAGGAAACAAAGGGAGTTAACTGTAGACTTGCAGGAGAGTGACTGCCTCATATCCCTTTGCTTCCTTAGCTCTTCCAGTGAGGTCTGTGCCCTTCAGTGCATCTGTGCTTGCAAAGCAGCTCTGGGCCCAGGCAGGGTCAACTGGGAGCTTTTGCACAATGCAGGTTGTGATGGCGAAGTTCCTGATGGATTGTGTCCAAACTAATTTTCATACTAATAGCAGATTGTCAGTTGTAACGAAATATAATTGGATCTTGGTATGGAATCAGAAATCCTTGTTATGTTCTGTATTCCAGCCTTTCCTATGGAAAGCCTGTTCATAACAATGTTAAATGAGGTCTATCCCCTTGGCTCCGTGTTCACAGGCTTCTTGCTTGCTTACATCATTAGTATTATAATTGTACTTAGCTTTCTGTTGCTAGCCAGAGCAGCATTCACTTTACTCGTAGGGTGGCTTGCATGTTCACATACGTGCACTTCACTCTTGCTTTCATTAGCTTTCATATTGCTCAGATGGCGGCTGTTCAGAAAGTTGGCCTAAATCTTTTTAGCTGTGGGAATAAAGCAGTGTTGCCACTTTATCCCTAAGCATAACATTTCCAGCCTGCTACTTTAACCCTTACAAATGAAACCCCACCAATCAATCTTTCTCATCTGTATGTAGTTGCCTACAGCTAAAATGAAGCGTTCTCTCTCAAACTCTTACAGTAGAAAGGAGTTAATATATTGGCAGCAGAATAACCATCAGCAATCAGCCTGTAGCTGTTTACTAATGAACTCCCCAGATGAATGGGGGAGAAAATTCAGAATTCTTGTTTCACTCCAGGCTGTACAAGAACTTAATGCTTCAGTTGTGGGAAGCAAAGCAGCCTAGCTGTATAAATAAATGTTAGTTGCTCATGGCTCAAAAATGCAGATTTGGAGACCTTAAGCTATAGTACAAATCAAAAGTGTAATGGATGTCTTTGCCAGGCAGAGATCATGTAAAGGTTTGTTTTGTGTGTGCGCTTCTTAAACTTTTACAATTTGTCATTTAAAACTCTGGTTTTTGAAACCTTTTGAACATAGGTTAAAGTTTTCCAAATAGTAGTAAAGCTACTTTGAATAGCTCTTTTGTTAGCTGAGAAAGTTGGTGTTTTTTTCCCCCATGAGAATTGTAAGACAATATTAGCTAGGCCATTGCTTTAGATATACTTGATTTTAAAGGTGTTGGTGTGGGGTTCTTTTTCAAGGGTATGGGAGGTGGTCCTTGCAATTTTCTTTTAATGAACTTTGTACAACTGGGGCTCATTGCAGATAAGGAGTGGGGTAGACTTGTGTATTTTCAGCAAGTAGTCCTTCAGAAATGGTCCACTGTGGCTAACAAGTTATTTTGTTGGCTGCAATTCCAAGCACATTTTATTTAGAAGTAAATGCTATTAAAATTTCTCGGGCCTAATTCCAGCTAGATGAGGTTCAAAATATATTTTCCTGAAATGGAAATTCAGGAGTCATTTGCTGTTGATATTGTGGGCGAGTCTGGTGCTGTGGAGGAAAAAAATAATCAGAAATTGGATTGTATTTCCATGATAAGTTCATTTTATGATACGGTCAAAATGGCTCTGTATTATGTGATTTTGCAATGTTAGATCTTTGCATCTCTGTTAAACATCCCCCAAACAGAACAGGTTAATTTAACTATACTAACTGTTCAGGAGAGGTTTAGTGGGCTGAAATCAGCTGTTTGCTATCTCCAATTTCCAGAAGATTGATGTCATGACCGATACTGCATTATATATTTCTTCAACAGGTGTGGATGTGAAGGCATTTGCACACAGGAAGACTGCCCAAGAACTCAAAATATTAGGAATTTGGATATCAGCTGTGAGGCATTTATGAGCTTTTTTGCGGAGAAAGTCCTGTCACTCCGCCACAACCTCTCAGCTAGTTTTGATACAGTAAGTGGAGGCCCCTTGGCCGTCTTTGGATTCAGCATTTGATAACTTCAGCCGGCTCTCCAGGGCTAATGTTGATAGGATTCTGGGTGCTGTTAGGCCAACCACATGCCTCCTGGATCCTTGTCCCTCATGGCTAGTGAAAGCTGGTGATGAGGAAATACAGGGTCCCTTGGTAGACATTATCAACCTGTCCCTGGATTTGGGGGTCTACCTGGAGGCTTTGAGGGGAGGCTGTGGTCATACCACTCTTAAAGAAGCCAACCTTGGATTCTTCATATCCTTCCAATTACCATCCAGTCTTGAATCTATTGTTTCTGGGTCAGGTAACTGAGACAGTGGTTGCAGAGCAGCTCCAGAGTTTCCTGGAAGGCACTTCAGCCTTGGACCCATTCCAGTCTGGCTTCCACTCTGGCCATGGAACAGAAACAGCTTTGGTTGCCCTCACAGATGAGCTCCACAGACAGCTGGATCAATGTGGGTTAGTGCTGCTGTTGCTGTTAGATCTTACAGCGGTGTTCTCCATGGTTGGCCATGACCTTTTGACCCACTGCATTGCCAACATAGAAATCCATGACGGGTAGCCTTGAAGTGGCTTACCTCATTTCTCCAAGGTCGGGGAGAGAGGGTGTCATATAGATACCCCTTAGGGTGTGTGGGGCAGTTTAACAGCTACAAATGCCCCCTTGCCCAGCTGGTGTGGAGTTTCAGGCTGGGATGTCACCAGTATCCTGATGACACCCAGCTTTATCTGTTGATGGGTGGGCAGACAGATACTGCTCCAGTAAACTTGGCTGAGGGATTGGAAACTGTGGTGGGATGGCTGAAACAGCCGGCTGAGACTGAATCCTTTGAGACGGAGGTTCTGTGGCTGGGGCATGGAGATTCAGGTTTGGAATGCCAAGTCCCAGCTTTTGATGGTGTACCTTAAAGACTGGCACTAGCTATCAAGAGCTTGGGAGTGATCCTGGATGCCTCCCTATCAGTGGAGGCCCAGGTCACGAATGTTGCCAGACTGATTTTTTTTCAACTGTGCCAGGTCAGGCAACTGGCTCCCTATCTGTCTCATCCAGAGCTAGCCACAGTAATCCATGCAACGGTCACCTCCAGATTGGACTACTGTAACTTATTCTATGTAGACCTACTCTTGATGCTGACTCAGAAATGCCATCTGGTATAGAATGCAGTGGTACAGATCCTTATGGGGATTCCTTTTACAGGACATATCAGTCCTGTGCTGCGTGAACTGCACTGGCTTCCAGTGGTGAACTGCACTGGCTTCCAGTACCAGATCTGTTTCAGGGTTCTGGTGTTGACCTTTAAAGCCCTTAACGGTCTGAGACCCATGTACTTCCAGGACCTTCTCCCAGTATACCCCCAGAAGAATGTTGCCCTTGGTAGATCAAAATCTATTGGCGGTCACTGGCCCATGGGATATCCGGTGGTCCTTGACCAGAGCCAAGATGTTCTCTATCCTGGCTCCAACCTGGTGGAACTCTCTTCTACCAGGTATTTCTAGCACTCCCGTTTCCCATTCCTGCGCCCCCCTTCCCAACAAGGCAATTGACACGACTGAAATTTTCACCAGCATCTCTTAGTTTGTTACTGTGTTTTTATGGTTTTAAATTGTTTTATTATAGACTGTTGTACACCACCCTGAGCCCTGCCTCAGTTCGAAATCAAATTTGATAAATAGATATACTAAATAAATCTATAGTATTTTTCAGTGGCAAGAAGTTCTTGGCTGTTTTCAGAAATAACATTTCTTCCCCATCTAGAGTTAAAGGGATAATATTACATAATATTACATATGGGTCCAACAGTAAACTAGGTGCTTGTTCAGGGGAAAATAATTATGTACCGGCCAGGTGGGTCTTGCAGTTTTCTTTGGGAATTGTAGCACAGTGTTTATTACAATTGCAGTGAGGGGACTGGGGGAGAATAACCAGCTGACCAAGACATTTTTAGCTTTTAATACAAGGTATGTTTGAACCAAGCATATTACTTTTGCTATCCACTTAAAGGTGTTATGTTATCATCTGTCTAGTATTTGCAGTTATAGAACAATGTGGAACTAAAGCACACTTCTGCTTCTATCCTTGCACGGTATGTTAATTAAAAGCATATCCAGGAAAGAATGAATTGTTTGACATGTTCAGATTTGCAGATCAGTTGGATCGGCTGAACATTGCAGTTCTCTTTTTGCTGGGCATAGAAAAAGATACAGGGTACTGAATCACACATGAAGCCACCTTTTTTAAATTAGACCTTTGGCCCCTCAAAGTCAGTATTGTCTACAAAGACCAGCTGTGACTCTCCCACGTCTTAGCTGGAGGTCTTTCACATCACTGTTTTTTAAAACTGGAGATCCCAAGGGCCTTCTGTGTGCCAGATGGATCCTATACTATTGGTTCCCACCCCAGATCTCTGATCCTTAAAACATTTATTTAGTTGCCACTTTCACTTTTGAGATTTTGCATGTGTGGGTCAATGTGCTAGTCTTGCTATTGAAAGGCAACTTAAAAATGCCAGGTTTGATTCTTGGGAAGTTAACATCTGTTGTCAGGATCTTGTTGAGTTTTTGCACAGATTAATAAAATCCTAGTTAGAGGATAGCATGGTAGAGTGGTTCCTGGTTAGACTTAAATTTCCACTACCAAACACAGCATTATGGAAGAGAATGACAAAAATGTAAATTCAATAATCAGCAAATTGAGTACTATCTGTAACTGATACTGAAAGGCAAGCCATCCTAAATAAGGAGTGTTTATTCTTAGGGTAGGTGAATTGGACAGATGTGATAACCTGCAAGTAATCTTTTTTATTGTTTGCACATCATTAATATAAATCATGCTAAATTAGGACACTTCCTTAGTCAAAGGTTGGTACAGTCTTATTCAAATGTGTGCCTTCCTTATTTTCTGTTTACAGGCTTCAGCAGACAAATAGTGGAGATTCTTAACAAACGTAACATTGTGTTTAGCAGCTTCGATATCTTTTCTGATGAAGAAGTACGTCAAGGACTGAAAATCTATTCCAGCTGGCCTACTTATCCACAGTTGTATGTGGCTGGAGAACTTATAGGTGGGCTGGATATTGTCAAGGTCAGAAAAGACTAGATCTGCATTTGAAAAACACTATCAGTTTTGTTTTGTTAAGCCACATGTGTCCTTTGTGAACTCAAAATAATTTATTTTCAGGAGTTGGAGGCTTCTGGAGAACTGGATAGCATTTGTCCCAGGGCACACAAATTGGAGGACAGGTATGGTATATTTTGTGTTCTCTTGGTTTATTACCAGGAAGGTAAATATTAGTGAACTTTTGAAGACTGGAATTGTTGTAGTTAAGCTTCTGTGCACATAAGAGAGGTTCTGCTGGATCAGACCAGTAGTCCATCTAGTCCAGCATCCTGTTAAGCATAGTGGCCAACCAATTAACCTGGAGGTCCAGCAAACAGCACAAGAAGCCAAGGCCTTATCCTGATGTTACCTTCCAGTGCCAGTATTCAGAGATTTGATGGTCACAGTAAAAAACAACAACAGAAAACCCTATGCAGGTTATCTGGGGAAGTCAGTTCAAATCAGAGTAATTGGTTTGGGGCAGAAACAGCAGCTTCTGCCCCTCTCTGTTTAACTGTCTCTCAATTCTATTAAACATCTCCCCTTTGCTGCACCAGAGGGTTGGCACATGAAGATATGATTCGTTTATATCTATACATCATAGATATGGGGCTTCTGACAGTTTGGAGCTGATGAACTTTGTTAAGAGAACCCCTTTAAGATGTAGGGGTGTGGGTAGCACATCAGGTTATACCAGTAGTTAGAATTTCAAGAATTTTTTCAAGAATTAAAAGGGACCTATGGTGAGTGTGTATTCACACTGCAGTTTCAGCACTGGGGGCTACTTTAGCTCTGAGATGCTACTTGACCACCACTAGGCGTAGATTGGAGGAGAGTCTTGTGTTTGCTAGTTTACCTTTTATACAGTTCATAAATCTGCGACTGGACTGTGATCAGATGCTGTTTGGTCATCAGTCCTGCACATCTAACTGCTGGTATCCCCTAATGTGGTTGGCATCTTATGGGAGGAGACCTGGGTAAAGAGAACTTGGCAGAATGCACTGTTTTTATCTGTGGGGTGCACTGCTGTTGCTCAGATGCTTCAGGGTATTTTGGAATGCCGGAGGTCTTTGCTGCTCTATTGCAGGCAGCCAGTTTTCTAGTGTCCAAGAAAAACACACCCAACTACTTGTGGGACATAATTGAAAAATGCTTAAGGTAATAGTTTACTATGAGAAGTTTATGCGGATCCATAAAGTGGCTTTGGGTTTGCAAAGCAAGTTTTGTGGGGCTATGATGGAATTAGAACTGTCAAGAAGATGTTATTGCCTAGGATCCTAAGTCATGTAAGCACAGTCATGTCCACTGAAGAGAACTTCCCAGGCGTCCCTGCACTCTGTTTTGCCTGTGAACTTCTCTTTGTGTGGGTTATAGAAGCACTTTTTTCTGCAGGAAGTTAGGATCTGAAAACATTAAGCTCTGTGTCGTAGTCCAGCTCACAGAGAAGCACATTGAAGGCCTTGATTTAAAGCAGGCTTGCGAGTGCCATTGAGTGCATCACTGTGCATTGAATTGTGACCCTCTTCTTTAAACTGGTTATTAATGTGTAGGTATGTGATTGCAATATTATGTTAATAATAATCATCCTATCGATAAGTGATGAAGCTTGTTCTCAGTTGCAGGCTAATAGTTGTTTCTCTTTTTAGTTGCTTATGTGTGTGTGTATAGTGCTCTTACTGCTTAAACTTAGTGTAGTGCTTAACTGTACCAGATGTCAGTTTTCATGATTTTAGGGTGGAACTTAGTAGTTTTGTGGAAGACTTCTTTAACATGTGTTTGAGATAATTCTATGTAATGATAAATAATTAATTTTACAAGAAGTATCATACTTGGAAGTAAGTATGCACAAGTGTAAGTAGGTACAAGTGTAATTTGTTTTTCATATTGTGTGTGTGTGTGTGTGTATGCCCATGTCTGGAAGTCATGGCGACCTCTGTTGACTCCTGTTGGGACATGGAGAATGTTCAGAGAAGTGGCTTGATAGTCTGGCTCTGCCTCCTGACTCTGATATCCTGTGGAGGTCGCCCATCCAAACACTTGCCAGGGTTGACTCTGCTTAGCTTCCGAGATCTGATGAGATACGAGTGTAATTTTGGATGGATCTTTTAAACAGCAGTGTTTTGGAAGGTAGTATGAAGCAAACAGGAAGTGCAGAAATTTTAGCAACTCAACTTAATATTTTCTCTCTCCTGTTCTAGACTCAAAGAGCTGATCACTAAAGCTTCAGTGATGCTGTTTATGAAAGGAAATAAGCAGGTAAGAAACAAGGAAGTGTCTTTCTGCTTTGTGATTTTTATCTGAACATTCCAAATAAATTCCTTGGGCACTTGACACTAGCAAGTTTATCCCCTTGGTTATGTGATGGCATAAAGAGGTCACTCTAAACCAGGCTGGGTGTTCAGTGAGAAGGCAGCCATATCTGAAATCTCTGGCTAAAATAATGGACAGTGGATTACTGGAGTCAAATTGTTACTCATTCTGGACCCTCAAGGCAAATACAATAAAACAAGCCCAGGGAGATATTTGGTGTATCTTAAGTGCCTCAAATCCTGATGATTCAAGGAAAGAGTGTTCATAGGTTCTAAAATTTAACTTGGGATCTGTGTCAAGTTTTCTAGTGTATTCTTCAGCATGTTCTTCTTCTTGTAGGTGGCAAAGTGTGGCTTCAGCAAGCAAATCATAGAAATCTTAAACAATACTGGGTATGGAGATATTTTCCAGCTCTAAATGCATCCTTTTCTTCAAAAATGGACATAAGACAAACCCATCGCATTGATTCTCTTAAGCTGACTAGTTGTCATTCCTCAGTGGCCTTTCAGCTTTGTAATGCATTGCCTCTCCTGGCCCACTTCCTTATCTTCTCAGCTTGCTTCTTCCCCTCAGTGTTCTCTGGCCCATGTTGTTTTCTGCAGTGCCTTTTTGTGCTTGTGGCTTAATAAATTCACAGGCATTGTAGAATGCCCATGGCTGCGCTTATGGAGTGGCTACTCCTTCCAGAATGTTGATCATGTGATAAGCAATGGAAAGGTCAAAGAAGCACCTACCACAAATTTGGTGCTTTGTGTGACCTTCTCCCCAGCAGATTGGAATGATCAACTCTCCCTAATGCTGAGCTCTTGCTTACACCGTGTGTGCGGTGTAAAAATTCCTGCTGGCTCTTTTGTAATATGAGAAGAAGAATGAGGGTCTTCCCTATCACAGAGCATCATTAACACTGGTAGTACATGCATGGGTGTGCTCTGACTTAAATGATTGCAGTGTGCTCTGACTTAAATGAATTAGTGCATCTGCTCTCTACAGTACATGTTTCTTTGTGTTCCAGTTGGAAAACTTAATACTCATATACAGATCAAACATTGAAGTACCGTCAAGTGCTTATATTTGAGTTTAAAAACTCTTATAACAACTCGTATAATAAAACCTTCCTTGTTTTTGTTTTACCTTGGTTTTAGTATTGATTATGAGACATTCGATATATTGGAGGATGAAGAGGTAATGTTTCATTAGTTCATTCTTTTTAATTTGTCTGAAAATTGATAGTGAGGTATATTGACCAGGATTATTTTTCTTAGGTGCGGCAAGGTTTAAAAAAGTATTCAAACTGGCCAACCTACCCGCAGTTATATGTAAAAGGTGAACTTGTTGGAGGGCTTGATATTGTTAAGGTAAGGAAAGAACTCTTTGTTAACAAGTATATGTCATCCTTGGTTTTCAAAAAAATTCTGAGGTGGATCTCTCCCATTTTAATTCTTCTTACTGTACTGAGTTTAGAAATTTGCTTTCCATGTTATCCCTTCATCATATTACTATGATCTGGCCAAGCACAGTTTGGGTTACCTTTGCAATACATCAGCTGGATGGCACATTGAGATGTCCTTTGCTGCTGCTTGTCCAAACATCATAGACTGGCTGAGAACAGGGCATATTGTTAGAGGATGACTAGCTTGTGTGCGAGAGAATTTTAATATTCACATCTCCCCCCCCCCCCACACCCCTTGATTTAAAATGGAATGACTTTGTTGGCTTTTCTGTGACTGTCACTAGCTTTAATATATTGGTGAAAGGAGTCTTAAATCTCCAGCGTGGCGCTGCATGGCCCACTAATGTACACTGAAATGTATTTTCTTGACAGCAGTCAGTTACCTTTCTGTATGAACCATTTCCCCCGTGTGGGTGCGTTCACAGGTTTCATTCGCTTCTTAGTTTTAGACATTGGTTTTTCTTGAATAAGGTGAAGACATTTTACCTAGCAAACTGTCTCATTCTTGAGGAAAGGTAAGGTTGTATGGTACACTTTTTTGAAAAAAAGCCCCAAAGCAACAAAAATAGATCTGCGTTTGTTACTGCATCTTGTGTGTGTGTGTTTCTGGAACACAACAGGCACAGGCTTTTCAACCCAAATGCTCTTGAGCCTATTCTTGTCTTGAATGTTTTATAGCCAATTCCATAGGCATTGTAACTCCTGGGAAGACAGAATCAATAAATCTCATTAGGTTTTAAAAATAAGTTGGTGTTAGCTTGTGTAGCTGATCTTGGTTTTTTTTAAAAAAAATATTTATTTCCAGATATATTGCATTTGCAGGTTATTTTGTTGATACGTATGTAATTTTTTAAAACAGTGACAAAATTAGCATTTGCCCATGATTAATGTGTATTCTATGATTTTTGCTTTTTTCTTTTAGAAGGCAGATCTTACAGACCATGGATTAGCTGAAATTGATCAAACAGTCAGACTGAAATTGATCAAACAGCCAGGCTAAGGGCTACAGTTGAATATTTTTCTTTAACGAGAAGGATCTCTTCATATTTTCTTAGTTATTCCTGGATAAGGAATTTCTTTGCTTTTTTAACTTAATTGACAGCTTCAAATCTTTGCTGCCTCCTGTCTTCCTTATAATATTTAGCAAAACAAAGCTTCTGTCACTGCTTTATGATGTTTCCTTCTCTTCCCCTCCCCCCCCAAAAGAAAAGAAAACCAATACTTGGCTGCTAGTAATGTGGATGGGGACACTTGCAAAGAACAATATCATTACGTGGTTTGCACTGAGATATATTGCAGTCAAAGAGAGGGAGAATTTATGTTAGAACTTATGGCAACAGTTGCCCATCTCCTGTAATGTGTAGCTCTTTCTTCATGCTGTTTTTGCATATTCAGAAAGATACATGAGCATGTCTAGTGCCTGAGATGCTTTCTCAGATCCTCCCAGCTTCTAGGGAGTGTGCTCAATTTAGGAAGTGAATGTGGCAGTGAACAAGGCCAAAGGTGACAATGCCTTGGTTCATCTTGACCATCAGTTGACCTTGTGGCCTTTCACCAAAGAATATTTCCTTCATCTGGAGCATGTTCCACTTCTGCAGAGTCTATAGTCCTGTTATGCCTGGCTCTTGAACCAGACATCATTTCCAGTTGAAAGTGGTTCCACAGATGAGGGATTCTTCTAAACTAACTTTCTAGGGGAAAATGCCTGTAATCATGTAAGATATGCAATAGAGCTACAAAGTACCAGGTAACAAAATAGTTCTGTCAGAGAGGAGGATATTATTGTTCATCTGACCTTGTTGAAACATCACTTTAAAATGTTCCTCTTTCTCCCATTCTTCCTTACAGGAATTGAATGAAAATGGAGAATTATCATCTGTTTTGAAAGGCGAAAATTAATGCAAATGGACATATTAATAAAAATCAAAAACAAAAATATACAAAAAATTGCACTGGAACAATTCATGATTGAACCCTGACAGAAGGAATAGAACACAGCTTCTGACTGTTTGTCATACTTCACAAGGCCATGCTAGAGTTGTATGTAAATGTAGATTTTTGCCCTGATTGTAAAGTTGTGACCATCTTCAAACTGAATTAAAGTTTGAATGTTCAAAATGTGTGTTTTGTATAATTATTTTCCTTTTATGTGCAAAAGTAGCTGGTAATTACATTCAAGCCTTGTGAAAATAATTTCTTCCTTGGTGTCTCACAGCTGGTATCTAAATTACTTGCACTGTGGAGAGGGGTTGGTGAAATAGGGCTGAGATAGCTCCCGAGTGCATCAAACCTTAACAGGGAGAATGCTGGTCCATTAGGTGACAAAGTAGTGAAGGGACTGAACCAAAGCAGGTGGAAGTTACACATGCCTGAATAACTTTTTGGTGCGTTATCACCCAAAGAACTGAAGCACAAGATGGTTCATATAACAGCAATAGAAAAATTAACAAAAAATTAACCAGTCACCATTTCTTGGGCCTTTGTACCTGAGAGTTCTTAAATTACTGAGATCTTAACCAAAATGGAGTTTGTCGCTGAGTGTTCTTCCAGAGTTACTGAAGGGTGAGCCAATAAAATGTTTAAAAAAAAATCGCAGATTGCAGATCATTTAACCTAAAGTATCTCCAGGGAAATTTGTGTGGAAAGCACTATTATTGATATGGCCTTGTTCTAGAACAACAAGCTTTGCCTATCTTCTGCAACAAGTCATGCTTTACTAATCTCTTGGTGAAAACCATGCATACTGCTCAGAGCTTCTTTGAGGAAAGGATGGAAACATGTGACTGCCAGCAAGCATCCGGGTTTGAGTGGGCTGGCAGATACACTTGGACTTTTGAGAATGTTTTGACAATTTTGAGGTTCTGTCATGGGGTGCAGGAACAAGGTCCTCTAACAGATCAGTAACTGGTTCTTGCCAGTTCAAGGCTCTGAACTGGGCAGGTGCTATTTCTTCATAAATAAGCTGCTGAAGGAGCAAATATTCATGTTTGCAGATTGTCGCAAAACAATTCAGGATGATAAACACCCAGGAGAACTGAAGATCTTCTCTGGGAATCCTTGAATCAGGATGGCTAATAAGATAACAAATATAATATTTTAATCCCATTCTTTTCTCCAAAGACCTCAAAGCTGCATACATTTCCCTTTACGTCTCCCATTTTATTCATGCAATAACCCTGTGAGATAAGTTAGGCTTATGTTTTGACTGGCAGAAGCTCACACAAAGGTTTACGGCAGAGCAGGGATTTTGAACCCTGGTCTCTGGCTGTTGTGTACACTAGGACTTTTTTGAGCAGGAACACAGTCATGAACAGTGTTCACTCTAAGCTCCACACCATTGGGAGCAGAAATTCTACCCCATGAGCAAAAAAGGCTAGTAGCAATAAAGTGAGCGAGTTTACATTTGAGTATTGGATCCAAGATCACTGCAGATGGTGACTGTAGCCATTAAATTAAAAGATGTTTGCTCCTTGGGAGGACAGCTATGGCAAACCTAGGTAGTAGATATGACCCTGTCAACAAAAGTCCATATAGTCAAAGTGATGGTATTCCCAGTAATGTATGGCTGTGAGAGCTGGACCATAAGGAAGGCCGAGCGCAGAAGAACAGATGCTTTTGAGCTGTGGTGCTGGAGAAGAATCTTGAGAGTCCCTTGGACTGCAAGAAGATCAAATCAGTCAGTCCTAAGGGAAATCAACTGACTGTTCCCTGGAAGGTCACATGCTGAAGCTGAAGCTCAAATACTTTGGCCACCAAATGAGAAGGCAACTCTCACTGGAAAACACCCTGACGCTGGGAAAGACAGAAGGCAAAAGAAGGGGATGGCAAAAGATGGCTGGACAGCATTACTGATGTAACTAACATGAATTTGAGTGGACTTTGGAAGATGGTGGAAGACAGGAGGGCCTGACATGACTTGGTCCATTGGGTCTCAAAAGAGTTGGATTTAACTATGCAACTGAACAATAACAAAAATGCGTAAATTAATTTTAAATTACTTCCATAATCTTGTAAAAATCCCATAATTTTAAATTATATTTAACCCATATTTTACGAATAGTTTAAAAATTTTAAGAGAAAACAAATCAAATTTCATCCACCCCTGTCCACTATTTTGGTCGACGGCCTTTAGAGAACAGATTTACCCACTCCTTTCCACTATATTGATAGACCTGTCCTCCAGAGAACAGGTCTACCATCCCAGTCCACTATATTGGTAGATATGCCCTGTGCTGAGCTTTAAAAAACATACCAGCACTTGGAGGGGGGGAGGGGACTCTTGCCGCCTATATGACAACCAGCATTACAGGTCGAGTATAACAGAGGAGGCGTGATCACTGTTAGAACCCTGCCTAACCTAACAGGAAGTTGCTTAAATGTTATCAACTTGCCCAAACTACTTGTTTATTCCTTTCAAGGCAGCTTACAAAGCATACTGAAAAACAATAGAGATTTGGAAAATAAAGTCTTCCTGGCTGAATTATAGCTTTTGGGGGATCATTATTGTTCCAGAGTAGAGAGCAGAAACCTGTGAGCAGCCTGTTAAATTCATGCACCAGCACCCTCCTTAACACAGCTTTGAGGGAACTATAGTCATAAACCACAACTTTTAAATTTTTAAAAAATATATATATTTGGTCAAGTTAGCAAACTCTGTTTGTGTAAAGACCAAGCCACCCTCCTCTCTTTTAGTCACAACTTTTAAGCTTGTTGCCCTGGCAAAGTAATAATCTTGCAATGCTAGTACTATATTCCAAATAGGTGTCAGCATTCTCTGTGTATCTCAGATTGACTGTTGCCTTTGTTGGATGAAAAGCTTTACCCCACAAAAAAGAGAAGCTTGTTAGTTTAATAAGAGACTGGATTAGCAGATAGTTTGTGAAGAGAATGAGACTGGCTTCTCCCTTTCTAACCTTTTAGGTCCTCAAGAGAACCAAGCCATTATAAAGGACTTCCTTTTTCCTGTTTCTCTTGCTGGCTTCCATTTTGGAGGGTTCCTTGAACAAGGCAGCAATTGTATGGAAGCTTTGGGAACCTGTCTTGCTGTAGGACAAAGGAGGGACAAAAATTCAAGAAAAAATTCTGCACATGCTCAATACCCAAATTTCAAAATTATCACAACATTAGGATTATGACAACAAAGTCTGTGGGTCTCTCAGAGGTATCTTGGGGGTGGGTCTGATCTAGCTGGGCTCTGGTCTTATTCAAGAACCAGGTTATCAATTAACCAGAAATGATATCTGGGCATGTAGCAGAAGTCATGCTTATGAAGCAAAGGTATAATATTTGAGGTGGGCTCTAAGGGAAACCACAGCTCTCAGAAGCCCTGATAGGAACTTTTAATGGCTTCCCTCCACTACTTTCTGGGAAGCTTGCCCTGGAGGAGCTAAGGGCTAGCTGATAAGCTTTGAGGGTTCCCCCCATTTGTGGATACTACCTGTTGCTGAGAGAAAATCCTCTAGTTATAATTTTTGCAGGTAGATGTGAATAAAAGAAACACTCATAGCTGAAACAATATCAGTTTTTTATGCATTGTATAATGTGGGGAACTAATTAATTGCTGCAACCTGTTTGTAATGCATACTTAATCACAAAGGAGGTGGGCAATACTTATACTGAATTAACAGAACTTTGTATATGATTTTGTTCTTTGTCAGCAGTGATTGCGTGATCCTGAATACACTTTCAGGTGTTGATCATTATTAATGCTTTATTCCAGAAATATTTTATTGTGCAGTTCCACTGAAGCACCCCCCAACAGTTTGGAATGTGTTGAAATCATAGCACGCTGATTAAAGATCACTAAAGGGGTAAAACTGACAGCACCAGAATGTTCAATAAAAGACAAACCTGGCACAATAAAATAAAT
Source organism: Heteronotia binoei (assembly GCF_032191835.1). NCBI lineage: Eukaryota > Metazoa > Chordata > Lepidosauria > Squamata > Gekkonidae > Heteronotia > Heteronotia binoei. The sequence goes on along the minus strand of NC_083228.1, from coordinate 46,462,312 downwards.
ATTAAAAGCCTGGAGAAAGAGGATGGACTAATTTATTGGCCTTTATTGTTAAATTCTTTGGGGGGAAGGGCAAGTGCGACAGTTTGCACAGAAAAGCAGGCTTTAAAATGCTGCTTGTTTCAGAGAAGCTGGAAGATAAGAAGTTAATCTTCCCTGGAGTTGAGAACTTGTTTGATAGACTGCTCTACATGCTCTCTGTTGGCCAGCATCAGCTGAGAGAAAGTATAACATCAGCTGTTCGGAGGGAAAAGAATTCAGTTGTCAGTGGTCACAGAGTTGTCTTTAGGTTTTCATCTATAACAGGAGTCAGTGTTGTGACAGGGTTAGTCAGCAAGATTCTCCTACAGAAAGGAGAGAAGAGATTCCTAAGCTGTATGAGAAGTACTCTGAGGGAGAATTGAGATCCTAGATCCAGAAAGCTACAAACTGCTTTACACAGACCAAAGTACTGGAAGACAGATTTAGCAAGGGTGACTGGGCTGTTAGGCTGAAACTCCCAATCAAGCCAAATAGAAAAGGGTTATTTCTTCTTAGGGAAGAGAAGAATTCCTACCAATGTAAAGGGCTGTGCTCTGAGAAGAACCTAGGGCCTGTAGTTTAGCGAATAAGCTGCAGACACTTCAGGTGTTAGGAGAAAGCTGTAATTTCTGAAGGGAGAAACCAGATTTCAAAGGAAAACATCTAGAAACTCTTAAGAAAGAGTTATTTTCCAGGAAACTATTAAGAAGCTGTGGGGTTTTTTTAACTATACTAAGCCAAGTATCTTCCACTAAAAAGAGTGAGAAAACTCTGAAGGTAAGCTACATACTCTTACATATGTAAATTTTCAAGCCAGTATATATTATAAAGTTTTATCTCAGCATTTCTAAATCTTGATACCTCACACACACACACTCTGCCTCAAGTACCATTTCAGAAGGGTTTAATAATATGCTTCTATGCTTTCCTTCAAGTTCCTGTGTTGGGTGGGTCAATAGCTTAAACAATTACCTGTGCCAGGATGGGATAGTTTATGTTATTAAGACAAAGAAGACTCAGTCACTGAGGGAAACTAAAGTTTTGGCAGGAAAATCTGGGAGTAGGGAAAAGATGGGTCCGTTATAGCAAGTAATAGCAAAGATGGTGTTAGGCATATCTCCTTAGAGGAATTTTACCAGTCAAGTCACCATAGCAGAAAAGGCACTCTCATCTGTAGCTCCCTCCCCACCTCATCTCAGAAGGCACAGTGTCCAGAGAATGCTGTTTGGAGCATTCTAAAAATTAGGTGATCTTGGTAAAACCGTTGTGATGGCAACACATAAAGTAGGAATTACTTGAAAATTTAGTCCTGTGGAAAAAAAATGAATTTATAGGATTACACACTGGGTAATTGGGTTACTGTCAGATACCCTGAGATCTAGGGCTTCTGTAGGGTACACTGCTGCCACCCCCCTCCCACTTGCTTGCCTTCCCTGTTGCCCATTTGCTTGCTTGTGAGCTCTCCCACCACCCACACTCCTGGCTGTATACACCGCCCAACACTGCTAGGGAAGGGTTTGCATGGTACATGGCAGCATTACTTACAGCAGTGGGACTCTCAGCTGCATGCACAGGCTAGCACTGTTAGGGTAAGGTATGTGAGTGCTGGGAGGGCTAGTACGGGACGGATGCATAGGTCAGTAGTGGGGAAGAGGAATGCAAGTGGGGAAATGGCCCATGGGAAGGAGGTGCAAGTGGGGCTTGACACAACAGCAAAGGGTTGGAAAAGGGCTCTACTGGCTGGCAATAGATTAGAAAACATGAAGATGAGCTAGAACAAGCCAACTTGAATAATAGAATTTTTCCTCAGGCTTAGCATCACATTATTAGTACATGTAGGCAGGCCTCAGATTCAGTGGGAGCTCACAGGAGCACAGCTCCCGAACCTTTTTGAGAGTTCCAGCTCCTCCTGAGAGTTCCACCTCCTTGTCCATTGACTTGTATGTGCAGCTGCATAACAATTCCTGGATGAGCTCCGCCACCTATTTTTCTACAAAATGTCCCCTGCTCAGGACAAAGACGCAGAGAGCAAGTTAGTACAACTAATTTCTAGCCTTAAGATCTATGTATAACCTAGAAAAGTTGCAAGCTGTTCTCTAGGGGAAAAGTGGCAATGCTTTGGAAGTCCAGCAGTCAGAAGAAGAAGTCCAGCAGGCATTTTTGTTTCTCCAGTACTGGGACACATAAGATGGAAAATGGATAAAGCAGAACATATTGGTCCTATCAGCAAATCTCAGGATTAGTTTCCCAAGCACATTTAGTAATCAATTTGAATTCAGAGTCCGTGGCTAGAACTGGGATAAAATATCTCCAAGTGGATGGTAGGTTAATGAAACAGACTTGATCTTGACTATCCTAATTTTATTTTTCTGCTTGAATCCTGGATGTGTGGCGATCAAGGGGAAGGGATGAACCCATAGACTGCTAGAGCAGGAACTTTCAAAGCTGGTAGCCATTTAGGAGTCTCTTCAAATGGCACTCTCTGTCTTGAAAACTTATTACACTAGCAGTGGAGAAAACAACTAAACGTGTTTTAAAGTTGTGGTCAAATGCTTCCCTTGAGTGTCATAGATGTGTGGTTGTCTCCATTAAGGATCAGGCACAATCCTGATATCTGTATCACTGAAGCCACACAGCTGTGCTGCTGCACTTTTCTTTTAAAATGCCAGCCAAACATTCTTATGTGACTGGATTTGATTTCTTGGCAAGGATGCATGTTTTCTCTGAGTCTGAAAAGCTGTTGGCTACTTATCCTGATTTTCATGTTCTGGGGAGGGAATGTTCTACCTTGACTTCAGGGAAGCAGAGTATCATCCTTCTCCCACCCACCCAAACTTACATCTCATTGCTTGTTCACTCTCATTATCAAGCCACAAAGTATATGATGTGTGAGAGAAATGAAAGTATAGGGTTTTGATCTCCTTTGTTTTCTCAGCCATCAAAACTTTGGTGTATGTGGGAACAACTGGATGATTTTCCTTCCTTGGAAATGTGTATTGATTGTAAAAATGAAAACAGCAAGCTTTAGTTACATTTTCAATATATTTTACTTCAGCTGGAGATTGGCCACACTGAATGTGCTTTTGCCATGAATGCCTTCAATATCAGAGGGTAATATGCACTTCTGCAACTGTACATGTATGGCTAATTTTATGATAGGAAATATGTGAATCTAATTTCTAAAACAGGATTCAGAAGAGAGGGAGAAAGGAGTGCAGGGATTGCAGGCCACTGAGAGCTTTGACAAAGAGTTTGTGCTGGACCTGGGAGCAGATGGGATTTAAGAAACAAATTTTACATCGTCAGAATTATGAGGGACTTAAATATTTTGGCAGCAGGATGCTATACAGAAGTGAGGGGTTCAAAGAGAGGCCAGAAGACTAGAGAGGAACAGACTGAAATAAAGATAAAAGGTTGTAAATTGGAACCTTTTTACTCAATACTATTTTAAACAAAAGTTTGTCCGCTTTTGAAAAAACCATCATTAGACCCTGGGGTCTTGGCCAACTACTGTCCAGTTTCAGTTTACCATTTCTGGGTAAAGTAGTTGAGAAAGTGGTGGTAGAGTAGTCACAGGTTTTTCTGGATGAGACATCTGCCTTGGATCTATTCCAGTTCGTCTTTTGCCCAGGCTATGGGATAGAGACTGTCCTAGTCGCTCTCACAGACGACATAAGACAGCACCTGGTGGGTCAGCGCTGCTGATACTTCTTGATCTGCCAGCAGCATTTGAAGCGGTCGATTACGACCTTATGACCCACTGCCTCACCATTGCCAGAGTTTGTGGGGTGGCCTTACAATGGTTTTCCTCCTTTATCTGGGGACGGGGACAAAGGGTGGTGCTTGGCAAGCAGACTTCCTTGCGACATCCACTTATATGTAGAGTTTCATAGGGAGCCATTCTCTCGTCAATATTATTTAACATCTATATGCGCCCCCTTGCCCAGATTGCCCAAGGATTTGGACTGGGTTGCCACCTGTACGCTGTTGACACCTAGCTCTATCTGTTGATGAGTGGCCGGCCAGTCGCCACCCCTGACCAGTTGTCCAAGGCATTGGGAGCCATGGCTGGGTGGTTACAACAGAGCCGACTGAAGCTGAATCCAGCTAAGACAGAGGTCCCGTACCTGAGTCGGGGTGGGTATTGGCATCCAGCTCCCAGCTTTGGATGGTGCCACATTGGTGCTAGCCCAACAGGTGAAGAGCTTGTGAGTGACCTTGGATGCTCCCCTTTCCATGGAGGCCCAGGTCACGATGGTTGCCAGGTTTGCCTTTTGTTATCTTCGGCAGATCAGGCAGCTAGCACCATATTTATCCCCCCCAGTATCTAGCTACAGTGATCCATGCAATGGTCACTTCCAGACTAGACTACTGTAACTTGTTCTATGCTGGCTGACCCTTGAGACTGATCTGGAAACTGTAGTGGGTGCAGAATGCGGCAGTCGCCTGCTGACTGCACCACCTTTATAGGTGGACGTTTGGCCAGTGCTCCACAATCTGCACTGGCTGCCTATTGAGTACCAGATCCACTTCAAGGTTTTAATTCTAACGTTTAAAGCCTTACGTGACCTGGGGCCAGCATACCTGCAGGACCATCTCCTTCCATATGTGCCCAGGAGGTCGTTATGTTTGGCTTCCCAACATCTGTTGGCCATCCCTGGCTCAAGAGACGCTCAACTAGGGCCAGGGCTTTTTCAGTCCTGGCCCCAACCTGGTGGAATCAGCTCCCTACAGAGATCTGTAGGGCCTGTAAAATGGACCTGTTTCACCAGGCTTTTAGTTGAGGCTGCGAGCATCTATTCTTGATCTGATTGGCCTCCCCTATCGGCACTGTCACCTGTGCTATAAAACGGAATAATATCTGCCATTTCTATGATATATCATGATGTGAGATGGCCAGGCAGGGAAATATGTGATGATATGGTAAAGTTTTTTTGAGTGCTGTTAAGTTGTTTGTCTATAAAATGTTTTTATTGTATTTTATTGTTTTATCATATATTGTACTCCACCCTGAGCCCCATGGGGAATGGGTGGAATATGAATATACTAAAATAAAAAAAAATATAAGCAATAACACCTCTTTTTCTTTTGAACAACCCTTGATTTTATCACTTCCCCATTGTCTTAACAGATGCACAAAAGATGAACTCCCAACTCCTGCTTTTCTCACTTTCCCCACCATAGAAAAGGGTCCAGTTCAACTAGGTACAAGGTTACAATCTAATTTCTACAAATTCCCCTAATCATGTACAAGTTCTTTTGTTAACCAATAGAATATCAAATTAAGACTTTCAACTAACAGAACTTGGAATTCATCCGAGACACACTTCTTCAAAATCTTTTAATGTGTCTAAAACTGTGTGGCCAAGTTACAGTGCCATCCTAAGGCATTGCACCCTTCTAAGATCATTGACTTCTGTGTTGGGATGATACTGTTAATAATAGGCTTTTTAAGGAAAGTATTGGCATGGCTTCATGATAGTCTGAACATGGGGAACAAAACAGGTCAAAGATAAAGCCTAGTGGATGGTGAACTCTAGTGGTGGAAGTTTAAATGTTGATGAGCAGGGGGGATTTTTCTGGGGGAACATGATGAAATAGAATTCCAGAACCTTTTTGTGGAAACAAAATTCTCAAAAAAATGTTTAAAAGTTCATGGGAGGAGGGAACCCATGTGTTTCTCCTTAATTTCCCTCTTGAGAGTTCCTGCACCTCTTTTTCCAGAAAAATAGCCATTTTGATGAGCATTCCATAACACCACACTAACTCATGATGCACTTCAGCTTTAAAAATATAGTATAGGAGCTGTTTTCTTCTTAAGGCCTAATTTCTTGTTTATTCTATTTTGCTATTTTGGTATCAACTGATTTATCTGCTGTCATTGTTGGAGCTTTATTTTTATTTTATTTTAATTGTATGTTAGAAGTGGAGAAGTGACTAACATCATTTCACATACAAGACTGGGAGTGTGACTGCTGTTGATGTGTTTGGTTGCTAGCTGTCATATAGAGGACAAAGTTGTTTTCTGTTGTGCAAAGTTGTTTTCTGTTGCCACAGAAGGTTGTACCAGAACCAAGAGGTTGAAATTAAATCAAGAATTTTTGGCTAAACATTAGAAAAAAACTTGCTGACAGTTAGATTGGTTCCTCAGTGGAACAGGCTTCCTTGGGAGGTGGTCGGTTCTCCTTTTTTAAACAGACAGCAATGCTGATTCTGTGAACTTAGGCAGATCATGAGAAGGAGGGCAGGAAGGGTTGCATCAGTGCTTAGACCTAGTGGGCCTTTTTTACATGTCCAGGGAAATGCTGATTGCTCTTTGGGGTGAGGCAGCAATTTTTCTCTAGGCCAGTTTGGCCAGGGATCCTAAAAGTTTTTTTTTTGTCATCATCTGGGCATGGAGCAGTGTGTGTGTGTGTGGCGGGGAGGTATTTGTGAATCTCCTGCATAATCAATCCTGGAGGTACCTTCCATCTCTATGATTCTAAGAAAGAGTACAACCACCACTGTGGTGGCCACTCAGGAAATGGCAAGTGGATGCAGTGGGGTGGTGGCAGCTTTAATGACCACCTTGCTCTCCCCTGGATGCCTTAGCAATCTCTCTCTTCTGAATCTGCTATGCCTCATGAAGAAGGAGGAAGAGGAGACTGGATTTATATCCTGCCCTCCACTCCAAATTTCAGAGTCTCAGAGTGGTTCATAATCTCCTTTACCTTCCTCCTCCACAACAGACACCCTGTGAGGTGGGTGGGGCTGAGAGGACTCTCACAGCAGCTGCTCTTTCAAGGACAACCTCTGCCAGAGCAAGGCTATTCCAGCAGGTGCAAGTGGAGGAGTGGGGAATCAAACCCAGTTCTCCCAGATAAGAATCTGCACACTTAACCACTACACCAAACGGAGGAAGGAAGAAACAAAGAAGGAAGGCAGTGAGGGAAACACTTTCCAAACTCCAGATATGCAAATGCAGGTGGGGAGGGGTATCCTTATAAGTCTGTCACAGAAGTGACTACACCCCCTCACATTTTGTAAATATTTAAGTACATCTTTTCATGTGACAACACTGAAGAAATGACACTTGGCTACAATGTAAAGTAGTGAGTCTACAGCTTGTATAAGTGTAAATGTGCTGTCCCCTCAAAATTACACAACATACAGCCATTAATGTCTATACTGCTGGCAACAAAAGTAAGCACACCCCTAAGTGCTAATGTCCAAATGGAGCCCAAAGTGTCAATATTTTGTGTGGCCACCATTATTTTCTAGCACTGCCTTAACCCTCTTGGGCATAGAGTTCACCAGAGCTTCACAGGTTGCCACTGGAGTCCTTTTCCATTCCTCCAAGATGACGTCATGTAGCTGGTGGATGTTAGACCTTGCGCACCTCCATCTTCCATTTCAGGATGCCCCACAGATGCTCAATAGGGTTTAGGTTTAGGAAACACGCTTGGCCAGTCCATCACTTTTACCTTCAGTTTCTTTAGCAAGGCAGTGGTCATTTTGGAGGTGTGTTTGGGGTCGTTATCATGCTGGAATACTGCCCTATGACCCAGTCTCTGAAGGGAGGGGATCCTGCTCTGCTTCAGTATGTCACAGTGTATGTTGGCATTCATGGTTCCCTCAATGAACTGTAGCTCCCCAGTGCCAGCAGCACTCATGCAGCCCCAGACCATGACATTCCCACCACCATGCTTGACTGTAGGCAAGACACACTTGTCTTTGTACTCCTCACCTGGTTGCCGCCACACACACTTGACACCATCTGAACCAAATAAGTTTATCTTGGTCTCATCGGACCACAGGACATGGTTCCAGAAATCCATGTCCTTAGTCTGCTTGTCTGCAGCAAACCGCTTGTGGGCTTTCTTGTGCATCATCTTTAGAAGAGGCTTCCTTCTGGGATGATAGCCCTGCAGATCAGTTTGATGCAGCGTGCGGCGTATGGTCTGAGCACTGACAGGCTGATCCCCCACCCCTTCAACCTCTGTAGCAATGACAAACTGTATAATTTTTTTAAAAGGCTATAGTTATAGTTCTATATTGTATTATTGTATATGTATGTCTGGTGGGATGGCACATGGGGCATACATTAGTCGTGGGTTTCTTTTGGTGGCTAGCAATTGCAAATGTGCTCTCCACAAGCTGTGGAGATGGTACCACTGGGTAATGAGTAACTTGGCCTACAATCAGTAGTTAGAGGAACTGATTGTTAATGTGAGACAGTCTGACAGCCAATGGCAAGGAAAGATTAAAATAAAATTGAAAAGGCAGCCTGCCATCACCTCTGGCATTTTGCAGTTCTGTGACTTTGGGGAGAGCTTTCCCTACACATCTATCTCATGCTGTAATTTTTGGTTTTGTTCATTTTTCTATAACTCTAAAGTGTCTTAACGCTGCTTCCAAAAGTTGGCTTTACCTTTTTATTGGTGTGTATATTTCAACCAGTATATTACATGACTCTTGTGTCCCTGACTGGAGTATGTTGAGTTTTTTTTAAAAAAATATTTAGAGAGATTGCGATCATATTTTGTATTTATTGGAAAACCTGTTATGAAAGAGCTCTCTTTTTCTCTTGTGTCAAAGCAATTAAAGCACACACAAGTTGTGCTGGTAGAGGGGAAAAGAGTCAGTCATAACTTTGTAGAAATTATAGGGGTGGGGGAGACCAAGATGGGTAGCCATGTTAATCTGTCTGTAGCATTAGAAAAGAGCAGGAGTCCAGCAGCACCTTAAAGACTAACAAAATTTGTGGCAAGTTATGAACTTTCATGAGTCATTGCTGATTTCTTCATAGGGGAGGAAGAGAGAGAAGTGTATGAACCTGCAAAAAATGCCTGAAAGTTCATATCCAAAGAAGAATACTAGTCTGTTGGGACGCACTTGAAAAAGAGAAGAGAATAGAAAATGCTAGCAAGGAAGTGATGAGGAAGAATCCATGCTAGCCAAATATGAAATCCTGGAATACCGATAGTGTTAATTGGATCGTATATGATTTTAACATGCATCTTGTATATTTATAATGCTTTTATAAAAGCATACTATGACTGCGTGGAACATTATTTTCTCTCTATATATATTTACAGGGATTCACATATTCCAGGGTGGCCAATGGTAGCTCTCCAGATGTTTTTTGCCTACAACTCCCATCAGCCCCAGCCATTGGCCATGCTGGCTGGGGCTGATTGGAGTTGTAGGCAAAAAACATTTGGAGAGCTACCGTTGGCCACCCCTGACATATTCTACCTATTCTATTTTTTCTTTTATAGGAAGCGTTTCAAAAAACTGTAATTATGCTGTTATTCCACAAGAGGGTACTGCATACCACCATTCCAGACAGGCTTCTGCAAAATATAGTGATGCATGCAAAAATACCTTTCATCACAAGATGTCAGTGTAGGACTGAGTGTATCCAAAAAACAAAGTCTACCTGGGTGTTAACCAACATTACATTTTTGCTGCTATTGAAGCTCAAGGTTCTCATTCCTGTGATGGAAAATTTGCAAAAGGAATGGTTAATACACATGTCCATGAGATTTGCACCTTACATGCTTAGAGGTTATTTTAGAAAACATGTGTACTACATCTTCCAGTGGTAAATTACTATTTTCTGTAGCTGATCTCCAGCAGCATGAAATATCTTGTGGGTTTGCTGTTTTTCTCCTCCCGATAACTCACTCAGTGGTTCAGATCTTCTTAAGTTATCACTTAAGCTATCATATGTATGTATTTATGTATGCATGCATGCATGCATATATGTAAAGGAACAGAAATCTAGTTATTCAAATAGAACTCTTTTCCCCTCATCATAGTTAAGTATTAGCAGTATATTTGACAAAATGAGAATCCTGCTTTGTAGAATATTTAGTTCTGAGGCAATAGAGCTGAGGAAGAGCTGCAGCAGGGCAAATATACTCACTATCAAATGATGAAATCATCAAGGGAAAAAAAAAAGCTGCTGTGTTCTCTTGAAAAATCAAACCATAATTAAAACAGGGATGCTGCTTATATTCTCTTTGCCTAGCAACCAAGCAAATAACACAGTGGCTCTGTCTCTGACAGTTTTCCATGTCTTTGTTTACGGAGGCTTTGATTATATACTTTGTTCATCATGAGTGGACACACAAACAATGTGCAACTACAAAGATGCTTGGTTGGATCCAAGGCTTGTTTCCTGAGAAATGAAGGTGCTTAGGTCAGCAGAAGTGGGGGTGGGTGGCTGCATCTCCTACTGTGACTGCCCTGCTCTTCCTGATGGTTCCTTTTTCAGCAGAAGCAGCAGTTCAGAGAGCTTAGAGCTCTGCAGCAGGAAGGAAGCTGAAAAGTCCCATTCCATCACTGGCATGATGACCTCCCTGCTACCCCTGCAGTATTTTGCGCTACAGTGGAAGGAGAAAGGCTCCAACAGCAGCATTGAGTCTGTGTGTGGAGTTGGAGGGCTGCTTGGGGGGAGGGGTCAGCAAAAATTGTCCTCCTTTTCATATGCGGTTCTTTTCAATAGGTTAGAAAGCCTTTGGGGCCAATTCCTGAGTATGAATTACCATTTAAACTGAGCTCTGTAGTTGGTCACCAGTATGCAGGCTAGAACTGCAGTTTCCAAAATGGTTTCCTTAAACCAGCAGCACACACTCTGTGGCTTCCAGAGACCCACACTCTCAATTTCCATAAACCCAAAGAGCCATATGACTACTGTATGTCCTGTTTGCCACCCATTAGAACATGCATATATAATAATATAACTATCAAATATATAACCCTGGTTACATATGTATGATTTTCCAGGCCCTTTACTTCCATCCCTAGCATGGAGTCTGCAGCTTTCTCTCCAGCAGGAAGTGTTTCAAAGGGGAAGCCCCTGACAACTATTTCCCATTAGGCAATAACATTTCCCACTTTCCTGGAATATCAAGCTGGTACCACATGGGGAATGGTGCTTAGAAGAGCTACATATGGCTTTGGAGGCACTAAGTGAATATCACTGCCCTAAACCATAAGTCGTCCATATGCAATTACAAATTATGATTCAAGCTTATTAGCATCTGCGTAACTTTCTGAAGATCAATCTTCTTTATCTCTTCCTTTTAAATTAAATTATAGGAGACACACCTAATCAATAAAAAGTGGTAAGGTGGTTCCACAACTTTGTCATAGACTCTATTAAAGACAAAGACAACCCAGTCAATGTAAGGGTATGAAATAAATAGGGAGTTTGCATGTCAAGTCTCTTAACATTTGTGGAACTGAGCTACTCAGTGGTGAACTTTCATGTACACTTAGACAAAAAATAAAAGAAAAATTAATTACACTTATTTAGAGCAATAATCCATCTTTCAGCACCAAATGGATCTGTTGCAATTTAATTTGTACTTAGAAGTAGAGGCCACAGGGTTTTTCTTATCACCCCATTATTTTCTTGTAAAAAATGTTTGATAGAATAGTGTTTACAGTTTCACCCTAACATTTCTTCCATTCAGCAGTTTAATATGTATTCAGTCAGGGTATAGTTTGTTTCCCTTCTATGACAAGGACTGTGGCATTTTGATGCCAGTATGGACAGTAACCTGCATGAACACCAGTCTTGATAGACTAATTGTGATTCTACCATTGATGTCTGACTTTTGAAAAAAGGAAAAGATTGCTCCAACTACCTCCTTTGACAGCAGAGGCCAAAGAGCTGCTCATACAGAGAATCTTTTCTGGTGTAGTGTGCCACTGCACTGGCAAAACTCCCTCTGTGGAAAGGGGAAAATGAGCTGGACTTTAGGGTGTGGAGCGGAGTTGAAGCTGGACAGATTCTTGTGTCCACACAAGTGCTGGTCTACAAAATAAAAAGACAAAATAAAAACTTCTCCAGTCAAACAAATGGAGATGCAAAAAGCCCCCCCCCTTTTAACCTACAAGTGCAGGATAGGGCTAACTGTGCAGCCTGTCATATTTAATATTATCAGGTGCATAGAAGCCACAGCAAAGCAAAGCAATCATAGATATTAAGATTCAGTACAAAGAGCCACACCACTCTGTCCCCAGGTCTTCAGCAAACAAATGAACGCTTTGTGACTGACATTTTAGCTTCGGCTGGATTTTGGTGTAAAGAGATTCTGTATCCAGGAAAAAGAAAAACATGAAGTCCTTTCTCAAAGTCCTTATAGCAACTCTTTTTCAAAGTTCCAGACCCACACCCTAGGAACCTCCAGGGGGGACTGAAATGCAAAATTTCTCACAGAAGTAGTGAGAAAGGAAGAGGGTGCTCTCCAAGGATAGGGATGAACATACTTGAATAGAGGACACCTGCACCATATCCACTACCTGTTAAGAAAGCAGACAGTGTGCAAAGTACAGCCATAGTTACAGAATGTCTTCCTCCCTTGCAGTTAGAAACAGCTGCATCCTGGCTAAGCAATCTTCCATCATAATCACAGCAGGTGGCGATAATGTCTTTTACACAGGGCAGAGGTGGTTTTCAGTGAGGGACTGTGATGAATAATTTCAAGTTCTGCCCTCCAGACGTCTCAGCCAATCAGTTTAAAATTGTGAATTGGAATGTTGACAGGTAAGGGAGTGGGGGAGAAGGAATTTGGCAGTTTAATTGCTGGTCAGTGGACAGAGTTGAAAGTTGTTGTATTTTGGTGGGGGAAAGGTTAGGAGGTCTGCTGCTCAGGCAGTGAGTTCGTTAGGGACTTTAGGTATTTAAAGGTAGGTAGGGTTTAACTGTCAAAAACAATTTAAAGGCAGGAAGCCTATCTGTTCTGTGTTATAAAGGTTTGCACAATGTCCCAGTCAAAAACAGTTTAAAGTCTTCCTGTTCCATGTTATAAGTCTGAAGCAGTCAAAGAAAAAACCTGCTTTGTAACTGTTATGCTTTCTGAGTTTCCAGCTCTCCAGTAGATTTGTTATATTAATACTGAGGGGACTAGAGAAAAGAAGAACAGAGAAATGACCAAACCTCTGAAATAAGCTTATTTCTTACTTGACCATCAAGTCTACTGTGTAGTTCCTTCAAGCTTATAATCCTCTCATAATAGGCCAAGTGAGTGCTGGATGGAACCCTGAGTCCAAGCATTAACCTCTCCGAGGACTAGAAAGCTAAACAGTCCCAAAGCATAAATTATAAAAAGTAAAATAGGAAAACAGAAGTTTTTAGGGTATGAAATTTAAGTTCCTAATTTCTAGGATGAGGTGTTGTCCAAGGTAGGCAATTCCCAGTACATACAATGAGAGCAATGGGGAGAAATGCAACCTCTATTTGCAAAGGCCATAACACTCTATTGTGAACTTTTCTTTTGTTGCAAGATATGAGCCAAGGTGGATGGAAAAAATAGAGATCCAACATATAAGTTCTATTGCAATTCCATATTGTCCAGTCCTACAGCATTACCTCAAAGTAATGGTGTCACTTTCAGTTCTGTGTTGGAAGTGATGTCATAGCATTGGAGGGCTGGTATTTATTTATTCTATTTATAGACTGCCCTCCCCAGGATGCAGGCTCAGAGCAATTTACAACATTCAAATAAATACAACAAAAGTTAAAACACATCTGTTTATCTGTCTATCAAAACAAGTGTCCTTACTCATCAGTGCCCAACCCAAACCCCTGGACCTAGAATTCCAAAATCTGGGGAATGAATTCCTTCCATGATGTAAGTGCCCACCGTGAAGGGGATGAAAAGGGGTAAAATGTGTTTTCACAAAGGGATAAAGCTTTGCTGTGTGCCTGGCAGGCTGCTGCCTGCTTGCAAACACTTCTCTCTGATTGGTCAGCTGTGGAGCTCTATGTTCTGAGGTGAAAATCAGTTAATAGAGACTGCAGACAGTTGAACAGGTTTCCTGACTGACTCATCAATGTCCAACCCTGGACCTAGAAACCCAAAATTCAGAGAGTGCATTCATTCCATGGTTGGCTGGCTGATGGCTGGCTGGGAAGGAGAGAGGGTTGCCAATGCCAGGTTGGAAAATTCTTGGAGATTTGAGTGGTGGAACTTGGAGATGGCGGGGTTTGAGGAGAGATGGGACCTCAGACGGATACAATGCCGTAGATCCCACCATCCAAATTAACCAGTTCCTCCTGAGAACCATTGGCTGCAGGTTGTTTGTCTGCTACCTAGGGGCTGACAGGGCTTTTTTAGTAGAGAAAGCCCTTCAAATTAGGCCACACCCCCTGACATCACCAATATTCCATACGGGGCTTTTCCCATCAGGAACCTATTCTCATATTAGGCCACACCCCCTGTGCCAAGCCAGCCAGAACTGCGTTTCTGCTCAAAAAAAGCCCTGGTGGCTGACAAGAAGAGGTGCTGTGATATTCTCCTGGGAGCATGCTTATGCACTGTGTGGACAATGAAATCACTGGACATTGTCCACTGTGTAGACTATGAAATCACTGTGATTTTGCAGCCATCAGCATTTGTTCATTGTATGAGTAATGTGGGGGGTTGTCACTGGCAATGCAGAATTGGAATTAATGGTTGATGAGGAATGCTTTGAGGATGTCACTGTCACTATGTTAGCTTTCCCTGCCCTGATCACTAATGTTGTGCTGTTTCCTTCTGATGTTGGTTGAGTATAGGATCATGACTATGTTATGCTGGAGTTAGTTATAATCTATCAGCTGTCAATGTTGGGGCAGCTTGAAAATGAAAATGCTGTACATTTTGGAGGTAGAGATCATTCAGGGCGCCTGGTAACTCTGCTTGTGGCTTGCTATGTGATTGAAATAAGTAACAACAATGTTTGATAAATAACAAGTTGGTGTAAGGTTCTATGAACTGCTCCCCCCCCCCCCTTACACTTAAGTTATCCTTGGCCTGTGAAACATGTTTTCTTCTATTCTGTCACTGAACATGATGAATTGACACCATTTAAGACTGCCTCTGAGGCTACAGTGACCTGGTGGAATAGATCTGCTTTATTTCTTGACTTTGCAAAGTTTCAAAACCTCCTTGAATCTCTCCTTTTTAGGCGTTTATCTTCTGTGTGACTGGTAGCTAGCTGACAGGACTGTACAACTGGGGTAAGATGCTCCTGGAATCACTAAAAGCTGCATCTTTTTAGCATATACCCTAGTTCTAAAACATCCTCCCCCTTCCATCCCAGTTACCTCAATAAATAGACAGGAGGTGACAACCACTGTAATACAAAACTATAATACAAAACTGAGCTTTCTGGATGTCCTATATTTAACATTGGTACTGGAAAATTCCATCATTTCATAGCTCACTTAATGTAACCCCTCCTGTAGATGGCCAGTTTGACACCCAGAGATGTCAATCCCAGTTGCCCTTCTTATAAATATAATCCCAAAATCATTTGTACAGTACACTGCTTAGCCTAAAATGGAATCAAAATGGTTCTGATACACATAAAATGGTTGCTGCCAAGTAAGAGCCTGGGAAACTATTTTGGAAGGCGAATTGCAATGACCTGACAACCCCCTCCCCACTACAAAGGAGATGCATTATCAGGACAATGGAAAGAAGAAGAATTGCACTCAAATGCTAACATTCCATCCTGTATTTAAGGGTTATCAGTTCACATGTATTGATCACTCATCAAAGGTTTCTCAACATCACTTAAAAAATTTCCCATGATCACACCAAAGGTATCCCCAGAAAAGCCACTTGGTCATTGTTTTTAGGATCATACATGTAGGCATGCCCTCAGATGACACTTTTGGGTATAAAGGTAGCACCCAGCTACAGAGCTCTCTCTCTGTGTTCTCAGTGCTAAACAGCACATCCCTACTCTGTGGGTCTAGCTCTTTCCATGAAATGAGGGCTGTTTCACAATCTTCCCCATGGACCCAAAGCTACTAGCTTGGTAAATATTCCCCCTCTAAACATCTGTTCTGTTCCCATTCATCCCTTGTTTTCCTCCTAGCTAGCTTGCATGTTCTGTGTGTTGTTGTGTGTATTTTGCTCCTTTATTATTTTTTCAATAAAACCTTACCAGTTGAACATCAGCCTAGTTTATTTGAGAGTTCCCTGAGGGAACAATTCTGGTACACATAGGCTGCCCATTTTCCTGCCTCTTGCCAAGCTTATTTCCCCAGTTAATTAATAAGCAACCAATTTGGGTAGCAACCCCACAGGGTTTTCAAGGCAAGAGACAGTCAGAGGTGGTTTGCTATTGTCTACCTCTGTGTAGCAACCCTGGACTTTTTTTGATGGTCCTCCATCCCAATACCAACCAGGGCTAGACCCTGCTTAGCTTCCAAGAGCTGGCAAGATTGTGCTAGCCTAAGCCATTAAATTTAACATTAAAAAGTAGTAATAAAATGTGATCATGTGTTTGTGTGTGTGTGTGGAGGGTAGGCATGCATAGTTATTCGTCCCTATATACTTGCATAGTTTAATTGCCTTTGATTTAAAGATGTTAGTCTGCACAGGGCTGTTGTCTCTCAGCTGTCAAATGACACAGTGCAGTGAAAAATCAGATTACTATGCCTGACATTAAAAATGGATGGCATTTTTAGCAATTATTCTAAACTTGTTCACTCTGCTTATATTGAATTCAGAATAAATATGAGCAACACTAGATGGGGCTTTCTGTGCTCTAGTTGGAACTGTCGAAATGAATATATTTTTTTCATTTAGGAAGGAAAACAGTGGGAAAACTCCCCCAGTGTATGGTTGTTCCTGACATAAGAAATGAGTGTTCTCAGAGGAATGCTAAACTAATACTAGAACCATATTCTCCATAAATAAATACGTAGAGGAAGAATTATATTACCAAAAGTTTCCCTATGTCTATATGAAAAAATAATTTCAAATATCAACTATTTATTAACACTAATAATTTCTGCTGCACTCACAGTGGTTGCAGTCTTTATCTCATTTATCTACCAAACTGGTCAGGTAGATCCTTGTAACTCCCACTTTGCAGAAAGAAGACCTGAAGCTGTGACTTATTCATGACATAAGCAAGCTCAAGAAAGCCCAGTTGTTTACCCAAATGATAGTACATTACTTACACCGAAGAAAATGTTTTGTTATGGTGCATATATGAATCCCTTCAGGGTTGTCCCATTCCTTTCAATGCTGGAAGCAGCTCCATGTGCCCCTTCCTTTGCATACACATACCTTGATCCAGAAAGGGAAATTTATAACGTGTGATTTCTTGCTGAATATGAAACTGCGTTCATAGTGTGGATGCAGATAGTAATCTACATGCAAGGTATTTGTTATAATCTGCCTTCTTACTGGAGATATAGTTGTCAAGGGAAAATTTCATAAAGATTGGCTCCTTTATGAAACATCCATTTATTGAAACAGTCACTTACAGTTTAAAGTTCTCAACACATTTACGGGTTCCAGAATCATTTGCAAGACAGCTGCCTGGAAATAGGGTATCTCAGGCTAGGAAAGGTCTCTTAAGGCTATTCAGTTGTGACCATAATAATAAAGAGTGACCATAATAATACAGGTAATAAGATGTAATCCTCTAACGGTAGTTAGGGATGCATCTTCCCCATCTATCTTCCAATGTGGATTGGATTCAATTCTTTGTTTTTTAAAAAAATCCTGTTAATGATAGGACATTTTGGAGTTCATTAATTCATATGGTTGCCATGAACTGGAAGCGACTTGACAGCACATAACACACAAAATCTTCTTATAAGTAGAACATAATTATGGAATTCCTTTGCTGGAATTTCTATGCATGAGTATGCAGAGATTCTGAATAGTGGATATTGAGTTGGAGCCCAAGAACTGCCATTTCAGCTGCATTAGCCAAAAAGATTCTTTCTGTTTTTTTGCAGCATCAAAAAAGCCCAACTTCTGAGACTGAGGGACCGTTGTGAGCAATGTGGGCTGCAGTACAGGGTTTGGAAGTTCAGGTGGGAAATCTGCAACAATTGTGTTGTCATCTCTGCATATATGAAAGTGCCTTTGGATCCAACCCACTGAATAGATGTGACACAATGTATTGTGTGATAATTTAGTATTTCTGTTATTCAGTGGTTAATAAATGTAATCATCACCATGTACTAGAACAGTTAATAAAGAAATACCAATAATAATAATAAGACCAGCTTCTTCATTCAAGATCACAGTCTGGAACACTGACTGACAGCTTCATTAGGAGTGCAACTACTTCCTTAATCCATTTAAGGAATTTTAAGTAGCATGAAAGCAATGGATCCAGGATACTGATAAACAGCAGAAAGATACTCATGCAGAGGGGAAAATATATAAAAAGATGTGATGAAATTGTATTATTTTTCTCCATTAAGCCTAAAATTAGTATTCGTAATAGAGAGTCACACAGAACCACAAATATTGGCTTATAAAATGTGAAATGTCTGTGCTGGGCTGCTGTCAACAAGCAGCCAAACTTAGCCAAAAATATCCTCTGTCATATCCTCTGAACTTCCTGATTCCAGAAGGACTTAAAAAAATGATTTGCCTAATGTGCTGGCCTGCTAGTTTAGGCTTCAGTGGAAATAGTCATTAAGAAAGCAAGCAATCAGCTTAAAAACTCACTATAGCAAAGCTTGCTCAGTTGGAGCCTTGGAAAGGCCTGTCATAAGCATGCAATGATGTGATTTCTCCTTTCTAAAGCAAAGCGCAAGTGTCATGAGGGGCCATTTTTAACATTTGCAAATTCTTCAGACATCTCCATTTCCATGGGAAATACAATGGCCTCTGTTGTGGCTACATCTATGATCCCCAACTTTCTAAAATACAAATTGGAGAAATCAGATGAAGTCAGTCAGAGTTGAATAATTTTATTTATTTTTATCACATAATTTTATTTTCATACATGATGACTATGAAAATACCCCCCCACTTAGAATAATAATAATAATAATAATAATAATAATAATAATAATAATAATAATAAATTTTTATTTGTATCTCGCCCTCCCCGCCGAAGCAGGCTCAGGGCGGCTAACAAGACATGGTATACACCATGATTTTGCATAAAACAATTGCAACATAACAGGTATAACATAACAGGTACACTGCTGCATCAGACCAGTACTTCATCTAGACCAGCATCCTATTTCACAAAATGGCCAGCCACCCAGGTTCTCTGAAGGTCTAGCCAAGAGGATATAGAGGTCAAGGCCTTTCCCTGGTGTTGGCTCCTTGCACTGGTATTCAGAAGCTTAGTGTCTCAGCAGATAATCATCTCACCAGCAAGCTGCTCAGTATAGGAAAAAAAAAGATCCAGCATGTATCCCCTGCTATATGATCAGCCTATCCCCAGGATGGATTCATGGCTGTTATGGCAGCTGCCAAGTCCTGAGTATAACCCAACAAGATCGCATTGTCATGTATGTTGACGTCTCCATGGACAGACATCCTTGGAGTTCTCAACACAATCTCTTAAGATCACCTCTATCAGCTCAGTTAGGGTGCCAGGTGGCAACCAGGATTCCTAACTTATCCTCAGTACCTCCTGAGTTAAGAGTGTTTCCACTGCTTCCCTGGGCACTGGAAGACAACCTCACTCTCTCTGAATACTGATACTGGAGATCACTAATGCCCAATGTAGGTTTATTTGCATATTTCCCCCCTTTTTGAAGTCCTTCACATAATCACTGAAAGAGGAGACATTATTCACAGGGTGAAAAGGTTTCTTTGTGTGTAATATCTCCTCCTGGCTCATTCATATATATGTTCATGAACAACAGACTGCCATGTGGGAAAGTCAACATATTGCTTGCTTGGATCAATTTCTGTCATCACCCGTAACTGTGTGGTTACAAGACTAATTCCTTGGTTTGTGTGTGTGTAAAAGAGAAGAGACAGATGATGGTTTTTCAAAGTGATGAAGGTGATGGGATAAAGCTGTCTCTTTCATCTTTGGAAGGCAGGCTTTGCAGTGATTTAAACTTGAAAGATCTGGCCAGAGATAATAGGGGAACAAAAGAAATGTGTACATTGCAGGCGATATTAGTATCATACAGTTTTCAGCTCTCTCTTGAAAGCCATTGTTACTGTTGTGGGT
This sequence comes from Heteronotia binoei, assembly GCF_032191835.1. Taxonomy (NCBI): domain Eukaryota; kingdom Metazoa; phylum Chordata; class Lepidosauria; order Squamata; family Gekkonidae; genus Heteronotia; species Heteronotia binoei. Next base: position 46,442,350 of record NC_083228.1, on the reverse strand, counting down.
GTGTTGCAGAGAGAATTAATTTCCTCTCTTATTTATTTATTTATTTATTTATTTGATTTGATTTTTAGCCCGCCCTTCCCATCGAACAGGCTCAGGGCGGCTTACATCATAAAGCAGTCAACAGTAAAAACAATAAAAGACCAGTTTAAAATATATAAAATCTAAAATTAGACAGATTAAGATGGCAGATTTTGCCTCAGAGATGTGACCTATTGTCCAGGTCCAGCAGATCTTGTAGTGCTGGGATGGAATGAGTGGGGAGGCCAATAACAAGTGATGCCCACTGCCTCAGCTGAAAGCCTGGCGAAAGAGTTCTGTTTTACAGGCCCTGCGGAATTGAAGCAGATCCCACAGGGCCTGGATCTCCAGGGGGAGATCATTCCACCAGGCAGGAGGCAGGGCTGAAAAGGCCCTAGCCCTCGTCGAGGCCAGATGGATGTCTCTGGGGCCGGGTATTACCAGAAGTTGTTGGTTTGCTGATCGTAAGAATCTACGGGGCTCATACAGGGAGAGGCGGTCCCTGGCTGTATAGGGCTTTAAAGGTAAGTACCAACACCTTGAACTGGATCTAGTACTCAATGGGTAGCCAGTGCAGTTCATGCAGCACAGGATTGATCCATGCCTGTACAGGCAATGAAGTCAACATCCGTGCAGCAGCGTTCTGCACCAGCTGGAATTTCCGGAGGAGGGTTGAGGGCAGCCCCATGTAGAGAGAGTTACAATAATCTAGCCTGGAAGTGACCATTGCATGGGTTACTGTGGCCAGATCACAGAGGTTGAGATACGGGACCAACTGTCTGACCCGCCTCAGATGGAAAAAGGCTGATCTGGCAGTGGTGGTAACCTGGGCCTTCATGGTTAGAGAGGCATCCAGAAATACCCTCAAGCTCTTCACCCTTGATGCAGGCATCAATGGAGCCCCATCAAAGGACGGAAGCCTGATCTCTGATCCCAGTCCCTTATAACCTAGGCACAGCACCTCCGTCTTTGATGGATTCAATTTCAGCCGGCTCTGTTGCAACCAACCAGCCACAGCTTCCAATGCTTTACCCAATTCCTCTGGGGCCGAATCCAGGTGACCATCCATCAGCAGATAGAGCTGGGTGTCATCTGCATATTGATGACACCCCAGCCCATACCTCCGGATGATCTAGGCAAGGGGGCGTATGTAGATGTTAAATAACATTGAGGAGAGAATTGCTCCCTGTGGCACACCACATTGTAATGGGTGGCACTGGGATAATTCATCCCCAAGCTCCACCCTCTGTCCCTGACCTTGGAGAAAGGAGACCAGCCATTGTAGGGCCAGCCCCCATATCCCTGCATCAGGGAGACGGTGGGCCAACACTTCATGGTCGACCATATCAAATGCTGCTGACAGATCAAGAAGGATCAGCAGCATCAAACCGCCTCGATCCAGATGCCTCCAGAGATCATCCACCAAGGTGACCGACACCGTCTCCATCCCATGGGCAGGGTGGAAGCCAGACTGGAAGGGATCCAGGACAACAGCATCCTCCAAGAAAGCCTGAAGCTGTGTTGCCATCGCCGTCTCCACTACCTTACCCAGGAATGTCAAGTTCAAAACTGGGCGGTAGTTTGCTAGGACTGTAGGGTCCAAAGAAGGTTTCTTCAGGAGAGGACAGATCACTGCCTCCTGCAAAGCCCCTGGGAATGTCCTTGTTGAGAGGGACAAATTGATGATCTCCCTCAATGGAGTTTGTATGCTGTCACTGCAGGCTTTAACCAGCCATGACAGACAAGGATCAAGGGGGCAAGTGGTAGGTTTCACAACAGTCAGGGTCTTGTCAACTTCATCCTGGGAGAGCAGGGTGAAATGGTCCAAAACTGGACCTGAAGATGGGCAAGGGGCTTCCAGTTCCTCTGGAGGCATCTGGATCGAGCTGCAAAACGTTACGAAGAAATTTAGATTGCACTTTCTCGAGAGCCTTCAGTTTTTTAGCCGAAATGCCCAGGTTAATACCATAGAGCAATTGTGTTAACACTTTGTATTGGAACAGTTTCAGTGCTGCCGGAACATAGAAGGCCCCCTTAGAGCGAAAAAATCTCAGGATAGCGTACATTGTTTTCTCAGCTTTCTCCACCCTCATATTACAATGTTCAGTATAGGCACCTGTATTCTGAATTACCATTCCCAAATAAGTAAATTTTGTTACTTGTTCTATTTTCTCCCCTTTCATAGTCCAATACCTCTTCTTGGCTTTTTTTGCCAAATGCCATCACTTTTGTTTTTTCAAAGTTTATTACCAACCGTTCATTTTCGCAGTACTTAACAAAGCTGTCTAATGCTCTCCGCAACCCAATAGGTGTTCTAGATAACAGTACCACATCGTCTGCATATAGCAGTACTGGAAGATGGCGAAGAGCCAGCTTTGGGGGGTGAAATTTAGTATCAGTCATATGTTCCACCATATCACTGATATAGTAGTTAAATAGGATGGGGGCCAAAAGGCAACCCTGTCTTACACCCTTCTGAGTTTTTATTGGTTCTGTAAGTAATCCCTGCATATTACATCTCACTCTAAGAAATAATTCTTCATGGAGTCCACGAATAAGAAAAAGCAGCCTTTTATCAATGTTAGAAGCCGCTAGTTTTTGCCACAATCGTTGCCTTGAAATGGAATCAAATGCTGCCTTTAAATCAATAAAAGCAGCATATAGAGCAGTTGTACCTCTGGCAGAGTACTTCCCAATTAGCTGTTGCAATATCAGGCAGTGCTCGATTGTCGACCTTTCTTTCCTAAATCCAGCCTGTTCCAGGGGAATAATTTCTTCTTGTTCCATCCATATTTCTAGTTTTTCTAAAAGATGTCTTGTATAGATCTTACTTATTATATTTAAAAGACTTATGGGCCTATAATTGGCGGGATTATTTCGATTGCCTTTTTTAAAAATAGGGACAACTATAGCTGTCCCCCACTGCTTTGGGATTCGGCCTGTTTGATCAACATAAGTGAAAAAAGATGCCAGAAATTGTGCCCACCAATTTACATTCTCTTTAAGCAACTCAGCTGGTATGCCATCTATACCTGGAGCCTTCCTATTTTCCAGTTGCATTATATGGGCTTTTATTTCTTGCGTACTAACTGGTGGCCACTGAGGGGAGTTCTCTATGTTACCTGGAAAAGAGGGTTGGACATTGTCATCATATAAATTCTGGAAGAAAACAGTCCATGTTTCCGCCGGAATAAACATGTCCAGGGGAGAGGCTATCTTAAACCCCCCAATCTTTGTTAATTTCCAAAAAAGCGCAGAATTTTTTAGTTTTACAGCCTGTATAAGTTCCTCCCATAGTTTCCGAGTATACTCTTTCTTCTTCCTTTGAATAATGCCTTTATAGGTTTTTTTATGGCTCACTAGGGCACTTTGTGTCTCTACCCTTTTTTCTATGCTACTTCTCATAGCAAGATGATACAAACGATTTAGTTCTTTTTTTGCTTGGACACATTCAGAATCAAACCAACGTTTTGTTTTCCTATAATGCTGATGTAGTCTATTCCCTGCTGGCAGTCATAATAGAGTAAATCTCCTGGATTATATCTTGGTAAACTATTAACGGGTCTTGGTTTTCCTCTAAAGCTGTGAACACTAACACATGCTTCTGCAAATTTTCTGGGGTTAAGATTTCTTTCACTTTTTTTATCCAATTCCCCACCCCACCTTACTCTTTTCCCCATAATTCCTATCCTTGTTGTATAACATACCTCATTTTGGTTAGGATTTAATGGGAGAGCTATCTGCAGACATAGAGGTAGATGGTCACCCTCCAAGTATGGGAGTACTTGGAAATTTTTAATCAGAGGTAATAGAGAATTGCATACCAACATATAATCAATAGTGCTCATTCTATTCCCAGACATAAAAGTATATTCGCCTGGATGATCGCCATAGAATGCCCTATTTAGGATATGGAACTCTCTTCTTCCTGCTAATTTAGCTAAACATAGGCCGGCAAAGTTTGCCTTACAATCTTTAAAATCTCTTGTGAAGGGAAGTCCATTCTGGCCTTGTTTCTGCTCATTTAGTAGGGAATTAAATTTATTTGCTAAGAAGGCATCATTCATTCCCATAAGGGCATTGAAATCCCCTGCCAGTAAGATTTGAGCTTCCGGGTGTTCCAGGGAAAGATTTATTATAAATTGGTCTAGTGATGCCCAGTTTTCTTCTATAGATGTCTGTTTTGTTAGAGGTGGGAGGTATACATTTATAATAATCAGGATTCCCCTATCCCATCTCACCAATATAGCCATAGCTAAATGGGACAGCGAGGGTTTCAACACGCATTGAACCTTAAGGGCATTGGAAATAAAAATGCCCAAGCCTCCCCTTAACCTCCCTGGACCTTTTCCTGGAACTGCTGGTAAACTATAGGAGGAATAACCGTCCAGCAAAAGAGTTTCTGCCATCCACGTTTCCTGCAATAAAATAATATCAAAGTCTCTCTGGAAAAAAGGAACCTCTATGTACGAATGAAGACATCTTAGCCATCCCGCCACGTTCCATGACAAAATTTCAACAGGTTTGTTGGTGATCCCCATGTCTTGCGTTGAGGACAGTCATTTGCATTTTCCTCCATCAGGTGCATGGGGGACATCCCTTATTTCGCATATTTCAGGGTCATCAGCTGCCACAATCAGGTTGGAATTATGCTTTCCTTTGTTAATTATTATAATATCAGGTTCTGATATTATAATTATTATAATATCAGGTTCTGTTTGTAGCAGTTCCTCAGGTTTCCTTGCTTGGTGTTCCTCAAGAGCCCAGATCTACCCTGCAGGCAATCACTTGGCAAGGTCTGTAGTTGGGTCTGGCATACAAGGGTCATGGCCTTAAAAACCAGTTGATCAGCAAAACTCACCTCAGCTTAAATAGGCTGGGAAAATATAACCCCAGCTGTTCTGAAGGCAGCTTTGGCCAGAATCTTGCAGAAGTCTGACAGCAAGGGCAATGGTCTGGCTCACTGGCTAGAGCATGGGCTGCTGGCCTGGCACTGCATCTTCTCCCAACTGCATTTGTGTAAGTCTGCTGCTTCTACCTTTCCTGTCATGTATGGAAGGATCCTGGAGGGCTAGGTCTGGCATGGCTGATGTGCAGTAGTCCGAGGATCTGGGCGCGCAGCTGGAAGTTCTGATGATGGTGCTGCAATAGTTGGTTCCTTGAGATCAGCACCTGGAGCTGCTGTGGTGGGGTATGAGGGGACTATTACTATTCAGGGTTCTCCTTCACCTTCCTGATCTTCCTCAGGCAATGTCACTGGTTCCTTTGGCTCCTCTGCTGAGGAATCAGAGCCTAAGCCCACAGACTGCCCAGCAGCATTCATGACAACAGTTGGGGAACAGGATGCCAGCAAAATTGGTTTGAGTACTTCTTCATGTGTATGTTGTCTCCTGCAATTCAATCTACTTAAAAAAATCTCAGCTATATGCTTTAACTGGCTTTTGTAAATCTTGTAATGTCCCTCAAATTTCCTTCTCCCAGTAAAACCTGACATGTACTCCACACTGCCCATATTCCAGCTTAAATATTTAGGATCAGGGGCCATTTTTGTAAAAACAATATCTCGTTAATACAGATAGGGTTGCCTATCTCCCGTTGGAGGCAGAGTATTTCCTGGTTTGGAGGCCCTCCCTCTGCTTCAGGGTTAGCAGAAAGTGGGGGAAGGGAGTGAATGTCTGCTGGGCACTCCATTATACCCTATGGAGACCACTCCCCATAGGACATAATGAAGAATCAATCTGTGGGAATCTGGGGGGCTGTTTTTTGAGTTGGAGGCATCAAATTTTCAGCATAGCATCTGGTGCCTCTCTTCACCCCCCATGCCACCAAGTTTCAAAAAGCCTGGACCAGGGGTCCAATTCTGTGAGCATCAAAAGAAGATGCCTCTATCCCCTATTATTTCCAATGAAAGGAAGACATTTAAAACAGAAGGAATTTAAAGGTCCCTTTAAATGTGTTGGCCAGAACTCCCTTCAGAGTTCCTTGCTCCTAGTTCCACCCCAAAGTCTCCTGGCTTCACCCCCAAAATCCCCAGATATTTCCTAAATCGGACTTGGCAGTCCTATAATAGAGAAAGTAAACATGCTATTTCACAGGGCATACAAATGCTTTTCTATTGCCATTACAATTATATAAACAATTGTTTACTCTGCTCCATTGCTTATCATCACCATGTTTTCCTAATACAGTACAATGATGCATGCAGAGAAATGCTACTAAGCAGCCTTCAGCAAATATTTAGATTGACATTATCTCAATAAGCTGATCAGTAAATGTAATAATATTCTAACAAGCTGATGCAGCAATCAGTCAAGGCCTGTTAACCAGGCCAGAGGGTTTATTTCCTGATCTGTTTAAGTATTAGGAGTAGTGACTGATACATGGTTCCAGAGTATAGATTCAGGTGGGTAGCTCTGTTTGCCTGAAGCAGCAGAGCTAAGTTTGCATCTAGTGGCACTTTTAAGACCAATGAAGTTTTATTCAAGGTATAAGCTTTTGTGTGCAAGAAGTGTGTGCTTGCACACGAAAGCTTATACCTTGAATAAAACTTTGTTGATCTTAAAGGCGCCACTGGAGTCAAACTTTGTTCTTATGGTTCCAGTGTGTTGGTTTTTCTTGCCTGTTTGAATTTTTTTATTTGTATCAACCTTGGATGGGGTCTTGGTATATTTGCTGCTCCAAAATGTACTCACACTGAAGCAATGGTGTAGTCGTTAAGAGAGTGCCAGACTTTAATTGGGAGAACCGAGTTTGATTCCCCACTTCTCCATATGTAGCCTACTGAGTGACCTTGGGCCAGTCACAGTTCTCTTAGAACTTTCTCAGCCTCACCTGCCTCACAAAGTGCTTGTTTTAGGAAGAGGAAGGGAAGGTGATAGCTGCTTTGAGACCTTAGTGTAGAGAAAAGTGGAATATAGAAACTAACTGTTCTTCATAACGAAAATGAGAAGCACACACTTTGAATGGGCAGAGTACATTTCTGGGTAGCAATGTGTGTGAACAAGATTTTGGGGTATGGGTGGGCTGTAAGCTAATATGAGCAATCAGTGTGATGCAGTGGCATAATGGGCTAAATCAGTCTTGGAATGTATCAACAGAAGCATAACATCCAAATTGAAAGATGTTATAGTTTCGCTGTACACTGCTTTCCAACTCTGTGATTCTATAGTACATCAAAAGTGATTCATTTTTCCCAGTTAGTACTGTTATCTTAATGTATATAGCAAGAATATCCTATTTATGTGTTTGTTTAAGTGTTGTTTTAAATTGTTAGAGAAAGATATAGGCTGCTGCCTTGGGGAATCCTAAATTAGATGGAAAGATGGAATTAAAATCTTTTAAACAATCAAAAATATATATAATAGTAATGTCAACAAGAATAAGTTAGTTTCAGTGTTGATATACTGTCTTCGTCCTGTTCTAAATCCTGATTGTGATGGCAAAATAGAACTCTGAAATATGGTAAACCTTTGCAGATGTAGTGAAAATTTGTTCTATTTTGGCATCTTCAGAGACCAGGTGGTGGGCAATGAAAATGTTCAGCATCAGTCAATGGGTCCACTTCTAATGTGTCTGTCTGTAGAGTAACTGAAACATGTGGACCTTTCCAGGGTTCATTTCACACATTATGCACAAGCAAACCACATGAGTACACAAAAGACTCTGAGGTTGAGGCTAGGCTTGGATGGATGAGAATAGAGAGAGAAATACCAGAACCCTTTGATTTGGAAAATCTGCCTACTGCATGGAGCCAACCACATCCCAGAGAGAAAAAATAAAAATGGCAAAATATGGTGTTTATGGACTTAGTGGTGTATGTTCATAGAATCATAGAGCTGGAGGGGACCTCTAGGGTCATCTAGTCCAAACCCCTGCAAAATGCAGGAACTGCACAAATACCTTCTCAAAATGTTATAGATTTGGTAGTACAAGGACATTGTTGTGCTGTATTATGCCTATGATTTTAGACGTATACCTCTACAAGCATAATTTATAAAATGGTGTTTAGGAGTCCCTGACACTGACAGCTGTTAGCAGCAGAAGATTCTTCCTAGTACATATTTGTTCATGTAATCTAACTCTCCCGTTTCTTTTTGTAATGTGTGTCAACAGTGTGACCTCTGAGTCTTTCATCTGGAACAGTGTCTAATTTCCTAGTTCTTTGCTTTAGATTATCTGTTGCATATATTTTAAATAATGTTTTAGCATATATTTTCTTTTGGGGGCTGTCCCTCTCCCTCATTGCTCCACCAATGTTGGCAATTTGGCAGTGCAATGGTAGTTCGAGAAAAGCTGATTTGTGGCTCTTTAAATGGTTTGCATCCTCAAACAACTGTCTTTTTACCGTTACTATGATATCCCCAAAGTAGATCCAAAGCAATAGGAGGAAGCACAAGAGAGATAAAGACTGATTGGCTCTAAAATCCCTTAAAACTTTTGAATATTAACTCTGAATTAAAGTCAGAATTATTGTAAATCCTTTATGTGCAATTCCTCCGAACTAGCGATATTTTTAAGGCATAGAATTGCTCCAACTCTCTGTCTTCCCTTCGATTTAGTGGAATGAGCAGGTTTATGGGGTTTTTTTTTGTGGCATGCCTTTGGACTCAATTATAATTACCTTCTGTCTGAAACATAATATTTTCTGAAGGAAAAGGAGGAAGGAAGAAATTTAAAAAGAATACTCAGGTCATAATGCTTATCTTCATACCCTGCAGTTGCATATTTTCAGTCTCAAATTGAAAGGAGTGAAATCAAAGAGGTATTTTTTAGGTTACATGTGGATTATACAACCAGAGTTTCAAATTATATGTGAAAAAATGTTTCCTTGGGAAATATAAAATCAACAAATATGGGATCCTTGAGATCCCCACTATTGCTTACTGTTTCCTCTTTCCTCCCCAACCCTGTCATCATGTGTTGCTCTCCCAGTCACAAACTCCCTGTCCCCATAGTTGAGCCTTACCTTTTAAAATACTTTTTTAAATTTAGGGTTTTAAAAGTCAGGTGTGTGAGTGTGTGAATTTTCCTGCTTTTTCTGCAAACTTGAAGTTGCCCCAAGATTCTAGAAACATTGTCCTTATCCATTGGGTTGCCCTATTGTGCATATTTTTTAATCTGTACAGTTGGGCAGCTTGAAAATTAGATAACTGAGGATCCCTATCCCTGTTGGATCCTTGGGGCCACTACAGCTTTTGTCCTCCCCTGCCCCAGCAACAAACTCCAGCAGGCCCAGCCCACCTGTTAGCTTTGGCCTGCTGCATCTTCTACCCACCACTGCAACTGCTGATGCTGGAACTGCCTTAGCTTTGTTCCCATGCATTACTGCAACCCTCTCTGGGCCCTAGCCCCTCCCAGTTTTCACTACTGGACCCACTGTCATCTCCAGGGCCTCCAAGTCACGCCCCCCCAACAACTCTGGTAGCCACAACACAGCTTCTTTCCCCCCTCACCACTCCCCCCTCACAGCTTTTAGCCTCTGCTGCCAGGCCAGTTCGCCGCAATCACTATAGCTGCTATTGCCCCTGGATCCCCCCTTCCCTGCTGCTGCCATGGGGTCTGATCACTGCAAAGCCAAATGGCTATATCAATATACGGTAGGTTAGTGGGGTTTCTGTGTCCCTGAGAAAGTGGTAGAATGCTTTGGCAATTCATGCTCAGCCTTTTTGCCCCAGTAGTCCAATAAAACAAATTGTAGTTGGCTACAAAGTGGGAGTTCTGATGGGATGATGAGATTTTTGCTATGATCATTTTTAAACCATCTGCTCAAATTTTCCTAAATAGTTTTTACAGTGTTCTGTGTATCTATTTAACTTGTCCACCTATTCCTCAGCTATGTTGTTAAAGTTTATGCAGTTTAATTTTATTGGAATTTCCTTCATATCATCAACAACTCAGCAGTATATGAGGGCAAAGGAATGTGACCTAGGAGAAGTGTGCTCCGGACAAAACTGACTGACTATATGGTATGATCTTCAAACCTACAGCACAGAACATCTTCCAGTTCAGTAGATACAATGCCCTTTCTTTCAAGCAAGGTGTCAAGCATTGATATTTCTCAATAATCAGTCTTTTGTTGTAAAATCAAAAGTTGCTTTATTGTAGAAACTCTGAAGCTTTACCAAGGACAGAATCCTTGGAACTAATGACGTATACATGATTATACTGTTACTATATAGGATTAGTTCAAAGAATAACATACAGATGCATTTTGAGTCACAGGTTCAAAGGTTAGTACATAGTATCTAGTTTACTACTAAAGAATGTAGATTATTAAAAACATCTCCGCTTCTCACACTTCTTCCAGACCTGATAAGAACTGTCTGCGTGAATGTGGGGGAGAGGCACCTCACAACCAGGCTGTAGTGTAAACACCCTTGGGCTAGATGTATTTACTATTTGCCCAATCTCTGGGAAAAAGGGAGGGAGGCAGTGGATACCAACAGTCTCCTTTCTGTCTAAGAACCCACCATTGTACTTAGAAATATGCATGCTTGACACAAGGTTGTTTCTGTCATTTCGCTGTACCTGAAAACTACACGGCATCAACACATTCAGGGATACAAGACAGAATTTCATATTTCCAAAGGCTTTTGGTTATCTGCTGTAGTACCCTTTTGCCATGTAAGTCAAGATCTCAACACAAAGGCCACTCCACAAGGGAGGCAGACACACAGTTAAATGGGTGAACTGAAGGCCACTCCACAAGGGAGACAGACACACAGTTAAATGGGTGAACTGAAGTTAAAAGGACATGAACAAAGAAAATGATGAAGAAAATGGCCACAACTGTGTCACTGGGTTGAGTTGGTGTAAGGCTTCTTTTCATTTTTTTTAAAAAAAGAAGTATTGGTGTGTGTGTTTGTGTGCAAGCGCTTACATGCATAGAAGTTATGGTGACCCCTAGTGGGGCTAGGTTTTTTTTCCAGAGAGGTAGCTTGTATTGCCTGCCTCTGTGTCCCAGCCCTGGTATTCCTTGGAGGTCTCTCTTCCAAGTACTTGCCAGGGTCTGCCCTGCTTAGCTTCCGAGATCTGATAAGACTGGACTTGCCTGGCCTATCCAGGTCAGGACCTGTGAAAAGGATTCTTGGTAACCATCACAATGCAGAAGTTAAGGAATCAAGCCTGATATGTAACTGGTGGAAATTAAATCCCTTCTGTGAAAGTAGTCCCTATTCTCCCTCAAGGGCTATTAGGCCCACTGTTCATCATAGTTTCAGTTTTATTAGTGTCAGTTTACTTTTATCCAGTCTCTAACCATGGCAAGACATCAGAGGGCCTTGGTCAGGAAGAAAGAAGATTAGGTTGTGTATGGGAGGTATAAAGTATCAGAATGCTAGATGATCATTCCCAATGCTCTATCATGAACATTGAATAGAAGCATTGATAGAAGTCTGTGTAATCCCTTCGCAAAAGAAACCAGTTTTTGGAACCTGTGAAACTAAAAAACCCCTAAAAACAAAAAGAGCCAGTCTGATGAACTTAGTCCCATCATGCTATTAACACTGTATCAAAGATGGCAAATTATCTTGGTATCTCCCAATCATATTTGTGGAATCACATGCCTGGATTCCACAAGCTCCACCCCCCCCCCATACCTTGTGCTCTCCTCATCTATTGCAAAGAGCATCGTATGCTGGAGAATTCCTCCAGTGTTAGACACTGCCAGGGCTTTTTTTGCTGGAAAATGCCCAGCAGGAACTAATTTGCATTTTAGGCCACACCCCTGATGGCACCATTGTTTCTACAGAGGAACTTATTTGCATATTAAGTCACACCCCCTGGTGCCAAGTCAGCCAGAACTGTGTTCCTGCTCAAAAAAGGCCCTGGACACTTCCATTAACACAAGACCAATGTCTTTCAAAGAACTGCAATGGAAGACTGCCTTTGTCTGCAACAGAAAGGGAGGAGAATAAGTGAAAAGAAGGTGTAAGATCCAAGCCTGAGTATGATTAAATGAAGTCCAAATTATTCCAGTATCCCACCCAAATGCATGACCATCAGCTCTGTGACACAGTGCAATCCAAACTACAATGTGTAAGTTGTACCATGTTGTACTACCAGGAGAAAACAAGAGAAGTCTTTGGAATGGCTACTCCACCAGTCCTGTTCTCCACAGTCTTTGTGCAACAAGAAAGACGGTTGCATAGTCGACAGTAACAATATGTCAGTCAATGCTGAAGGAAGATATAGTGATAACACTTATGGAACTAGACAAAAGGCCAAAATACAGGGTCAGCATCTGAATGCCAGTACAGAAGGCACACTTGCTGCAAGGGGAATAGGAATCTTTACAGCTACAGACAACTTTTAATATGCTTCTTTACCTGGAGCAAGCTAATTATATTGCAAAGCTGTATTTAATTAAAGAATGTAATTAAATAATAATTTCTCAAGTATGTTGTCATCACAGATTTTACTCTAATGAACATGAAAGCATAGAGCCATTCTCAGGATCAATGTTCTTCCTTAGCCTTCACTGACTGAAATAATTTTGTCTTCTCACTGTCCGCAGCTTCTTTCAACCTGTTAATGAATACATTGAAAAATGCCAGACCTGGACCTCGTCTCAGGGGCACTCCACTATTAACCTTTTTCTATACTGAAAATTGGCCATTTATTTCCAGTTGGTTTCCTGCCTCTTCTTAACCTATTCTTTAATACATGACAAGACTTTGCCTCTTGCACTATGGTTACTAAGTTTCTCTAAGAGTTTCTCATGAAGAATTTTTATTGCAAGCCTTTTGAGAGGCTGAATAATCCACTGAGCTATGTGTACTTAATTCAGATCTTTAAGAAAAGCCACACAGATTCCTTGGCTGTTCTTTAGGATATATGTGCATGTATGTTTGTGTTTAAAATTATTGTGACAGTCTCCCCTCTTCACCAAGTGGTCAGAAGTTCTAGGGGTTAGTGCTTGCCCAGGTGGGTTTCCTTGGAGGAGAGAGAGAGAACTGGAGACTTGAGATGTCTTTTATTTTCTTTTATGAAGGAATAGACTCACATGCCCTGCTGTCTCAGATTCTGAGAGCTCAGAAAAGCCCCTCAGCTGCCCCTGGGCTCCACCTGGTAATGCTGATCCTTTTCCTTTCTTCTGGAGTACCAACTTCTCTCTGAGTAGATAACTGCTGCCATCAAAAAATCTGAGCACAGGGGTGGAATTCTAGCAGGAGCTCCTTTGCATATTAGGCCACACCCCCTGATGTAGCCAGTCCTCCAATAGCTTACAAAAAAGAGCCTTGTAATATCTTGGAGGATTGGCTACATCAGGTGGGTGTGGCCTAATATGCAAAGGAGCTCCTGCTAGAATCCCATCCCTGTCTGACAGCATATCTTCTGCTAGATGGATTTGTACATCTAGTACTCTGTATCTGTGCTCCCATTTAAAAGCTCCTCCTAACTGCAACATCTTTGGCTTTACTCGTACAACCCAGAATTTGAAAATCTATTGCACTTTCATGCTTCAGGGATGGCAAGTGCAACTGCTGCCCTTCTCAAAGGTGGCCCGCCACTAGGTGACCCTTTATGATTACTGAGAGTACCATAGGGTTGGGCAAGGGTGCTAGGGGCACCAAAAGCAGACATTCCTGCGGTGTCCCTGTTCCCAGTGCTGTTGTACAGGTTGACCAATGCCTTGTGGTGCAGGTGTTGGGCTTGCTGGTTGGCTGCTCATGCACTTACCTGGCCAGTAGTTTCCAGCATTAATGTGCCCACTGGCTGGCTGGGAGACAGCTCAGGGCCCCTGACAGATGGCTGGCATCTCAAGGTGGCTCCAATGGGATAGGATGGGGGACAGCTCAGGTGTTGCATCCCACCCTGGCAGTGAGGGGTGCCCAAAGCTCATGGATTGGTGTTGCCTCCTCTTTTCAGCTCTTTGGAAAAGGGGACTAGATAGCATGGTGTGGGTACAGTGATGAGGCTCTGAGTATTTGAAATACAAGAAAGTTTAATAAACAACTTAAAAAGAGAACCCTAGGTCTGTGCAAGCATCTATCTGAACAAGGATAGATAGAAATGGAGAAAACATGCAATCCTTTAAACCCTACCTCTATACTTAAACTAAACAATGTTGTTGCTAGGATAAATTAGTAATCCTTGAAGTTACAGCATTATGAAAGGCTACATTCTCAATAAAACTTTGTTGATCTTAAAGGTGCTACTGGACTTCAGCTTTGTTCCATCACTACATTAGTTCTCAGAGCAGGACCTTCTCCCATCACCCCTCAGCACATTAATATGTTGTACCTAGATAAAGACTTTGTTCTTCATGGCTTCTGCCCTTCTGAGGATGGTGAACAAAGAGCAGAGAGCATCAGAGATTCTCCATGTCCAAATAATTTATAATCTTTCCTTGGGAGTCTTTCTACCTCTGGAATCAGTCTTGATCTTCCTGTGCCAAAGGAAGACAAAACACTCCCAAAACTCTAGTGTTTTTGCAGTCTCCATTCTTTTGGTGTGACTTCATAGTAAGGTGTTTTGATCATAAACCTTTTCTCTCTCTCCAGTTAAAGGTATAACTAAGCACTGTGCTTGTGCTTGGGGTTTGATGTCTCAGCCCCTAGCACCTTTCCTTTTTGTCAGCTACAAAACTGTAGTTGAGAGCTCAAGTACATTGACAGAGTGCAGTTGCAATTATGTGAATAACAATTACAATTCAATTTATTGCATTAGCACATATTGCCATAGCAACCTTAATACAATAAGATACAATAAAACTCAATTTTAAAAACCAGATATAAAATTTAAAACATCAGAAAAAATTTAACTGGTACCACACTAGTAAACTACCCAGAATAATAATAATGAACAATTAGTGTGGTGCAGTCTTCATTTTCTTTTCCATAATGCCAGTCATGAATCTTGCAACTTGGAGGGTAATATGTCTATCTCTGTCAGACAGCAAGAAGACTAGTTTCTCCTGATTTGACTTACCAAAAAGAGAAGATAAAATACGATCCAGAAACCTATTCCGTTCAATCTTAAAATCAGGACAATAAAATAGGGAGTGATAGAGGTCCTCAATGGATGTTAGGTCACAAGTAAAAACTCTTTCCTGAAAAGGAATCTGCCTAAACCGGCCTTCATTGGCCAGTATTGGCAGTAAATCAAAGCGAGCCCTCCTGAAGGCTTTCTGGTGCTTAAAGTTCGTCAAATTTACAAAATATGGGGGAAGTAATGGAAGCAACAAGGGCAGCTGGCTATAAATCACAGAAGTTTTCAGTTCACCTATAATCCCCCTATTGGCTTGGTTAGATTGGTCTATCAACCTTTGCTTAACCAAGGATTTAGCAATATCAGACCCAAGGGAGCCCAGGGAATCAACTGAAAACCCAAGCTTTGCCACTATTTCCAAAATAAAACTGTGCCACGATCTATCCTTCATTTCCCCATATGCCAAAATTAACAGTTCCGATGTCATATGGAAAATAATCTTCAACCAGAAATTAATAGCCAATTTATAGACTAAAGTTCTTACATGAGGGAGGGATAACTCCAGTCTAGTCATTGGCGAAGGTGTTGAAGGAGGAACTGCAAGAAGCCAAGCAGGTTTTAGACAGGGGCACTCTACTCTAGATCACTGCCTATTACTTCATCATCTGGTCAATAAATATACAACGCGCCCTTTCAAAAAACTATTTGTGGCATTTGTTGACCTAAAAGCAGCGTTTGATTCGATCTCGAGACCCCATTTATGGGCAAAGTTAAATAAACTGCACATTGACCCAAGGCTGCTTGCAAGGATAATAAGCCTTTATTCCGATACGAGTGTGAAGATTCGTCTTGGCCCATATGGCCAATTGTCTAGCCCAGTTAAAACAACAAAAGGGGTTCGTCAAGGGTGTATTTTGGCTCCACTTCTTTTTAACGTATACCTGAATGATATAGTTGATTTTCTTGCAGGTCCCCACTTTTTCCCTGTCAAAAGTTGGTGAGAAATTTATTTCTATCCTGTTATATGTGAAAATAAATCTGATCTCTAAAGTACAGGGCATTTTTTTACAGCTTTATTTACAAATATAAGTGGAAGCACTTTATAGGGCAACATATCCACTCTACCCAACATTAGACCCCAGGAAGAAATCCAGTATTCCAAGGTGCATCAACCCACTACCAGAAGTATCTGCTCATTTTTCTGTGTTTTTCTTTTTAAAAACCCACAAAAATTTGTCAAAGATCATTTAGACCCCAAATCCTTTGGAAATATCAGTGCTATCCCTGGAAAGTTGTACTTTTCAGACAAGTTGGGACTGGAAGCACTTACTAATATGCATTGGGAGATGTGAATTCCAGTGTACTGTGAACTTCTTGCATGTATTCTGAACAGGGAGCAGCCCACAGAAAAGGAAGAGAGAAGGATGACTTCTGTGCAGGTTGCTATCCCTTCGCATCCCACTGTTTCTGATGATCCTCTAACCTGCAGGAACAGCTTTTTCTTGATGTGGGCCATAACGGGTTGCAGGGGGGAGGGTGATTGGGGAAAGGGTCCCTTCTGTATGCCTAACAATTGCATTTTTGTTATATCCAATCCAATGTTTTCTTTTGGGTGGATGAGATATTTATAAACCATTTGTTATGTAAGTTTTGCACAATGTGGGATCTATCTGCAAGCTAGATGCAGGAAGCAAATAGACTTTTATATAATTAAGAACATAACATAAGGTTAAGGCACATCTTCAGGAAACTGACAGTAATGGTTTATTGCTGGTTTGTGTGTGAATAAATCTGTAAAATTACGTTCAAATAAGTTACCAAAGGTTATTCATGTTTTTGAGGGAGAAGTTTCAGAACAGAGAACCTAGGAATGAAGTAACAAACATCAAGTGATGGTCTTACCTCTTTTATGAGTACTAGTTTGCTCAGGTATAGAATAGACCAGGGGTGTCAAACATCTGGCCTGGGGGCTTCTGTCAGGCCCTCAGATGGCTCTTATCAGGCCCCAAGCAACTGGTTGCTTCCTTCTCCCTCTCGCTTGCTTCCTTCTGCATAACATCTTGCTTTGCAAGGCTTGCTCAATCAGACAGGAGCTGCAGAGTGGACTCTATTTTCTCCATTGGCTGAGGCTCCTCCCTTAGGGAGGAAGGGGGAAGGGAGAGCTTGCTTTGCCAGGTTGTCTCAATTGCACAGCAGAGCTACTGAGCCAAGCTTCTCTTCCTTCCCCATCCTGGTCCCCTGGGGAAGGAAGGAAAGAGCCAGAGCTTCCTTTGCCCAACTCTCTGGATCCCATGGGAGAAATACAAAGAAAGCACCAATGAGTGCCAATGTTTTAAGCATGTTTTATTTAAGATTTTTTTTTTAAAAAAAATCTTTGTGTTTGTCTGTGTCCTTTATAAAGTTTATATCTCTGCTACCTAATCACACATATGGCCCAGCCTGACATGGCTCGGCCCAACAAGGTCTCATATATGTCAGATCCAGCCCTCATAACAAATGAGTTCAACATCCCTGGAATAGACAGTTTGCATAGAGCTGAAACTGTCTATTGCAGTTGAGCCCAAAGCATTCGGTAAAATGTACAAAACACATTTGTTCTGCATTTAAAAAGAACATTTTCACTTCCTGTTTCCGGAATGGTGTGAGACGACGCGGCTGGTGGAAGCTCCGGGCGTTTTTTTTTGCCAATTAGAGTGATTTATGGACAGATAAGTGAACTAAATTTTCTTGTTTGTTATTGCAAGACCTGGTGAACAGTGGGGTTAAGACTCCTTCTGAACTTTGTGTGGGCTAAGCTGCCAGGAGCGAAGAATTTCCTACGCTTATACGGCAGGTTTCCCCCCTCCCCCCTCCTTCACAGCCGAAGCCGAAGCCTTCAAAACTACAGTAAAAGAGCTCGGGAAGTTTTTGGCAATTAGAGCGGTTTTGGACAGATAAGTGAATTAAATTTTCCTGTTTGTCATCGTAAGACCTGGTGAACAGTGGGGTCAAGTCTCCTTCTGAACTTTGTTTGGGCTAAGCTGCCAGGACTGGAGATTTCCCCACGCTTGCACGGCACGTTCCCTCCCTCCTCCCCCCTCCTTTACAGCTGATGCCTCCAAGACTACAGCAAAAAAGAAAGAAGGATACACGGGGTAGAAGGGGGGCAGAAGACGACTCTGAGGGTGAAGAGGAGACTCTAATGGCTGAGGTAGCTTCTGTATCAGAGGGCTCCTCATTGGAGAAGCTAGAGAAGAAAATAGATGCATTATCAGCACGAATGGAGTCTCTCCCGATTCAAATAACTCAGCAGCTGCAGCAGATACAGCAAATTACTGCTGAGGCTTTAAACAGAGTGCAGCAGTGTGAGGGGAAAGTAGTGGCTATAGAAAATACAGTGGCCGAACAAGCTACAGCAGCGGGTGAAACAAGGAAGGAGGTCCTTGCCCTGCGTGAGAAGGTAGACGTTCTAGAGGGGCAGTCTCGACGCCGTAACCTGCGTTTAGTAGGACTTAAAGATTTGACAGCTCGGGCCCCAGCAGAGCTGGTTGATTTTGCAAACAATTTCTTCCACCATATCCTTAAGCTCCCAGTGGAGTTCCCTTTAGAAATTGCTGACGTGGTGCGACTTATCAGACCAGGCCCAGAAGGGTTAATAAGATTCACGCTGCTGATCTCTTTTGTACGTGTGTCTACGCGTGATTTCGTCCTACGCAAGTTCCGGGAATTATCCATGGGGGAGGGCATTTTCTGGCAGGGCCAACCAGCCTCTTTTTCACTTTACCCAGATCTCCCAATTGCAATAATTCAAAAGCGTCGTGCATATAAGACAGCCAAGGAATTAGCTCGGAAATTAAAGGTGGAGAACTTTATCCTTTTTCCGTCTACACTGGTGCTGATTCGCAATGGCAGAAGAGTCCTATTTCACACCCCACAAAGTGCAGAAGACTATCTACGTGCTATTGAAGGAGAGACTGTACCAGGAACAATGGACACTTGAGGCTTGCGCCGTGAAGCATGGACAGTCTTTGGATTCTTGCAATTAAAGCCGGGTGGTGGTTGTTTCTTTTTCCTTCTTTCTTTCCTTCTTGCTTACTATCCCCACTACTCAAAACCCTTTGGTCTTTTCTCAGCTTTCCCCATGTCCTTTTTCCTGTTGGATACCCTATACTGAATGCAGATAATAGCCCCCCTCACCTCCCTCGCATGGGTCCTTATAATGGTTTTCCTCCACGCTGTTTCTAAGTTCTTTCTAAGTGCTAAGGTGGAAGACACTAAAATAAAGTTTTTCTTTTTTTCCCCCTTTGCATTAAGTTGACTAGGTGATCTGGCTTCTTCTATATACAAGACCTGCTAGGACCCTGGACATATTCCGCCTGGGGTTTCCATGTTGGATCTGTATTAATATCAGGGGGACAATAACTAATGACGTGGTGACGTAAAACCCTATTTGTTTGGTCTGGTTAAAGGAATGTAATTTATAGTTTCCTGGGCACCTGATTATCCCTCCGTTTATGAAGTCCTGATTAACGTAAGAAGGGTTCAACTCTGAATTGGGTGGCTGCGTAATTTTAAAGGCTTATAGAGGATCTGTTTATATGAATCCCACCATGGCAATTGTTTGCAATTATGCTTTTGAAGGTAATCCTGAATGCACTCTCCAGCTGGGTTGTTAATGATGTAAAGTCTTTAACCCAGTAACTTACCAACACTCATTAATTAATGGATGGCAAGTGGGAAATAATTCAGTTTGTGATTATTGTTTATTAGGTCTGTGCTATAGATGAATTATTTCTTTGAATTTCTTATGTAGATTTGGTTGTCAACCATGTGCTGGAGGCTAGGCAGGAGAGACCTTCAATGATATATGCCCAATGGTTATTCTAGAAATACTTGTTAATTAATGATAATTAATTAATGATAAGACAAGGTTATGCAAGTCTTGAAGAGAATGTAAAGGGAAAAGCAGGCTATTTAGGGTTGGTTAGCTCATATAAACGGAATACAAACCTTATATCAGCTTAATGCAAGAGCCAGGAGGGGTTGAGGGCAAGATGTGTGAAACAAGGGAATTTGCAGGATGTTAATTTCAGGGTAAACTTTGTACTGGCATGGCTGGATGTTGAAGGGAATGAGGAGATTCAATTTGTCTGTGTATTAGGTGATTAAGTAGGATGGAGATGGGCCCATAGAGGTCTATTAGGGACCCTAGAATTTGTTACAGTACAGACCAAAGAGAGACTACTGATCTCTATGATTTGAGTAGATTAATGGTTTTTTTTTTTTTTTTTTTTAGCCCGGGGCGATTGCCTTTTTTAAAATTTTTTGCTTTGTTCTGGATTCTAACATGGAAGTTGGAAGAATAGGTGGGGGCAGTTACCCTCCAAGGCGTAGGTTCGCCATGGAGGGGACTTATACACGGGGTGCAGTAGCATTGCCAAGATGGTATGGGAGGAGGAGGATTGCTCTCTGGCCCCTGGCCGAACGACCAGAGGTTGAACTAAGATGTCAGTTAAAGTAGCATCGCTTAATGCACGCGGCCTCAGAGACCCTAAGAAGAGAGCGATAGTTTTAAGGACTCAGGTCCTTCGGAATGCGGACATAGTATTAATCCAAGAGTCTCATATTTTGGACAATGAAAGCTCCTTGCTGGCTAAATTCCAAGGTGACCAGGTCTACACTTCAGGATATGAGAGGAATGCTCGCGGTGTCGCAATAATTATTCGTGGACGCTTGGGCTGGAGTAACTTAATGAAGATTTCTGATCCCCAGGGACGCTACATTGTTCTAAGCGGCTTAATGTATGGACAAAAGGTTGCCTTGGTAAATTTTTATGGATCAAATAAGGATGATCCTGCCATTATTAAGGATGTGGTCTCTATTCTAATGAAAGTGGATTTCGAATGGATAATTATGGGCGGAGATTTTAACTTAGTCCTAGATAATGAAAAAGATCGAAGCACCAAGTCAGATCTAAGGTCCCCAAGGGCTTGGGCAGCGCTAACAGCAGCAATGAAGGAGTTAGGCTTGGTAGACGTGTGGAGAGAACAGCATAAAGACCAAAAAGGGTTTACTCACTACTCGCACGTCCACCAGAGTATGGCAAGGATTGACTACTTTCTGATTTCGAGGTCAAGGTTTCACCTGGTCACGAATTCCCAAATCTGCCCATTTTCCTTCTCGGATCACCATGCTGTTACCATGGAACTGGATATGAGAAATCGGATTGAGAAGAAGTCTACATGGTACTTTAATAACTCACTAGTTAATGATCCAGTTTTTTGTGCGCAGATGGAAAAGGAGATTCCACAGTTCTTCCAGAGTAATGAAGGATCGGTGGACCACTACTTAACCATTTGGGAAGCATTTAAAGCAGTGATGAGAGGTCGTATAATTGCGTATGCCACAGCAAAGAAACGAGAACGAGCCCAACGGGAGGAAGAGCTAGAGATGTTAATTAAAGACCTATGGGAAAAGCACTTTCAGAATCCGTCTCCAGCCCTCTACACGGAAATTCAACAGTTAACTTTTCAGCTGAATTTGCTCAAGTCGCGCAAGTCTGAACTTATATATGCCCAGATAAAACACCAGTATTGGGAGTTCGGCGAAAGGCAGGGGAAAATATTAGCCTCAAGGTTAAAGGGCCAACAGGAAGAGAGATGGGTAACTCAGATTAGTGATGACAGGGGAGGCGTTCATGCTACACCTTCTGGAATAGCAGACCAGTTTCGCCTCTTTTACCAAGAGCTGTACAAGGGTCATGTTAAAGAGGTAGATGACAAACAGGACGCCTTTATACGTCAACTTGACTTACCACAACTGTCGGAAGAGGCTCAAAGGATCCTCTCAGCTCCCCTAAGATTGGATGAGGTAACGGCTGCATTAGAATCACTTCGACATGGTTCAGCCCCGGGGCCAGATGGGTACTCTCCGGTCTGGTATTTCCGATTCAGGGATATCTTAGCTCCTAAGTTGCTGAAGACATATCAAGCAATTTTTGACAAAGGTATGCCTTCAAAAGAATTTAATGCGGCTTGGATTACACTGATTCTTAAACCGGGGAAGCCCGCATATCTCTGTTCAAGCTATCGCCCAATATCCTTGTTAAATGTTGACAACAAGATACTGACGGCTATATTAGCACAACGCCTTCAATCAGTAATAGCTTCGGTGGTGAACAGAGCTCAAACAGGCTTTATCAGAGGTCGCTCGGGAGCTGATAATGTTCGGTTAATTACTGACTTAATAGCCACTTATAATGAGAAGCCGGAATCTGCGTTTCTAATCTCTATTGATGCTGAGAAGGCATTTGATCGTGTGGACAGAGGGTTCCTGAGGAAGACGATGACATACCTGGGCTTTCCGGAAGAATTCCTTCGGTGGACCCAGTTGATATATCAGAATGCGACCTCGAGAATTAGAGTCAATGGAGAGCAGTCTGGAGTAGTCGATCTGGCATGCGGCACAAGACAGGGGTGTCCGCTTTCCCCACTCCTGTTCAACATCTGCATTGAGCCTCTCGCCCAGGCGGTGCGCCAAAGGACGAACATATATGGTATGAAGCACGGTCTCAGCGAATTTAAAATTCTGTTATATGCAGACGATGCCCTTTTGATGGTGACTGAGCCAGAGTCCTCTTTTCCAGCAATTATTAAGCTTACTGAAGAATTCGGCCAACTTGTAGGCTACAAAGTGAATTGGGGGAAAACTGAGGTACTCCAAGTGGGCGGTAAGAAGATTCCTGAGGCAGTTGGAAGGCGGTTTAGACTTCAGGAGGACTCGATTCAATACTTAGGAATACAAATTCCCAATCGAAGTCAAAACTTAGTGGGGATGAATTTTAGAAAGCTCCTGGAGAAAACACAAGCTGACTTCACCCGATGGAAACCCATCCCATTGTCATTGTGGGGTAAAGTGAATGCCCTTAAGATGGTTACATTCCCCCGCTTCTTTTATGTTCTCCGAGGTCTCCATCAGTATATTCCGCAGAAGTGGTTTAAAAGAGTCAATACTCTAATAACAAACTTCTTGTGGGAAGGGAAAAGGCCACGACTTTCCTTGGCTAGGCTCCAGCTCCCAATTGATCAAGGTGGCTTTGGTATGCCAGACTTAAGTGTATACCATAGGGCCTATATGTTGGCAAGTGTTAGTAAGTGGAGGCAAGATGTAGGGAAGGAATCTCCAGACTGGGTGGCCCTCGAGGCTTCAACAGTGGCCCCTCTTTCTACGCTAGAGGTTTTGGGTTCGAAGCACTACCAAGGGGAAGTATTGCTTCCAGCAATTCAGGCCACCAGGCGATTATGGCAGCTAATAGGGTCCAAGCAAGGCTTTAACGCCTTCTTACATGGATCAATGACTCTTTGGGGAAACCCAGAATTGAGGATCGGAGGGTGCCAAGTGGTTTGGAAGGGTTGGATTGAAAAAGGGATAACAACTCTTGATCATCTACGAGACCCAAACAGAGAAGAATTCTGGACATTTAAGGAGCTTCAAGACAAGTATAATCTTGAATCTAACCAATGGCTACATTATTACCAAATAAAGATGGCGCTGACGCAGCTGCTGGGTCCGGATGCCTTGGCTGCCCCTGATCCACCATCCCTTTTAGCTGTATTAAGGCGGACATGGCAGCAAGATAATCCAGTGCAAGCCCTGTACACGTACTTTCGATATGGGACGCAACAACAACAGTTAATTGAAGAATTACGGGTAAAATGGGCAGATGAACTGAACCTTAGTATTCTACCATTCCAATGGTTCACAATCAACAGGGCGATCCGAAAAGTTTCTAAAGATCAACGCTTGATATTAATTCAGCAAAAAATTCATTTCCGTATTTACTGGACACCTGTTCGACTACACAAATTTAACCTCTTGACTTCACCAGCATGTTGGCGATGCCAGGGAGGTGAAGCGGGGCTAAGTCACATGATTTGGTCATGCCCGGTGCTGCTTGATTTCTGGGGCGATATACTCAGGTGGATAAACCGCGTATTGGGAGGTCAGCACAGATTCACAGCCATGCAAGTTCTTTTAAACCACTTCCCGTCAGCATGGGTGTTGTCTCGCCCACAGCGATATTGGGGATTTCGGGCACTGATGACGGCAAAGAGGATAATCATGCAGATGTGGAGAACGGAATTTTCAGGAACCGTAGCGCAATGGCTGGAGGACATGCTGCGATTGGCGGTGGATGAAAGGCTGGTCTACCGACGAATGATGCAACAACAACAATTCGAGGACATTTGGGCACCGTTTTTGGCGGCTGTCAATAATTTACAGGGTCCGGGATGTGAATTTGAACATAGTTCCCTCTAGGCTGTGGGGGCCAAGGTGGTCCAGAGAGCTATATCAAGTATTAGGCATACAATAGGCAGAGATAGATAAGTATGGGCAACAAGGGTGACGGGTCACAGGGTGCTGGATGAGTGGATAATTGTGAACTACGTAATTTTTTGTTTGTTTAATTGTTAAATATTTATTATTACTATGGATCTGTTACATATACTAATTTCAATAAATGATGAATATATAAGGGGAAAAAAAAAACATTTTCAAGGACAAAAGACTGCAAGGTCATGGAATTCTATTCCAAATATTTAAATTAGGACTTAAAAAAATCTTTATGTAAAGAAGTCTGCTTACAGACCCATTTTCTAGTTCATACGTTTCAGAGTAGAGTGTGGCATAATGTGCCTTTGTTGACTTTTATTGAGCAAAGCACAGACACTGCAGCAATGGGAAGAACTTCTTTAGCGTTTTTGCAATAAACGGTTCTCTAGTTTGAATGAGAAAATAATATTGACGGTTGCAAGTCAATATTTTCTTCGTTGCCACTGTTATCTTGCTGTAATGCTTATACTTGATCACTGTGTGCCACTATAGTTCTCTTACTTCTACGTACAAAGACAGCAAACAACAGAAGTGTAGTATCTAAAAAAGGCAGTGGAAAAAGAAAAGCACCAAGCAAAGAAGTGTCTTGAACTCTTATTTATCTGCAGTAAGGTGGGATGTAGCATTCTGGTTCTCAAAATGGTAGCATGCATGCACCATACACTAACACAATGCCTCACAAGATGTCAGAAGTGAAAAACAGCAAGTTATCCTGTGCGGGTAATTGCAAAACAGTTAAAAGTGGAAGGAATGTTACCTTGCTCATGTGCTCCAGCCTTATTTTTGCTCCCTGTGTTCTCAAACATTCTCAGCTATGTATTTATGAAAATTTTTAGACTTAATGCAGGATATATCCATTAAAACAGAAAACAAATCAGAAATAAAAATAGTCAATTTTGGGTACAAATAACGTTTGTTTCAAGATCAAGCTCTCAGCAAATCATTAGTCAATAGGCACAGGCAAATACTATGCGGATTTAGGGGTGGGTCTTATGGACAAAAACGTCTACTTAACATTCAGAAGGTGATGGAATCTATCATTGGCATCTCCACTTAATAGATCAGGTTGTAGATGATGTGAAAGTCTTCTACCTGAGACCCCAGAGAGCTACTTTCATTCAGAGTATAAAATACTAACCTTGATAGCCAGACTTAGTGTAAGGAAGCTCCTTGTGCTTAATCTATGGAACTCGTTTCTACTTTTACAACAAAATTAGCACATGAAATGAAAACAATAAATCTTTTTCTGCAAAGTGGCAATTCTGTTAATGGGTTTTCAGTGTCCTCAAGAATTATGATCCTATTGTCTAAGATAGGTGATAGCCTCCAAATAACAAGGGAAGTCAGACAGCCTTAAACAGTGTGAAGACACAAAGAAATAGCTGTGCGCTTGGGCTGCTAGATTTAGCAATGTGGCTTTAAAATTAAGAAGTACTAATTTACATAAAGGATGTATTTTGATAGTTCTTTATTGTTGTCTGGACATAGGCCTTATCCAGGCTCAGTCTCCCCTACCAAGGCCATGGAGCTGAAATACTTTAACTTGCCTATGGCCTAAGGAGGGAAGGAGGAAAAAAGCTCTGCAAAAGTAGCAACTAAAGAGAGCCTTCTTTTGGCCCCAGCTGATAATGTCATCAGCCAGTACCAAGGAATAGACTGTTTCCTAGAGAATCACTTGGGGCTGGCCAGCAGCTAACTAAAGAGGGCCACCTGGCTTAAGGAAACAAATGTGGCTGGACTAGACCCAGGTGCAGGGCAATTGGGAAGGGTGTCTGATTGGCTCCTTGAAGGTGAAGGAGGTGGGACAAAGCCAGTAGGTAGAAATAAAAGCAAGGCTCCATAGGCAGGTACAATGCTGGATGGTGTTCTGGGGGAGAAGAGGAAGGATTTGGCCCCCAATTCTGATGCTTAAGAGGAACGAGTGGGAGAAGAAAATGATGGAGAAGAAAATGATGGTGGAGAGGGCATTGGAACTCTTACAAGGGGGTGCTTACAACTGTTTTTCTTAAATGGTTCCTCATGTGCTACAGTGAACAACAAAGTGATTTAAAATATGAGAGGTATTACTAGAAAAGGCTTAATAAGCTTGGTGAGTGCTTGCAAAAAAATTGGAGCAAACTCCCATGTTCTGTATTTTTTTAGTGGAAACTCTCAAGAATTGTTGCTCCATATCAAATTTTTTCTATCAAACAAAATGGTCTGTTCTCATACTGCCTATTGGCTAATACTGAACTAATTTTATTCCAAAACAACAATTAGAGACCTACTGACATCCTTTGTTGAAACAATACCTGTGGGGAGGGGACCTACAAATCAATATTCTGCAGCAGGATTTATTTATTTATTTTATTTATTCTATGACTTGTATCCCGCCCTTCCCATAAAAATGGCTCAGGGTGGCTCACAGCAAACAATAAAACAGAGTTTAAATTAACATTACATTATATAAATATAAGATTGTGATGAGAGGCAGGAGAGCAGCAGCTTGGGCTTATGCCCATCAGGAAGAAGGGGCTGGGGGGGGGGTCATCAGGCAAACTTCGTAACCATAACAAGGGGTACCAGGCCCCTCAGTGTAACCCTTGTTGCCTGCTGCTGCTGCTCAGACTGGTGGCAGGGTAGGGAAAATGCTGGCATTGCGTGTGGCATGTCTCTCGGGAAAGTCCAGAACTGATATCAAACAGTTCTGGGAATAGTCAGAAATTGTATTGTTTTACCACAGAGCTTTGGGTAATTCCTGGAGTGACATGACATCACTTCCAGTTTTTCCAAGAAATGTCAGTATGGTGTGTAAGAAAAAGCCCCCTACTTTTCATACACATGGACATCATGATCACCAGTATGGTTGCCAGGGTGCCTGGAGTTTTGACTCGCACACATCTGCTCTAAGAAGTGGACTTTGCCCACATTTTCTAAGGCTTATGTGAACACTATAAGCCTCAGCTTTGCAGCAGCATTCTACATCTCTGGATGGGTGTTAGCCAGAACTACAGACGAGCTTCCAGCCACTCCTCGCATGCACAATCTTGGCTGTTGCAGTGGAAGAAGCCACGCCACCATGGACGGTACAGGCAAACAGTTTCCAGCCTGTTTCCATGAGCCAAAGGCTAACACCACCAGAATCCATCTTGTTTTCCTGACTCCATTACAGCAAAGCAAGAGACTCACGTATCCAACAGCTGCTTCAACTTCTGCATAAGGCAATCAAGCTTATCTTAGGCATGTATCCTGCCAGATTGCCTAAGCACACCTGTGGGGAGTTGGGTCACAGGTTATAAGGACTACCTTGAGCCCTTAGGAGATGGGAGGTACAGGGGGGAAGGACAGGTGGTCAGCTGTTACATGACCAATGCGTGCTGGATTCCTGTATCTGTAAGCCCAAATGCCCTCAAAAGAGGTTGGGGAATTGGCAGGTGGGCACCTTTGGCTTAAAGGGACCTAGAATCTATGTATACAGGATTCCACTTCCAGAAATTATTGCTAAATTTACCAAGGACACTAATTAAGTAAAACAATTAAAAATTTATTACAGAAATTATAGAACATACATACAAGGTAATGGATACATACAACACACATACAGTCCTAATAAAAATAGAGAGAAATGCATAGAGATAACATAAGGATGGACAAACAGGGTGATAATTACCGATTACGGTAGTCTTCAAGGAAGGCTCCAATGGCGACAAACGAGGACTATGGGGGAAGGGACCCTCAACTGGCCAAGGATTGGGAATTATCTAAACAGCAGGAATGGGGTACTGCCAGATGCCCCCACATGGTCCTGCTCCCAAGCTCCTACCTTACCATTCTTGAACCCCCAAAAGTTGCCCACAACAGATGCCCACCTCCTTGAAGTAAAAATATCTCTGTGTCCTTCATTTTTATACTTTCTATATTGCCACCTGAGTGCTAAACTTAAGCACAAGAGTACTTAACATGAAAATGCACCCTTAGTTATGATAGTTACAAGAGTACCTTGTTAGACAAAAATACAAGTGCAGTCTACGAAGCTTGCAATATTCCATCCATTTCCACTGCTTTTTAACCGAATTATTGAAATATAAGTTTATGCTACAATTACCCTTTCAATACAAATGATATATCCTTTTAAAATGGTTGCAGATATTTTATCCCATGCTAAAGAAAGCATATTAAAATCTGTAGCTGAACAACTAATGCTCTGAGGGACAAATTATCATATACATATTGCATCCTGAGTGCTATACTTGAGAAAATTAAAAGTCTCACAGTGGATGATGCAGAATGCTAAGTGATGGTTATTTTAGTCCTCATTTTTTCTATGATGGATTTATGCTGATAACACCACTTACATTTGCAGATTCCCAGGGCCAAACCACACACCTTGCAAAATCTGCATTGAGGAGCTAATGTATCCACTCATGGCAGTGTTATGTACAACAAGAATGCAAAAGATATACTGGCAGTCTTACATAACAAAGGATAGGGAGTCTAATCTAGCCTCTGATGTGCTGTTTTGTTTTTTAAAATTCTGACTTCTCTCAGAAAATTTTAAAGCTGTACAGAATAAGATTATTTAGAAGTATTTTTTAAAGTAGTTCAAGCACAGTGGAAAACATCACATAAAATCAATGTTAACAACAAAAACCAAACCAGATAGGTTTGTCAATCCTGAGCTGGGGACAGGGGATCCCCTAGTTTGGAGGAGCTCCCCCTGCTTCAAGGTCATCAGAAAGCAGCTGTATGGGGGGGGAGGGAAATGTCTGCTGGTCACTCCATTATTCCCTATGGAGACCGATTCTTAAATATAATGGAAAATTGATCCATGGGTATCTGGGGCTTGGGGGGGGGGGTCTGCTCTTTGAGTTAGAGTCACCAAATTTTCAGCATAGCATCTGATGCCTCTTCTAAAAACATCCCCAAAGTTTCAAAAAGTTTGAACAGGGGGTCCAATTCTATGATCCCCAAAAGAAGGTGCCCCTATTTTTCATTATTCCAAATGGAGGGAAGGCATTTAAAGGGCATGCGGTCCCTTTAAATGTGATGGCCATAACTCGCTTTGACATTCAGTCATACTTGTCACATTTTTGCTCCAGGATCCACCCCCAAAGTCCTCAGATATTTCTTGAGTCAAACCTGGCAACCCTAAAATCAGATAAGATACAGGAAATTAAAGCCGCCAAAGGCAAAGAAAACAAGAATCAGCTGATTTCTGACTCCCTGAATTTAACTCCCTGAATTTGGCAGGTTTTCATCCATCTAGAGAAACCAGCAGATAAAGGACCAAGCAAATTGCCCAAGGGAGGGAATTCTAAGAGAAAGGAGGGCTATTAATGCTAGGATTGCCAGATCTAGGTTGGGGAACTCCTAGAGATTTGAGTATACAGCCTGGGGAAGACAGGGACCTCAGTAGGGTACAATGCCATAGTCTTCCCTCCAAAACATCCATTTTCTCCAGGGGAACTGATATCTGTTTTTTGTAGATGAGCTGTAATTCTGGGGGATCTTCAGGTCCTACCTGGAGGCTGCCATTCCTACTTCCATTGTTGCCTGAGAATGAGTTGGCACTCAGGCTAGGCCTTCTTCTCCTGATTTCACAGGTTATGTGGGAGCAGGCACCCCTCCAGAGTCACTAGACCCTGGTTGTACTAGGTCAATCCAGCACTATGGATTGATCCAAGAAACACTTTGATAGCCAGGGCTGTCAGCAGCCTGGAGGGGGAAAAAAATGCGGTGCCCCTTGAACACAGTGTGGAAATGAGCAGCTGATGCTTTTCAACTGGCATGGAGAGAAAATACACCACCAAATGATATTTGATTAAAACTTCTATTATAGGGACAGTTCTAATCCTGACCAAGAGGAAAAGGAGAGATACATAACTGGTGTCATGAGGAAAGCTGAATACCTACCCAACTCTGTCATGGAGCAATTTTTTCTCAGCCCTGTTTTGATATTGGAAGTGAACTAGGCTGAAGAGAAAAGTGCATGAAGCAATATAGTAAAATGAAGTAAGGAGCAGAGAGTAAGATTTTTATCCCTGACCTGTGCACATCTCTCATCAGACTCCTGCTTTCTATGTGTATGTACATATATGTAACAAACTAACTGGCAAGTTAGTTTGTTCCTCCTTATAGCCTGATAATATGAGGATAAATGAGAGAAGTCTTTATGATGGAGAATTAAAATAATATTTAATAAGTGTCTTCTGTTTCATGAGTGACAGTGAAGGGGAAGTGGTTACAAGTCATTTCTCTTATCTCCCCCCCCACCCAAAAAACCCCCACCTTGGAACTCCATAAATAAGACAGGTAAAATATCTCAGAATATATTGTATTTCTTCAAGAACAGATACGTTTCAGTTTCACATAAATGGAGGGGAAAGATGAGATACTGAAAGGCTAAGCCATGGATGTCATGGCTTGTCCAGGTTTATCCAATAGTAAGAGCTATTTAAATCATTTTTTCCCTCAGTGTGCTTCTTGGGTTGACTGAAACGGAACTCAAATCCTGGATGGGAAAGGTGGTACTAGCAAAGTTGGCTTTATGAGCAAGAAGAGACTGGCTAGACAGAGATCCAGAGAGCAAATCAATTTTTAACACTTCTGGAATCTATGGCCTATTATACGTGCAGTTTATTGCTGATTTTTCACTGAGGTCAAGTCATGTGGCTTGAATTTTTTGATTACTGTTTGTGTGCTCCATGCCTTTTTTCCCCTCTCAGTTTTTTCCCCTCTCAGTAATGGAGCAGCACTCCATTACAACTGCATTACAGAGAGAATGTCCAAAAAGCTGCACCATCATAGCTTTTCACTCACTTTATATTTTATTTGATTTATATCCCGCCCTCCCCTAACAGGTTCAGAGCGGCTAACAACCGATAAAACAACATTGAAATATAAAACTTAAAACAATACTATACAATGAAATAATCAGTGAGATTACAAAATTAATAACCAGCAACTATCCAAGATCTTTAATGGTTATAGTGCTCATGATATTAGTACAGTGGTGTCAGCCAAGACTGTCAGTTCTGTGGTGTGGCAGCTGTCTCCCATTATTCATTAAAAGCAAGACAAAAAATGTTCAGTCTTGCAAGCCCTGCAGAACTGTGGGAGGTCCTGCAGGGCTCTGAAGTTATTGAGGAGCATGTTCCTCCACATGGGAACTGCCACAGAGAAAGCCCTGGTCCTGGCTGTAGTCTGGGGATCATTAAAAGATTCTGAGATCCTGAATGCAGTGTTCTCTGGGGTACGTGTGGGGAAAGGCAGTCTGGAAGGTAAGTAGGTCCCAGGCCACATAGGGCTTTAAAAGTTAAGACCAGCATCTTGAAACAAATATCTCTGGTCAATTTCACTCCTCACTGATGATCCCCCCCTCAAAAAAAAAAAAAAAGTATGCAGGACTGAAATCCATTTTTCTTGCCCCAGAAATTCTGCCATCTCTGGCATACCCCAACCAAATTAATACCAGCCAGAGGACATAGCCCCCTGAACAACCTTTTTAATTTTTTCTAATCAAGTACAATTCATGGTTGTCGCAACACTAATACGGGCAGTATAGTTCTCCAGTAATTCCATATAGATATTGTGGTCAGAAGAAGATGAGCTATTAAAACATGCAGTATTAATACCTAGGCTGCATGTCATCATGCTTCCTTCAAACTTTACTTTGAGTCTGAACTAATTGATCCAGTGTCTGCTTTAAGACATTTTTGGACTTTTGCACTGTACATTGTAGACTGTATCACTTTGGTTTTGTTTCCAGCATGGGGTATCCTTCATATTGCAACTGAAGATATTGTTATAAAATAAGAGATTTGCAAAAAGTTACTGTGTGTTGAACATTATTATTATTGAGATTTGTTGTATACACAGTGGTTTTTCAGTGTTTTACCAACTTGTGCATTGTGTACATCCTGTTGTTGTTGACCAAGCAGAGATTGCAAGGATGAATCTCTTTCCACACAGCCCTGATCCTAATTGTGGCTTCATGCCCAATTTTCTTTCTAGACACGAATGAGGTCTGAGATCTTAGTTATGCTTGTTTTGCCCCTTGGTTTGAGGGACTTCCTTGCAGCTATTAGAATGGCAGCATAAATCTATTTCTCTAGTGATCAGGATGGGGGCTGTCTTAGACAGCTGGGAAGAAGCTCTTCCTGGCAATAGGCAGAATCAAAACCTTTAGAAACTCTATAAGAGGAGTTCTGTTCCTGGCTCTTAGTTTGCTCTTGTCTCACAAGGGTAGGTCATTTCCCCACACTCCTACAAAGTGCTGAGGCTCTCAAACTTTACATTCTTTACCACCACCACCATCCTCACAACCTCAGTTAGGAGGAGCTTGGGCCTGAGTCTACTGCCAAGTGTTGTGGTGAATAGGGTTGCCAAGTCCAATTTAAGAACCAGCTGGGGACTTTGGGGGTGGAGCCAGGAGACATTGGGGTGGAGCCAAGATCAAGGCTGTGACAAGCATAATTGAACTCCAAAGGGGGTTCTGGCCATCACATATAAAGGGATGGCACACCTATTCAATGCCTTCCTTCCATAGGAAATAATGAAGGATAGGGGCACCTTCTTTTGGGGCTCTTGGTCCAATCATTTTGAAACTTGGGGGATATTTTGGGGAGAGGCACTAGATGCTGTACTGAAAATTTGGTGCCTCTACCTCAAAAAACAGGCCCCCCCCCAGAGCCCCAGATACCCGTGGATCAATTCATGATTTTCTATGGGAATAAATCTCTATAGGGAATAATAAGAGTTCCCAGCAAACATTTCCCTCCCCTCCCCCCGCTTTCTGATAACCCTGAAGCGGGGGGGGGGAGGGCCTCCAAACCGGGGGATCCCCTGCCCCCACCTGGGGATTGGCAACCCTAGTGGTGAATCACCTCCCAAAGCACATTACAGTGAATATTGATAATGTGTACATTTGTGTTTTGAGACTGTGGGGTACTGGTTGTATTGCTAACCTCTCAGACTACTGTTTCTGAAAGCCCTCCCTGCATAGGACAGTTGTAAGGATAATCAAAATCATGTGTGTGAAGCAGCTTGAAAGGACACTAAACAAATGCTTTATCATTGCATTATGCATTATTATTATCAGCCACTAGAAGAAAGAAATCTCTTCGAGTTTTAAAAAGGCAGATAATACATAGTTTTTGTTATATCTTGAAACGTAAGCTAATGTCCCACATGGCGATCGCTACAGAGGCGACCAAGGGAAACCCACTGGTCCCCGGATGTAGCTCGCTAGACGCTCCGCCCATCAAGATCTGTGGTGGGAAGCTTGAATGGCCAGGATTGGACTGGTCAGACTGGGGGGCAGTTCCAGGGAATGTATATAAGTGGGACCTGGCCCGCGTGTTCTCTCTCTTGTAATGTACCACCGAATAAAGCATGTTGCCTTCAGTTTTGTGCATCTTCTTTTCTTATATATCAAAGCAATTACATTGAAGATAATGAAATATTGCAAGCACATGACTGAGGCACAGAGGTTTTTAATGATTTAAATCCAGGCTGAACAACAAGATGAACAATTAAACTGGAACCCCACAAAACTCTGACACAAAATCAATAGAATTCAGGAGACTGTTTTAAAAAGTAGGCTTGAAAATGGTTGTAGACTTGGAAATGGTTGCCTTTGATGCTGCCTTTGTGGGAATAGTGTGTAAGCATAGACCTGCTCTTGCTTGTGACAGAGATCAACAATGTTGTGCTGGAACAGTGGCAGAGACTCTGGAATGTGGAAACAAGCTCAATATTTTACCACCCAGCAGCTAGCAGAGTTTGCAGCTATAATGTTTCAGGTAATCTCTCCATCATCTGCGTAATTGTTTTCTGCATTTTTATCTCCAGTCTGAGTTTCTTCATTCTTTCATCATGACAGTCAGGAACTACAGTTTTAGCTGACTGTCCTGAGGCATGTTTGACAAGGTGCTTTCAAAAACCTGAGCTGTGCAATCTCTGTCTTCTCTTACTAGCTTCAATTTGTTGTGAATAAGGAAAGGCTTCCCCCCACCCTGTTTGTTTTTAAAGGCTACAAGATTCAGAGGGATGTGCTGGATGTCTTTGAGGCCTGAGAAAAGAAGGCTAATGGTGGCTGCTGGAAGACTCTTTTTAAAATTCTAAATAAATCAGGTCAGTATTCCTTATGTCCTGAAGGAACTCAGATTCTTTTGAGGGGCTAGTTGCAAGGTTCTTGCTGTTCATATGCTATGTGAGAACCGGAAGAAAAGAAGATCTGTCAGGGTAATTGCTCTCTTGTTATGTACCGAGACCAGCTAGATGGTATTAAGACTGTGCTGATCGCTGTGACACATTCTGACTGAGCATTAAGTGGACCGGCCCTAATTTAGAAAAGGGCTTGTGGGCCCTGTGTAAGCCAAAATGCCCTCAAAAGAGGTTGGGGAATTAACAGGTGGGCACCTTTGGCTCTGTATGTCAGAGAGGATATACATCTCACAGAGGTCTGAGAGGAGCAGAGCAGCTCTGATAGCTGAGACAACTGGAGAAATTGCTGAGAATTTCTGAGTTTTGAAGGACTTCATTCTGAGGTTTGTGGGGCTGCCTAAAATTCTGAGTTGCGATAGCTGGGGAACTGCTGTTTGTTTGATCTTTGTTTGCTCTTTGTTTGGTTGAGTGGGCTAAAGGAGAAAGAGATTGAGAGTGATTGCTGCTGATTGCTGAGGAGTGCCTCTGCTCCACCCTCTTTGCATTTTAAGCTGCACCTTGCCAAAGGGCTCTTGGCCTGTGGCTCTTTGCCTAGGGGCTCCCTAAGGACCAGGAACCCAGATCCCTGATTTCCTTGTTCTCCCAATAGGGTAAGTTCCCAATAAGGTAAGTTAAGGTAAGGTAAGTTGACCCTCCAGAAGGGAGCCACTTAAACAAACAGCATTTAAAGAGGACTGTATATTTTTATATATATCATGAAGATAGAATGCCAGCAGGGGGTTGGGGGCTTTCCAGTGTTTTGCCCTGAGTGTCACATGTATGACTATCTGCCCACAGGACAGAAGTCTTGGGTGTGTGCTCGATGCAAGGAGCTCCTGGTCCTCAGGGAACGAGTTCGTACCCTTGAGGACGAGGTGACTGCCCTGGAGAAGCAGAGACGGTCAGTTAGGTACTTGGGGAAGACTCTCGGGGGCGTATTAGATGAGCCCCGCTCTGAACGTAGCAGCCCCGTTGCTGCCAGAGAGCGTGAGGGTCGAGAGGGAACAGGGCACCGTGCTGAGGATAAGGGGATGCGCCCTCAGAAGGGACCTCTTCTTCGGTTGGTGAGCGGGAATCCTTTCGTGCCAAGGAACCATCCCTGAGCAGGGGGAGAGGGGGGGGGGTTGGTAGTTGGTGATTCGATCCTTAGGCAAGTAGCTGGGTGGCGAAACCGCGTACTGACCGTATGGTGACTTGCCTGCCTGGTGCGAAGGTAGCGGACATTACGCGTTTAGTAGATAGGCTGATAGACAGTGCTGGGGAGGAGCCTGTGGTCGTGGTGCATGTTGGCACCAACGATGTGGGGAAATGTAGTCGTGAGGTCCTGGAGGAAAAATTTAGGCTGCTAGGCGGGAGACTTAAGGCCAGGACCTCCAAGGTAGCCTTCTCAGAAGTGCTACCTGTTCCACGTGCAGGGCAGGAGAGACAGGCACAAATTAGAAGTCTCAATGTGTGGATGAGACGATGGTGTAAGGAGGAAGGGTTTAAGTTTGTTAGGCACTGGGATGCATTCTGGAACAAGCGGGAACTGTACAAAAGAGACGGTCTCCACTTGTCCCCGGATGGAACCAGGCTGCTGGTGCTTAAAATCAAAAAGGTGGCAGAGCAGTTTTTAAACTAAATCTTGGGGGAAAGCCGACAGGAGATGAAATGTCTCTGGTTCGGGAGGACTCATCTCAAAGAGATGAAGGGTTGGCTTCTATTTTTCTACCGGGTAACGGACCAGAGTTGTCCACTGTGAAGGTGACAAACAGTATGGACTGTCTGCCAGAGTCTCGAGGCGGCAGGAGGAAGGTGGCGGGCCTAGCTTGCCTGGGAAATTATAGATGTTTGTATGCAAATGCTAGAAGTGTTCGAAGTAAAATTGGTGAATTGGAATGTTTAGTGTTGGGAGAAAACATAGACATTGTGGGAATTTCAGAAACTTGGTGGAATGAGGAGAATCAGTGTGACACGGTGATTCCTGGATATGTAAGTAAGTAAATTTATTTTTCTATCCCGCCCTCCCCCGCCAAAGGCGGGCTCAGGGTGGCTCACAGACATGGAATACCATGATTTGGATAAAATACAATGTAAACAGGAGTTTTAAAAATACAATTCAACTACATAAGTTAATTAAAATAGATAAAACAGGTACTATAAGGTGCTATAGATCACAATCATGAATAAGATGGCTAGATGGCTACAGGTCGGTTTAGCCAGGTTCTAACTTAAAAGCAAGCTGAAAGAGAAAGGTTTTGCAAGCCCTGTGGAATTGATTCAGGTCCCGCAGGGCTCGCACCATCTCTGGAAGTTGGTTCCACCATCGAGGGGCCATTGCTGAAAAGGCTTGCTCCCTGGTTGTCTTCAGTCTAGCCTCTCTTGGCCCAGGGATTTTTAAAAGATTTTGAGAGCTAGATCTCAGTGCTCTCTGGGGAACATATGGGGAGAGGCGGTCCCTAAGGTAGGCAGGTCCTCGGCCATATAGGGCTTTAAAGGTAATAACCAGCACCTTGTAGCCAACACGGTACACAACCGGCAGCCAGTGCAGGTCCCGCAGCCCAGGCTGTATGTTTTCCCACTGAGGTAGTCCCACCAACAGCCTGGACGCTGCGTTCTGCACTAACTGGAGTTTCCGTGTTCGGTACAAGGGCAGCCCCATGTAGAGGGCATTGCAGTAGTCCAATTTCGAGGTGACCGTTGCGTGGATCACAGTTGCTAGGTCGCTGTGTTCCAAGAAGGGAGCCAACTGCCTAGCCCTCTTAAGGTGGAAGAAGGTGGATCTAGCAGTGGCAGCTATCTGGGCCTCCATTGATAAAGAGGATTCCAGTAGCACTCCCAGGTTCTTGACCCTGCGCACTGGAATCAGTGGCACACCGTCAAAAGCCGGTAGGGTGATCTCCCCTCCTGGTCCGCCGCGGCCCACGCAAAGGACCTCAGTCTTCGCCGGATTCAACTTCAGCCTGCTCAGCCTGAGCCAGTCAGCCACGGCTTGTAACGCCTGGTCCAGATTTATAGGGACATCGCCAGTCCGGCCATCCATCATTAGATAGAGCTGGGTATTATCAGCGTACTGATGACAGCCAAGCCCGTACCTCCGTGCAATCTGGGCAAGGGGGCGTATGTAGATGTTGAACAACATCGGGGAGAGAACTGCCCCCTGAGGCACCCCACAGTAAAGTGGGTGTCTCTGAGACCGTTCCCCCCAATTGCCACCCTTTGTCCCTGACCTTCAAGGAAGGAGGAGAGCCACTGTAAGGCTAGCCCCCGAATTCCTGCGTCGGTGAGGCAGCGGGTCAGCAGCCGATGATCGACCATATCGAACGCGGCCGATAGGTCTAGCAGCAGCAGTACTGCCGAGCCGCCTCGGTCCAGTTGTCGCTGGAGGTCATCCATGAGGGCGACCAAGACTTTTTCTGTCCCATGGCCTTTGTGGAAGCCGGACTGGCATGGGTCCAGGGTGGAAGCATCCTCCAAAAAGTCCTGTAACTGCAACGCCACAGCCCTCTCAATAATTTTGCCCAGAAAGGGCAAATTTGAGACCGGTCGGTAATGTAACAATTCGGCCGGGTCTGATGTAGCTTTTTTCAGGAGAGGGCGGACCACTGCCTCTTTCAGGGGTGTTGGAAAAGCACCCTCTGAAAGGGATCGATTTATGATGTCCCGTATAGGGTCCAGATCGCAAGTTGTGGATCGAGCAGTGCCAAGAATTCTGTCGACTTCCTCCAAGCTGAGCGGGTCGAAGCAATCCAGAGTTAAATCAGAAGACACGCATTGGGCCTCGAGTTCACGTACTGCATCTAAGTTGGCAGGGCAGTCGTGGCGGAGCGATTGGACCTTCTCTGCAAAAAATTTCGCAAAAGCCTCACAGCCTATTTCCAATTCCTTAGCCTTTGAATTGCCCTGTGGCAATGTAGTAAG
This sequence comes from Heteronotia binoei, assembly GCF_032191835.1. Taxonomy (NCBI): domain Eukaryota; kingdom Metazoa; phylum Chordata; class Lepidosauria; order Squamata; family Gekkonidae; genus Heteronotia; species Heteronotia binoei. The sequence goes on along the minus strand of NC_083228.1, from coordinate 46,403,944 downwards.
ATTCCGAATTATTCTAAATAGTTGAGCTGGGCGCGAATTTGCAGATGCAATCTTAGCCGCAAAGTATGTTTTCTTTGCGGTCTTGATTGCCATCTCATAGGACTTCATAAACTTCCTATAAGATGTTCTAGTCGCTTCGTCGTGGGTACACCGCCATTGCCTCTCTAGCCGTCTAAGACCTTGTTTCAGCTGGCGTAATTCTGGGGTATACCACGGAGTCAGCCTAGTCCGAGGTCGCAGAGGGTGTCGAGGGGCAATCTCTTCAATGGCCCCAGAGAGCCGGCTATTCCAGGTCTCAACCAGGCCATCGAGAGAATCGCCAGAGGGCCAGGGATCCCGCAGGGCCATTTGGAACTGTTCCGGATCCATTTGGCTCCGCGGGCGAGCCATAATAGGCTCCTCGCCTAAACAGGTTCGGGGAGGTATATCTATACGGGCCTTGAGGGCGAAGTGATCCGACCATGGTACCACCTCTGCGGTTATATCGCTCACTGCAACTCCGGCTGCAAAGATCAAGTCCAACATGTGTCCAGCCTGGGGGTTGCAACAAGTTGAGAGAGTCCCAGTGTCACCATGGAAGACACTAGGTCCGTCGCCTGACTGGAGGACGGGTCATCAGCATGGACGTTGAAGTCACCCAGGATTATCAGCCTTGGGTGCTCCAGCGCCCAGCCTGTCGCTGCCTCAAGCAGGGACGGTAAGGCGCTGGCTGGTGCGTTAGGCGTACGGTACACCAGCCAGATCGCCAACCCCTCTCTAGCCTCCCACGCCAGACCGGCACATTCAATACCCTCAATCTTTGGGGCCGGGAGTGCCCTGAAGGAGTAAGCCTCCCGTACAAATAGTGCCACCCCTCCCCCCAGCCCGCTGGTCTGCGATTGGTGAAAGACTGAGTAACCCGGAGGAGCTGTTTGCGAGAGGGCTACTGTATCACCCTCCCGGATCCAGGTCTCAGTCACGCAAGCCAGGTCCATGTTCTGTTCGAGCAGGAACTCTCGAAGGATTGAGGTCTTATTATTAATGGACCTGGCGTTGCATAACACCAATGACAGAGGCGGGTTATTCAGCCTGGCCCTACTACCTGTCACCCTTGGGATGAGACGCACATTGTAGGAGGACCGAGCTCTGTCATGTCTCTGTCCTCCTCTCTTATAACATCTGCTCCCACCGCCATACCTCCCCCTCCCCAGGAGCACTGGAATCCCTGAGCCGGCCATTTCTCATTGGCAGCAGCTGCTATGTTAACCACTGTCAGGGCTGTTACATAAGTTATATCGATATAAGTTATATCGAAAGGATAGGGAGGGAAGGGTTGGAGGAGGGGTGGCTCTGTATGTCAGAGAGGATATACGGTCCAGTAAGACTGAGGTCAGAGAATTAGATTCCCTTTTAGAAATGCTTTGGGTTGAAATAGAGGGCCCAAAAGGAAATTTAACTATGGGAGTTTGTTATCGCCCACCAAATCAAAAGAGAGAGGACGATTATAATATGATGGAAGGCTTAAAGATAGCGGCTAAACATAAAAACTGTGTCGTAATAGGTGATTTTAACTACCCGCAGATTGATTGAGTCAATATGTGTTCTGGTCGAGAGAAAGAGATTGAGTTTCTAGATGCTCTCAATGACTGTGCTATGGAGCAGATGGTCTCAGAACCTACCAGGGGTGGGGCGATCCTGGATTTGGTCCTAAGTAATGCCCAAGACTTGGTGAGAGATGTAAAAGTGATTGCGCTGCTTGGGAGCAGTGACCATAATGTTATTGATTTCACCGTTTGTATAAATAGGGAGTTGTCCAAAAAGACCGCCACAACCACGTTTAATTTTAAAAGGGGTAAATACACTGAGATGAGGAGGCATGTGAGGAGGAAACTGAAAGGAAAGGTACATACGGTTAAAACCCTTGGGGAAGCTTGGACGCTATTTAAAACTATAATCCTAGAAGCTCAGATAAAATACATACCACAAGTTAGGAAAGGCACAAACAGGCATAAGAAAAGGCCTGCGTGGTTAACAAACAAAGTAATGGAAGCTGTAAAAGGTAAGAAGGACTCCTTTAACCGGTGGAAAACCAGTCCAAGTGAGATTAGTAAAAGGGAACACAGGCTGTGGCAAATCAAATGCAAGACTGTGATCAGGCAGGCAAAAAGGGACTATGAGGAGCATATTGCAAAAAACATAAAGACCATCAATAAAAATTTCTTCAAATATATTAGAAGTAGGAAACCAGCCAGGGAGGCAGTGGTGCCCTTGGATGACCATGGGATAAAAGGATTACTGAAGGAGGATAGGGAAATGGCCGAGAAGCTAAATGAATTTTTTGCCTCCATCTTCACTGTGGAAGACGAGAACTTTTTGCCCGCCCCAGAACCACTAATTTTGGAAGGGGTGTTGAAAGACCTGAGTCAGATTGAGGTGACAAAAGAGGTCCTACAACTGATAGACAAATTAAAAACTAATAAGTCACCGGGTGCAGATGGCATACATCCGAAAGTTCTGAAAGAACTCAGAGTTGAACTTGTGGATCTTCTAACAAAAATCTGTAATCTTTCATTGAAATCTGCCTCCGTTCCTGAGGACTGGAAGGTAGCAAATGTCACCCCCATCTTTAAAAAGGGTTCCAGAGGAGATCCGGGAAATTATAGGCCAGTCAGTCTGACTTCAATACCGGGAAAGTTGGTAGAAACCATTATCAAGGACAGAATGAGTAGGCACATTGATGAATAGAGGGTCAAATTGATACCTAAGGTGACACCCGATTTATACAATAACTATGGCTCTGAGTGAAGCTGTTCTTCCTCTTCTTTACTCCTCTGCTGGCACAATCCTTTGTCTTGGGTTCTGTTGGACAAAAGCTTAGGCAGTCTGGCAGGATCCATGCCTAAGATAAGCTATGCCTTATGCAGAAGTTGAAGCAGCTGTTGGATATGTGAGTCTCTTGCTTTGCTGTAATGGAGTCAGGAAAACAAGATGGATTCTGGTGGTGTTAGCCTTTGGTTCATGGAAACAGGCTGGAAACTGTTTGCTTGTACAGTTCATGGCAGCATGGCTTCTTCCACTACAACCGAGATTGTGCATGCAAGGAGCGGCTGGAGGCTTGTCTGTAGTTCTGGCTAACACCCATCCAGAGATGTAGAATGCTGCTGCAAAGCTGAGGCTTATAGTATTCACATAAGCCTTAGAAACCGTGGGCAAAGTCCACTTCTTAGAGCAGATGTGTGTGAATGAAAACTCCAGGCACCCTGGCAACCATACTGCTGATCACGATCTCCATGTGTATGAAAAGTAGGGGGCTTTTTCTTACACCTGTGCTAAACCCTCATGCAATGTGTCTTAATCTTTTGAAAATGTCCAAGTCATGTATTAACTTTGGCCTTCTAAATGCATTCACTTCTAAATACAGTTTGTCTACTATGGAAAATGAAGGAAAATAAGTAAACATAGAATTATGTTTTTTGTCAACCAGTTCTTTCAGCTTGCAGACATGGGAAACTCGGGGACTTACAGTCGCTTGTGAAGGTGATGCTATGAAACAGTTACTGGTGGTGGATTTTGTTGCTTCTTCTTCTTCCATTAGCAGCTTTTCTCACTGAGAAAGGTAGGCAGTGGGCTTTGATTTGCCCTCCACTACCCCGAACAAAACTTTCAGCCTGCTCCCGTTACGAGAGACAACTCAGCTCAGCATTTTCCTTCCCCGGAAGTCTTCCATTAGCAGCTTTTGACCCCTAACTGAAAACTAGTTCTCTTGTTCCTTTACGGAGGGCTAGGTGGTGGTGGGTGATTTTGCCCAACTTACCCACCTTATTAACTAAATGGATTGGTTGATAGGCAAGGAAGGACTTTTTGTATGATGTGCATTTCAGTTGACTCTTTTAATTCCAGGCATTAATTTTGCAGCAATTCTATTGACAGAGCTTTTTCTTACAAAGCAGACAAAATGACACACTGTATTGTAACCTTCTTTCCACCCCACTCGATATAATATGAACCTTAAATGAAACCTTTTACATGCAAATGCTAAAAGCTGTGTTCACTGTTAGATTATATTTAGCATTGCTACACAATTTGAAGCCTGGTGGTTAGCTGACCTTGATGTGATGCTGGTCACAGCATCAGGTTCCTGTTAAGTAGTTCCTAAAATCAACCCTTTCACTAGTAGTTTTAAATATCATGTAGGATTCACAACCAAGGAATTTTCTTAAAATATTCTTTTGATCTTCTAAACATGTACATAGAAATTTAATTGTACTAATTAACTCTGTGCTTTATTGTAGTTTACACTAGGTTGGATTGTAAGTGGTGAAGCAACAAAAGACGTTGTTGAACTGTTCATGAGAGCAGAATTCTCCTTGAAACTGTAATAGAAACCCTAGCTCCAAAACTTAAAAAAAAAATTAAATAGCAATTTATTTCCCTTCCAGTGAGGCTTATTATTGGTTTATTGTTCCCATGCTTCCCCATACTCCTACAGAGTTTCAGGTTTCTAATTTCTAAGCCAAGATGGTGATTGTCTGGACAGGTGTGACTGATTGCTACCCAAACCAAACTGAGCAGTTCCTGATGCTGTTCCATCAGCTGGTGGCCATCTTAAGAAAAGGTTTTTGTTTGTTTGTTTGGGCTGAGAACAGACATAAAATGAAAATCCCAGAACTCATTTTTGGCTTTGTGAAACAGCTTTTCTTGTCTATCAAAATGATACCCAGATACTCTCTAAATCTTTGCAGGGAGACAATACCTCTTATTTCTCATGTAGGGCTGTTTTGTTTTCTAGATCATTTAATGACGTTTGAGTGTTACTAAATTTAGATTACTGTGTGAATTTGGGCTTATACTTTGTGCTCCTTTAAAAAAAATCTATGATGTTTTACAAAAACACAGGGTTTCAGCAATGTAATCTTCCATAAGCCCATTAGGCAGAATGATGAAGGCAATAACTATTTTAAAGCAATTAAGGAATCAGTGTGAATGAAAATATATGATCATCTATACTGCTCAATTTGTTTTGATAGGGCAAGAGGCTTTTGTCAGTGAGCAGAGATGCAGAACAGTGGACTAACTCAAGACCATTTTCTTGTGTTGCCTAACTTTAACCTTCCAGAAGTGTGCAGAAGTGGAGAAAAGTGTGGAAGGCACTTTGTGGTTGGTAACCTCTATAATAAGCCTGTTGGGTTCCTGAAACTGAGGGCTAATGAACAAACAATGACTTAATAAGGCAGGGAAAGCAGGGATTGATTGCATCCACTCAGAGTACAGCATAAATGTAACAGAATCCAGAACTTTAACTAGACTTCTGTGGCTGCCAGTGTATGTGATGCACCAGCTGACTCCAGTCCATCCCATCTGTGATGAGTATGACCCATATGAGCACCTGCAGTGGGAAGAGAAATGGTCATCCATCCAGTGAGATGTGAGTTGACTGGTTGATGGCCTTGTGCTATGCCTGACTGCTCCCTGTAGGACCAGCTGGGTTATGGGGTGGTGGTGAAGGGCAGGGTAGGGGTTGTTAGGCAGTTATACTCCACCTATCCCACCTTTCCTCCTAACGTCGAATGCCAGTAGGGTTTGTCCGGGAGCAGTAGCCATGACCTCGGCCGCAGAAGCACTAGAACTCGGATCGCAAAGCTTGCAGGTAGCTGGAGGCTGCTCTCTGCTCACCGGTATTCCATCCTCGTCACCAGTGTAATGTACTGAAGTCGGAGACATTCAGATGGCAACATGCTTTATTAGTGAGTACATCACAAAAACAACATGGTGGGGCCAGGTCCTGTTATATACATTTCCCAGAACAACCTTCTTCCTGGTCAGGTCCAATCCTGACCAGTTAAACTTCCCGCCACTGATCATCATATGTGGGCTGTGTTTGTCCCTTCCAGGCGCTACTCACAGGTGCACTGTGCTGTACTTTCCGGGACAAACACCAGACACAACAATATCAAGAACTTTTATGATAAGTAGGCTATGCCTCTTCCACACCTACATCTATTTTCTTCTTATTTGTTGGTATATGACTGTCCCACTCTGTCATATTGAGGTAGGGGGGGAACCTTCCCAGCAAACACAATGTTGCCCGCGACGCCAGGACCAAGTTCCTCTGGTGCCGATGCGCCGCTCCGTTGAGCTCCGACCGCACAGCTGATGTGCAGCCGAAAACTGATACCCGCAATGAAAGGACCTTGTGGGCAACCAGGTGGGCCACAGTTCCTCCCGCCGTGGCTGATGCGCCGCTCCTGAAACCCCAACCACACCGCCGATATGCGGCCGAAGACACACCGCTGCTTCCGACGCCGGACAAGACCATCCCCTCCAGCAGCCAACGCGCCGCTCCAGGCCTCCCAGACTTCACAGCTGACGTGCGCTGAACTGCCTCCAAGAACGGTGATTCAAACTGCGCCACCGGGGGCGGAGCCGGCCTTATCAGGCCGCCCATGCCCCCAATTAGCATCAGGAAGAGTCCATTGTCTCATCCTTCAAGGGAGGCAATGGACGGCCCCCAGCCTATAGCGGCCGATCAGCCACTCGGCTGGGTGGGGGCCGAAATTATGAAGTGCACTGATAATAAGAACAGAGATAACTTTGTAATCACACTAGATCTAGCCAATATGTTTCCAACAAATAAGCATTTTTGCTTTTCAACATAGCCTTTGAAACTTCAAGAAGCGAGGCTTTCTTTACAGTTTCTGCTTTAACTTGCAAACATAGAAAGCAGGAATGTACAACAAAGTTCCCCAAACCCTTCTCTCTACACAGACCAGGGATCATTACTCTTTTAAGAGTTCTTTTGACTAGAAGCTCTGTCCCTTTTTGGTTTGAATGGGGATCTTCCATGATCCTCTTACTCCCAGTCCCCAGTCAGTGCTAAACTGTCTCTTCTTCAACTGTCATTTATCAGCAGTCATTTCTTAACTGACAGTCTCCACAGAATTCTGTTTGAACAGCCTATCATTCAAAGGTTCTCAAACACTGTGAGACATTAGCCCTTGACATTCCATTCCAGCATGTTTCTTCCTCAACTGTTGGTAAGTTCCAGGATTAGTTCTACTGGATTTAGTTTCTTTTGAATGAGAGAATATTGAAAATCTAAGATGAATTTATGATATTCTATTTGGTGGTGGAAAGAGCTGCCAAGTTGAAACTAAGAGTGACCTTGTAGGGTTTAAAAGACAATAGATGTTCAGGGATGATTTTCCATTGCCTGCCTCTGTGTCACAATTCTGATATTTCTTGGTGGCCTACAATCCAAATACTAACGAGGACCCTTAGTTTCCAAGATTTGATGAGATCAGGCTAGCCTGGGCCTACAAGCCTACAATTACTGTGTAAGTGGAGACAAGCAGGCATTGATAAAATGTAGCAGATATATTGTCACACATCATATGTGCAGAGGGATCTTTTGTACCCTATCTTTTAAAAAGCTGACCCATAGGGTGAGATCACACTGGAATTTGGTGCAGCAGTATCCCAGCTTTGAAAAAGTTCATTCTCTTTTATATGAGCTGTGGCAATCTGGGGCTTGCAGCCTGCAGCATAGCTGCTAGGCTGCGTCAGCCCGGTTTGCCTCCCTGGGAGGAAAGAGTTAGGGGTCGCATGTTTGGGCGCACTATGTAAGTTTTAATGGTTTTAACGGCCAGACTCCCGCTCCTTCCTTTTCAGTCCTGGTGAAGATCGGCTTCTACAGGACTGTTGGCTCCCTCCTCACAGCGTTGGCCTTTGGGAGGCTCGCTGTGATCACAGTGCGACTGGATGTCAGGGCGATCAGTTGTCTCGGGGCTGTCTGGGAGCACGCAAGGCTTGGCGGAGGCTGAGTGGTCCCTCAGGGCTTGTTTTAAAGGTGGAGGGGGTTCTTTCTGCAGGCTGGGGGGAGTTTGCAGGGGGCTCTAGGTCCCTTGTGGGTCCCTCTGGGGGTGGTGTGCTATTGGTGCGAGGGTGGTGTGGTTTCGAGAGTCCAGGGCTGTTACGCTGATGAAAGCAATGATGAACCACCTCTGAAGGTCTCTTGTAGAGTTGCCAGCCTCCAGGTGGTAGCTGGAGATCTCCCAGGATCAGGGGTGGAATTCTAGAAGGAGCTCTTTGGCTGAGGGGTTTTTTTCCTTGGTCTTGGGGGTGTCTGCTGGGGCCCAGTTTTGGGGTAGTCTGCCTTCTCCCTTCATTGGGAAGGGGGATTAGGGCGCTAGGTTGGTGGCCCAAAAAGGGGTGTTTAGTGTCAGTTTGGGAATTTTGACGGTGTGGCTGGTCAGGTCATCGGGGCTGCTGTGCTGTGGCAGTTTAGGCTCCTTGCATTTGGAGTCTTCTTCTTTGAGAAGAGTGTGTCGGCCATTTTAGGTCTTCTGCTATTAGGAGGAGTGGGGCGGCCATTTTAATTCCTGGGGTTGGAAGAGTGGCAGCCATTTTGTGCAGCATTTGCAAAGGGCCATTTTAAGTAAGCTGGTGCCCATGATCATGTCAGGCGGTAAGGGGTCTGGCAGATTGAAAGGAAAGAAGCCCCCACCTAAGAAGCCTAAGGCGCCTGCTAAAAGGCCCCCGCCCCCGTTGTCCTTGTCTGACGAGAAAGGGGATGTGGTAGTTGAAGCTAATATTCTAAATAGGTTGCGGGCGCTGGAGCGGGCATCTGGTATTCCTTATCCAGGTGGGTTGGATGGGGATAGGGCTTCCAGGAGGGGGCAGCATGCTAATATTCTAACCAGGCTGTCTATTCTTGAGGGCAGGGCTGGTGGAGGACCAGCAGACAGGGATGCTGGTTCCAGTGGTGCAGATGCGGGTGCAGTGTCAGTGGCTGGAGCATCTGGAGTTGGAGCATAAGTGGTTCCACCTGGAAGTGTTGGTAAGTTGGGGTGCAACTGGCAGGCTGGAGTTGGGCAGGCATGGCCTTGGCGACCTTGGGGTCCCGCCTTGACGGCCAGGCAGGGTTATCCTGCGGTGAGTTCGGGGATGTCGGCTTCCTCTAGGTTGGGGTCCCTGTTGAATTGGTCTTGGCCTAGCAGACAAGGTGGCCCTTGTGGGGGTTGCACAGGGGTCAGGCACCTGGGTATGGCAGGTCCCTTCATGGGTGCACCTTCGCCTTATGGGATGGTGCCTTTTACATCTTTGCCTTTTGGGGATGTTGCCCTACCGTTAGGGGATCACCTGCTTCCTACTACCAGGGAAAAAATCCTGAAAGGGGAGTATGTGGATATTTTTTCTCTGCTCTTTAGGGAGTTGGAGAAAAAAGATAAGGAGGAGTTGGATGAAAAGGAGAAGGAGAAATTAAAAAAGCAGAAGGTGGATAGGACCTGGGCAAATTGGCTCCTGGGGTTTTGTATTTATGCCGGGGTGATTGCCCGGGCACATCCTTGGTGGGCGATGACCCTTTTCCAATATTTAGATATTATTTACAAGGGCTACACAGCTTTCAGCGGCCCTGCCTGTCTGCAGTACAATGAAGAATTTTGGATGAGAGCTGCCCTGTATCCGTCTCTTCAGTGGGACCATGTCCATCAGCAGCTGTGGCTGCAGGTTATGTCTCTGGCTAGGCCTAACCTGGGTGATCACTCTGATAGCGGTCACCTGGTAAGTAGGTCAGCGGCTTCAGCTTCATCTAGCTCTCCCCACGGTTCAGCGGGGCAGGCGGTTCAACTCCGCTTGCTTTGCTGGTAATTCGGCTCTTTGGGAGAGTGTAACAGGAAAGCTTGCCAGTTCAAGCACGAATGCCCCATGTGTGGGGGGTCACACTCATTTGATAACTGCCCCAGAGTGAGGGGAAAGAGAAATGCAAAGAAACCTGGTGGGGGTGGTGGATCCTATCCAGCTAAGAAAGGGGTCCAGCCTGATAAGGGTGGGGCCCCTTGAGCGGTGGTTGTCGAGGTATCCTCAAAGGGCTGACAGTTTGTATTTGTTAGAGGGTTTTAAAGTTGGTTTTAGTATCCCTTTCCAGGGGCCTCGGGTTCCTTTTTTGTCCGGGAACTTTAAGTCAGTTAAGGGTTTGGAACAGGTTGTTAGGGACAAGATCGCTAAGGAGTTGGCGGAGGGTAGGATCTTGGGTCCTTTTTTACATCCCCCAGTGGGTAATCTTAGGGTTTCGCCATTAGGTGTGGTGCCGAAGAAGGCACCTGGTGAATTTCATTTGATTCACCATCTCTCCTTTCCCAGAGGAAAGTCTGTGAATGATGGGATTCCTGAGCATTTATGCTCAGTTAGGTATACCAGCTTCGACCAGGCTGTGGCCGTGGTGAGACGCTGTGGGGTGGGCACGGAGTTGGCAAAATGCGATATTAAATTTTCATTTTGCCTTCTACCTGTGCATCCCGATGATTTCGAGCTTTTGGGGTTTTCTTTTGAAGGTCAATTTTACATGGATAGAACATTGCCAATGGGCTGCTCTGTATCATGTTCTGCTTTCGAGTGCTTCAGCACATTTTTGGAATGGGCCGTGAGGGAGAAAGTAGGTTTGCAGGATGTTGTTCATTATTTGGATGACTACCTTTTTGTGGGTCCCAAGGGGACTGGACATTGTAGGCAGCTCCTGTCAGGCTTTATTGAACTGGCTTTATTGAACTGGTGGTGGAGCTGGGGGTCCCTTTGGCCCCTGAGAAAACAGATGGTCTGGTCCAAAAATTGACCTTTTTGGGGATTGAGATTGATACTGTTGCACAGCTGTCTAGGGTACCTTTTCAGAAAATAGTTGAATTGAGGGCTAGGATTTTTGCCTTTTTTCTTAAAAAGAAGGTTACCTTGCTGGAGTTGCAGCAGCTGGTGGGGCACCTCAACTTTGCGTGCAAAGTGGTTGCTCCAGGGAGGGTTTTTCTCAGAAAGCTGTGCGATGCTATGGCAGGGTTACGCTTGCCTCAGCTTAGAACTCGGGTTACCTGCAGCATGAGGGATGATTTGAGGGTTTAGCAGGAATTTTTGGAGTCCTTCAATGGAGTCTCCTTTTGGAGAGAGGACATGAGGCTCGAGGCCGATAATATGTCATTAATTCCCTTTCATCCAAATCCCGGCGGGTTATGAGGTTGGTGAGGGCCTTCACTCTGCATTGTTTGTGGCTTAATATATTTTTTTTAGCCAAACATGTTCCTGGGGTGAGTAATGGGGTGGCTGATGCTCTCTCTCATAAACAGATGGAGAGGTTTCATCAGCTGGCCCCAGATGCCGACAGAGAGGCGGTGCCAATGCCTCAGGAGCTATGGCTGATTGGAGAGCCGAGGCCTGCAGAGCAATAGGCCTAGCCATTGCGCCCAGCATCAGGAAGTCTTACGAACAGGCTGTGGGGCAGTTTGAAGACTTTAGGGCTGAGGTAGGGTATCGCATTGTTTGGTCCCTCCCGGTGGAGCAGTTGCTCCATCACTGTGTTTCGCTTCGAGGTAGGGGATTGGCCGTGCGATTCATTAGGGGGCGCCTGTCAGCATTGGCTTTTGCTAGTAAGGCGCTGGGTTATAGGGAAGAGACAGCTGACTTTTGGCTTCGAAAGATGCTGGAGGGGTGGGCCAGAGAGGCTGGACCCAGAGTGGACACGTGGAATCCTAGGTCTCCGTCAATTCTGCGGGGTCTGAGAGGGGTTTGGGACATGGTGTGTGCTTCTTCTTTTGAAGCATGTTTGTTTCATGCTGCGTCCTTAATGGCATTTTTTGGGGCCCTGAGAATCAGCGAACTGGTGGCACAGTCCAGAAATGATGTTTCTGGAAAGGCTGTATTATTGAGGGATCTGAGGCTAGCTGAGGGTAAGGCAATGATTACTGTCCGTCGCTCTAAGACGGATCAATTGCAGAAAGGTGTGGTGTTTGAATTGGGTAGTTGCTCAGAGCTTGAATTGTGTCCAGTTACTGCGGTGGCTGCTTATTTGGCAGTCCGGGGGCCCGATGATGGGTTTTTGTTTTGCCATCATGATGGTAGCCCGTTGACAAAACATCAGTTTTGGACAGTGATGTCATGGGCTTTAGGTAAACTGGGTTTGACGGGGGTGCGGTTTGGTACCCACTCCTTTGGGATTGGGGCAGCCTCACAGCTGCCGCCATGGGGTATTCTTCCTTTTCTATTCAGCGCTTGGGCCATTGGCGTTCATCGGCTTACAAGTGTTATGTCTGACCGCTTTTTACACCGCTTTTTCAGGTAGCTTGTTTATTGGTTGCTACTGGTTATGTGCCTGTTTAACTGTTCTTTCTCTTTAGATGCTGTTGTTCCTGGCCAGAGGAGCCGAGTTCTCGTTTGTGGCCTTAGCCACGTGTTTTGGGCCGCTTACCAGGTGTGGAGAACTTCAATCGGCTTTCAGCTGGGACTCAGACAACATGTTTGTATTGAATGGCAAGGGCGCCGGGGCCTTCAGTGGCCAGGCCTGCTGCCTTTGTTATTTCAAGATAGTGCAGGTCCTCCTCCTCAGGTTTTAATTGTTCACCTGGGAGGCAATGATCTGCGGCTTTTAAAGGGCAAGGCCTTAGTTTGGCAGGCCCGTGACAACTTTCAGCACATTAGGGAGCGATGACCTGGGACCATCATAATGTGGTCAGCCATGCTGCCCCGCCGGGTTTGGCGTTGTGCTTGGGAGCCTGAAGCTATTGAGAGGGCCTGGTATAAGGCTAACAAGGAGATTAAAAAGGTGTTAGAAGGGGGGTTGGGCCACTATTTGCCTCATCTGGACATTTCGTCGAAATTTCCTGACCTCTACAGAGGGGATGGGGTGCATCTCTCAGACAAGGGTAACATGCTTTTCCTGAGAGATTTGCAGCAAGGGTTGCCGGTGGCTTTGGGCCTCCCGGTGGGTGCTAAGCCCTAAGTAGGGACTTGACCTTAGTAGTGGCAGGTTTTTGGGGTTTAGGGCACTATGCGGCTAGGGGAGGACTGTGAAGCATCCCCCTTTTGGGGAATTAGGGGTCTGGCATGATCAACCTTTGGGTTTGGAGACTCGGGTTTGGAGAATGAAAACCGTCCTGGAGGCTCGGCTAGAGGGTTCCTTTCCGTCGAGACGTGCATCTGGGTTTGGGCACTCTGGTGCATGCCTTCCTGCTGGGCCTGCCTGGAGGGAGCTGAGGCACTCAGCTCCGGCCGGGGGGCTGGGTCTCTCGCCCGCTAACGGCAGGGGAGCAGTTGCGGTGACCCCTAGCCAGGCCGCTGGTTGGATGCCCTTGTCATTTATTTTAATAATTAATAAAGTGGCCCAATTTTATACCAATGCATTGTGTCTGACTCTTTATTCTGACCTTGGGGGGCAATCGCACAGCCCCTCTCCTGCTGCCAGGTGAGGCATGGACCACACATGTGTGAGAGGAGCATTCAGACAGCCGGGAAATGCACCCTGTCTGCATTTTAGAGATTTGCTACCGAGAAGTTCCTGGTAGCTATTTAATCTGTTCCCAGCCAATCCTAAAATGAGGTAAGTACAGATGGGACTTGGGGGGCAGATGTGTGTGTTTGAGCACACACATTAAATCTGGAGGGGAGGGGAAGGGAGGCCAGGCCAAATGTCTTGTGTGATTGCATCCATAAAGTTCTCTCTGCCCATTGCTACTGCTGACTCTCATATGTTGCTTGACAATCTATCTTCTTGATTCAGACCCCAATCTGGAGGTGAATTGACTAGCTACACTTTCACTGCCAATAAAGAGCATTAAGTTTCTTTTATTATCAAATCTCTGAATCCCATCTGGAGTCACTATAGGCAGAATCTCAGTGATAGATGCTTTCTTTGCAATCAGACAACAGCTGAGTAATAATAGAGTTACTAGCTTTCAGAAATACATTTATAGCAAGTATTGGGATTATTTAATGAAGACCTGTATATTATGTCTGTATATTAATTTCAAATGACTTTAATGGACCAAAATATTCAATATTCTTTTTCATGTTAGAGCATTATGAAACTCATGGGTCTTTTTATCTCTTTACAAAATTTCTTAATTACTTTCCCAGCAATTAAGCACTCAAAGCAACATACAAAAATATGAAAACTGTCAAAACCAGCCCAATAAAAGAGATCAAATCAGACACAGTAGTCTAAACATATCCAGTGAGCTCAACAGATTCGATATAATGTGCATCATTAATAGTACAAGATTTACATAACTTGATTAAAAGAACTTAGAAACGTTTGTACTCATGATACAAATTGTATGCATTTCAGAAAATTCTAGTCATGTACAGGTCATTTTAGCAATTGTAATGATTGCAACCTCCTCAATCTAGATCTAAACTAGTGACTATTGCATATAAAAACTAAAAAGCTAATATGTTTTCATTGTTAGGAAAGCCTTTTGTGTAGATTTTGCCTGTAAACAGTGACAGAAAATTAATGAAGGACTTGAAAGAAAAGGAAGAAGAGGAGATTGGATTTATACTCCACCCTTCACTCAGAGTGGCTTACAATTCCCTTTCCTTCCTCTTCTTAGAACAGACACCCTGTGGGGTAAGTAGGGCTGCCAATCCCCAGGTGAGGGCAGGGGATCCCCCTGTTTGGAGGCTCTCCCCCTGCTTCAGGAAAGTGGGGGGAGGGGAGGGAAATGTCTGCTGGGAACTCCATAGTCCCTATGGAAATTTATTCTCATAGGAAAAATGGAGAATTGATCCATGGGTCTCTGGGGCCTGTTTTTTGAGGTAGAAGTGCCATATTTTCAGTATAGCATCCAGTGCCTCTTCCCAAAATACCCCCCATGTTTCAAAATGATTGGACCAGGGAGTCCAATTCTATGAGCCCCTCAGAAAGGTGCCTCTATCCTTCATTATTTCCTATGGAAGGAAGGCATTTAAAAAGGTGTGCTGTCCCTTTAAATGTGATGGCCAGAACACCCTTTGGAGTTCAGTTATGCTTGTCACACCTTGCTCCTGGCTCCACCCCTCAAGTTTCCAGATATTTCTTTAATTGGACTTGGCAGCCCTAGAGGTAAGTAGGGTTGAGCGAGCTCTCCGAGAACTTCTCCTCAATGAGAGTGAATTATTTCCTGACAGCATTCTCTTTTTCTAAATGCTTAGGATTCTTTGAATAAAGGTGTCACACACATACTGCTAGGGGTAGGCAAAGGCAATGCGCATGTGTTTGTAAAGAAACAGGAGTAACCATTTAGAACACAGAAATAGAAAGAGTAGTCAGTGAAACACTGAAGTTTGGAATCTGATGAGGTAGAGGGACTGCTGCCTGATAGCGAGTGCCTCTTTAGTCTACTTACATGTCTGAAAATACAGCAATTGTTACAGAATGAAGCATCATAAATCATCAGTCCTGTCACATCCAAAGGAAACCATACCCAGGAACTACTGGTCTTAAACGTTATGTCACTTCTCACTGCTGTATTGTGGTATTGTAATGGGAAAATGGGGACAAGTAACAATAGGATCTCACATTCAATGACAAGAACTCTTATTAAAAATTTGCAGTACAAATAAAAGGTAATTTAGAAATTCTGAGTGTATGCAATTGCATATTGAATCTAAACATTATTAACAAGTGAGCTTAATGACTATGCTCTAATTATATAAATGTGCTTATATTTAGCACATAGGAGAGAACAAAATATTGGTCACCAATGAGACTTTCTTAACTTAAGGAAAATAATAAAAGAATTCATCATAAATGTAAAATTGCTACTATACTACATGCCGCCCTGAGCCTGCCTTGGCGGGGAGGGCGGGATATAAAAAAGCTTATTATTATTATTATTATTATTATTATTATTATTATTATTATTATTATTATTATTATTATTATTATTATTATTATTATGCAATAGCTTTACAAATCGTTCTTGATTTTCTTTTTTCCTTTTTTAAAAACAAAGCCTTTGTAGCAGTTTTGCTGACATCTTTTCTAAATAATTCTTAGCTAACATGGAGCCACTTTATTAAAAACAACAACTATGCATCGGGCATTCTTCTCTGTATTCCATCAGGATTGCTGAATTGGCTGAGAATGGTTAATCTCACTTGTCCCATCTTGCATAGTGAATTGTGCCATTCTCAATGCTATATCATGACTATGGTACCAATGTCACAGAACCATATTATTATGGTTATTATTATTATAAAAATGATCATTTCATACTAGCACCTGACAGTAACATATGTCAATGTCCATAGTAAATCATATATTCATATAATTAATAAGGAGCAGCGGTCATTTTGTAGAAAAATAGGTGGTGGAGCTCATCCAGGGATTGTTATGCAGCTGCACATACTATTCAATGGACAAGGAAGTGGAACTCTTGGAGCAGGCGAAACTCTCAGAAAGGTGCAGGTGCTGTGCTCCTGTGAGCTCCCATTGAATCTGAGGCCTGATAAGGAGATATCAGTTCTTTTTAAAAAACCTTTTTTGTTTGATTTCAGTTGTAGGTTGGTTAACAAGGCTGTAGGTAGGTTAACAGTTGTTTTCATAAAGTTCCTAATTATGGTTATCATTTGCTGTTGTCCCTCTTACCCTCAAATTCCTCATTGTGCACTATTGTGTGATAGAATATTCAGATGAGACAAAAACAGAGGATGCCTACATTTTCTGCCAGGATACTGTGCAGAGGTAGGGCATGAGATTTAAGTAGGAGATTCTAGACAAAGGCCTAACATATTATAGGCTCCTTAACTGTCATGTCAGGTTCACAAATCATGTGAAATATGTTTCATGAGTGCTGACTCCAACAGTTTCATACAAAGTCCTCTTCAACAAAGAGGAACACTTTTTGTTTGAACAACAGTTTTGTACATGCACATAAAGTTTGTTTTGTTGGCTGCCCTGTTGGGCACTGGTGAAAGAATCAAAGATAAATCAGAGAGGTGGCTATAAAACTAGTGTGAAAAGCAATTTTAAAAGAGCATCTTGTTCTCTGCTGTCTCAAATAAAAAGTCATTTTTTCCTCCAGTGTCAAAGTAGATTTGGATGGTACAATATATGAGCTGTAAACTCATTCACTATTGAAACAAAAATGCAAAGAACGTGGCATAGAATTTTAGTTTAGGCAACCATTTTTGTGATCTTCTGGTGTGTGTGAAGGAACACTCGCAGTTTCAGGCATCTTTATAAAATACTTGCTTATTTACAAGTAAGGGTTGTTCAGGTATTTTAAAAGGCAAAAACAGCATGCAGAGGTAGTTCCAAAGCAATGCCAACACAAGTTTCAAATTTGTCCAAGATGAGAGCAGGCTAGTCCCTAAATTATTTTGTTCTCAACTACAAATGTACACAGAATGAGATCACTCCTCCGCTTTCTGTCCTATTAGTTTGTAGTAAAGCAAATCATTCCAAGGATAGCCCCTATTGTTAATGCTTCTTTCCTTCAGTTAATGACTTTCATTAACCTGAGTGAACCACTAGGCTCTATTCTGCACAAAAGAGAAGTGTTATTGCAAGGTAATTTGCTCAGTAATTGCATTAAAGTAACAACATCCAAGGTAAAATAAAATCGTCTTTCTGAAATATACATTTATGTTTCCAGTAGCACATTCACATTCCCCAAATAGTGGATGTAACTGTGACTCTAACTTCCACAGTTAACAGAAAATGGACCTGGGGTTCAGCATTTCAGTTACCTTAAAAATACAGGACTCATTGCTATTCTTCTTACTGTCAGATCCTAATGGGATATGCACAAACTGTAAGACAGAAGAAAGTAATGGCTATAGTTTCATGGATGAAGGAATGCTGACTCTTTAGCAATAAGTTCTAAGCTACAAATAATGAGATGTAATTAAACATGGCACAAAATCCAGGGACGCTTATATACAACAAAGACAATAGAGTATATAATTTGAATGCAATTACTGTTTATAATTAGTGAATAACTCTTCTCAGGGCTTTCTTTTGTAGCAGGAACTCCTTTGCACATTAGGCCACACACCTGATGTAGCCAATCCTACAAACGTTTACAGGGCTCTTAGAACAGGGCCTACTGTAAGCTCCAGGAGGATTGGCTACATCAGGGGGTATGGCCTAATATGCAAAAGAGTTCCTGCTACAAAAAAACCCTGACTCTTCTGATTGATGAATCATGCTACTGCGTTTTAGTGTTGATCAGTCATTACATTCTGAATGCTAAAAATGAGCCTTAAACTCTGCTACATCCTCAAAATTCACTTTTTGTCATGGTTAAGTCATGTTTGTTTCATCATTTTCTCGGATTTGCTTTCTGCAGTTCCCAACACTTTGTTTCATTTGCTGCCTTTGTGAAAATAGTTCCTTTCTGAAAATACATTCTCTTCTCTCAATGATTTGGCAAAGTTGCTTGTAATTTTTAGTAGTAAGACATTAAATGAAGCATATTTTGCCAGAGATTCTCATATGAAAACATTAATTTCCCCCCAATAGTCTTCTAATTTTTAAAAGGAAATATGGATCAAAGAGTTTAAATGTTTCATATTAGAATCTTATAAATGAACAACAACTTGACCAACATGGGGAAGAAAAACCTTATGCTGAATGAGCCCTGGCCCTGGATAGCTCAAGCTAGCCTAGCTTTATCAGATCTCAGAAGCTAAGGAGGGTCAGCCCTGACTAGTATTTGGGTGGGAGACCTCCAAGGAATATCAGGGTTATGGTACAAAGGTAGGTAATGACAAACCACCACTTAACATTTCTTGCCTTGAAAACCAGAAGAAGAAGAAGTAGAAAAAGAGGAGGAGGAAGAAGAAGAGATTGAATTTATACCTGGACCATCACTACCTAAAGGAGTCTCAGGGTGACTTAAAATCTCCTTTCCTTTCCCTTCCCCACAACAGACACCATGTGAAGTAGGTGGATCTGAGAGAACTCTAACAGATATTGCTCTTGAGAGGTACAGCTCTGCAAGAACTTGTGACTGACTCAAGGTGTGTGTGGAGGAGTGGGGAATCAAACCCAGTTTTCCCAGATAAGAGTCTACACACTTAATCACTACACTAAACTGGTTTATGAGTCAGCTGCGATTTGACAGCACTTTACACTGTCCGAATGAGTCCTGAATTCTGAAGTGGGCATTCTGTTTGCAGAACTTGTAGATTTTTTTTTTTAAAAAATGAAAGGTCTTGGTGGTTTATTATAAAGCCCTATGCAGACACTCATTATGTTTAAAAATAAAGGGAGGATTACCATTAAATAATTTGCTCCCCAGAGAATGCTGCAATCCGGCTCTCAAAATCTGCTTGTAATCCCCGGGCCAAAGGAGGCCCGGCTGAACTCAACTAGGGACAGGGCCTTCTCAATCACAGCCCCTTGCTGGTGGAACCAGCTACCGGAAGAGGTCAGGGCCCTGCGGGACTTTGGACAGTTCCGCAGGGCCTGTAAGGCAGTCCTCTTCCGGTTGGTTTATAACTGACCGGCATTGAAATATTCTGAAGGAAGACAATAAAATAGCATACTGACATTGATTGATATATTGATATACTGGTTATTTTTAATTCTGTAAATTATTATTGTATTTTAATTTTTAAACCTTATTGTTAGAATTATTATGCTGTGAGCCGCCCTGAGCCTGCCTTGGTGGGGTAGGGCGGGATATAAATCAAATAAAATAAAATGAAATGAAATTTGCCAGATCTATACCACATAAAATGTTTTCTATATCAAATGAAGGCTGAGTAATGCTTTAGTGAAGTTTATTGCTATTGCTTTACTTTTTTGTGTGTGTCTGCACCTGGAAGTCATGTTGACCTCTGGTGACTGACCCCTACTGGGGGCCTGGAGGATATTCAGAGACGTGGCTGGATAAAGCCTTCTCAAATGAGTATTTCAAGGAAACCTTTTATTTTCATATGTTGCAGTGGGAGAAGGGAATAAACCAAGAGTTAGAAGAGATTTTGAACCTCATCATGAGGGAAGGAAAAATAATCAGAGATTTCTCACAACTTACATAAAGAGTTGTCTCCTAAAGATAATGGCTAGTGTGCTGTCAGTCACGAGCTTTGAAGGAGAAAAGGCTTGTATGGCAGATAATAGCTATATATTAAACATCTTCTGACAGATTGGTGAGGCAAGCACTTGTTACCCAAGTAAATTTTATGGAGTGTTGTGGAGCAAATGTCACCCATGACAAAATATTACTGTAGAAACAGCAAAACCACAGACATTCTGGGTTTGTTTGATTTAGGTGTGTTTCAAAATACTGTGGGGAGTTGCTTCGATATGCCATATATCACATCTTAGAGGTAAGAGTTTCTGGAACAAATGAACTATACAACAGAGAGAATCAGTAATGGTTGGACTGAAGAAGGAGACTTTTTAAAAAATAAAGGCACCCCCCCCCCCGAACTTTGATGATGTTTATAAAGTACATATGATATATAGCTTTGTGTGGTTGACATGGTATCAGCCAACTTATGTTTAGCATACTGTCGTGACTGCTAACATGTTCTAAGTAATTTGTCCTCATCTCTGGCATATTTTCTGAGTATTATAATTTCTGCTTGTGGGGGTAAGATCTCAGAGGCTTAGCTTATTTTAGCTTCCTGTCTAGACCATGCCTTTATATCACGGTGCCTGAGGTACTTCGCTGTGTCAGAGATGCGAATCACCACACCCAGCTACTTCTCCAAGCCACTGGTCATCTACCCCCAGGGCCAGAAGTGGGAATAAGAAACTATCAATCAAAGGAGCTGGCCAGTTTCCAGGAGAGATGTGGTGATCGATTCAATTCGTTTAAACCCCCATAAAACAAGAAATTGCTTGTATTTTGGTGGGAGCTTGAAAGAGAAGATGAACTGTTTTATGGTTTTTATGTCCTACCATTATGTTTACTCATGCACATGCATGACCATGTAAGCCGCCCTGAGCCGCCTCAGCGGGGAGGCCAGGATATAAGTGGAATAAAATAAATAAATAAATAAATAAATAAAATCTTCTCAGGACAGGTGCAAGATTTCTGGTCAAATGGGCTTTTCAAGCCTCATGGATCCTTGTGATTTTTGCACTAGATGATCTCAGACTCACCTTCTAGTCACCTATAATGTTAATAGCTATAGACTGCATAGTTAAAATCATGGATCCACTTCTTTGTGGTACCAAAAAAAAATGGTTCCAAAGCATGGATCCTCAGGGTTTTTTCATTGGGTCTCTCCAATATCACTATCAAATCACATATGTCCATAATCACAGCTTACACCATAAAAATTGCAGATCCACAGTTTCATGAATAACATCATGGTGCAAAAACATGATTCTGAAGCGCTGATCCTATTGGATCCTCAGGGTTCCCTGCACTGACCGCATCCTGTGTTTTAATTTGTGAATGATGTTCATATCACTGATGCTGCCTTATTTTATTTCATTTTAGTGGTTTTAACTGTTTAATTTTAACTGTTTTATTGTGTGATTTAATTGTTTTATTATGTTGTAATCTGCCCTGAGCTCGACTTGGGAAAGGGTGGACTAGAAATTAGCAAAATAAAGTAAAATTAAAATAACTGTGAAGGATAAAAATAGGAAATCTAAGCATATCCAGCATAGCTAAGACAATATTCCATATTTACCAGTGTAGTTCATAAGATGCTAGGTTCAGCATCAAACTCTGGTTTTCAGGACATTGGCCCATACAGAAACAGCAATCAAGATGGATTCCAAACTAAGTTGAGCTGGGTCATCACTGACATGATGTTTACCAAGTGATCAACAAGCTAAAAGCAAGACAAAAAGCTGGCTAACTTATAGCAAAAGATTCTGATGGGCCTCAGGCCCAGAGGAACCAATCAGAATCAAAGAGGTGATGAAACCTCTGCCTCTTGTTTCTGAGATATGTGACAGCCAGACTGCTGATTAGCTGTCCATTTCCCAGGTACAAGGTTGTTCTTCAGATGTTTGGAATTTACCAATTAAGAAGTCTAGGCAGGGATGATACCTTCCCTGTTCAGATGCAAAGCAGCCTGAAGGTCACAGCTCTTGTTTTAACTATCTCTGTGAGAAACGATTTTGTAGGCCTTAAGCCCTGAACCAAGATTTTACATTGAGCAAAACTTGAAATGAACCAGAATTCTTTACAGGCCCAGCCAGGAACACATCTACCCACAACAGTGCCAGTTCTCTCCCACATGCTTCTGTGTGGGGGTGGGGGTGTGTCCATCCTAGAGAGATCCACTGCAAGTCTGATACCTCACCTAGGTCAGATAGGGACTGTTCTGCGACCCAGAACTCACAAATGACAACATATCCCCAGAAAGCACTTCCTTGGGGGTGCATTCTTTGGTGGGTTGCAGCTTGGACTCACTCCAAGTCCAATCTGTACATAACTTGTAGAGCATGTGGAAGGCATCCTGGGGAAGTGTGCTGTGAATATGATGCCTCTAGCTCACATAGGGTCCATTCTATACACTCCTGAACTCAAGCCTGATATCTCCCAAAAATACTTTCCTGGGGACACCTTATCTTGGGGTCCATAACTCAGACCCCCCCCAGCCCAATCTTCACCAAAAATGGTGACCAGGTAGAGGAGATTGAGCTGGAGATGTCCTACAATTTTGGAGATTCGGTGGGGTGGGCTGCCTCCAAACTTCCCAAACTGGTTCAGTTTGCAGACTTGGCTGATAGAGGTTCATGAACCAGTTCAGGGCATGCCCCAAACCTGAATAAGCAATTGCCCAGATGTTATTTATATAAAAGTTTCCTCCATATTTACATACAGAAAAAATGTCTACACCATATTTCTTGTACTTTACACTTCTGGTATAATCTGGTAACCAATCACATAATTAGTCCATGGTATCAAAGATTTCAGGTTTTCATGGCTGGTAACATCATTAGGGTTTGTAGAATCTTTCGGGCTCAAGTGACGTGTTCTACTGGAGAAAGTTTTCCTTCCAGACGTTTCGTTCTCAGCTGCGGAGAACATCCTCAGTGGCGTTGCAGCCGGAGCAGGTGCTCTGACCTTCTTGGCTCAATGCACAGCGGCCAAGAAGGTCAGAGCACTTGCTCCGGCTGCAACGCCACTGAGGATGTTCTCCGCAGCTGAGAATGAAATGTCTGGAAGGAAAACTTTCTCCAGTAGAACACGGCACTTGAGCCCGAAAGATTCTACAAACCCGAATAGTCCATGGTATATTTATGAAAAGACTCAGTCCTAAGGGAAATCAACCCTGATTGGAAAGTCAGATGCTGAAGCTCAAATACTTTGGCCACCAAATGAGAAGGCAGCATTCACTGAAGAAGACCCTGATGCTGGGAAAGACAGAAGGCAAAAGAAGAAGGGGATGGCAAAAGATGAGATGGCTGGACAGCATTACTTATATAACTAACATGAATTTGAGCAGACTTCAGAGGATGGTGGAAGACAGGAGGGCGTGGCTTGGTCCATGGGTTTGCAAAGAGTGGCCTTGACTGTGCAACTGAGCAAGAACAACAATTTGATTTTCCAGGGCTAATGAATATTTTAATGTGTATATTGTTATGACTTCTTACTCTACAGCTACTTTGTTTCCTGTGTTTGTTCTTAACTATAAATTATGGTTTGTGGGTCTTTCTGTTTTTGTGATTAATAAAAACCTACAGTTTACTTGCTAGCAGGGCTGGATCTAAGGAGGGGCAGAGGGGAGAGTTTGCCCTGGGCACTGCGAAAGGGGGGTGGCAGCAGCGTGGCAAGACATGTGATGGATTGGGATGGAACAATTCCTCTGCCATGCCTCCCGTCCAGCTGCTTGCCTGCTGCCCACAGCCCTCCTTGCGCAGCCTAACCGCCTCCACACAGAGCCTCCGCCCACCTTGCTCGGCTCCCACCCGCCTCACCTCCCTCTGACCAGGTGGCAGGCTTGGAATTGGAGGCATGCTGTATGGCCGCTGGCCCAACCCCCTAGGAGTTCTCCTTTCCTGCATGTGCGCCACGCGTGTCAGTTGCAGGAGCAGAGCAGCACGTGGTGCCGTGCCTGCTATTGCTGCACATTGGCTGCTTGTTCTTGCTCCATCCCCATTCAATCCAGCTGGAGTCGACTCGACTGAGGGCACTCCTGCTGCTGCCCTCTGGTCCTATTCGATGGTACACTGATGGGTAAGCAGCACCAGCAGCATGCCTCCATGTGCCGAGAAAGGAAAGGGCGCTGCGTTAAGGTGTGGGTTAGTCAGTCGAGGGGAAGGAAGTTGTGCAGGGAGGCTGCCTTGGAGCTGGGGGAGGGGAGGATTCAGGGTAGATCTGGTCCGGAAAAGTTGAGAGCTCAGTGATGAGGACCCGAGTCCGCAAAAGCACACCAATGCAGGGAGAAAGTTGGCCATGGGGCTCTGAGGAGGCTAGCCTATTCCAAGTTCAGAGGGCGAGGAGGAGGCAGGGCGATGAGCACACAGACTGGATCAAGGGGAGGTGAGGCAGCTTCACCTCCTCTGGCATTTAATGTTGTGTTTCCATCTCCTTATTTCTCTTTGAGCTCACCAATCTCTTTCCTGTTTCTCCTTCCCTCTTCCTCCCTCCCTTTTCCTTCGACAGTGTCTGCCTCGTTCCTATTCTGGGGGTGTCCAAGAAGTTCTCTTGGTCTTTGGGCAGGCTGCGGGCTTGTTTCCAGGCTGCAGCCCTGCTTGCTAACCCTTTCAGCCTTGGCTTCTGGGGATGTCTGACTGTTATTGGGCCCTGCTGCTGGGGGTTTTCCCTCTACACTCAACTGGAATCCCTGCTGCTGGGTCCAGGTGCCAGGATGTGCCTGATAAGATCATCATGCTCTGTCCTCCCCAGGATCCTGGGCAAGTAACACCCAAGAGCAAAGAAATTTCCTTGTTCCAGCCTAGCTTCTGGGGATGCCTGGTTGGTATTGGCCCTGCTGGTTTGTATATATGAGAATGTGAGAAGAGTTAGAAGAGCAAGTCTTGCTGTGAGTGTGTAACTGTTTTTGTTTTGTTTTTAAGCCTTCAATTCTGATTTCAGAAACCTGCCAGTGTTGCCTGTTTCGCATTAAAAAGCTTGAAACAGCTGATTTGGGACTGGCATTTCCCAACTCCTCTCCAAAGTAAGCTACAGTCCCTGCCCCCCCCCCCCCAAGCTTCCCTATTCACACAATCTGAAGCAGCCCTACAGCCTGAGTAACGAGATGACATTCTCTTGCTGGGCTTCTCCTCCCAGCTGCCCAGAGAGAATGGAAAGTGGCTTCTCCAGCTGGAGGGCTGCAACTTGGTGCCTTGCATGCTCAATGCTTGGATTTTGCTGCTGTGGCACAAGAATGAAGCTAGCCAGCTTCCCCCTCCTGCAAGCAAGTCTCTTCTACCCTTCTAGCACAAGATACCTAGGCATTGCTTAGCTGCAGTGTCTCGTCAGTCCCTTGCAGAAACCTCCTTTTCCTGGTGAGAGGTAGCGCATGCCTTTCCCCCATTCTGCCTGAAGCACCAGCGCCTTTTCTAAGCAGAAGTGTCCAAAGGCACACTGGGAGAGTGGTTGGCATGTGCTCCCCTCCTCCTTCTGACTCCCTGTCTCAGCATCCCTACTGTCAACTGTCAAATTTTTTCCCCCTCCCCTCCATTTCTGTATCTTCAGCATTCCTCTCACTATTGACTGTCAATGTATTTTCTCCCCCTCCCACCCACTGTTTCTGCCTCTTCTGGGCTTGGGGATAGCTGCTGGAGGGGATTAGCAGAGTGGTAAAGCTGCAGTACTGCAGTCCTAAATTCTGCTCACGACCCGAGTTCAATCCTGGTGGAAGCTGGGTTCAGATAGCCAGCTCAAGGTTGACTCAGCCTCCCATCCTTCCGAGGTCGGTAAAATGAGTACCCAGCTTGCTGGGGGGAAAGTGTAGATGACTGGAGAAGGCAATGGCAAACCACCCCATAAAATGTCTGCCATGAAAACGTGAAAGCAACATCACCCCAGAGTCAGAAATGACTGGTGCTTGCACAGGGGACTACTTTTACCTTTTTAGCTTCAACACCATTGGGTTTCTGTGCCCCCCCCCCCATTCTTAGTGTTCTTGCTGGTGTTCTTAGCTATTGCTTGTAGCCTAAAAGTTGCAGTCAGTGCATGGATTTAGAGTGGGGCTGCTGTGTGCTGTCTCTCTCTTGTCTTTGCCTTTCATTGAGGCCAGCCATGCAATGGCAACTGCCTTGGAAATGAGGCTAAGAGGGACCAAAATGTCATCTAATCCAGCTCTGGCTCATTCATGTAAGTTTTATGAGAAGGCACCCTTGATTCCTGACATAGAGGAACCTTGTCTGCCCTGTGGCCCCTTTGGTCTGCTGGGTGCTAATGCTCCAAAATTTTGCCCAGTCTGAAATCAACATTATTTCACTTGGAGATCCCCCTCTCCAGGAAAGGAAGGAAGGAAAGATTTTTTTCTAATATCACAGCTTGCAGTTTTTATTAGCAGAAAGGAACAAGAGTTCAATAGTACCTTAACAACTAACAAAATTTGTGGTAGGGTATGAGCTTTCCTTGAGTCACTGCTCGCTTCTTATATCTTGGAGACTGGAGTGATTTCAGATGCCAGATGACAACAGCAGGTGTTAGTAACAAGATATGAAAATTAGGGTTCAATTCAGTCCTGGAGAATAGAAAGTTTATATCCCCGGTACCTTATTCTTACATGTTATGGCATGTATAGCCTGGCCTGACAAAGTGACATTTATGTCAGATTCAGCCCTCATAACACATGAGTTTGATACTCTTGCTCTACATTTGTTCTAATGAAGTGGCTTTGTAAGAGTAGCTCTGCTGATGCTGTTTCCATAGAAATGGAGGAAGTTCATTGCATTAGCCAAAATCATTTCCCCTCCTTTTTTAGGTTGGCAATCTAAGTTATGAAACCAAAATATTTGATTGTAAGCTTCTGAAGGGTTTTTCCTTTCAATCAAAAGTCCAGAACTTGATATATATGCATATTATTTGCCAACTGAGGACACACAACGTGCAGCTGACAAAGTGAACTAGTCTACACAGGCTTATGCAGTCCTCAACAAAGTTATACTGTTCTAAAACCCATTGATTTAAAGTGGATTTATAATGTACCTCTTCAGAACTGCCTTGTAAATCTGTCATTCTTTTTGAGATTCCATGAGACTCCTTTCTGATTTTGCTGAGACATGGCTACCCTCTGGAATGAATGTGATATTTCTGACAGTGTGACTATCTCCATGGAGGAGATGACCTCTGTTCATTTTCACCGTGTGTCTTTATTGGGTGATGTATAACATTTTATAGCAGTTTAACATGCAATCCCTAGAATAGGCCACTATCCCCATTTTTGAAATAGGAGCTCTAGCACCAGTGGAATAGAGGGAGTGCATTGAATGAGCTCTAGAGAAGTGTGTCAGTTTCTGATACACCAGGGGTGGCCAAACTGTGGCTCGGGAGCCACATGTGGCTCTTTCAAATATATTGTGTGGCTCTTGAAGCCCCTACCACCATTTGAGTAGGCATTTGTCTCTTTAAATCACTTCTCCAAACCAAGCCAGCTGGCGACTTGGGGAATGCATTTAGAGTTAAAGTTGCTGTCTTTCCACCTATCCCTCCTTCCCCCGTCTATTTGCCTTCCTTCCTTCCTTCTGTCCTGTGTCCTGTCCTGTGCATCTCAAACATCTGACATTCATGTCTTGCGGCTCTCAAACATCTGACATTTATCTATGTGGCTCTTGCATTACACAAGTTTGGCCACCCCTGTGATAGATCTATTTTGCTTTTATAAAAGCCAGAGGGATGTTTTGCCATTCTGACCTGCACCAGCCAGCCTTGGCTAACCAATAAATGTTATTTTTCTAGAATAAATAATTTGAATCTATTTGCTTTATTTGGGAAGTGGGCTTCCTTTGTTGAAGTTTAAATTTCCCCCATCATAGTGATATCTATATCACAAACACTGGTAAAAATGTATATATAAAGGGAAAATATAAGGGGGCGCCATTTTTTACTTTTGCCCCCCCCCCCCTCAAAAATATGTAGATCCAGCCTTGCTTGCTAGTGTCTAAAGCTGACTCATTTGCAATGAAATCTTTAGGGATAATGCTTAATTTAAGTCTCCCCAATGGCTTACATTCTGTGTTCTAGTGAACATCAGTGATAGTTGATGTGGGCGATGTATTTTGAGTAACTGTTATTGGTTCTTGAAACATAGTGCAGAGACTCTGTTTTAAAAATAATATGTGTAACCCAGGTTGACAAGTTAGATCTTTGGGGTCAAAGTTTCCTCCAGCGGTTATTTGGTAAAGTCTGGGTTGATGAAAATGCCTCTTTATAAATGTTCAGAACTAAATTTTTGCTGCCTTTGAAGATCTGACTTGTACCATCTCTCTAGCTATCTTACAGAAAATCCACTTTCATAAGAACCTCTCTCCAGAGTTTTTGCTCTTCCTCTTTCTAGGCTATGAAAACAGTCATGATTAAATAGCCAATACCTGAATGTTGTCTTAAAAGCTTCTTGGAGGAGAGAACAACATTTGGGGTTGTTTACAGCTTTTGTTGTGTTGGGGATACTGAACTTATGCTGTTGTCAAACCAGATATGACAGAAAATTTACAAACAAATCTTGTGTGGATCTCTAAAAGAATAAATAGCAGCTGTGCCCGCCCCCACCCTCAGACTGGGGCTATGATATAGGCAGAAGGTTTTTTTTTTTAAATGATGCCTTGTTTTTAAATCTTCTTTCCTTTTGCTGGAATCGCTAAAGGAGGAAACAGATATGCAAGGAAACCTCCTGATGAATTAATGTGTGAGCAGAAACAGCCAGCCAACTGTAGGGTACTGACTAGGGATGGGCATGAACAGAAAAACGAACCATGGTTCAAGCATGAACCGGGGCACTTTGTGACTTTTGAACTGATTCATTTGGTCATGTCATTCCCAAACAAACAAACAAACAAAAAAAATTGAGTCACTTTTTTCCCAATCAGGTTCAGGTGGTTCATTTTTTTGGTTAGTCTCCAGACAATGCTGATTCAATTAATTCCTAGGTAATGCTGGGGATGGACTTGTGAAGAGCTCTAGAAACACCCAAAGCATTTGTCCATAGGTTGATTGGCAGCTCTGGGAGCCAACCACAGAGCTCCCATTCTGCTCTATGGGAGTAGATTAGATTCCAGTATAATACCACAACCTGACTCAGCTGCGTTCACAGCATGAAGAGAGAAGAGTTAGTTGTTGTGAGACCAAAAGAAGAATTGTTCACTGCATGTCTGATTTAGGGGAAGTTTTGAGGGACTCCTTTTTCCTCCACATAGTGGGACAATTTTTTGAACACGTCTCCCAGCTGGGAAGGTGTTTCTTGCTTTGGTTTCAAGGACCAAACCTGAAACTAGAACTGAGCTTTCCTGGGAACATCTGTTTTGTGGGGCTATAACTTGGACATCCCAAATCCAATCTCCACCAAACTTGGAGGATGGATGGAGGAGAGCCTGCTGCAGACTCCTAGTGAGCTTGGCATCTCTAACTTGTGAGGGGGCTTTTCTACCACTTCCCAAACTAAATGAACCACAAACCAGTTCAGAAAATGGAAAAGTTTGCATAAAATTGTGGTTTGTACAATCAAATGAACCATGAACCAATACAAATGATCATTTTTCCAGTTCATGCCCATCCCTAGTTCTGGCTTCATTAAGGGTTATCACTGATGGGATAAACTCTTGGTTCAGTTTCACAGAGAAAAATGAGAAACTGTGAATGTCCACAGAGAATCAGCATGGGGATCCAGTTGAAGCATTGTGTAATTCTTTAAGTAGTCAGAGTTTGCTATCTATCTATCTATCTATCTATCTATCTATCTATCTATCTATCTATCTATCTATCTATCTATCTATCTATCTATCTATCTATCTATCTATCATCTATCTATCTAGTAGGCTTATATTCCATCCTGTCCCATAAACAGGCTCAGGGTGGATCACAACATAATTTAAATAATAATAACCCACAAATCAAAACTAAAAAAACAATACAATAAAATTGTACAAATCAGAAACAATAGTTAAAGTGCATCACAGCAGGAAGGGCACATGTTACAGAATAAACAACTATTGGTCCAAGAATAAAATGATGGTAATAATAAATAAGATTGCACAATAGTACAGCATGATGTCACAACAAGGGAGGCCAATTGATGGAGTAGTAGCTGGAATAGGATGCCTGCTGCTTCTTTGCATTCCCTCTCTATTCACTTACTTGTTCTTCAGAACTTTTGGGAGAAAATATTGCTCTTATTATTTATTTAAAACATTTTTATGCTTTTCATCTGACTAGGGTTGCCAAGGTGGCAAACATAGAAAGCATGCAATTAAAAATATAGTTAAAATGATAAAATAATTAAATTTAAAACACATAAACAACAACACCAGAAGAAGGACCAGTAAATGTTATGGAGGGTATGCCAGAAGAAAGAAAAAAGTCTTCATCTGCCAGAAGACACCAATAGAGAGAGACAGACAAATCTCTCTGGCATAGGAGTTTTTGGTGCCACAACCAAGAAGTCCCTTTCTTGGGTTGCCAGTAATTTAGCTTCAGATGACAGAAGCAACCAAAGCAGGGCCTCTGAAGATGATCAGAGTATACCGGTAGGTTCACGTGGAAAACGTGTGCTCTAACATCAAGCTTTTTTCTAAGACAGAGGTCCGCATGTGGTTCCTGTGGGTCCCGTGGTGCCTATTAACACCATTCCTAGCATCCACAAAGTGTTTTGGTGTCCTGGAATCTTCCAAGTATTTTTGGTTGGATCCAAATGGGGCTTTTGCCCTGCAGGACTTCTAATTGGCCACTGAAAATCTGATTATCTGAATTTTTAAAAAAATCTGCTTCAGCAGCAGCTGCCACAAAAGCACGAGGACCTTTATTGTGTGACTGAAAGTAAGCTGTGTATATGCAAGAAAATGGTTTTAAACAGGATTCTAAAAGTCATCCTGTTAAATGCAGTTTCTGCCTCAAATGGTGAACAGTTACTATAAGGTTATGCATGACCTCACTCTCTGACATCTTGGGGTTCAGTCAGTCAGTCAGTCAGTCAGTCAGTCAGTCAGTCAGTCAGTCAGTCAGTTTGTGGTTGATTCTGCCTCATTTGGCAGTGGTTGACTCCATCTTCTGCAGCAGCCATTTTGTAGCACCACCCACCACCCTTCACCAAAATTCCAGTGGCGTTTGCAGGATCAAAAAAATTGAGGGCCCCTCTACTAAGCTGTCTTGTACTATTAGTCGTTCTAGTCTATTGCCTATTTTTACTAGCAGTGGCTTTCCAGAAGTCTTTCCTAGCTCTGTTAACTGGTGATGCTTGGTTGGGACTAATACTGAGACCTTCTGCATGCACAATATGTGCCATAATTCTGAACTATGACACAACTCCATCTTCCATTCTATCATGTATGTGGATCAATGTTAGAGTAATCATTTATACATGTTTTTGTCGCTCTGTTCTCCTGCAGGAACGGAAAATAGTTTAATTTATGGCTAATTTAGTACGCTGTGAATATACACTTAGTAATACATTAGGGTTTGCTGCTGTGGTTATTAGCCTATTGCCTGAACATACCTCACCTTGCTTTGCCCTGGTACACATTAAACTGACAATTTTTTTCTTAAAGGAAAGCTACATAAATGAAAAGTCAGTACTTTCCTATCAATTATTTATCTCTCAGTGGGACCAAGAGTGTTTCTCTTCATACTTATGCTCTATTTTCTGTCCATTCTCCTGTGTGCTTTGCCAGCAAAATCAGTTTGCATTGATAGCTGACACAGAGGAATAATTTTGGAATGCCTCGCATAATAAGACCTTTTCTGTTCACACTCCACAACCATAGGTTGCCTAAGAGGAAAATGGACTGTTTCCCTTTTTGCTGTGCACAAGGCATCCATTGGTCTTTTCAAACATAAAATTAGTTATATGCTGTGGGAGTATTATTGCTTCTTGATAACCATGCATCATATGGGAGGGACGGTGGCTCAGTGGTAGAGCATCTGCTTGGGAAGCAGAAGGTCCCAGGTTCAATCCCTGGCATCTCCAAAAAAGGGTCCAGGCAAATAGGTGTGAAAAACCTCAGCTTGAGACCCTGGAGAGCCGCTGCCAGTCTGAGAAGACAATACTGACTTTGATGGACCAAGGGTCTGGTTCAGTATAAGGCAGCTTCATATGTTCATATGTTCATTACAGTCCCATTAGCAGAGACCTGGTCTGTAGAAAAAGTTTCATATGAGCTATGTTGCAGCCAGTATGTCTGGTATTGACTTGGACAGTCTGGTATTTTTATTGACTGGGGGGAAAAATGGGGGAAAATGTACATGTCTGGTATTTTTTTAGTGTTTTTCCTGAATAGTCAGTGAAAATACTGGACTATTGGAGTTAACTGGCAACTTTACCAAGTCCAGTAAGTATGAAGGTAAGTTAGATTGAGAGACTGACAGGCCCAAGGTCAACTTCAAGCAGGAACTGGAATGTAGATCTCTCCAGACTTCAGCTTATTGATCTTTGCCCTTGTCAGTGCACTGTGAAAACAGACTTAACCCCCCCCCCCCCAAAGTAAACACTTATTCCCAGCCTCAGTGACAGAGTTTCCGCAGGGAATGTTTGTATACTTAGAGCCCATAAAGATATTCTGCTGCCCTCCCTCCATACTGACAACAAGCAAACTCACATGTCACAACACAAGTTATTTTTGTAGTATCTTTCCACAGGCACTGATCGTGATTCTACTCACTGATGAACATATGAAGCTACCTTATACAGACTCTTGGTCCATCACAGTCAGTATTGTCTACTCAGACTGGCAGCGGCTCTCCAGGGTTTCAAGCTGAGATTTTTCACACCAATTTGCCTGGACCCTTTTTTGGAGATGCCAGGGATTGAACCTGGGACCTTCTGCTTACCAAGCAGATGCTCTACCACTGAGCTACCGTCCCTCCACCCACACATCCACATGTATATGTAGAAGTAGGAAGCAGGGTCCTTCTACAAACATCAAATAGGACATAGAATGGGGGGGGGGCTTTTTTTAAAAAAAAAATTCCTTCCCAGCCCGCCTGTTTTCTAGGCTTTGTGTACTTTGCTGCCATCTTGGGGGAAGGGGCATCTTAACATGCAATATCAAAAGCCAATCTCCTTCACAATTTAAATGATTATTCTGGCTCAGTTCCCAGTCTTTGGGTGCATTCAGACGTACCATTAGAGGCGACACAGCTCTGTCTCGCTGATGGATTAAATATGTTCATCCGGACATCCACATCTGGCAATCAAGTGTCATCTGGGGTCATCCTGGCTTGCTGCAGATCAATGCCACGTTAATTTGATAGCGCAGAAAGTCCGGCCCTTTTTCAAAGAAGTGGCACAAGATCGGTTTTTTCCAGCTCACACACCCTTGGAATGTTTACTGCTCCTCCCACTTTAAAAAAAAAAAGCCCCAGCAGACATGTGCATTGCCAGATCATCTGGGAATCTGAGGTGATGCTTCTGCTTCTCCAATCAACACAGGATCGGGGGGGGGGAGGCGTTATCCCACTATTCAGAACAGGAAAAAAAATATCTTTTTTTCAATGTGGAGGATTTCCAGATATCATTGTCATTGCCAATTTCTAGAAAAGTAATTCCTGGCAGTTCCCTGGTTTGAATCAGCAACGTTAATTCTGGAAACTTTCCCCCCTTCTCCTCCCCCCCCCCGCCTCTGAAGCAACGTTTGATTTCCCACCTCCAAACAGTTGGGCGCGTGTTCAATGGAAACTCCCCCCCGCCCAGAAACCACCATCTGATCATGCATGCGCCAAGAAAAGAGCATGATAGTATTGGATGTCTGATCACTCCACAACAGAATGAGTCACATTCTTGGATGCTCGTCTGATTGGCCCTGCATCGAATCAATATTCAGCAGTTAAAATTTGAGCGCTACACACCCACTTTTAATGTGACGTGTGACCTTCTCTCCCAAACCGCCATTCACCTTCTTTTGCTCCACTGTACTTCAGATACCACTCCACTCACTCTTTTTTATCCCTTCCCATTCCTTCCCTCTCTCATTCCTGTCCCCTTTAATCCCCCTATGACATTTTATTTAAAAAGGTCACCATTGTTTCCTGTGCAAGAAACCCAATTGCATGTTTGCAGGAGAAAATATTGGTCTTGGGAGCTCATCTCCTAGGCTATTTCTTTGTCCTGTGAAAGCTCCTTTTCACAGCATACCTTACAGGATGCTTCTTAAATTACTCAGTTTTTATTACTAGGGTTCCTGCAGCAAAAGCAGGGAATTATGGGTGGTGGAGGACACATGATGCTAGAATGACATGGAAAGCTTTAAAGCTTTGTAGAAGTGACTCCTGGCTGGGTACCTTTGATTGAAGCCATGAGAACTGCCTCCCCTCTAGACAGAGGACTGTGAAAACAGGTCTCCAGAACTTCAGGCTTCAGCTTTTCTTGCCAAATTTTGCTCCTTTTAAAAAACTTCTCAGACTGCCTCTCCCACACAAACATTTTCACACATTATTTTAAACATTTCCTTTAAAAATCTTCAAATTAATTTCCTCCCTTCTTAATTCATGTTTGGGGAAGAAAGTTAAGGTAGTGTGTATTCTTTTTTCTCTTCTTCAGATGAACAGTGAGGTAAGGTTTTTTTCCTTTTTAAAAAAATCTAAGGCCTTTATATTACTCCAACTGCTTTCTGAGACAGAGTAATTTTCTTTAAAGGAAAGCCATCAAGTTATTCTTAATAAACCTTTTCCCCTTATAAAAATAGTCTTAAAATCTGACAATGTTATTTCTTTATCTTGAGAAGATTTATGTTAGGATCATAAGCCCATATAACATAATGTGGGAGTGAGCACAAAATGCATCTACCATAAATAAAATAGACACTTTGTCTATTGTCTATGCTAACAGGCATAAATAAAATAATGGTGGAGGTTTTTTTGTCTGAAATTCCAAATATGCATGAAAACATAATCCTGATTGGAATGGAAAAACAGGTGAAATGGAATTGCTTGCTTCTAATATGCAGCTTGTCCCTCAGAATCAGACTCTGTGCTGGATAGCAAGCCTTGAAAATATGGGAATATATCAACCATCGGTGGACTTTCTAAAGCAGGACTTTCTTGTGCCCCCTTGTTTGTTGTTACAGTCCCCCAAAATATTGATTCTGGAGTACAGGACACCTTCACTAACAGCACCAGAAGACAATGGGTAGCTGTTCTGTAGTAGAAGGAGGGAATCAATCACCATCTCCTCTTCCACAAAATACTATTCCATTTGGGAACTGTGTTGCTGTATGTATGTATGTATGTATGTATGTATGTATTTATGTATGTGTGTGTGTGTGTGTGTGTGTGTGTATATAAATAATTGACGAAAACTTCCTTTGTATAATTAATTCATTCATCTGATTTTAATCTGAGTATGATATTAAACAGAACCAGCTTCTTGAATGAAAAGTATTGCAGATATTAGCAAGAAAGAAGTTGAGACCATTTCTAAAGGCCAGCTCAATCAACATGTATTCTCTTGGTCAGCTCAATTAACATGTATTCTCTTGGTCATTGGCAATGTCACAACACTCTCAAAGGTGTGTGTGAAGAAACCATGTGTATATAACTAATGATGTACATCACAAGAATGTTTCCTTTCCCATTGACTCGATGAGAAGTGCATGGGAAGAAACCTTATCATCTGTTTATTTATTCTCTTTACTTATACCCCTCAACAGGGGTGTGTTGGCAGAGTAACACAATAGCAGCGCACAATTTGATTAAAGGATAGATAAAGGTTTATTTAGGAACTAATATACTTGATAGGAAAAAGGAGGAATGGAGATAGGTCCTTCCCTAATTACATCTCTAGTTGAGAAAGAGGGGAAACTGAGAGTGGAATTTCTGGGAAGAAAGAGGAAATTGCCCTAAGAGTAGCAATCTGAACACAGATAAGAAATGACACTTAACAGGAGAGAGAAGGTGCTGTCCTCACTATCTTATCTGTCTTTCTGCTGCCTCCTCAGGGTCATCTTCTCTTCTTTGTACACCAGACATTGTCTTTTCCAGTAAAGTTGTCCCTGTTTTATCCTCTCAAAAATCTCATGAGGTAGATTAGGCCGAGAATGTATTAGTGGCCCAAGGTCACCCAGTGATCTTCCATGTCAGACTGGGCTTAGAACCTGGGCCTCCCAGATCCTAGTCTTGCATTGTAGCCAGTATACCATGCTGGATATCTCTTCGTGTGTTCCTGGAATCATAGGACAAAGAGATACATGTGAATTGGTCCTGTCACATTGTGCGTTTGTGCGTGTTTGTGTGTATCTATGCCTAAGTAATTATCTTTCTTTTTTACCAGCTGCCCTTCCCTGTCTTTTTAAATGTCCATTATAAAACCAAAAGGTAGTCCAGCCAGCAATGATTCAGGATAGCAGTGGGTGAGCATCACAGAACATCCTTTTCATACATTTGTGCTCCAAGATAGTTTCCTGGTTTTCAGAATAATTTCCCCTGGGGAGCTATAGGAGAGCATGACTTTTTTTCTTTTCTTTTTTTAAATAAAAATAAAAAGAGAGATAGTCAAATGCCTTTATATCCTGCAGGCATCTGAGGCTACAGCTTTTACATCAAAACATGCCAAAGAACAGTGTCAAGACTGAAGGACAGGATTGGTATGGCACTAACATTTGTCAATTGGAAGCAATTCTGAATGTAATATTTTCATGATTCCAAGGGAAAAAGAAAACAAGAGAGACACATAATGATCTGCTTTGATTAGATGACTTACACTGAAAACTTCATAATTTTTCTCAAACTCATTGTTTGGGGGTAATCTTTGATAAAGGTAAAGGTAAGCTGGCAAGGCACAGCTTAATAATGTGCACAATTGAGGAGGATGTGGCCAAGAGGCGCTGCCTGCCTATACAGGAGCACCCCAGTAGTGAAAGAGAGTAGGCTTCCTAGTCCTGGAAACAAAATGGGAGTCTGATCAGAAACAAGCCAAGGAAATATTCCATTCAAATTGGAGTAGACTCAGCAAAGAGCTTGTTCTGGTCATCACCTAAAGGCACCCTCTTGACATGGCCCTCTCTCCTCCGCCCAAACAGAATGCATAAGGACAATGGGGACTGCTGGTAAGTATTACTCATGGCTTAATCCTCAGCTACTGATCAATGGCTCATCCCTCAGGCTCATTACTTCTACTCAGTTCTTTCTATTTACTCCTATGCTATTGCCTATTGCACTGCTAAGGGTCTTTGTCTACTATACTGATTTCCTTCCTGGGTGTCAAAACCAATCCAGTCTAAACCCATCAAGTTGTATCCTGGCCCATCCTTATAGCAAATACAGTGTAATCATGATATATTGCTTTCAACTGGAAATCCATTCAGATGTTCCATTAAGACCCATCACAGGCTATTCAGGTCCCCAGTTACCAAAGGGTCTCAACCCCTCAGAACCCTACATAAACTGGGTACAAATTCCATTACAGTGCACATTCTGTAGGGTGCCATTTGTAGTCTGTAACACACACACAGTTATTCTTTGTAATCGGGTCTATAGGGTTTGTCACGCTATCATGCATGCCCTTCTCTTCAATTTTCCTGCTGAACGGACGTCTTCTCTCCTAGACCAGGTAGTATAACCCTCCTCAATGATCTCTCAACCTCTCTATTGATAACCCCAGTCCTTCCTAACTTCTGGATTGCCTGTATTGTGTATTTGTGTGTTGAATGTACCTTTTTACATATTTTAAGTAAATATTATAAAATATATTTGATCTGGAGTATTTTCTTATTGAAAACCCAACCTTCGTATTATTAAAAAAAGATCCATGCTCCTAATTCACTCTACCTAAGTCTCCATATTGCTAATTTCCCCATTTAAAAGAGGAGACATAAGCATTTCACGTAACAAGGGGGAGTAAGGAAAAAAGCATAAATGGCCAAAAGACAAAGCTCCTGAGCCAAGCACCAGAGACTAAATCCCCAGGCTCAAACTTAGCTGATCCTTTCCATTCCAGCACCAGGGTGGGGGAAGGACACCAAGCAAACCAATCCAGAAGTGACTCAAAAGTGAGGCAGGGCAAAAAGGAGCCATTGAGACTGGTGGAGGAGAAAAGGTGGGCAGGTGGTATCACTGCTTTACCCTCTGGAGTGCACTTTGGCCTGTGCCTGGTGACTCAGTGTCCACACTGGCTTAGCACACAATCCCTCCTCTTGCCCTCTCCTGTGCACCATGAAGAGTGTGGGCAGTAGCCCAGTGGAGGAAGGGTGGATGCAGCCAGTGAGGAGGGAGCATGCCCTTGGCTCTACCACCATGACCTGCCAAGACTGCTGGAGTGAGTGCCTGGCAGGCCTGTAGCTTTGCCTTGGCTGGGAACCAGAAGCCCTGGAGTATTCCTCCCTCCCCTGGCCACAGGCCACTTTTGATTTCACCCAGGAGTCTGGACCCAGCCTGACCAATGGCTTCTGCAGCTGGGCATAACCGGTGACTGTTTATTATTGACAAACACAGTTGTCTTGGCCAGAAAGAGCACGGGGGAGCCACTTCACAAGCCAGGAAAGAGAAGGCTAAGGAGCCCACAGGGAAGGATGGCTCTGGGCTCCACATTGGTGATATCACTTTATGAGTAAATAAGTGTGTAAGATCTCAATTTTTCAATTATTTATTTAATAATCAAATCATTTAAATTAGCCATTGCTAATTGCCCTCGAAGAAATTTAAATGCCCCCCTCTGACTTAAGAATTGCTAGCTATAGGCCATCCAGGCTATCCAGGTCAGGGTAATATGATGGATACTCAAGTACAAAATGCATACACATATATCAAGTTAAGGCTGTCTCATGTTAGAATCAATGAGGTTATTTACGTTAATGAACCCTGGCACTCCTCCATCCCACTGTGCAGTCAAAGTCAAAGACAGCGCAACCCTAAGCAGAGTTACTCCCTTCTAGATCCCTTGATTTACTGTACTGTACATACAAAATTTAAGTCCACATATAAATTTTGTGTTGTAATAGGTGATTTTAACTCAATGACTGTGCTATGGAGCAGGTGGAGTAAAAGGACGGGTCCTCTTGTGAATCAAAAACTGGCTAATTAAAGGGAAGCAGAGAGTGAGTATAAATGCGCAGTCTTCGCAGTGGAGGACGGTAAGCAGTGGGGTGCCGCAGGGCTCACTACTGGGTCCCATGCTCTTTAACTTGTTCATTAATGATCTGGAGTTGGGAGTAAGCAGTGAAGTGGCCAAGTTTGCAGATGACACTAAATTGTTCAGGGTGGTGAGAACCAGAGAGGATTGTGAAGTACTCCAAAGGGATCTGTTGAGGCTGGTTGAGTGGGCTTCAATGTGGCAGATGAGGTTTAATGTGGCTAAGTGCAAAGTAATGCACATTGGGGCTAAAAATCACAGCTACAAATACAAGTTGATGGGTTGTAAACTGGCAGAGACTGACCAAGAGAGAGATCTTGGTGTCGTGGTAGATAACTCACTGAAAACGTCAAGACAGTGTCCGATTGCAATAAAAAAGGCCAACACCATGTTGGGAATTATTAGGAAGGGAATTGAAAACAAATTAGCCAGTATCATAATGCCCCCTTATAAATCGATGGTGCGGTCTAATTTGGAATACTGTGTACAATTCTGGTCACCATACCTAAAAAAGGATATTATAGCATTGGAAAAAGTCCAGAAAAGGGCAACTAGAATGATTAAAGGGTTGGAACATTTTGCCTATGAAGAAAGGTTAAAATGCTTGGGGCTCTTTAGCTTGGAGCAATGTTGACTGTGGGGTGACATGAAAGAGGTTTACAAGATCATGCATGGGATGGAGAAAGTAGAGAAAGAAGTACTTTTCTCCCTTTCTCACAATACAAGAACTCGTGGGCATTCAATGACATTGCTGAGCAGTCAGGTTAAAATGGATAGAAGGAAGTACTACTTCACCCAAAGGGTGATTAACGTGTGGAATTCACTGCCACAAGAAGTGGTGGCGGCTACAAGCATAGCCAGCTTCAAGAGGGGGTTAGATAAAAATGTGGAGCAGAGGTTCATCAGTGGGTATTAGCCTGTGTGTGTGTGTATGTTTGTGTATATATATTTGGCCACTGTGTGACACAGAGTGTTAGACTGGATGGGCCATTGGCCTGATAAAACATGGCTTCTCTTATGTTCTTATGTGCACACACACAAACACACAATGCTGCATTCAGAGAGCAATCCTGAGCAAGTCTAATCAGAATCCTTGGCAGTGCCCAGGTGGGGATGGGCAAGTGTGTGTGTGGCCATGATGGCACCATGGATGGGAAGTTTAAGGAGTGGTACTAAATCAGAGGGCTGGGACCCCAGGCTAGCTAGATCTCACCAGATCTCAGCAGATAAGGAGAGTCAGCCTTGGTTAGTATTTGGATAGGAGATGACTGTGAAAGTCCAGGGTCATGATGCAGAGGCAGGCAATGGCAAACCACCTCTGAATGCCTCTTGCCTTGAAAGCCCTTTAGGGTTGCCATAATTTAGCTGTAACTTGACAGCCCCCTCCAATATATCACATCACACTGTTCATTATCAAGTAATTTAAAACTGATATTCCATTTTCCTGAGTTTCTTCACAGATTTTCCCAGCCCAAAGTTCCCACTAACCGTATACCTTTACAGTCTTTCATATGCAGTATGTTTTAACAGCTGGCATGAAGATTAGTGAACAGTTTTATACACTGATATTGGTCATATGCAAATCAGCACCATCATGTGAATAATATTGAAATTTCCTAATGTGAACACAAATGGAACTGAGGCGTGCTGAATAGATTTCCAAACTTTTATAAGCATGAACTATAACAACTTTAGTCCAGCTGAACTGGAACCAAACCTGTTAATACAATGCTTTGATTTGTTGGCTGCTGTCCAATAGAGCAGAGAGTCTTAGTTCATCACAGTCTCTGAATTCCTTGGTTATAAATCCGCAGCGGAGCTCTTAATTTCTGTTTCTTTCTTGATCCGGACTGCTGCTAAGTATGTGGGTTTTTTTTTTTTTACCATAAAGACTGCTGCTATGCAAACATGGACAAAGGGCCATGTACATGGCTATGCT
The DNA here is from genome assembly GCF_032191835.1 of Heteronotia binoei. Taxonomy (NCBI): domain Eukaryota; kingdom Metazoa; phylum Chordata; class Lepidosauria; order Squamata; family Gekkonidae; genus Heteronotia; species Heteronotia binoei. The sequence continues at coordinate 46,363,143 of NC_083228.1, read as the reverse complement.
TGAGTACACTTTTGGAACATTTATCAATAGTATGGTGATAGCAGAATGTGGTGTAGTGATAAGGGAATGCAGGGGCAGCAGGCTGGAAGCGGTTCAAGAGTTCTGAACCAGATTGGAATTCAAGTGGGTTATCCACCTATTAGAAGCAGTTTGAGATTCAGACCACAGGTATCATTGTATTCAGCTGTAAACAGGAGAGGAAAGAAAGATACACCATGCATATATAATCTGGGATTTTGTACAACAGGGAAAAAAATCCCAGAAAACCTTGATTTGCTGGTCTTTTACTGTCCCTGGAAACTGATCTCTGCATAGTGAGCTTTCATGTTCCAAATAAGCTCAAAATCAATATAGCCAAACATCAGCTGAGTTATTCACATCTTAGAACTGAATTATCAACTCTGATTCCGTTGTCCAACAGTATAGAAGTTTTCAGGGCTTTTATTGTAGGAAAAGCCCAGCAGGAACTCATTTGCATATTAGGTCACACCCATTGACATCACCATTATTTCACACAGGGCTTTTTTAAAGAAAAATCCCAGCAGGGACCCATTTGCATATTAGGCCACACCCCCTGATGCCAAGAAGAAGAAGAAGAAGAAGAAGATATTGAATTTCTATCCCGCCCTCCACTCCGAAGAGTCTCAGAGCGGCTCACAATCTCCTTTACCTTCCTCCCCCACAACAGACACCCTGTGAGGTGGGTGGGGCTGGAGAGGGCTCTCACAGCAGCTGCCCTTTCAAGGACAACCTCTGCCAGAGCTATGGCTGACCCAAGGCCATGCTAGCAGGTGCAAGTGGAGGAGTGGGGAATCAAACCTGGTTCTCCCAGATAAGAGTCCGCACACTTAACCCCTACACCAAACTGGCTCTCCAAGCCAGCTGGAACTGCATTCCTGTGTGTTCCAGCTCAAAAAAAAATCCCTGGAAGTTTTTGTATTCTGTTTATGCCGAGTGTTCTGCTTAGAAAAGAGTTTTGTTTTCTAGAATGAAAGAAAGGCAGGACAAGTGTAAGAAGTTGAAGTTCATTGTCTTTTGTGAATCAATGAGTTAGACAGCAAAGTGAATCAATGAGTTAGCAAAGCTTGTGATTTAACTAAAGAAACTTTTAAAGGACTAAAATGCTGGAGCAGCAGGAGACAATAAGGATAGTGGCTGGCTTTTACCATTTTCAGTGCATTGATGGCATTTTTCACTTTGTAGAAAAAACCCAGCAGGGACTCATTTGCATATTAGGCCACACCCCCTGATGCCAAGCCAGCTGGAACTGCATTCCTGTGTGTTCCAGCTCAAAAAAAGCCTTGGAAGTTTTTATATTCTGTTTATGCCGAGTGTTCTGCTTAGAAAAGACTTTTGTTTTCTAGAATGAAAGAAAGGCAGGACAAGTGTAAGAAGTTGAAGTTCATTGTCTTTTGTGAATCAATGAGTTAGACAGCAAAGTTTGTGATTTAACTAAAGAAACTTTTAAAGGACTAAAATGTTGGAGCAGCAGGAGGCAATAAGGATAGTGGCTGGCTCTTACATTAAAAGCCTCCTGTGCAAGAACCGAGAGCCTGCTTAGTTGAGAAGGGCCATTTTCAGTGCATTGATGTCATTTTTCACTTTGTCTGCCATTTTGATAATTTGTTTCTTTAATACGGTAATACTGAAAATGGAATTCTTTTTTCTTAAATCAAAACTGCTGTGAAGAAATCAATGCAGTTATGACAGCTTATTAGCCTTATTTTTGGGGGCTTGATAAATTTGTATATGAAAGTCAATTATAACAAAGAATAACTGTTTGGAACGGACTTCACTAAAATTTAAAATAACGGAACCTTAGATTTCTTTGCAACAAATCTTTTTGTAAAACAAAAAAGCACTTCTGTTGTAGGTATAACTTATACAGGATTACAGTGCTTTTCATATCATTTTTATAACAGCTCATTTTATAACAGCTCTTGTTACTGCTGATAAGTAAGGCAGGCATCTCAGTGCTGGGGAAGTAGCTCTGTGCCCCCCTCCCTTCATCTGGCAGCAGAAGTCTCTCTTCCTGGGCAGCGAGTCTGCTTCTCATTGTTCAGAAGCCAAGAGCCAAATGATGTGTTAAGTTGAAGGTTTCCAGTTGGCAGTGCAACTCTGAACATAGTTACACCCTTCTAAGTTTAGTATTACCATGTGAATCTCCCAACAGGTTTTGACTCTTAAAAAACAACCTTGGGAAGAGGAGGTACAATTTGGCTAAAATGTGCTGTTTAAGGAGGGAGTGGTTAACTCTTGGCCCTGATGCCATTTTCCAACTCAAAACCATTTTTGCTGTCATTGCCTGTTTTCTTTTCCTGTAGTCTGGAAAGGCAATGGGTGAAGGCAGTTTTGATTGGAAAAACACATTCAATCTTTTGGAGCTGATCACATAGCTGCAAAAAACTACACATTAGGAGCTGGAAAAACACAGCATATCACCTTATTACTTGGTAGGAAGGAAGTTACCCTGGGGAAAATGTCTTGAATGGCAGAGTTCAAATGTATAAACAGTGCTTTAAAATTCTACTGAATGCACATAGAGAGGTGCCGTCCTAACTTGATGGCTTTTTTCGAGTGAATTAACCACTGGAAGATAATAGATCAATATGAAAATTGATGCCTTAACATTGCACTGGCTGTATGTGGCCTACTTCCATGCTGTCAATACATTTTGTTGAATTATTCATTACACTTCTGCATCTGTTAGGATCAACAACAAAAACAAACATTAAACACTTATGGGGTTGGATCCAGCCAGCCTGAGAGCCAGTTTGGTGTATTCGTGAAGTGTGCAGACTCTTATCTGGAACAACCAGGTTTGAATCCGCACTCCTCCATGTGCACCTGCTGATGTGACCTTGGGTCAGCCACAAGTTCTCTCAGAGCTATTCTGCTCAACAGCAGTTCTTGGAGAGTTCTCTCAGCCCCACCTACCTCACAGAGTGCCTGTTGTGGGGAGGGGAAGGGAAAGGAGATTGTTAACCACTCTGAGACTCCTTCAGGTAGTGAAGGTATAAATAGAGACCAATTTCCCACTCACCTTACGCTGCTCTCACGTTCCTCTTCTCAGTGGGGTTTCCTTCCCATTTCATACTATCTGCCCCGGGGCTGCAGCTAGCATCAGCTTTTTCGTGCCACTAACAGAAACTGGTTTTTAGAGGTTTCTGTTTGCGGCATGAAAAAACCAATGCTAGCTGCAGCCCCGGGGCAGATAGTGTGAAATCGGAAGGAAGCCCCACTGAGAAGAGGAACGTGAGAGTGGCATAAGGTGAGTGGGAAATTGGTCCCAATCTTTTCTTCTTTTCACTTAATCTCACTACATTCCTTTCCATACTATAGCCACGGTTATAACTATGGCATATGGCTTGATTCTCAGCAAAACCTTTTTAGGTGCTCAGAACAGGCACCTTCTGTAGTGTATTGGTTGTTTTGACTGCTGCTTTGTTATGTCTGTTAGTTGACCTTGAAGCATACTTCATTGCCCTCCAGGATCCTGTTGTCTACATTCTGACTGACTGTTCTTTTAGAACCAGCCAATCTGGACACAAAGCATGTCTCTCAGGAAATGCAAATGAAGGATCCTGGAGAGACCAATAGGGTGGCTTGCTATCCACATAAGGGGGTGTGTTGAACTCAGGCCAAATGGATATAAGAAGTGGTGTGTTTAGCTCTTGTTCAATAAACTCAAGCTGGTTGAACTCACTATCTCATACCTCCTTCCTTTTTTCACCATCAGAAAGATGGTTGGATCCAACCCATTTTTACAATGCAATCCTAAACAGAGCTACCTCCTTTTCAATCCACTGAAGTCTGTGGTCTTCTTAGGATTACACCATTAATCTTTGCCCCTCACTAACGTTCAGACAAGCCACTGACTGTAAATGATAAAGAAACAAGCAGTAAATAAAACTAGCAGAAACCACCTATCATTTCACTAAGTGATGTAGTACAGGCAATACAGGAGACTTGTCATCTCTTCAGTAACAGAGGATGGCATTTAGAAAGCCACACAGTAAATATGCTTCCTCTTCCACACACTTACTCTGAGAATTACTTCTTCAATATGAAGCTTATATCCCTTGGTGCCTTGCTGGATAAGAACTTGTAACAAGCTGTCTGTTAGAATATATTTTTCACTGGCATATGTTCTTGGAGTGTATAGGAAACCGACACAGCACTCAGTAAATTGCACTGGAAAACACAGCAGCAATTACCTCAGAAAGCACTGACAGAAATCACTTAAGGTTTTTTTGTTTGTTGTTTCCCACATATGGTTCTCTTTCTTAAAAAGAGGAGAAAACTGTTCCTATGCCTTGGGGATCTGTGCTTCTTCTCTGTTTGCCTTATGCATAGCTGACTTCACAATTTCCGGTTGTTTACTTTTAGCAATTTGTTACAAGATTTTAGTGCCTTTTTAAAAGGAGGTAACATGATACAGTCCTGAAGAGATCATGTTGTATGGTCCCAAACAAGTTAAAATGTGTCCCTTTTTGTTTAATTATGTTTAGCAGAATAATTTTTTTTCTTAAGAAGAAGAAGAGATTGGATTTTTCTTAAGAAGAAGAAGAGAAGAGAAAAGAGCAGTTTACAATCTTCTTTCTCTTCCCGTCCCTATAACAGACACCCTGTGAAGTTGGTGGGGCTAAGAGAGCTGCTCTTGAGAAGAACAACTCTGAGAGCCTTATGACTGACCCAAGGTCATACTAGCAGGTGCATGTGGATAAGTGGGGAATCAAACCTGGTTCTCTCAGATTAGAGGCTATACACTTAACCACCACACCAAACTGGATTAAACTGTGTGTTGTGATCAATACAAAAGCATATAATGCAGCTAAACATTGGCATTTTTAGTGAAAGCACAGTTGAGGCCAAATTGTGCAAACATTCAAGCTCTAAAAAGGTTTACCAAGCTTTCTTACCAACAACTGAAAAACCAGTCATCTCAAAGGAGCATCATTCATGCAGTCTGAGCCCACATCCTCAGAAATACAAGGTCATCTCCACTTGCAGTTCTAGCCTTGGGGCTGGGTTCATATACAGCTACATCAGTGTAGGCTGTACTGTGGTAGAGCATGGAAATATATTGTTTAAATGTCCTTGAACTTAAAATAAGACTCTTAGCCTGTGTGCATAAATTCCAATGAGAGCAGGGCATGCAATCTATATTCCTTCCCCTTCCCAAAAGATGGATTACATGAGAACCATTAAAGGTCCTACACATTCTTTCATATGTTCATGTGTATATTTCCTTTGCTTCTCTGTGCCAATTCCAATCCAACTATAACCTCAGCTGTTTACCAAGTAGGGCTGCCAAACTGTGACTTTGGGAATTTCTGGAGATCTGAAGATGGAGCCTGGGGATGGCAGAGTTTGGGGAGGAGATGGAACTCATTGAATATTTGATTCCAAAAGAGTACTCTCTGAAGCCAGCATTTCCTTTGCAGTCTGGCAATCGATTGTTATTCCAGGAGAACTCCAGACTCTTTCTGGAGGAAAGGAAAAGGAAAGGTCCCCTGTGCAAGCACCAGTCGTTTACGACTCTGGGATGACGTTGCTTTCACAACGTTTTCAGGGCAGACTTTTTACGGGGTGGTTTGCCATTGGAGGGAGGCAACCCTAATATACATGGTCATCTCCACTTGCAGTTCTAGCCTTGGGGCTGGGTTCATATACAACCACAGCAGTTTCTGCATGAATGAGGGATTGTTTGAATCTTTTGTTTGTCTAATTTATCCATACTGTATGGTAAGTAGCCATGCCAGTGGCCTTAAGAAGGCTTGTTAATGATATGGAGATTTAGCATGCAAAATCTCCGGAGTTACGAATCGTGGAGTTACAAATATGTAGAAATAATTTTGGGCAGCAGTCACTGAAATAATGTTTAAATCCACACTCAGTGCCTTTGTAATGGATACATAATATATCCAAAGTTTGCTGAGTACTAAGGTTAAGCTTTTTATAAACATTAAACATTATTGTTCTGTTTTGTGTGATGAAAAGAGGTCTGGGAAAGGTGCTGGATGCTGATACCAGTATTATTTTCCAAATGACTTCCAGCAATGTCAATGAAGGGGGAAGAACAAAAAATGTAAAGCTGGCTGTCATGTTTCACCATTATAATTGCTCTAAAGTCCCTGCTTTCGATTTAGAGTCTAATTACTGTGCCATTTGGTGTTATGCTGAAGAGGTATGTGCCCTGCTGATATAAAAAAATAAAATCAGAAATACACATAGTATTTTTTTAAAAGGGGGGGGACCCCAAAATAGTAAAAGATAAAAGTGAAAATGTTCAAACTTTCATAAACTAACTGATCCTGGATATAAGCTGAGGCAAGGTTTTAAAGTTTACATAAGGTGCAGTCTTGCTTTATTCAAGAAATCGTCTAAAACTTTGTTCAAATGAAAAAGCAGGAGACATATTGGCTGGACACACCCAGGGAATTTCAGGGCACAGAATATGTTCTGAGTCTTCTGGTTTAAAATTATCAAATCACTTAGGAATATGCTGAGGGTTGGGGGGGAGGGGTTGGCTCCCTCTTGGGTATCCTGCCCCCCCCCAGGGAAAGTGTATGCGCAATACATAGCCTCTCCTCTCCTGGTGTAGTGAATGCTGCGTGGTCACTGTCTGGCTATGCCTGGCAGATGGTCACTGCAATGGCCTCTCCTGCATTACTGCATCCGTGGCAACACCTTCCCGCTGGTCCCCCTCGTTTGCCACGTCATGGTGTGACCAAATGTCCAGCGGTATAACCAGATGGGCAGGCTGGGTTCACCAACCTCGCCAGCCAAGAGAAGGAAAACTCTAACATCAAACCCAGGCAGATAGAGCTCGTTAATGTAACACCTACCACCTGGAGGACTGGCTGCCGGCGTCCCGGCTTACTGGGCCATGGCACCCCAAGGTGAAAGGGTAGAGCCAGTACCGCGCCAGTACTGCCAAGAGAAGGAAAACTCTAACATCAAACCCGGGCAGATAGAGCTTGTTAATGTAACACCTACCACCTCGAGGACTCGCTGCCGGCGTCCCGGCTTACTGGGCCATGGCACCCCAAGGTGAAAGGGTAGAGCCAGTACCGTAGAGCCAGTACCGCGCACACTGTGCTTCACCTAAAAATTCCTCTGCGCAGGCCTGAAGGGCATATCCACATCCACAACCCACAACACACCAAGTCCTGCAGCGATGGGCAAGGGGCGAAACAGCAGGTGGAAGATGCCAGTGGAAGCCGCAGTCCTGATCCTGCATGTAGGCTGTTCAGGGTATTGGTCGCCTGATGTTGACCCGGAGACGAAAGCATTTTTCGGCAGCACCCTGAACGACCAAGCAGCCTTATCTAGGGACAGCACTGCTTGCTCCACACAGAGAGGGGCCTAGAAAAGGTGGCCTAAACAAAGCTCATCTCCCCCACCCCAGTTGGCTAGCCACGGTCAACGGGCATCCTTACTTGTGGTCAAAAAATAACAACAAAGAAAAGGCATGCACCTGCCTCACAAAGTATGCAAAGACTAAAGCTTGCGTGTTGGAACATCAGAACCATGCTTGACACAGTAGACAGTGGTCGCCCTGAACGACGCTCTGCTCTAGTTGCCCACGAACTTCTCAGGTTGAATATTGACATAGCAGCTCTCAGTGAGGTCCGTTTCCCTGAGGAAGGTAGTCTTCAAGAACATGGTGCTGGCTATACCCTCTACTGGTCGGGTAAGTCAAAGTCTGAGAGCCGCCTTTCTGGCATTGGCTTCAAGGTCAGGAACTCCATTGCCTCCAAACTCGAAAACCTGCCAACAGGTCACTCAGATCGCGTCATGTCCATGCGCCTCCCACTTCAAAACAAGCAACATGCAACACTCTTCAGTGTGTATGCCCCAACCCTTCAAGCAGATCCTGCAGAAAAGAACAAGTTCTATGCTGATCTACGCAACCTCGTACGGAAGACCCCTACAGAGGACAAGGTGATCATCCTTGGCGACTTTAATGCCAGAGTAGGTAAAGACTCGGAAGCCTGGAAAGGAGTACTTGGCAAACACGGCATTGGCAACTGCAATGATAACGGGCGCCTCCTGCTAGAATTCTGCACGGAGCATCAGTTCACCATCACCAACACTATCTTTCAGCAGAAGAACAGCCTGAAGACAACCTGGATGCACCCACGGTCCAAGCACTGGCACCTTATCGATTACATTCTGGTGCGCCAGAGAGACCTTCGAGATGTCTTACACACCCGAGTAATGCCCAGTGCGGAATGTCATACGGATCATCGTCTTGTACGCTGCAATCTCCGTATTCACTTTAAACCCACACCCAGGAGAGGAGGTATCCCTCGGAGGAAGCTTCAGGTTGGCAGCCTTCAGTCAGCTGAAGTTAAAGCTGCCTTCCAGGCAAAACTCCAGTCAAGAATTGAGGACCCCAGTTGCCCCACAGACCCTTCTCCAGAAGCACTCTGGGAACACCTAAAAACTACCATCCTGTCGATCTCTGAAGAAGTCCTCGGGTTCCCCACAAGGAAGAACAAGGACTGGTTTGACGAGAACAATCAAGAGATCCAAGAATTACTAGCGAAAAAGAGATCTGCCTACCAAGCACATCTTGCTCAGCCCTCCTGTCCCGGGAAAAAAGCAATCTTTCGCGCTGCATGTAGCAACCTCCAGCGCAAGTTTCGAGACATTCAGAATGAGTGGTGGACCAAGCTTGCAGAGAGAACCCAGCTGTGTGCAGACACTGGTGATTTAAGAGGGTTCTACGAAGCCCTGAAGGCAGTATATGGCCCATCATATCAGGCTCAGAGTCCCTTGCGTAGTGCAGACGGCCAAGTGCTCCTCACAGACAAGGCATCCATACTGAACCGGTGGTCAGAGTATTTTCAGGTTCTCTTCAGTGCCAACCGCGTAGTTCAAGATTCAGCAATCCACCTAACCCCACTTCAACCAGTGAAAACAGAGTTGGATGAGATCCCCACCCTAGAAGAGACTGTTAAAGCCATCAAGCAACTGAAAAGTGGCAAGGCAGCGGGAGTTGATGGAATCCCACCAGAGATCTGGAAGCATGGGGGCACAGTACTACATAGCACACTTCACAAAGTACTTGTCACCTGCTGGGAACAAGGCAAACTACCACAGGACTTTCGCGATGCAATCATCATCACTCTACACAAGAACAAAGGGGAAAAGTCAGACTGCTCCAACTACCGGGGGATAACCCTGCTCTCCATCGCAGGCAAAATCCTTGCCAGAATACTCCTGAACATACTGGTGCCCACCATTGCAGAAGAACTCCTCCCAGAGAGCCAGTGCGGCTTCAGAGCTAACAGGAGCACCACCGACATGGTATTTGTTCTCAGGCAGCTCCAAGAGAAATGCAGGGAACAGAACAAGGTTCTATATGTGACTTTTGTCGACCTTACCAAAGCTTTCGATACCGTTAGCAGGAAAGGCCTGTGGCAAATCTTGGAATGTTTAGGATGTCCCCCAAGGTTCCTCAGCATGATCATCCAGCTACATGAAGACCAGCGAGGCCAAGTCAGACACTGCAACGACCTCTCGGAGCCCTTCCCAATAGGCACAGGTGTAAAGCAAGGCTGCGTTCTCACGCCAACTCTCTTTACGATCTTCTTTAGCATGATGCTTCAAAGAGCCGCAGTAGATCTAGATGATGACGATGGTGTCTACATCCGCTATCGCACCGATGGCAGCCTGTTCAACCTGAGGCGACTAAAGGCTCACTCCAAGACAATGGAAAAACTTATCTGCGAGCTACTGTTTGCTGATGATGCTGCACTTGTCTCCCACTCGGTATCAGCTCTGCAGCATATGACGTCCTGCTTTGCAGAGGCTGCCAAACTATTTGACCTAGAAGTTAGTCTGAAGAAGTTCTCCACCAGCCTGCACCCCAGGAAGATTATCACCCTCCCTGCATCACTGTGGGTGAATCAGTTCTAAAGACAGTCCAGCAGTTCAGCTACCTGGGGTGCATCATCTCCTCAGATGCCAAGATCGACAAGGAGATTGACAAGAGGCTGGCAAAGGCAAACCGTGCATTTGGCCGACTGCACAAAAGAGTGTGGAGCAACAAGCATCTGAAAAAAGGCACAGAGATCAATGTTTACAAAGCGGTTGTGATGACAACCCTCATCTACGGCTCCGAATTGTGGGTTTTATACCGTCATCACCTGCGACTCCTTGAGCGCTTTCATCAGCGCTGCCTTCGCACCATCCGCAACATCCACTGGAGTGACTTTGTGTCCAACACTGAAGTCCTCAAGAGGGCGGAGGTTACAAGCATCGAGGTACTGCTGTTGAAGATGCAGCTGCGCTGGGCAGGGCATATTTCTAGAATGGAAAACCACCGCCTTCCCAAGATTGCTCTGTATGGCAAACTTTCCACCGGCCATCGAAATAGAGGAGCACCAAAGAAGAGGTACAAGGACTCCTTGAAGAAATCCCTTGGCACCTGTCGCATCAACCATCACCAGTGGTCTGACCTAGCCTCAGATCGCAAAGCATGGAGGCACACCATCCACCAGGCTGTCTCTTTCTTTGAGAACGCATGCATAGCTGATCTTGAGGACAAAAGGAGATTGAGGAAGAATCGCACTGCTACAGCACCAACCCCAAATCAGACTTTTCCCTGCAGCCACTGTGGCCGGATCTGCCTGTCCCGCATTGGTCTTGTCAGCCACCAGCGAGCCTGCAGCAGATGTGGACTACTGCACCCTTCTTAAATCTTCGTTCGCGAAGTTAAGCCGAGAGAGAGAGATGCTGAGGGTGTTTGCTTAGCTGGCTTCTCATTCTGCTCCTTGGACCTCAGCTGTGTTTATCCCTGAACCTCTTTAGATGTCAAGCTTCCTTACATTTTTATTCATTTTATTTTATTTTGTATACAATAAAAATATTTGTTTATGTTTACTATCACTCTCTTTCCCTCTCTTTATCATTTTGAGGTACCACTACCAAGATCCACCCTGTTGTAGAGAGACTACAAAGGTCTCACATTATTCCTTTCTGGAACCCTGCTTCTGTTTTGCCTAGCAAAATTTCTACATTCAGCATAATGCTGATGGAGATTGGAGAGCATGCATTTTGGTTTTCACAGCTTGGAACAGCCATTGCATCCATTGATTCTAGATGGATGTGTGGCAATCATGAGCATCTGAAGAGGATACTACTGGAAGGGCCACTGGGAATACTAGGAACGGCATCTGGAATGCACAAAAATGTGAGGTGGGTGGGGCTCAGGTTAGCACGACGATGGGATTTTTTTTGGTAAAATAAATGGCCAATCCACTCAATTTCTGACTTTTCCCCAGCAGTTAGTGTGCAACTTAAAATTCTGGTCTGTATCCACACCATCCAATCCAATCCTGTATTCCTCTTAAAGACTACAAATTGCAGCTTTTGGGCTTTTCCTTCATATCCTAGTTTTTTTTTTTTTGTTACTGACAAGCAGCCTGATGAAAACTTTGAAAAAACTTGCACACTATTTTGTGATAGGTTGGTTATTCTTAATAAAAGGTATTTTACAATGTTTAGCTTTGGAATTTGTCTGCAGGCCAATGTAATTTTTGTCCTGTGAATTGAAAACTTTCAGATAGCAGTGGCTGGCAAGCAGCTCCTATTAGACCATATAAAAGTTAGAACAGCCTGTCCCAAGGAGTGAAAAAGAAGGGTGCTCAAACCAGGTATTTATGAACGAACAGAGCTGTTGATGTGATAGAGACAAGCTATTGGCAGTTTTGATTTAGTGATTGTTTGGCTGGAAAGAGAAGACTTTCCCAGAAAACTGAACACTTCCATAGCATATCACTTAAAGAAAGAATGAATTCTAGGTTTCAAAGGTGACACTCACAGTGTCAGTAGATAGCTCCCTTTATAAACTAGAAAGTGAGAAAAGATTTGAGGCCTGTTGACAAAATGCAGTTGACTGAGGCTTTTCAATTCAGCTAATAAAAAGTGGCAGTTTTGTTATTAATATGTCTCTATAACTCTGTAGGGACAATATGACAATAAGCTGTCCTTTAAAACTGCAATAGAGGATATGCAGCTGGGGGCTGAAACATGTGTTACATGTTTGTGAGTGAGAAAGAAAGCACACAACAAGCTATTAAAAAAACTGTAATAAGAATTAATGGGAAATGAAATTTTATTTTCAGGCAGAACATATCTTATACCATAGCCCTGTTTACACAGGTAAATGGAGAATTCAAGTTTTATCATAAAAAAACAAAGAAGGTTTAAGCTATCTGGCAAATAATTCTTCCAGAAGAGTAGAATGGTAAAAATGCAATTAAGTAGTTAGATTACTTTCTTCACTGTTTTCTTACAAACAAATTAATAAAGTAAATACTAGGCCTGCCAACAGTCTGGCAGAAATGATGTATTATTATCGTATATTGATACTACAGGGAACTTACATTGTGCAGCTGAGCATCAAATAATGTGATTTCCTTTGGAGAAAATGTCAGGATGTGGTAGCATTCTGGAGGTATGAACATGTAAAGCCGTCTGCCTTGTGCTGATAGTTGGTGGCTGCTATAAGTCAGTGGCTGACTGTATTTATGTATCACAAGCCAACCTTTATTTATTTACAGTGGGCACAACTCCAGCTGCTTGTTGCTCTAGCATGCATCCTTCCCAGTTCCATTATGCACAGAGCATGATTGAAGATTTTATGGTTTCCAATGCCTAGAGTAAAACTCCCAGGTAACCAAATGCAAGCACCAGGGCAAATTGTAGTTGGTTGTCTTTGTGTAAAATGACATTCTAAACCATGACTAATTAACTTGATTTGTAGGCGAGAAATAAAATCCATGTCTGGATGTCTCATCAATATGGAGTGTGACTTTTGGGAGACATCAGTAGTGCTCCATATGTAAGAAACATAGGAAGGGCATGTATGACATAGGGTTGCCAATTCAAGCGTAGGAAATTCCTGTAGATTTGGGGGTGGTGACTGGGGAAGGGAGGAAACTCAGCAGGGATATAATTCCACAAAGTTCACCCTTAGATGTCGCCATTTCCCCTGGAGGAATGGGTCTCTGTAGCTTGGAGATAAGTTGTAATTCTGTGAGAACCTCAGGCTCTACCTGGAGGTTAGCAACTAGGGTTGACAGCCCCAAGTTAGGGGTGGGGGATTCTCCAGTTTGGGGCCCCTCTCCCCAGTTCAGGGTTATCAAGAACCAGTAGACATTACCACCCCCCCCCCAACAGGCAGGAAACAAAAAATAAACCCAACATGCCTACATCACCTGGAAGTGTCATAGTCATGTTAGTGACATCAGGGGGGCATTCTGGTTTTTGGGCAAAACTTTGTGATAAGAAGCTAATTCTACCATAGATGTTTGCCCACAAACCAGAGTATCAAACCCCGCCCTCCAACATCCCTGATGTGCCTACGTCACTTCTAGGTGGTGTAGGCATGTCACATTTATTTCTGGCTTCTTCCCTCCCCACTCCCAGTAAGTGCACACCCATGTCCAAAGGACCTGAAAACACTAGATGGCAATAACCATTTTTGTATTTGCCTGGCACAAATGAACAAAAGTTTGTTGTAATATATGAATGTAACATCTGTGATTTTTTTCTTGTTTCAATGCCTTCTATAAGTTTACTCTTTCAAGTATTATCTAGTTGTGGCAAAATAGCTGCAGGGTTACTTGTCATGAGGCCTGGTATCTCCTTTCCAGGAAAGAAAAAGCCATACAGCAGTGGTACTTTGCAGTTCAGAGAAAACCACTTATGTCATTACCATTAGACAAAAGCAGGGCTTTTTTTTTTTTAGCAGGAATTCAAACCTGAGAGTCCTGGATCCTAGTCCAATATATAACCTGCACACCATGGTTGTCTAATATCTGACAGCAGGTTTTTGTGTTCAGTAAACATGCTTTATCACCCTTCCCACCTATTTCCCTCTTTCCAAACTGTATGTTTTATCCCCACATTTTTCAAATAATTAAGTTATTTTAAAAATAAAGCAGATATAACCTTTTTTTTAAATGAACAACTTCTATCTCAATCAGTTTATTCTAACAACAGAATCTAGTAGTCTCTAAATTTCTTATGTAAAGAATGCTGTGAGATATTGACTTGTTTCATTTAGACAGTGTAGGAGTAGGCTACTGAAAATGAATGCTATGAAAGGTTGTAGTGATTTCACCCTGCCATTTGATTGTGAACAAAATGGATACTCTGATATATCCTGATAAGGAAAGAAAAGGTTGTCTGGTGCATTATAAAGCATTTTAACATGTAATTTCAGTTTCTAGCTTTTGGCATGCATACATAGAGTTTGAAATATCATTCTGATGAGGCCATCTGAGGTCTGTCTTTGCTTCTAGCAGAAATTCTTTGTTCTTGTTTATCAGGGCTACCCTTGCCGCTTGTTCAGAGTAATATATTTAATCTTACTGGAAAATTATCAGACTCCCACTCAGCACAGTGAAATGATTCAAAATTCAAGAAATAAACATATTTTACAGCAATTTCAGCCAGGAATAAACTGACCATGCAAGGAGCCTTATTTATATTTAAAGAACTATATTTTTTCAACCATTGAAGTTTAGAGCAAGAAGAAAAAGACTTATCAAAGATTTCAGACAGTTGAAAAAGACAGTTGAAATAGTCTGAAATGACTTTGTAGGGCACACAAAGGGAGGTCAAAGTGTAATATATAGAAACTAGTAATAAGGCCCATTGTGGGGAGAAATACAACGGGTGCTAGAAATTTGCTATGGATGAGTTTCATGGCCTTGTTGGGGGGGTTGGGGAGAGAAAGAAAAGATAGAGGGAGGCAAGGTATGTCAAGAAGGCAGTGGTTGAGAAGGGAAATGGAGAAAATGGGGAAATGTGGGGTAGCTTATCAGAGAAGGGGGTATCTTCAAAAAGAAGAGATGGGGGGCAAAAGAAATGGGGTAGATTGCTTTCTATCTCTCTCCCCTCCCTGCAGCCTTTATCTAGGAAAAGTGCAGTCTTTCTTCACAGTGGGGATCAAAGCAACTTACATCATGCTCCTTTTCCCCCTTTTGATCTGCACAACAACCCCATGAGGCAGGTTAGGTTGAAAGTCTGTGACTGGTCCAGAATCAGTCAGCTTCCACAGTAAGAAGCTGGGTCTGGCAGACCCTGCTCTGAAGTGCCAGCTGCCATGTCACACTGGCTGTCCTGGGGGGGGGGGTGACCTTAGCAGGGTATAATGACTCAGAGCATACCATTTTCTCCTGGGAAACTGATATCTGCCCATCTAGAGAGCAGCTGTTGTTCTGAGTGATCTCCATGCCTCACCTGGAGTTGGAAACTCTCTCCTTCCCAGCCAGCAACATACCTTGATCTGAACTCTGACTTCATCTTTCCATTTCCCCCCCTCCCAGTCTTTCTCCACAGTATGGGCCAAAGCAGCTTACATAACTTTCCTCTTCCCCTTTTGATCCACAAAATCCTGTGTGGTAGGTTAGGCTGAAAGTCTGTGACTGGTCTGAAATCCCCCAATCAGCTTCCACAGTAGGAACCTGGCAGACTCTGCCCTGAAGCACTGACTGTCACAGCACAATGGCTGTCAAAGTGATTGTGGGCTGAAACCATATGTCATACTTTAAATATGATGATATTGAGATATGAATTGGGCTCTGTTTTTTACATTTACTAAAAAACTGCAGCACCATCCCCTTCAATAGTACATCAATTAAGTATTTAAAACATTTAAAAAATCATACCAGAAACTTATTTCCCTGAGGATCTTCTGGAACATTATTTATGAATCTTTACTGTATCACTAAATCTTTACTATATCTCTGTCTTATACCTTTAACAAAGAAATAGCCAAGACACAGCTACATGGAGTTACCTAGATCAGTTTTCTTTAAGTAGAGTTTATTTTATTTATTTATTTATTTATTTATTTTGGTAAATTTATATTCCGTCCTTTCCCAGAAGGGCTCAGGGCAGATTACATCCAGATAAAACCAGTCAAATACAATAAAGCCAATAAAATACAATTAGAACAGCAAGAGTTAGTTTCCAAGCTTTTGGGAGAGATCATTTTGCCAGTAAAATTTAGAAAACTTTTGAATCTAGTTAGAGAAGAGGTTCAGGACTGACTTGCTTCTAAATTAAACATTTAAGAGGTATTGAGAGCATTTTGCTATCTAAATTCAGAAGACTTCTGCGTTTGCATAGAAAAGAGATTCAGGAGTAGCTGGCTCCTAATATGAAGAGATTCAGGAGTAGCTGGCTCCTAATTAGGGTTGCCAAGTCCAATTCAAGAAATATCTGGGGACTTTGCAGGAGGAGCCAGGAGACACTGGGGGCGGAGCCAGGAACAAGGGTGTGACAAGCATAATTGAACTCCAAGAGAATTCTGGCCATCACATTTAAAGGGACAGCACACCTTTTTTAAGTGTCTTCCTTCCATAGGAAATAATGAAGGATAGGGGCACCTTCTTTTGGGGCTCATAGAATTGGACCCCCTGGTCCAATCATTTTGAAACTTGGGGGGTACTTTGGGGAGAGACACTAGATACTATATGAAAAACTTGGTGCCTCTACCTTAAAAAACAGCTCCCCCAGAGCCCCCGAAACCTCCAGAACAATTCCCCATTATACCCTATGAGAATCGATCACATAGGGAATAATGAAGACGTTTCCCTCCCCCCCCCCTACCTTTCTGGCCAGTATGAAGCAGCGGATCAGCCTCTCTAATCACCATTTGCTGCCAGCTTCTTCACAGACACACCATCCTAAATTGAAGTCAAGCCTCTGGAGGTGCAAAGGCACATGATCCTTTGCGGGCAGGGCTCCCTCTCCCCCCCCCCCGCCAGCCAGCTGATTGGGGCCGGAAGCAGCCTGGGAAAACTGAAGAAAGGCTGCTGCGATCGGTGCTGGGTGGGAAGGGCAGGGCAAGGAGAAGCTGCTGAGATCGGGGCTGGGTGGGAAGGGCCGCCATTCCCCCCCGCTTTCCAGATTTTTGGCTAGCGGGGGGAGAAGGCTCCAAATCGGGGGTCCCCAGGCAAGGCGGGGGATTTGGGAATATATAAATGTAATGCAGAGAGCATTTTGCCAGCCAAATCCAGAAGGCTTTTGCATCTGGTTAGGGAAGAGGTTGAGGACTGGCTTGCTCCTAGTATAAATAGAAATACTAAAGTGAGATTAAGAGATAAGTTCTTGATAATAAAAAAGAATATATTTTTAAAACTTATTCATTTAAAAATTTTAAAAGTTATCCACTTCCATTCAGCTTTGTGTTGTAGCTTGCTATAATCACCATGGTTTATTATAGTATGAGAACTTCTGGAAAAAAAAATAAAGAGGTTGCAGAGAGCATTTTGCCAGCCAAATTCAGAAGGCCTTTGCATCTGTTTAGAGAAGATGTTAAGACCTGACTGGCTCCTGATATTAAAACTGAGACCAATTTTGCACTCACTTTACGCTGTCCTCATGCTCATTTTCTCAATGTTGCTTTCTTCTGATTTCCGACTATCTGTCCTGGGGCTGCAGCAAGGACTGTCGTTTTCACGCAGCAAACAGAAACTGCTAAAAAACAGTTTCCGTTTGCTGCACGGAAATGCTAATCCTTGCTGCAGCCCCAGGGCAGATAGTGGGAAATCGGAAGAAAGCTGTGCTGAGAAGACGAATGTGAGAGTGGCGTGAGGTGAGTGCAAAATCTGTCTGCATTATAATAAGAAGCTTATAGCTTTGAAGAAAACAGAAATACTCCTGAGGAAGACTTTTGATGAAATGACTCTACATCCAGGGTAATCGTTGAATGGACTTTTCTTTGCAATCTTGTAAAGTTGAACTTTATAACGTGTTTAAATGGATTTTTATGACTTAAAAATGTTTTACTAAATATGCAGGTAGCCAGTATATCACAGTGTGTGTGTGTGCGTATTTTGTGCTTTCTGAACAGGAGCAAGCAGCCAGGCCTAGTTCAGTCATCCAGTCAGGTGGCATCAAAATAGGCCCTCTACCTTTTACTGACAGAACCAATTTTGGCTGTAAGGTTGCCAGGTCCAACTCAGAAAATACCTGGGGACTTTGGGGGTGGAGACTTTCCCATTCCCCCCTGCAAAAAAATAAAAATACAACATTGCCATTCCCCTGAATAGTCTTCATTTCCTTGTCCTGCAGCAGCTGACTGCACTTCCACTAAATTAATGTAAACACAAACTCTCTCACACACAAAGCAACCAAATAGACACAGTTTACAAGTACACACTTTTGTGATCTCCCTGGGGCAATTACTCACTGGAGCAATTTACTCACCAGAACCATATACTGTATTTCAATCAACTTCTCAAGACTAACAGGAAAATGAAAGCAGAGCAGCTCCAAACAAACAGAGGGGCTCTGCTCACTTCCTTTCCTTTTATACACTCACCAGGAAGATCCAGGAGCCCTCAGCCAATTGGGGCAAGACTTTCTGTGGCCATTTTTCTTCCTACTCCCTCCATCAGCCAAATGAGAGAAAGCTTTCTCTATCTCCTCTGCAAAGCAGTGCCTCAATCCTCAGCCATTCGTATGCAACATACCTTGAATGGCAGTTGATGGGCCAATGGTTTATGCAGTGCACCCCTAAGCCAATGGGAGACATGGATTTGGCATTATTATATAATAATTGTACCTTAACATCTATGCAGTCAGGTTTACGTTACCTAATTTCCCACCTTTCTAATTAATTTACTCAAGACCAACTTTACAGCAAAGCATGTTTTTCCATTACATTTCATGTTTGACTCTGTTACTTTATCTTGTTCTGCCATAGCCTTTTTCTTAAAATATTATATGAAGATTATACTATAAATCTACACACATTAAAATTCTGTGTCCTCATTTCAAACAATATGCCATTTAACAATGTCAGGGCTCCTTTTTATGATATATATTAAGCATCTGTAATATATCTGAAGAGCTACTACTCTGTTTGAGACTAATTGCAAATCTGTTGAACACAACAGCTACCCACTACAAATTTGTTGTTTCCGTGAACAAGGCACACGGTTGGTGCTGAACTATATATTATATGCAATCATGTCCACCTCTTTTCTGACTTTTCTAAGAACTGGAACAGCCTTCAAGGCTATGAGTTTTCATGGAAGAAGAGCAAAGAGATAATCTATTGAGGGGTGTTGCAGAAGCGTGGAGAGCAAATACATGATCTAGCAGTGCCGAAGTCACTGGTGTGGAGTGCTATATGCTGTTCAGCAGGAAAGGTGTCAAGGCAATTGCAAAACCTAGAATCAGCAAGTGGACTCATCCACAAGAAACTGAGGGTTTTTATAGTCTTCATCCTTGCCCCATCTTCTCTGCTGTACTACTGGGATAGCAGGAGTTAAAGCAAACCTCCCTGCTCCTGTGTATGGATCCTTGATATCCCAGAGGTAAGGCATGGAAGTCTTGAGTCAGATGGGTCAATTCACTGTGCTTCTGGTTTTCCAATTTTACCTGCTTCCTGGGTGGAGCCTCCATCTGTAAGGTGGACTTGCGGACTCCCTTTGGCTACCATGGCTTCCCAAAGTTCCCATATAAGATGTGTGTGTGTGTGTTAGTGTATATGAGGACCATTCTTTGAAAAGGATATCTTCTCCCATTCAGATACTAGATCAGATGGGTACTAAGGCCATATTTTTCTGTTCATTGCAAGAACAGGTAAGGTTTTCAAATTGTACACCACACAGAGAACTATAACCTGGAAGTTCACCTGCCTGGTACCTTCTAGAAACTGCCTAAGGCCTCTAAAGTAGTGGTTTTTAATACCTTTGAGAATCTGATGAAAGCTATGGACTCCCACCCCAAGAAAAAATGTCATAGTGAAGTGCAGATGATGAATGTACATTACCTGGACATGTGCAGTAGCATCCCATGCCTTCCTACATTCAGATGTTCATGTACTCTGAAGTGCTACATCTTATGGAAATGATGTAGCACAGTGTTTACCTTTGTTTGGAACGAAACATTACTGCAATGACATAATTAACAATGTTTTTCACAATGACAGTTTTCAAAGTAACAGGAAGGAAATCAGAGGAAAAAAAATATTTTGTGCCTCATTCATGGACCCCATGAAGCCCATCTGTGGACCCCCTAAGTGTCCATGGACCCAAAGTTAAGAATGCCAGCTCTAGAAGATGCAGCTTTGGTTTCCCAATTTCTTGTAATCTTTCTCAGTACTGAACAGCTTCAGTATGATAGCTGGGGAAGCTTTTTGGTACCCAATTAACCTGCAGCACCTAGACTTCCTATTGACAGTCTTATACTGTCCCTGATCCTCTAGCTCTGCTTGATGAAGTTACTAGGTTGGTTTGTTGTTTGGTCTGCCTTGACTTCACCAGCCAAAGGACATAGTTAGAATGAGACCATGGTTGCATTTTTATTTTGTCTTTCCTCCAATAAGCACAAGGTGGAGAACATAATTATTTCCTCCCCATTTTATTGGTTATCCAGGGAGTTTTGATTACTCTTAAAGCAACAGATACATTCATTTCAATGGACTTCGGTGTGGTTAGGATGACACTATTTGGCTGCATTTCTGAAGTACCACTTAGTTACATTTTTAGCTGATATATGATTAAACCTTAAAATTTCTTGGAAATTGTAGCATCAATCTGCATTGCAGTTTCTAGGCATGAGATCACCTGCTTTGAGATGAAAAAAAAAGAATACAGTGTTTAGTTTTGTTGTAAATAACATGTAAATTACTTAAATACATATATAATAATATTGTTGTTTTGCTAGAGTGAAGCTGATCAAACAAATTCAAGATTAAGAATAATTACTTTGGCACAATAGTTACTTCTCTATTCATAACATGTTTGCAGCTCTGAAAGTCAGGAGCAGTTTAAACAATGAACATCCTTTAGATGAGGAAAGAAGTCCTTATAAGAGTATGAACTGAAAGAGAAATTAGGAGGCATTCTTAAAACACCATCCTTAGTAGAGTTATACCCAGGGGTTTTTTTTGAGCAGGAGCTCACAGGAATGCAGTTTCAGCTGACTTGGCATCAGAGGGTATGGCCTAATATGCAAATAAGTTCCTGCTGGGCTTTTTGTAGAAAAATTTCACTGAGAACCCCTTAGAAGCCTATTGAAGTCAAAGGAGTTTAGAAAGATGCAAGTTTTTTTTAAATTTCAGTTTATATCCTGCCCTTCCCACCTAAGCGGCTCAGGGCGGCTTACAACATATAAAATCTAACATAAAGTTTGGTTTTTAAAATACATCAGTTTGCAACAATTTAAAACAATAAAATAGTAAAACATATAGAACAAACGATCTGCCAAAGTGCTACACTACAACCTTCCATAAAATTTCCAATGTCAGTAAGTTATAGGCCAGCTGGAAGAGGGCTGTCTTACAGGCCCTGCGGAACTGCTCAAGGTCCTGCAGGGCCCTCACCTCTTCCGGCAGCTGGTTCCACCAGCAAGGAGCCGTTACCGAAAAGGCCCTGTCCCTGGTGGATTTCTGACGGGCCTCCAAGTAGATTTTGAGAGCTCGAGCTCAGTACTCTCTTGGGAACATGTGGGGAGAGACGGTTCCTAAGGTAGGCAGGTCCTAGGCCATATAGTTTGCAACATTTTAACATTGACCCATGTGTTTATTATGAACTGCCCAGAGCACTGATGATTAAGTCATCTACAAATCTAAATAAATGATCTGAAAAATAAAAAGAAGAAAAAGATTTAAAAAATGAATTTTTAAAAGTGTGCAATGTGCTAGGCATCAGGGACTTTAAAACAGTCTCGTATGTTTAGGAACGTGAATATTGATTTATACATGATCCAGAAGAGTAGCAAAATCCCCTTTTGCTATGATTTTCCAGCACTGGATACTTTCTGGCCTCCTTGCAGCACAATTCTATGTAGAGTTACTCTGTTCTAGGCCTTCTGAAATCAGCAGATGTAACTATGTAGGATTGTCCTGTCAAGGGCCTATCTGAGAAAGCCAGCAAAACATTCTTGACAACCTTAAAATTGATTTTGTCTCTATGGCATGCCTGCTTCTTGACAGTTTCCTAGACCATTAAAAATACTGTTATACATTCTCAAGTTTTATGATACTGTTTTTGTGTGAAATCACAGATATTCATGTACTCTGCAGTGCTACATCTTATGGAAATGATGTAGCACAGTGTTTACCTTCAAAATATTCCACTGAGGAAAACAATCCAGTGGTAAATTATCTGTTTTCTCCAAACAAATAAAATACCTTTTAAAAATTTGTCAGTTTATGGAAAATTAATGGTTTAATAGATGTGTACAGGAACACAGAGATGCTGCACTATATCACACTTGCATAACTGCAGCAATAAGAGAACCCTTATTCTATATCACCTACACAATTTGAGACCTTTAGTTAGTGTGGTTTGGGAATGGCGGCTCCTTGCCCATGCAATATTAATTTGGAAGCAGATTTCACTATTTTCCGTATGGTGTTTTTCCCAAGTAAACCTGGCTAAGAAGGAAGCCTATGGTGTAATTCACAAGGTTTCTCACTTCAGTTACTCAGTTTTAAATACATGGAAAACCTCTTGTAGATCCATTTTGCCAGTAGGGCAAAAGTAAGTTGACAGTTTTGTATTCATTGGGAGTCCATGGAAGAACTATGATAATGAAGTGCAGAACTCTGATTACAAGAACACAGATTAATAATTTACCATGCTGCTGTACTTCTGTCTACTGTTGTTGTTGCAAAGAATTAACTTTCTGCACAAAGTGAGTACTGGTGTTTTTATTTGTTGAGATTTCATTACAAACAACAGACTGCAGGGTTACTGGCAAAGACATCTGAGGGGGAGAGACTACAGAACAGACATCTTTGCTCTGTGATGTCTTTCAGAAGGTGTTGCTTTCTCTCTGCTGACTAATGTGTTTTATGAGCTCCTTATCACTGATAATCATGAAGGCTGTTTAAATAAATTAGTATATCACCACACCCACCCACACTTCTGCACATTATAAATCAGACTTTGAATTCCAGCTCAGAAGCTTCATTTAGGAATTTCCCATGTTTGTTAAAATATATTCACTGTTAAGGTTAGTAATTTCAGGCAGGCTTCAGTCTATAAGGGCTGAGAGGAGGGTTACCAGCCTCCATGTAGGTCCTGGATTTCTGGAATTACAGTGGATATCTAGGCTACAGAAATCAGCTCTGCTGGAAAAAATGGCAACTTTGCAAGAGGAGGTGGACTGTTAGGTATCACATCCCCACTGTGTTCCTTCCTCTCCTCAAACTCTGACCTCCCCAAGTCCCATCCCCAAGTCTTCAGGAACTTTCCAAGCCAGAGGTGGTAACCATAGTGATTTCCCAGCTCACTGTAGTTCACTATCCTATATAGCTTCAACTGTCATTCTTTAGAGCAGGGGTGGCCAATGGTAGCTCTCCAGATGTTTTTTGCCTACAACTCCCATCAGCCTTAGCCAGCATGGCCAATGGCTGGGGCTGATGGGAGTTGTAGGCAAAAACCATCTGGAGAGCTACTATTGGCCACCTCTGCTTTAGAGGTTTTTGTACACTGTTCCTTTTGCAATGCCAGTTCATCATAAGTTGAGAATAGTACACATCCATTCTCAGTGAGGCAGTTGAATCTTCTTGTCATTTCTGCTCCGTGTAGTACTAAGAACTTTCTGCCTTCATTCTGTAATAACTTTCCCCTTCTGTTTGTGTTCTTTCAACTGAAGATAGTATTTCATGCATCTAATGAAGTGAAGTCCTGAAAGATTATGACACCATAAATGTGTTGGTCTTTAAGGCCCACAAAACACTTGCTCACTGCATGTGGTGCTAGCTTTTAAAAAATATATATATAAAAAATAGAAATTGTGAGTTTGAATGACTTGAACACTTGGAATGAGTAGTCAGGGCTTCACCAAATCATGATTCTTATGGCTGTGGATGGTCCCCTGAGTGTGCATTTTACCTATAAGACTAGAATCTGAGACCAGTGCTTAGCAGAAAAATCAGCAATAGGTAGTTTAATAGAGAGGAAGGGAGAAACAGAAAGATTGGAGTCTGAGTAAACTGGAATGGGAGGGGACTATTCAAGGTTGCTTTCCTGTTTGGTGGAAGGAGTACATCCTAGTTTCTACCATGCTTAGCTTTCATATCTCTAAAGCAAATGTTATAAAGATGCCACAAGACCCCAGTACTCATCTGCCCCTGGAATCTTTCACTGCTTGGAAATGGAATACTCTGTTGAATAAAACATTTTCACATGGATTAATATTTAATCTAGTCTAGAAGGGGGAAAAAAAGACCAAAAAGAAAAGTTGGTGAGGTAGAAATGCTAGCCTCTAAATGCTCACTTTTCCAACTCAGGACTCTGTTGCTGTTTAATTGGCCCCCTAGGGAGCCTTCAAACACTAATTCTTCAATTTGGTTACTGCGAATACTAGCACCATGGTGGACATGAATGTTGAGGGACACCAAAAAGCCAGGAAAATATTTAAGGCTGGGTAAACAGATGAATTTGTCAACTGCACCACAGCAATTTTTATATTTCTTATATAGGCAAAGGAAAATTTAGCAGTTATGCTTGTGTTCGACGAACCACCAGCAGTGCAAAGTTCACAGAATGGGACTTTTCTGTTTCTTCCTTCCCACCGAGCACTCTTAAAGTCTGCTCCTGAAGATCAGAGGAGCAGGATGTGTTCGAAGTGTGGATCTGCAGTGGGAGGACAGGAATTAGCAAAAATCATCCATCCCTCCTACACTGATAACAAAGAACATTTGCATAAGTTGAATGTCTATTTTCTAAATAAATAAAGCTAAATAAATCAACCTGATCTTCTATTGACTTGTAGTGTGGCTTAACTAAAATTTCTTCTCTGTAAACTGGAGGATACAGGGGTTATTACACATGCTAATACAACTGAGGCTTGGACTAAATGATACAGTTGTTCTCATTCCTGGCTCATGCTATGATGTGTGGGTCTTGTTTAGTTTAGTTGATTTCTATCCCACTCCATTTCCTGCAAGCAGGGCTCAGGGCAGCATGCAACATATATATAATAATAAAATACATGATAATAAAATACATACAGTACAGTTAAATTGGATGGCATCATATGGCTATCCCATAATTAGATAGGGTAGCTGGCATACAGTCCATATTCCACTTATGGGAGGGTCTTAAACAGTAGATCATAGAGGAGTGGGGAGGAAACCTGGGAGGCCACTGATCTTTCTAGCCATTGCTGTCCTCAACCATATGCTTGGCAGAACATATCAGTCTTACAGGCCCTGTGGAACTGGGCCAAGTACTGCAGGGCCTGGATCTTACCTTGGTGAGAGTTTCACCAGGCTGGGGCCAGAGCTGAAAAGGCCGTTGTCCTAGTTGAGGGCAGGTGGACCATATTTTTGTTGGAGCAAGAATCTACATAAACCCAGTCTGACAGCTACAGTATGACAGCCGGTGATCTAGCTGCCAGGCTAGGTCACAGTGACCTGATCAGCAGACCGGCTTGAGCCGGCAGAAGCCAAGTGATGCAATCTGCTGAGTCAGCACGGCCAGGATTGGCTGCTTGGACTATATATGATCTGTGTGTGCATCACACAGGTCTCTCCCTGTGAGATGGTGGTTAGGCGAAGCACTTTGTCCGTGGAGGTGATATTGTATAGACTGCACAAGAGAGCACTTGTTGTGTATATATGTTAATACACCTTTTGGCACTAGTTGCACGTGTCTGCCTGATTTTCTTTCCTGAAGCCCTGTGTCGGGCAAGTCATCTCCCTCACTCTGCTACTCCCGCTCCGACAGGGTTATGGGCCCAGGGCGGTTCCGCTGCGCGGAGGAGAGAGTTGAGAGTTGAGCTGACTGTGAGTTTGGAAAGAGCCGGAGGCGAGGAACGCCGGTGAAGGACACAGAAGCACCACCGTTCTCTGTTTGAGAGCCAGAGGGACGTCGGCAGCCAGCTGTGAGGAGGAGTCGGCACGATGGCTCAGCAACAGCTTGGAGTAGCCGTTGAGAAGCTCACCTCAGCCAACTACGCGGTGTGGAGCCTGAGAATGCAACACTACCTCAAGCGTGAAGGGCAATGGCTGTTCGTGAGTAACCCCCCTGCTGACTTATCTCCTGCCGAGACGGTGTTATCGGATAAGGCACTGGCCAACATAGTGCTGTCTATAGGAGATGACCAGCTGGTTTATGTGCGAGGGAAGGACACTCCCAAGGCTGCCTGGGACGCGTTGAGTGCGGTGCATGTTAGCACCACTGCTGGTTCCCTCATGGCCTTGACAAGGAGGATGTTCCGCACCGTTATGCCGGCTGGAGGGTGTGTGAAAGATCACATCAAACGGCTAACGGACTGTTTCGTTGAGCTGGAGGCAAGAGGCAAGACTGTAGCTCCAGACGACAGAGTGTACATTTTGCTGTCGTCGTTGCCACCTGAGTACACTCCCCTGATAACTTCTCTGGAGACGGTGGACGTAGCGACCCTGACCATGGAATACGTCTGTGCCCACCTGCTTGACTTCCAAGAGAGAATTGCGGCCGTGAGCTGTCCGGGGGTGTCGGCCAGGCAGCGTGCTGTTATCGGTGTGTCCGGGAAGACAGCCAAGAACGAGCCAGCTTTTGCTGCTGGCAGGCGTCCGAAGGTGGAGGAAGTGGAGCCGACTGCGTTTGCAGTCCGTCGCTGCTATGGATGCGGGTCGTCGCAGCACCTGCTCCGAGCTTGCCCTGAGAGGGAGAAGAGGCGGGGGCGTGTGCGGCGAGAGCGGAGGACCGCCAGCCCGTGTGAGGAAGCAACCCGGCTGGTCACGTCTGCAGTAGAGAGCACAGGGTCTGCTTGGATTTTAGACTCCGGGGCAACGAGCCATCTCTGCTGCGAGAAGGAGTTGTTGAAAAACATTGACAGTCCTGAGCATAAGTATGTGAGATTGGCTGATGGGACCACTGCCAATTCTGTTTGCTCAGGCAATGTGGAATTTCCTGCACTGAAATGTATGTTGCAAAATGTGTTGTATGTACCCTCACTGCAGTCTAACCTGTTGAGTGTTAGCACACTGTTTGACCAGGGATACCAGGTGAGATTTGAGAAAACCTGCTGCAAAATCCTGGGAGGTGGGGGAAAGTTGCTTGTGACAGGAAAGAGGGAAGGTAAACTGTATGTGGTCCAGAGTGATTGTGCCCAGGTGGCTCAGGTGTCGAATGAGCCTGTGCACAATAATTGTATACATTTGCTCCATAGGAGACTCGGGCACTGCGGATTTAGGGCGTTAAAGAAAACCCTGGAGCTTGTGCCTAGTTTGAAAGTAAATCCTTGCAAATGTTACTTGGATTGCCAGGTCTGCAAGAAGACCAAAAGCAAGGCGTGTGCTGTTGCTAAAGAAAGCTCAAGGGAAAGCACACGAGCCCTGGAACTAGTCCATTTAGACGTTATTGGCCCATTGCCAAAGAGTCTGTCGGGGAGGAGATACTGCTTGGTGGCCACCGACGACCACACGAGGTACGCGTGGGTTTTCACCATGGTGCATAAGTCTGAGGTGTATAAGACATTCACCAAGTGGGTCAAAGCAGTGGAGAGACAATTAGGGGTTAATCTCCTGGCTGTACAAACCGGCAGAGGGGGGGAATTCTTATCTAACCAGATGAAACGTTGGCTGGAGAACAAGGGCATCGCCCACCGTCTGACGAACCCGGCAACGCCCCGAGAAAATGGGCATGGGGCTGTATTGCAGAATGTGATGTATTGCATGTTAGAGGATGCACAACTGCCAATGACCTATTGGGCAGAAACCATACATGCAGCTGTTTTTTTGCAAAATAGGGTTTGGTGTAATACTGTGAAAAATGTGCCTTACAGGTTACTGTTGAACAAGACCCCAGATTTGAGTTCTTTAAAAGTCTTTGGGTCACGGGCTCGGGTTGGCATCCACTCCACGAGTAGCGGGGAGGGGGATGTCCGGGCAGAGAGCCTAATTTTTCTGGGCTACAAGCCAAGGGCCAGGTGTTATCGTTTCTGCAATAGCAAATGCAAGATAACACTTAGTAAGAGTGCCCAGTTCAATGAAGAAAGCAGCTGGCCAAGGTTGCACTCCTTGCAGAAACAATTTGTCCTGCTGCCAAGTAGCGATAACGATGTTGGAGCGCAGCCCAGAACTCCAGCCCAGGAGGTGGCACCCAGTGGGGCTGGAGAAGGTGAGCCGAATGCTGGCACAGAGCCTGACGAGCAGAGTCAGGAGGCAGAGCCTCAAATGCAGGAACTGGAGGTAAAGTGTGAGAGTCAGGAGGCTCAACACCCAATTACAGGGGCAGAGCAACCAGCCCAGGAGGTGGGAACAGAGCAACCCGAAGAAGACAAAGCTGGTCCAAGCACAGGGCCACGGGTGTCTGCCAGGTCCACCAAAGGCCAACGTCCCGCTAGGTACAAGTGTCCCTATGTCACTCTGACTGTCAATCCAGACCCACCCGGATTTGAGGAAATGTTAAAAGAAAAGGCTAAGAAATGGAAAGCCTGGGTGGCAGAGTGCGAGGCAAGGGAGAAGGAGGCTGAAGCCAAGCGTCTGAAAGAGCTGGCTGAACAGGAACACGATGATGTGTTTTACAATCATGATGAGTTCCTGAACGAATTCCGGAAAGGGTTCCGAGCTACGTAAATATGAACTGTAATGTTGCTGGTGGACATGTATGTAAACTGTGTAAAGTGTTTTGGTGCACTGGGTTTAAATAGATTAGGAGGTGTGTTGGAGCAAGAATCTACATAAACCCAGTCTGACAGCTACAGTATGACAGCCGGTGATCTAGCTGCCAGGCTAGGTCACAGTGACCTGATCAGCAGACCGGCTTGAGCCGGCAGAAGCCAAGTGATGCAATCTGCTGAGTCAGCACGGCCAGGATTGGCTGCTTGGACTATATATGATCTGTGTGTGCATCACACAGGTCTCTCCCTGTGAGATGGTGGTTAGGCGAAGCACTTTGTCCGTGGAGGTGATATTGTATAGACTGCACAAGAGAGCACTTGTTGTGTATATATGTTAATACACCTTTTGGCACTAGTTGCACGTGTCTGCCTGATTTTCTTTCCTGAAGCCCTGTGTCGGGCAAGTCATCTCCCTCACTCTGCTACTCCCGCTCCGACAATTTTGACCAGGGACTGCTAGCAATATGGTACCAGTTGACTACTACGCTCTTTGAGGGGCATTTAGGAAGAGGCAGTCCTGCCAAAATGATGGCCCCAGATCATTTAGGGCTTTGAAAATAAGTGCTAGAACTTTGAACTTGATTTGGTACTCAGTCTGGAACCAGTGCACAGGTCAAAGGAGTCTCAGTAAGGCATTTAGGAAGAGGCAGTCCTGCCAAAATGATGGCCCCAGATCATTTAGGGCTTTGAAAATAAGTGCTAGAACTTTGAACTTGATTTGGTACTCAGTCTGGAACCAGTGCACAGGTCAAAGGAGTCCCAGTAAGGATCTCTGCAACTGCATTCTGGACCAGTTGGAATTTCCAGAGCAAGCCCAAGAGGCCCTTCATAGAGGAAGTTACAGTAGTCCAATATAGAGGTGACTGTTGTCAGGGTGACTGTAGCTAGTTTGGCATGGGACAGGTAGGGGACCCTGCTGGGCATGGCAAGGATGAAAAAATGCCATCCTGACTGTATTTGTGATCTCTGCCTCCAAAGAAAGAGAGGCATTAAGAGTCACACCCAAACTTCTGATGGAAGAAGCTGGCACCAGCTGTATCCCATCCAGGGTGGGAAGCTGAAATCCCAGTCCCACCCCCTGACTCAACCACAGCACCTCTGTCTTTGATGAGTTCAGCTTCAGATGGTTCTGTTTTAGCCATTCCACCATGGCCCCCAAACAACTAGCCAGATCTTCTGAGGCCATCCTTACTGATGACACCCTAGCCCAATCTTCCTGGCTGAGAAGCTGCACATAGATGTTAAAAAGCATTGAGGTGAGGATCACCTACTGAGGGATGCTGCACACAAATAGTTGTCATGAAGAAACCCTCTGCCCAAGTGCCACCCTCTGTCCCTGACATTGCCACAAGAGTTGTTTGTTGCAACCAATATGGGCATTGCATGGTAAAGAATTTTTTTTTTAAAAAAAATCCATTGTGGTGTGTTTTTCCCTCCCCCTCTCTTGGAGTGCTGGAAATTTCCTAAATCACTGCTAACTTTACAAGGGAAAGGAGTACCATAGATAGCTAGGTAGTTTCCATTTCTTCAGATGGTTTGGAATCAGAAACTCAATGGCTGGAAGACAGTAAAAACTTTGCTCCCCAGTAGATATAATACAAATGTTCAAAATGCTACAGATTTTTTTTAAAAATCACATCAAATTATCTCAGAATTCTTGAGGTGATTTCCTAAAGTGGCAAACTAACCACATGTCATGTTGGTTCCCTTTACAAATGAACGAATATGCCACATAAATAAGAGAAATTCCTATGGTGAATAATTTAGATTGGGGCAGGTTTTTTATAGAGTGGACATTCCATTAGCACCCTTATAATCCACCAGTGTACTGGTGGACTTTCCACTCTTGTAAAATGATCTTTCATCAATACAGTTGTCTTTGCCTCCCCGGGAGAAAATAGATGCTATGGAGTGTAGGCTCTATTGCATTGTACCCCACTGAGGTCACTTTTCCTCCCCTGGCTCCAGCCCCAAATCTCCGGGAGTTCTTCAACCTGGAGCTGGCAACCCTATCCTCCACCCCTGCTGGCTGCTGGGGGAGACCTGACACCCCCACTGGAGTATTATGTGGGCTCTGGCAGAACAAAATGGTAGATTCCAACCCATTGTTGAACAAAAAAGCCTTTGTTGCTAGTTCTAGTAAAAAATGTGATAATTTATTTCTTTAGTTCAAGAAAGAACAAGCTATGAACCATGCAGCACAATTAAATTAATATGTTAAAGAACTAATTTGTAGTCCAGCAATCTGAGATTACATAGTACATGATTTCCTGGAGTGAAACTCTAACTAAATTGCTAATCGAGGCTGACATTCTTTCAAGGACTACTATCAATGTAATCTTAAAAATTAAGCAAGGACTAGAAGTTCTTAAGAGTATTTCAGACACCATCTTCTTCTGAAGAAGGTAGTGGATTTGATGACACTGATACCATATTCAGATGTAGATAAATCAAAATATGCAGACATCAGAAAAGGAACTAAAAGATTCTAGTTTTGAACACATGTTGACAGGGCATAAAATGATTGATGGATCTCTTTTGGATTGATGGAAAAGCTAGATAATTGGAATTAATATTAGGCAAATATCTTGTATGAACAATCAGCTGCAAACCCAGATTATTGGTGGCATGCTGCCAAGGTGGGAACTGATACTTACATTACAGAATCCATGAGTATGGAACCGTTTGTAGTCCTTGAAGTAGAGTTGTAGCTATGGGAGAGTCAATGAGTGCACTGCCCTATCTTGAGCACTAATTCATCCCATTTAATGAATTAAAAAATAAACAGCCTTATTATTTGCTACATTTTCACTTCAAAAGAATGGGAGTTTCCAGTTAGAATAGGAAAATTACTGATTTTTTTTTTTAAATTCTTTGGTAGAAGGAGAAATAAGAAAGACATCTTTCAAATAAGAAAGGCATCGGTTAGTCCTATCGCATAGTCTGGATCCAACTCTATCTGCAGAGAAAGGAGATCTTTTGTAATATTTACATTCAATATAAACTTATCAATATATACTCTCAATGTGAACTGTCAATATATACTCTCGAAGCAGGGAAAAAGGGGAAGAGATTTTAATCATATTTGCTCCAAGTTGTCAAAGAGGCTGTTTAACCTCTGATACCTTTTGTCTCTTTGACCCATTCTTAATTACATGACAGTTAATTGCATACAGATATATTTCAGGAGAAAACAATCCCAGGTATTCCAAGGTGAAGTTTTATATGTTCCCACTAGAGACTTCCATCTGCAGCTGGTTATATGAGTTTAAACTGACAGCCTGTTGTATCTATGAGAAAATGTCACACAGTCTGGAAAGCTGAAACCAAGATGCATTTCTTTTCTTCAAGTGTCAGATATTTCTCTTTGTCTATACATCAATCGTAGACATTTTTAGAGCAGGTTCATTGAAACATTTAGAGTTTGGACTAAGTATTGTTTCTCTATTATGGTAACAACATTTTTTTTGTTTTGTTCTGTATTAATTCATATCAGATGATGTTTCCTACTTATGTGAAACTTGTATTTTTTAAAAAGAGCAAAGATCCATCTATTCAGATTGTGTAAAGGCTAAGACTGCCTTGCACATGTTACTTTCCCAATATCCTCTTTCCAGTATATGTGGGTGTTTGTCTCACTATATATTTAATTATTGTACACGCTAAACAAGAGTCTTGGGGCACAAAGGCAGAGTAACGCTCTTCCACCATGGGCTTTTGTGGTTTACAACCCACTTTTCAGACACAATTGCTTGTAGAAGAAAGATCTGTTCATTGCATCTCATGCTGGAATAAAATTGCATAAAATTCATTGCATAAACTCATTCTGGAATAAAATTTGGTCAGTCCTACTGTTGTGTACTGGACTCAAGTAAAGACTGAATTAGGTCTGCCTGGCTCATTGGAGCCATATGAATGGAGCTTGTGAACTCAGGAACAATGGGCAGCAGGATCCAAATCCCTGCTGCCCTGCACCAGTCAGAGACCCCAGCTGGTTTGAATGATCCAATAACATGCTTGCGCAGGATCCCAGAGTTGTATGTAGTTGGTCCCATTGGCCTAGTTCCCCAGCCTTTGTAGTGTAGCCACCTACCATGCTGTATCTAATAAAGAGCTGAATATTACTACCACCTCGCCTCTTCAATGCATAGAACCCACTATATTATACTTACAATGCAGGTAAAACACCTTCTCATCTCTGTTGCTGCATGTCTTTGAGATTAGTGACAGCTGAATGTGTGTCCGGAATCCATTAAAAACAGTGAGTATAAAGTGATGTAAAGATATACTAATGTTCTGTGATTTCCTGTCAACACATGTAAGTTATCACTGGGTGTCAAGGGGTGAACATACATGCTTGAATCAACTCCAGTTTGTGGAATAAATCTCTCATATGAATGAATGTATTGCTTGAAGTCTGACCATGTAATTAATGGTCCCAGGGCATGATTTGAAGGTAACCTTGCTGAAGATAAGCAAGACTGTGCATAAAGATCATGTAGGAACCTGATGTAAATAGGATACAAAATAGATTTAAAATTCATTAAGCTAGTCAGCATTTTTTGCTATGTTGGAAGCCTGCCATCATTTTCACAATTAAGGGTGTTGTGGTTTGGTTTGGTTCATGGCTGAACAACAAACCAAACCAAGCACCCATATGAACTGGGAGATTGGTTTGCAAACCATCATCATTCATATCGGTTTGTGAGCCATTTAAAGCTAAAGCCCATGCTTTCTGTTCCCCACTGCTTTTTGGAGTGAGCAGAAAACAGGTGTTTAAAGGGCTCCCAGCCATTTCACCCCCTGCTTTCTGCTCACTGCTGTGTTTAAACCTCTGCTTCTGGTATTCATGAACCACCATGAACTGCATCAAAATTCATGAAAGTTTGTGGCAGGAAGCAGAAAGCAGGTTCTTCAGTTCATGAACCTATCAAAATTTGGGATGAACTTTAGTTCATCAGCCTGTTCATGTCCATACCTACACGTGATACAAGTCTATTGATAAAAATATAATCCCAGTTAATGAATATGTTCTTTTAATTTTTTAAACATTAAACATGAGAATTTCCCTCTAAAGCTAGTGTTCCCCCCTTAATTCCTCAAATAAACTATTAATATTGTTTTTAGTTTGTGTTGTCATATCAATTTATGTAGTGGAAAATGTATATGATAATTACTCTAGCATAGATTTTGGAATGTGTAATAACCACAGTCTAGCTTGATGGTCTTTGGCTTCATTTTCCTTTCTTTCAACAGTGGTTTTGGAGGAGGATATTAAGCAACCAGCATGGCAGCTTAAATTATCCTTAAGTCATGCATCAGATGAAAAGTTAACTCATCACTCTTAACAGCATTTTAATATCAACATCTGCAGGTGTCCATACTTCCTGCATTAAATGGAACACTTTGCTTGCTATTGCAAATCAATGACTCTGCGTGAATTTTATTTGTGATGTAAACAAATTGCCTCACTGCTGTTGGTTTCCTTGTGCCTTCAGGCAGCAGTGCCCATACAAAGAGGAAAAAAATGCCTGCTCAAAGCTAATTTGTCTTTAAGAACTTTTTTCTTGATTGATTTTGGAGCTCTGCCTTCTCCTTAACTAACGCAACACTTTGCAACATGAGGGCTGACCTGTATTGCAGTAGGACACAGATGAGATAGGAGGAAAGATTCCTTCATTCTGAAGGAAGAAGGAAAGCCAGAGTCTTTAGACTGGTGTATTGTCTACTCATCACTGGCTTGCCTCCACCCTTCAGGGCCCTAGTAGTTATGCCTGTTTTCCCCACTGATTGCCATACAACTCTGGTTGGCTGTTTCCTAAACGTATACCTGCCTGTGAAATATCCCAGTGTTGAATGTGAGCGTAAATCAGAGGTTAAGCATAACTAAAAGTTCTTACTGGTTCCATCTCTCTTGGGGCACTCAGAACATGGAAGCTGCCACTTCAGGCACATCTTTACAGGTACTCTTTGCTGACCCATACTGGTTTACTTTCACCACTGGTATGAACAGATCAGTGTATCTGCAATGCAGATCAGTTCTCAAAAATATTACATATATATTTGTCACTGTTAGAAAAGTACCTCTTGGGGTGATTTTTAGCTTGCAAATCCCTCCTCTCTTTCTTTTATTTTTGTAGTTTTATGTGTGTGGGGTATGTGTATGTGTGTGAGTATGCACTTGGAAGTCATGGCAACCTCTGGTGACTGACCTCTACTGTTGTCCTGGAGGATATTCAGAGAGGTAGCTGAATAAAGCCTTCCCCTGCGTCTTAGCTGCTGGTATTTCAAGGAGGTTTCCCATCCAAGTACTTGCCAGAGTCAGCCCTGCTTCACTTTCAAGATCTGATGAGATCAGGCTTGCCTGGGCTACCCAGGTCAGGGTCCAAATCACTTTTAACTACTTTTCTCCTTCATAAAAATCAATTCACTGATTATTTTCGCCCCATTTTTTGTATCCCTGCACCAAAAATCCTCCATAAAATCTACATATTTTTCAATGTTAACTCTCTCTGTGTATATATATGTTAAGTGGTGTCAAGTGGCTTCTGACTTATGGTTGATGCTCTAGAAAGTGCTCTTATTTGGCAAAAGGAAGGTACTTTTGCATAGGCTCAGAGCTATTTTGTGATTACTTGTGGGCTGGAAAACAGCACAGGTTCAGATTATTAATCTGAAATAAAGTGCAACAAAACCAATTAAAAAGCTTGCTTTTTAGAACCACAGATGCCTCAGGACAATCTGCTGAGACACACGTGTCTTCCTTCCCATCACTAGAAGGGAAGAAAAGCAAGAGTGTAAGCTTTATGTCAGCTTGGAGGGGTAAAAAGGATCAGAGAGAATATGGCTGCATTGTCTTTCCTTCTAGGCTACTTGCTCTTGTGCCGAATGCCAAAAAAGGTATTCTTTTGACGGAAAGTGGCTGTAGCAGCTCTCCTCTCAGCTTCTACTTCTGCTTCCATGAAGCTGTGTAACTGTCAGAAGCTCTTATTTGCTTAATAGTGGAAGCTTTTCATAGCCTTTCCCTGGCAAAGTCAATTTTACATGGTATCTTAGAGTGTATTGCATTCACTGAAGGTAGAAAGAGAGTCACTGCCTTGTATGGTGCTGCCTATAAAATGCTATCTGTTTTACAGATGGTCAGTTTGCTTCTGTCTTTCTGTTTTTAAATTAGATACCCAGGAAACACATGGCACAAAATGCTCTAAAAATCATAGACCAATATTTTCTTTGCTGTTATGCTCATTAGGGCTTCTCAGTGTGCTGAGGTGCTAGCATTAATTAATATATCTAAGATGAGCACTAGCAGCTAATCCAGATGATTAGTTAATCTATTCCTGCAGCAATAATAGCATGCAAAGTTATCTCCCACTGATGACTATTGCTCAATTGTAATTGAAAGGCTACCATCTGAAGAGCTGGATTGCAATGGAAATTCAGTCACATGATAAATATGATTTGTGTGTGAACTGACTGAATTTGTGTATCATCTAGTGGCTTGTGGGTATCACAGTGGAGGAATAAACTCTACTGAATAGGCATGTACAGGACTTTTTTTTTCCTGGGAGAACATGGCAAAATGGAGATTTTTTTTTTAATTGAATTTTTCATTTTATTACATTTCCAATCTTAATCCTAAACATACACAAAAGAAAATCATAAAGGATTAACATCATCCTATACATCTAATTATAAACTTATTTTCATACTAAAAGAGATAGATTGTGGTTAAAGATCAAAAAAAGATTTTAAACCATCTTCCTACTTAAATTAATTAATTATAACAAAAACATTAAACCGTAATATACAAAAATCATTTTTTTTCCAACTAGTTATAGACTTTTTCCCATTTATTTACAGCTTCGCTCTTCGGCATCCCTTTCACTAAATTAGATAAAATGTCCATTTCTGCAACTTGAAGTATTTTCTGAACTACATCATCCCTTTGCGGGTTGACCTTTTGTCTCCAACATTTGGCGAAGAGTATTCTTGCCGCTGTCAAAATATAAACTGTAATATATTCATCTTCTCGGGGTACTTCATTTCTAACTAACGAGAGTAACATCATTTCCGGTTTAAATAATATATTTATCTTAAGTATTTCTTTTAACATTCTATGGATATCTACCCAGAATCTTTTCGATGAGTTGCAGGTCCACCATAAGTGATAAAACGATCCTATCATTATTCCGCACTTCCAACACTTAGGGGATATGGATTGATTAATTTTGTTTAATTGGACCGGGGTAATATACCATCTGTGAAAAAGCTTAAAAAAGTTTTCTCTGAAATTAACAGGCTTTATAACCTTATAATTATTTTTCCACAATATATCCCATTGTTCTAAAGTTATGTTTTTCTTCAATTTTTTTGCCCACTTTATCATAGATTCTTTTATTGTTTCATCCTCAAGCTTTATTTGCATCATGTAGTTATAAACCTTCTTAATTACTTTTTCTTGTCTCGTAGCTAATATTCTGTCAAAATCAAAATTATTCTTAGTAAATCCTAATAATTTATCTTTATTGTATTTTGACACAATTTGCGTCATTACCCACCAATCAGTTTTGATCCCCACAGCTTCTAAATCTTCCTTCTTTCTCAGTTTACTCTTTTCATCTAATAAATCTGAATATCTGATCACCCTCCTAGTGTTCCATAACTGCAGTTTTACTGAAGCTTCTTCTGGTGAAAGCCACCTAGGTGTTTTATCATATATTTTACTCCTGATTTTTGTCCAAACCTCATTAAGAGATTTTCGTATTAGATGATTTCTAAAGTAGTTTTGACATTTTTCTATGTACCATAGATTTGCATGCCAGCCTGCCTGCAAGTCGAATCCTTCTAGTGCTAATACACGCTTATCTTCTAGAGTTATCCAATCTTTTAACCACAAGATTACGCATGCTATATGATAGGTTTCACAGTCAGGGAGCCCCAAACCTCCATTCTCTTTTTTGTCTGTTAGGGTCTTCCATATGACCCTGGGTTTCTTTCCCTGCCATATAAAAGATCTCATCATTTGATTTAGCTTGGTAAAAAAAGGTTTCCTGACTGCGAAGTTCACCATTTGGAGTAAAAACAAGACAATGCAAAATGGAGATCTGAAACCTCTTTGTGGAAACAAAATTCTTTAAAAAATGTTCATATGTTTGTGAAGGGCACTGGTGTGTTTCTCCTTCATTTCCCTCTTCAGAGTTCCAATGCCTCTTTTTCTAGGAGAAAATAGTCATGGGCATGTATAAGATTTTAAGTACACCTGCTTAGGATTTAAATACACCTGCTCAAGTCTCAACTCAGTGAAGTACTTCTGCAGAGGATTGTGCTGTTAATACTATTTCTGGATACTATGTTTGGCTAAAATGTCATGTAATAAATCTTGAGAGATCAGTTTTCTGAATCTTGTTTACAAACTGACCGACTATCAGATAATGAGGCTTGGAAGTGTGTGAAAGCATGGAGCTGGGCAGGATAATCACCACTTCATACATTTGCTTTTGAGGTGATACCACCTGTGGGAAGTAGGCTTGCCAATCCCCAGGTCTCAGCAGGGGTTCTCCTGCTTTCATAGGCTCCTTCCCGCCCCCAGTCAGCTGGCCGGTGGGGGGAAGCTCCGCCCCCACAACCACCATGTGACTTTCCACCTTCAGAGGCTTCAGTCTCCAATTGGAAAGGCTTCCTCTTGGGATGGTGTGTCTGTTTTACTTTGAAGAAGTTGGCAGCAACTTGTGAGTAGAGATACCAATCCCTCACTTCAGGGTAGGGTGGCCAGACCGTCCCGGGCACCCGGGAATGTCCCGGTTCTGGCCCCCTATTCCCGCCTCCCGGGCTGGCTATACCGGGACCATTTAGAGGTCCCGGTTTAGCCAGCCCCGGAGGCGGTGGGCCGCCGGCGCCAGCGGGGAAGGCGGCGAGTGAGGGAGGGAGCGTCCCTGTACGTGCGCAGGGCCCCTGCGAACGCGCAGGGACGCTCCCTCCCTCGCCGCCTTTCCCGCCCGCGCGCGGGGCCCAGCGGCGGTGGCGGAGGCCTCTCCGCGGCCTCCGCTGGTCGCTGGAAGCCCTCCAGAGACTCTGGAGGGCCTCCAGCGACCAGCGGAGGCCGCGGAGCAGCCGGCGCTGGTCCCGGAAGGCCTTCCAGAGACTCTGGAGGGCCTTCCGGGACCAGCGCCGACCAGCGAAGGCCTCTCCGCGGCCTCCGCTGGTCGCTGGAGGCCCTCCAGAGATTCTGGAGGGTATCCAGCGACCAGCGGAGGCCGCGGAGAGGCCGCGGAGCAGCCGGCGCTGGTCCCGGAAGGCCTTCCAGAGACTCTGGAGGGCCTTCCGGGACCAGCGCCGACCAGCGAAGGCCTCTCCGCGGCCTCTGCTGGTCCCTGGAGGCCCTCCAGAGACTCTGGAGGGTCTCCAGCGACCAGCGGAGGCCGCGGAGAGGCCGCGGAGCAGCCGGCGCTGGTCTCGGAAGGTCTTCCAGAGACTCTGGAGGGCCTTCCGGGACCAGCGCCGACCAGCGAAGGCCTCTCCGCGGCCTCCGCTGGTCGCTGGAGGCCCTCCAGAGACTCTGGAGGGTCTCCAGCGACCAGCGGAGGCCGCGGAGAGGTCGCGGAGCAGCCGGCGCTGGTCCCGGAAGGCCTTCCAGTGACTTTGGAGGGCCTTCCGGGACCAGCGCCGACCAGCGAAGGCCTCTCCGCGGCCTCCGTTGGTCGCTGGAGGCCCTCCAGAGACTCTGGAGGGTCTCCAGTGACCAGCGGAGGCCGCGGAGAGGCCGCGGAGCAGCCGGTGCTGGTCCCGGAAGGCCTTCCAGAGACTCTGGAGGGCCTCCAGCGACCAGCGCCGACCCGCGGAGGCCGCGGAGAGGCCGGCGCTGGTCGCTGGAGGTCCTCCAGAGACCAGCGGAGGCCCTCCCCGGCCTCCGCAGCCGCTGCCAGCCTCGCCAGCAGCACCAGCTGCCGGGAGGAGAGGCCGTCACCCGCCCTGGAAGAAGGTAAGCAGGGAGGGTGGAGGCCGAAAGCGGGGGGGGCTGGCGGGAGGGGGCGGTCTTCCTTCCTTCCCTCCCCCCTCCCTTCCTTTCTTCCTTCCTTTCTTCCGTCCTTCCCTCCCTCCCTCCTCCCTTCCTTCCTTCCTTCCCTCCTCCCTTCCTTCCTTCCCTCCCTCCCTCCTCCCTTCCTTTCTTCCTTCCTTCCTTCCTTCCCTCCCTTCCTTCCCTCCCTCCCTCCTCCCTTCCTTCCCTCCCTCCTCCCTCCCTTCCCTCCCTCCCTTCCTTCCTTCCTTCCTTCCTTCCTTCCTTCCTTCTTCCCTTCCCTCCCTCTTCCCTTCCTTCCCTCCCTCCCTCCCTCCTCCCTCCCTTCCTTCCTTCCTTCCTTCCTTCCTTCCTTCCTTCCTTCCTTCCTCCCTCCCTCGCTCCCTCCCTCCCTCCTTATGTTCTTATGTGACACAGAGTGTTGGACTGAATGGGCCACTGGCCTGATCCAACAGGGCTTCTCTTATGTTCTTATGTGACACAGAGTGTTGGACTGAATGGGCCACTGGCCTGATCCAACAGGGCTTCTCTTATGTTCTTATGTGACACAGAGTGTTGGACTGGATGGGCCACTGGCCTGATCCAACAGGGCTTCTCTTATGTTCTTATGTGACGCAGAGTGTTGGACTGGATGGGCCACTGGCCTGATCCAACAGGGCTTCTCTTATGTTCTTATGTGACGCAGAGTGTTGGACTGGATGGGCCACTGGCCTGATCCAACAGGGCTTCTCTTATGTTCTTATGTGACGCAGAGTGTTGGACTGGATGGGCCACTGGCCTGATCCAACAGGGCTTCTCTTATGTTCTTATGTGACGCAGAGTGTTGGACTGGATGGGCCACTGGCCTGATCCAACAGGGCTTCTGTTATGTTCTTATGTGACGCAGAGTGTTGGACTGGATGGGCCATTGGCCTGATCCAACAGGGCTTCTCTTATGTTCTTATGTGACAATACTGACTTTGGTGGACCCAAGCACTGATTCAGTGTAAGGGAGCTTTGTGTTTGTGACTGGAGTGGACAATACTGACTTTGGTGGACCCAAGCACTGATTCAGTGTAAGGGAGCTTTGTGTTTGTGTCTTCTGGTGCAATTTTGTTCTCAGATCCTGTATTTACTTCATCAGTATATGGGATAAGGCACTTTCTCAACTGTGCTGCATAATGCAGCCTATTTATTTTGTCCTGTTTGCTCTGTTGGCTCTATCTGCGCCACCTTCATCACTTTCGGGGTGTGGATCCCCCAGTGGGGTGGTCTCCCGACTCCCTCCGTCGGCTGTTTCTGATAGCCCTGCGCCCCCTCTTTCATTTGATATGTGTCCCGTGCGGGTGCCACCCTCCCGCCGGGAGATGCCGCAAAATGAGCCCCCTTGAGGCTTATGGCGGCAGGGCTCGGGGGAAGCGAGCTAGACTGCTGTTCTTTTGAGGGGTTATAGAGTGTTTCGAGCCCGTCCCTGTGGCATTGGTCCCATCGTTGTAGGGCCCAGGGGGCCGGCGCAGCGGCCCGCTGAAGCAGCCTGTCGGTCACTTCCGGGTTCCTGTCCTGCATCTCGACCTGTGTTATTAGCAATGCCTGGAACGCTCCTGTAGTTAGAATTGATGTCAAGACTACAGGGGAGAGAATCCTGGAGAAAATGGCAGCTTCAAAGGACAACCACTTTTGAATAGCATAGTTAGATCAGAACGGACAAAAGGAAATGCTACTTTACTCAGAAAGGGTTTAAAATGTAGAATTTGCTGCCAAAGAATGTAGTGATGACTACAGGAATAAACAGTTTCAAAAGAGGATTAGATAGATTCATGGAGGATAAGTCTATCAATGGCTACTAACTGTGGTGACTGAGGAAACCTCCAAATTCAGAGGCACTAAGCCTCTGAATCCCAGAGCCAGGAAGCAACATCGAGGGAAGGTCGAGGCTTCTATATTTATTCATTTATTATTTGCATTTATACCCTGCCCTCCCCAGTTGGGCTCAGGACGACTTTATCTTGTTGGCTGTCCAGAGGAACTGGTTAGTCATTATGTGAGACAAGATGCTGGACTAGATGGACCATTGATCTGATCCAGAAGGTTCTTATCCTTCCCCAAATTTTCTTCTCCTCTGGCACTGCCCCCAAAATCTCCAGGAATTTTCTGGGGTGTGTTGGCCACCCTATATTGTGGCTCATCCCTTTATGGCAGAGAGAGACACTGGCAGTACATGATCTTAAATCCCTTCCCAATTTTTTCATGTTTTTGCTGGTGTTCTTATGGGGTCATAACCAGACCAGGAGAAATAGCTCCTAAAAGAGGCTTCAAACTGAACTTCCAGGCCAAGCAGAATGTTTGAAGGCTGTGTTCTGTTCTTGGGTTTTTTAAATCTTTATTTCAGTCCCTGAAAGAAAAAGAGCTTTAAAGCAGTGCTGCGTATTAGTCTTTGTGGGTGGTATTTCTCACCCTGGCCAGATGGACTATGGCTTGGAATTCTTTTGGTGATGAAGGGATACTGAAATTAAAACCAGAAAGTTTCTAATAAACATCTGACTAGAATGACAAAATTATTTCAGATGTTCAGGGACAGTTGGTCTTCTGATGTAATGCTTTTTTGTGCTTCATCTGTTGCCATTTCCTGGACAGTGAGAGATGGGACACTGGGAAGAGGTAGAGAGGTGAGGGTTCCAGGTTCAAGAGATAAATGTATGGCAGGGATTCTGTCCAACCAGAAGTTTTACTCTCAGGCACAGGATAATCCCATGTTTTTGCGCTTTGTATTTCTACCTTCTGCCAACCACTTTACCTCTCACTAACACGGGGAGATCTTGAAATGGAAATGACAAAGTGGATTAACTTCCTAATACAACCACCTTTAAAGAGCCCATCTCAAGGCTTTAAAACATACAAATCATAATTTCATTTAAAAATTTGTTAATACCAACACATAATTTAAAACCAAAGATTAAAATAATTTAAAGATTAAAAGTGACAGTTAAAACATTGAGGAGGAAGGCGGGATCACTGAGGGAACACCAAGTGTCTTATTGGTCTGACTTTTATATAACATTAAATCAATGAAACCCAATTGATAGTTCACAGGGTTTATATTTGGCTGACATATGGGACTTGGGATAATGTTACCTTAGTCATGATATCTCTTCGGTTCAGTTTTATGTTAAAAACTGGAATAGGAAGATATGGTGATGATACAGTGCTGAATTAAATATAAGGATTCTAAAGCATTTCCAGTATTTTAAAAGTCCTTTAAAAATGGTCAAAATGAATCAATGCTAATTCAGTTCTGTTTGGAACTGTCAAGTTTATTTAAGCACAATCTCTATAGAGTTAAAACAAAACACAGCCACAGTTTTAAGTAACAGAATCATTTCAGAAATGCCCCCAAGCTGACAATGGCTTGTAGCGAAATGCTAACATTTCAATGGTTCCTGCTTTAGTTTTAGACCCCAGTCTATAAACTATTTCTGACCTTTCATCCTCATATGTTGTACGAAATGTGGATATTTACTTAGATAAAGGAAATAGAGCAAGAGCTTGTTCAGCCATCTGTCAGTTTCTGGAAGCCAAACGCAAAGACAGAGGAAAGAGAGGTGAAAAATGCAAGCAAGCAAGGGCCAGTGGTTAAAACTGGCAAGCATTAACCAGCTGCATTTTTTAGAATGCTGAAACAATGTCAGTTACATTCCTTTGGAAAGGACCTGACATCTTTAGCTATTATTGGTAATGGTAAGCAGCAAGACTGCTGGTTAGCCTGACCTGGCTTTATTAAGATAGGAAAAATCAGAATTTATGAGCATTTAAATGTCGTTGAGTGTTCTTTGTTCATTCTAAGGAGGTAAAATCTTTATTTATTTATTAAATTGTTATCCTGCCCTTTATCCTCAAAACAGCCTGTAAGGTATAGAGATAGGCAGCTGTCATTTCGTAGAAAAATAGGTGGTGGAGCTCATCCAGGGATTGTTATGCAGCTGCAATACTATTCAATGGACAAACCCACTTTTTCACATAGTCATAGAGGAAGGATGTCCAACGCAATTTCCTCTCTTTCTCTAACTTTCTCTCTACCCAACTGCCTGCTGCAAAGTAAAAAAAAAAAGCAGGTTTAGTACCTGCTGCATGTTAACTGGGGGTATATATCCATTCTGGCCTAGTTGCAGGGTACCTACTGGGCTCTGGTAGATAAAACCCAGATATGCCGCCCCCTCTGTTGAGGGAGAAATGTTAACAAATAATAGGTATTTAAGTCTCTCCCCTAGTAACCATAGAAAAACCATTGGTGGAACTCTTTCATTCCCTGTGCACCAATGTAGAATTAAGTTTGCTGCAACTTTCAGCTGTCAGTGTTGCTCAGATATCATGAAGGGGTAATGGGTTTTATCCTGTCCCCTCCTCCATACTGTACTTTTGAGTTCCAAGATTCTCATCTGTTCTCTGATCTGCTGGCCTCTCTGAAATTCCTGTCTGGGCTGTGATTCTCATATGTATGCAAGAACAAACCAACTGTAGCACAATAAAACAATTTACATATTTAATAGTTTATGCGTTTGTATTTTTTCCTGTTTTTCTATTCACACATTCCATACATATAATTCCTCAGAAGACAATTCCACAATGCATCAAGAGCCACCTGAAATCCTTATAGACAACAAGTCCTCTAGAGCTCATGAAGAAAATTCTGTAGTGGCTCCACAAAACAGGACATAATTCAAAGTCTGCAATGGGAAATCAGAATAGTCTTCTCACCTTCCAAATTTGTGTCCTTCCAAAGGGGAAAGTAAAGTTGCTTTTTCCAGATCTAGTCAACATTTTGTATCTTCATCAGATCAGGAACACAAATAGAAAGCCTAAATTGACCATGTATTATATTATACTTATTTGAAGCACCGGTCAAGAGTGAAGTCAACAATTGTTCAAACATGTACAAGCACTGGTAAAGCTTCTCCTTTGTGATTCTCCCATCTGATATAGTAGTGCTGTCTTTGAGACTTGCCTGTCACCCGCTTTCCGTCCTCTTTTCTTCAGCCTAGCCAACCGGCAAAGAGGAGGGCCTTCATATATAGTGAGTTAGACCCCACCAACCTGGTTCAGGTTCTCTTTCCCTTCAAGTTTTCATA
Source organism: Heteronotia binoei (assembly GCF_032191835.1). Lineage (NCBI taxonomy): Eukaryota > Metazoa > Chordata > Lepidosauria > Squamata > Gekkonidae > Heteronotia > Heteronotia binoei. The sequence goes on along the minus strand of NC_083228.1, from coordinate 46,318,413 downwards.
GTAATCTTTGCCACATGCCCACATCAGATTTGGTGTGGCAGCAGATGCTGACTTTGAAGAGCCTGTTGCTGTCACCTGGGATCACTCTCTCTCTTTTCCCTACAGTGGCTTTACTTGTCTGAAGCTCAGCATCTGGAGGGGGGGGGGTTAGCAGCATGTTGGTTTATAGTAGGAATCGTTTCTTCAGTGACTCAGCTACAAACACCACTAGAAATGATGACCGTTTTCTCACACAGCTTACCACGCAGTCACAATCCTGTTCCCTCCACAGCATCCGGTCGGATTTCCCACCATCTGCGCCGGAGTTACAGGAAGTGCCGCAGCTTTTTGCATAGAAAACGTAAACTGAGTTTTAGCGGTTTATGTTTGCTACGCAAAAGCCGCGGCACTTCCTGTAACTTCGGCGCAGTTGGTGGGAAATCCGAACGGACGCTGCGGAGGGAACAGGATTGTGACTGCATGGTAAGCTGTGTGCAAAAACGGTCGATGCTGCAAAAGCCAAATGGAATTCTATGTGATTGCTTGGCATAGGATGAAGCAGCAATCAAATAATATGACTCTATCTACATATGATGATAAAGTCCTTGTATTAGTTGAGGAACAACATGTGGACTTTGCCTCACATGTGTGATGGGTGCTTAGTACCTTCTAGATGCACACCAGCTCTTTGTTTGTAATCACAGCCTGCAGAAAGAAAAGTGTTTTGCTTCCCCCTTCTTCATTGGATTCATTGTAAAAAAAAAAAGTTACTCACACATGTGGGGGGAGGCTAAAGCAACTTATAGACAAGGATTCCCCCCTCCCCCACAGGGATTCACACTCAGTGAATAAGCACTGAGATGCAGTCCTTTAAGAAATCATGTGTGTGAGATCTTCACTGAGCTATTCATATAGATGGGTTTACCATACACCCTACTACACTGTAGGTGTAAATAGGATTTACTTCTTTAGAAATAATGGTTGTGGGACTTAACTTGAAAAGTACGATTTGCTCTTAAATATATTTGAAGTTGCTACTCCCATGAAAATGATTTCTCGTCCCCAATTCTTTACTGCCATCTGTCATGTTCTCGGGGCGCAAGCAGGTGGGAGTCCAAAGCCAGTCCGAGGTCAAAGTCCAGGAAGTCAAGCAGGAGCTGAGTCACCAAAGCAAAATAGCAAACCAGAAGCAGAAGTCAGTGTCCAAAGCCAAAGGGTCAAGGTGCCAAGGAATTCAAACCAGTCAGGAGCTGGAATCAGGAAGGAGCGTGGATGCAAGCCAGAGAATCGACATGTTGCTTCCATGAGGTTGCCAAGTCCCGGGTGTGAGTTATATGGCAGCCTCAATCTGTCTGCTCCCTGGGTGGCTGTAATTCTCCTAGAACTCAGGGCTAAGAGATCAGAAACATTGGTGTGCCTTGTGCCTGCGTTCTGAGAGTATTTTCTGAAGCCGGTTCTGCATTCTTGAGATGGGAGGGGGAGAGCTTGGAGGAGACTGATTGCCAACAGCCGGCTCTGGTGCCTGGAATGTGGGCAGAATGATTGATGGGACAGCTGTTGGTTGTTCAGCTGAGGAGCTGGAAGGCCATTCTTCCTGGTCTGTTAACCCTCCTAGCTCCCCCTCCTCAGGGCTCATGACATCATCCATATTGATTACTAGAAGGGACTTTCACAGTGGAGATTTTTAAAAAGCAATCAATTCATTTGAAGAATTAGGGGGGAAACCCTTGGATTTTTATTATTTATATACCTGATGTGACAACCTCCCCTCCTCGAGTTTTACTGGCAGCTGCAATTGACATCAGTGAGAACCTTTGTATTTGGAGGTAGCGTTAGTTTTTCACACAGCTGGTGATGTTGTAAAAGCATATCTGGCAGAATATAATCCGGCTGCAGAAGTTCATCCAAGATCTGGGGAAAAGGCAGGTGTCCACACAGAAAGAAAATCAATTCAAGAGCTTACTTTAAAAAAACAAAAATGAATTGGCAACCTACAGGCTAGAAAGGTGGAGAAAGCACTAATTCTGTATTTTATATATCCTCTTGCACAGGTAATTTTTGCCCTATTGAAGAAATTCAGTCTTCAAAGTGCTTTTTAGATCTAAATTTGTCTTCATCTTGAAGGATCATTTTATCTGACAAGTCACGAGTTAAAGGAGAGATATTCCTCTTGTGATTGAGCATGTCATTGCCTCTCTAGACAGGACTGGTAATATGGTGCAGGTTTTTGTGTTTTATTTTTGAAGGGGGAAAAAAAATTTCCTAAACTGGCACTGCTGTATCTCATGAGGCAGCTATCAAATTATATCTCACATCATTTCAGTGCTAAATAATTGCTCTGATTTATTTATTGTAAGTTTAGAAGAATGAAAGGTTGTTTAAAGGAGAGAGGCAGGGACTGAGCAGCTTCATTACAAACAAAGAAGACCAGCATGCTGAATGTGACCCAGCCCTGGCTCTAGGGGTTCTGCTACCCCAGGCAGAACCCTCCCGGCCCCCCACAGACTCTAATTGAATGCACTTTGTGCACGTGGCATGATGACATCACCCAGAAGTGATGTCATCATGATGGTGCACTATTCGTAAGTGTTCTTTCTTGGCTCCGATTGCTCATAGCCAAGAAAGAATGCTCGGTTTGCCCCCTGCCCAGCCCTCTCCCACTTTGGGGGAGCTGGGCAGGGGCTGCATTGTTCTTTCTTCACTCCAAGCAATTGGAGTGAAGAAAGAACACTCTATGCACCCCCTGCCCAGCCTTCTCCCACTTCGGAGGGAGCTTGTAGGAGGTGGGGCCAAATCATTCTTTCTTTGCTCTGAGCAATTGGAGTGAAGAAAGAATGCGTGGCATACCCCCTGCCCAGCCCTCTCCTGCTTCAGGGGAGCTGGGCAGGGGCTGCGTCATTCTTTCTTTACTCTGAGCAATCAGAGCAAAGAAAGAATGCCATGGAGAATCAGGGTCAGTGTGAGTGGGGAGGGGGCGTCCACCCCCACCCCTGTGGTGTGGTGGCACCCTAGGTGCCTACCTTGCATACTCCCACATGCTGGCCCTGATGTGACCACCCTGTGGCCAGGTGTTACACACAGAAAGTCCTATGAAAAATAAATTTCATATTTCAAGGCATAACTTATGCCCCAAACACTATTTATGCATGAAGCACATGCAGAGCAATGTAAATATCTTATCTCCATCCACGCTACCATCATTGGAGATTCATTTTAGTAATACTGTAAAGCTTTTAACCTCAGCTATCTTGTGGTTTCTACCATAAGGAGCACGGTTGGCAGTGGCACTAGCAAGCATGAGCCCTTATGAGTCTAGTCTACCCATGTAACAGAACAAGGTATCAGAATGCTGAGACAGTAGAATGAACTGAATCACTTCAGGCTGCAATGGGGGTGTTTTTCACATTTTAAAAATCCCTACTATGTTAAACACTTCCTACAAATAGAAGATTAAAGCAGGCAAAAGACTGGGTTAGAACCTGGGATAGCCTATTATTTTCAGAAGAAAATTCGTAAGTTCTACTGCTGTTTGAAATTATATCATTCACTATGTTTTCTCAGCATTCTGATACCTTCTTCCCATCTTATTTCCCTGCAACCGTAGAGCCAGCTATAGTTATATCCAGCACCTGTACCAAATGACATTCACAAATTCTCAAGCAAGCAGGTGAACAAGCCTGTTGTGCTGTCCCAACAAGCTGCTCCTTGGGTAACTTGAACAGAGAACTGACTCTGACTTTCCACCAGCACAGGCTGATGATCTGTTTGCATTGAATTGTAGTAGCTCTCTGAACCAGTTTGGCTTCAGGTCTGGAGGACTAGGAGAATTCCTGCATGACACTACCTTTCTTTCTTCTTTCCAACCCACTCTCAAATACTATTTTTATGCATAGCCTCTCCTATATAACCCTTCAGTCTCCCTCCCATACTGAAACTAGTATTCATAAAGTCAAAGTAAGTCCTGGAAAAAAACTTCACAAAATCCAGTGAACTAGGATCATAGGGAGAGGCTCTCCTGACCATCTCAACCATCAAAAAAGCTTGTTTGGTGGCTACATGAGAGAGGGCCTTTTCAGTGGCAGCCCCGCAACTATGGAACAATCTCCACAGGATGGTGCACCTGGCCCCATCACTTTTGATCTTTAGAAGGCAGCTAAAGATGGTTTTATTTGATTAAAGCAGCCACAAACTGCAATTTTAAGTTTTCGTTTTATGTATTTTTATGCATTTTATTGTAAGTTGCCTTGAACTCCATAAGGAAGAAAGATAGCGGTGTGCATTTGGGTTTACCTGAACCAAAAATATACCTGAAAAACACCTTACTAGTATTTTGGGGGTATATTTTGGCACCCAAAATGTATCCAGGATTTTTTTTGACAACTGGGAAAAAAAACCCTGAAAAAAAATCCCAGATATATTCAGGAATTACCAGAAAACCCAAACAACTGCTTAAGGGCTGGAGCAGATTGTTCCCAATGCTCAGCTGTTTTTGGGCTTTCTTCTGCAGTCCCTTTAAACAGGGGTTGTTTAAAGGGACTGCAGAAGAAAACTTGCAAAACAGCCAAGGGGGGCACTCATCCTACTGGCTCAGATGGGCCTCTTTAGGGCTGTTTGAGCTAACTGCCATAGACAGCTTCAGTGGAGCCTGTGAGGAGAGTTCTCCCCACAGGATCAGCTGCTTTGCAGGCTATATTGGGCAGGCTATATTGGGCTTTCTAGTTAAACCTGGATTGCCCAGCAGAACTCCAGACAAGGCTGCAGGGAGAGAACTCCTTGCAGGACTGGCTCCTTGGCAGTGGCGTAGCTAGGGCTTTGGGGGCCCGGGGCCCAAGATTTATGTGGGCCCCCCTATGTGTGTGCACGCCTCCAGAAACAGGATATGATGTCACTTCCGGTGATGTCACTTCCGCAAGATGGCCACCACTTGCGAGGGAGCCCTGCTGGAAACAGGAAGTGATGTAACTTCCCTTTTTTGTTTCCTCTTCTGGGCACCACTGAGCCCCTTTTGTCCCTCCTGTGACATAATGAAATAGCCTACACACAGAAAACAAGAACTAGGCATCACTTTTTTGTGTCGCTGCTTTGTTTTGCAAATATAAAAGAAGACTTGGAGGTCGGATAGCCCACAATTTTCTCAGCATTGGAAACCACCTTGCTCCAGTTTGGAGAGCCAGTTTTGTGTAGTGGTTAAGTGTGCGGACTCTTATCTGGGAGAACCGGGTTTGATTCCCCACTCCTCCACTTGCACCTGCTGGAATGGCCTTGGGTCAGCCATAGCCCTGGCAGAGGTTGTCCTTGAAAGGGCAGATGCTGTGAGAGCCCTCTCAGCCCCACACACCTCACAGGGTGTCTGTTGTGGGGGAGGAAGGGAAAGGAGATTGTGAGCCGCTTTGAGACTCTTCGGAGTGGAGGGCAGGATATAAATCCAATATCTTCATCTTCTTCATCATCTTCCAGTGGGAAGCAGATGTTGGAGAGCCGGAAAAAAGGAACCGCCTCTGCCTCTCCTTTTCTCCTCCTACCCAGAACTGTACAAATGCCCGAGAGCAACACAAGACACAAGGCGGGCAGGCAAATAAATGGGAGGAGGGAGAGGTGGAAAGAAAGCAACTTTAACTTTAGACGCATTCTCCGAGCCACCAACTGGCTTGGAGAAGTGATTGAAAGAGAGCAATGCCTTCTCCAAGCGGGCCAAGAAGGCAGTGGGAGCTTCAAGAGCCACCCAAGACATGTCAAAGAGCCACCCCCGGCTTAGAGGAAACCCTGCCAGTAACCCAGACACTGAAATCGGATTCACTGCGGCGTCGGATCCGATGAAGGGCTCTGAGCAAGTTGGGGGCTTGGATCCCAGGAACTCTCACTGGGAAGCGCCGGTGGCGCTCCCGGCCGCCGGCTCGGAAGCGCCCACCGCGCCACGCGTCTCCCTCCTCCTAAACTCGAACTTCTGGCTTCCCCTCCCAGGAAAGTTGGCAAGCGGCACCGCAGGGCTCCTCCCCAGCGCCCGGCTCTATCCCAGTTTTTAAAGGATCTCCAACGAGACTAATGTTTTTGTTTTTTTAAGAAAAACCCCTCATTAATCATCTATAAAATTACAACAAATTCAATGAGTAGCCTTCAAAGAGACAGCAGGAGCATGAAGCAGATCAGAAATAAATTTAAAAACCAACAGTCATGAAAAACTTGGGAGAATAATATCTTCTTAGCGCGGTGCTAAAAAGCCTTGAAGGCCCTGTTTGGATGGAAAGATGGCCTAGACGTGATTTAAATAAAATAATAAATCAATAACGCTGATGGGATGGGGTTTCGCTCACCGGGAGGTACTGGACAATAGATACTTAGCTGTTTAGCTTCTTACCCACTTATCTTCCAAGAGCTGTTTTGAGTGGGCTAGCCTGGGCTATCCAGCCTTTTAAGGGCCAAGTAAGATTTTTTGGGTCTTCTTCCAAACGGGCCAGAAGGGGGATCTTTCCCCCCCACATGCTTCATGTTATGAGTAGGAGGAGCTGGATCATAATAGAAAGTCCTGGTATTCTGACCACTTATGATCTAAGAAGATTGGCAGGAACAGTGCGATCTACTGCATGAAAGGAAGGGCTAATTAGTGAGGACCCCAAGACGTTTGGCCTGCCCTGGCTGGTTGAGAAGCTAACCCAGTCTTGTCAAATCTCAGAAGCTAAAACGCTCTGCCCTGCTTTGTGCTTGAATGGGAGACCACCAGTGAAGCCCAGAGTTGTTATGCAGAAGCAGGCCATGGCAAACCACCTCTGTAAGCTGTAAGGAGGTCACTGCCGGTAGATTAGACTGGTGGGGCCAGAAATATATACAGGACGATGCAGCGCCCGGCTCGGGACCCCCCCGCCCTTTGGGGCTGCGCGTCGCGGCGGGGGAATACGGTACCTGCGCCGGCTCGCCCGCTCCATGTGCTCCTGCCGCTGCTGCCGCCGCGGCTCCTCCCCGGCCGAGGAGCGTGAAGGCGGCGGCTCTCTGGGTCCCTCCCCTCCCCGCCACTCCGCTTCCTCGCTGCAGTGCAGCATCGTCGCTCCGGGCGGCGGGCATCTCGGGCCGGCGCCCGGGGGCGCGCCGCTTTTGGCGCTCGCCGGGGGGGGGGAGAGAACGGAGGCGGGCTGGGCCGGGAGGCGGTCGGATGGCGGAGGCGGGGACGCCGGCAACTTGAGTGGCGGCGGCGGGGACGCTAGGCAGCCGGCTTCTGAGGGGCCCCTTGGCATTGCCAAGGGGCCCCCCAGACGCCCAGACCTGGGGCGACCCGCCCCCCCCTCCTTACGCCACTGCTCCTTGGTCTTTTGAGCAGTCTGGTTTAAATCAGGCTGTCTACAGAGCTCTGGCCCAGAATGTAGGAAGAATTCTTCTTGCAAGATTGGTTCCTTGGTGAGCTCAATTTAAACTGGGCTGCCCAACAGAAGCCCAGCTTGCAGGGAGAACTTTCCCCACAGGATTGGCTGCTTGATGGACTCATAGGGGGGCTTTTAATGAACAAGCTGCCCTGCAATTTTGGTGGTGGTTGCTTGTGAGGGCAGGGATCTTTTCCAGTCTGCAGTTTTGTAAGTATGATAGCTAGGGGCACCTTTTTCAGAGGCCTGTAGAATTAGCCCACTTGGTCCAATTTGTTTAAAACTTGGGAGTCTTTAGATTAGAGGGAGGACTGTGCTTTGAGCAAATTTGATGTCATATATATAAACAAGTGTCCTGACAGTTCATCAATGCCCAGCACAAACCCCTGGACCTAAAACCCCCAAATTTGAGGAATGATTTCCTTCTATGCAGGCCTCAGATTCAGCAGGAGCTCACAGGAGTGCAGCTCCTGAATCTTTCTGAAGGTTCCCTCTTCTCTTTCCCACCTTGGCCATTGAATAATAGGTGCAGCTGTATAACAATCCCTGGATGAACTCCACCACCTATTTTTCTACAAAATGACCCCTGCTTCTATGACATCCATGCCCACTAAGAAGGGATTTTTATAAATTCAACCCCTGAGTGAAAATGGCTGTGTTTCCCCAATGGGGTAAAGCTTTGCTGTATGCTTGGCAACCTGCTGCCTGCTTTCCCCTGCCCCAACTGGGCAGGTGTGGAGCTCTGTGTTCTGAGAAAACCCATTGTCCATTCAATTAATGGAGACTGCAGACAGTTGAAGCACACAGCCCTCTCTGATTGCTCAGCAGTGCAGCTCTGTGTTCTGAGGTAAAAATCAGTTAATGGAGACTGCAGACAGTTGAACAGGTATCCTGACTGACTCATCAATGCCCAGCCCAAACCTCTAGACCTGCGTAATAACATTGCTAATGCTTCTACTGCTACTGGGAAGGAGACAGGGGTGCTAGGTTCAAAAATTCCGGGAGATTTGGTGGATTATGGAGAGAGTGGGGTCTGAGAAGGGGTAGGACCTCAGACAGGTAGAACGCCATAGACTCCACCATCTAAACCAGCCACTTCCTCTTAGGGAACCATTGTTGCCACTCTCCAGATGAAGGCTGGAGATCACTCAGAATTATAACTGCTTTCCAGATGGTAGAGCAACTCTGCTGGAGAAAATGACTACTTTGCAGGCTGGACTCTGTCATTATACCCTGCTAAGGTTGCTTCCCTCCTGCTTTGGTCCGCACTTTGAGTTCTTCAGACTATTCATAGACTTTCAGCCTAACCTACTTCATGATGCACAAGATAGGACTCTGTTACCCATCTGAAGACCGCAGTCTATAAGTTGAAGATTACTGGTATGGAAAAGTATCCATGAAATAACTAGATAGACAGATATGGGAAAATGTTCATTCTGCATTTTGTCCCTTTTGCATCTCATTGTGAAGACCAGCCAGAAATAATAGGAGAAAATGAAACAACTTTTTATCAGTTCTGTAACAGTATCATGTAACTAACTGGGAAATACAAACATTAATTCCTTTGCTTCTTGATTCTAAGTTTACAATAGCTGCTCAGCTTTGCAATGTAGTACCCTTACTTTTCCTTTATGGTGACTTTGTTTGTTATATGTAGAGAAATATCAAGCATACACTGACATAGATGCTGGTGCATGAAAATGCACTGAAAATTGTTTCATGTAATGTTCTGCAGGCAAAGTAAGTATCTTGGCTCCCAATGTCTCAGGTTCCTGCCTAAAGTTGTGGATACTTTAAAATGTTTTCATGAAGGGTTTTTTTTTTTTGCAGTTCTACGAGGAGAAACTTGGTCAGGAAATGGCCTATTTTGACTTTACTTTACTTAAATTTAAATTTAATTTAATTTTGTTTTATACCCCACTCTATCCTGCAAAGCTTTGATTTATAAGCCAGAAGAAATAGCATGCTAAATACTCAAAAGAGGATCTGATTTCTTGGAACCAGAAAGAGGTCCTTTATCTTCCAAGTAAAATGAAATCTGCAGAAGCCAAATGAAGCCTCGCAACAGTCTGACTGGCTTCACACCTCTTCATTTGTTCTGCAATTAGAATTCTAAATCCTCTGAATGTCATTTTGAGCTATTTTTTCACTATAACATTTTCACTAGTTTTGATGTAGGTTACTTAACTTGCTTTGCTTTAGCCTTTATTTGATCTTCACCATTTTTAAAGATTATGTAGCTGGAATGAGTCACAGTGTCACTGCACCAATGTTTTGAACATCTGTAGGACTTAGAGGCACACAAATGTTTCCCTTCTCTCTATAAAAATCTAAATGACAGCTGTGCCTGCTGCAGCACTCAGGTCAAGGTTCAGTCATATCTCATTAAACCTTGCTCTAAGGTGGGAGTCTCCCATGTCCTAGTCCAAAACTCTAGCCACTACACCACAGTGATTTTCTTATCAGCATTTTGAATTAGACTAAGCAGCAAAAGTGAAAGAACAGTGGTGCCATGTGCTTCTTATGGTGGTTCCTTTTACAGCTCTTGCAGCCACACTGCAATATTTTTTTGCAAAGGCAGCAGTAAAATTGGGATGTCACCAAGGCATGTGTAACTATGATAGATATTAGAGGTCTGAACTTTCCCCACCCAGTCAGAATAAAGAGGCTGACACAGTAATTTGGGTAAACAGGACTGCTTTATTAAACGTATAACTGGAATGGCAAGGGCTGTAAGCTAACAGGACAAGCCCTGGGGTCATACCCCTGACCCCGCCTTGCCCTGTGATGGGCAAGCCACCTGGACCCCGGCACGAGCCCTAGATTATGGCTGGTGCCAGGCTGGCCATGCTCTGAACTCCACCTTCACCAGGGCCAGCATCAATCTGCCAAGAAAGATCAGCCCCCCCCAGTAAGACTTCGTCGTGATCTGCATTCACAGCATTGAGCTGTAAAGCCCATCTGCCGTTCTACAGACCACATGCACTCAAGCTGGTGCAGAGCCATAAGCGCTCACCTGTTAATTTCTATAGCCCGTACCTCCTCCTGCCAAGCGACCAATTAACATAACCACCCCTAACCTGAAAGTACAACCTACACTATCAAGCAGTACAAGGTAGGGGAAAAACACTCCCCCATCGGCCTATCATGTGAGAGTGAAAAAATTCCTACCTGGCCCCTAATAAGGCAACTGGTCAGAGTCTGTACTGTTGCAAGGTGGGTGGGCAGGCCGAGAGCTGAAAACAACTGCGTGTGTTTGGGCGGGGTCAGGGCTAATAAAGCCCCTGATGCCCCACCCCACACAGTCCCTGTGCCCGGGAAGGATTGTCAGTCTCCAGTCCTTTCCCGGGTGGGGGAAAAATGGCCCCTGGCCTAACTGCCAACATTATCAGATCGGCCAGGGTGGGGCCGAATTCTCACTGCATTGTAACATAATTGTTTTTACAGATCACTGAAGTAAGTTAAATTTTGTTTTAAAAATGCAACATGCTGTCAAATCAATGTGATCCATAGGCAAGTAGTGATGTCCATCAGTACTCCTAGCCATTTTATATATCTTGAATCATGCTTTGCAGGCATCTGGTTCCGGTGACTGCTACACTATGCTTACAGAGCTTTTTATTTATTTATTGTCTCTATTTTCTCTCTCTCTTTGTTGGCACCTTATTTCCCTAGTCTTTTATTTTAACTGGGTTTTTATCTAGACATAGAAAAGAGGAAAAGATGAAGGGATTTCCTGGTTTGTGTTTTGTTTGCAGAGTGTTTTTTTTCTGTTTTATCTATTGCGGCTCCCATCCAGAGGCAGGCTGCACAGCCTTGCGTGTGGGGGTCATTTTGCCTCCTCGCAAGGAGGAGGAGCAGGGAGGGCATCATCAGGGGTGGGGGTGGAGCAGGCACGCCCTAATGGCAGGCTCCGCTCCCTCCTCTCATTCTTTGCCTCATGCTTGGTGAGGGCAGAGTTAGCTGGTCTGCTCCTTCCCAGCATGAGGCATTTGGCCTGCCTGCAGTTGGGTGAGGAGGCTCTTACCTCCCGGGGTTTGTGCTTTGCTGCAGTGGTGTGAGACTACAGCAGCGGGCGAGTTAATGGCAGAGTGTGGAGTGCCGAGGGACAACAGCTCATCAGAGGAGGCGTCATGGTCGTGGTGGTTTGCTGCCGGCGTTGGACACCCCCCTTCTGCCCCCACCCCACTGCTGGTTTGGCGGCTGCTTGTGGCAGCGTTTGGGGAGGTGGGCCGGGGAATAGCAGGGAGCGTGGGAACATCGGGGCCATGTCCTCTGATGCAGAGATCGCTTGCCGGCCGCTGCACGGCCAGCATTTGAAGCGATAACCAACTGGTCCGGCTTAGCGAGGTTTATTCCTCTGAGGAGGGTAGCGTTAGCCTCAGCGCTTTCGCGTGGCCAGCATTTAATCTCTCCCCCACTTTTTTAGCTCAGGCCTCCAGCTTTCTTAGGCTCTGGCCTCCATTCTATGGGGGAATTATTAACACCTTTGGCATGCATTTGCGCATCCGCCTGCCAGTTTGTGGGGTGGAGGAGGGAGGATTTAGCTGGCCTGTGTTCCTTTTCATTGACTGTCAGCTTGGGGCTAATCTCGGGTGGCCATTTTGAGCTAATCTTGGGTGACCATTTTGAGTGACTTGGGTGTTCTTCTCTTGTTGCCGGGCGAGGTTGGTGGCCATTTTGTGCCAATCATCTGAGTGGCCATTTTGAGGGAGGCTTTCAGGGATCCTAGGACGCAATCACTTTTGTGATTGTTACAGGCCAGCCATGCATAAGGGAAAGGGCAAATCAAAGGACAAGGGCCCTGCACCTAAATCTCAGAGGCCTCCGCCTAAATGCCTGCGGCCGCAGCCTTCTTCGTCTGAGGATGAGGATGATAATTTTGAGCAGTCCGTCTTAGCTAAGTTAGCTGCTTTAGAGAGTCCTGGGGGGTAGGCTGTTTGCGCCATCTGCGGTGGGTAAAACGGGTGCGCCTTCCAAGACAGACAAGCGCGCTGCCAAAGAGTGATTCCAGGAAGAGATCCTTAATCGCTTGTCTTCCCTCGAAAGCAGGTCTTCCATGGATGAGATGGTTGGAGTGTCGCCTCTTCCTGCAGAGGTGCCTGATGCGGACGCTTCCCAGGGCTTGCAGTTGGGCAGGGGTGAGTTTGCACAGCACACTAGCATAGCTTGGCCCTGGGGGCTGTGGGGCAGTCTGCCACCTTCAGGCCAGTTGTCAATAGCCAGCCTGCAGCTTTTAAAAATTCCCAGCTTTGGGCTTGGGGCCTTAACCTGGCTAACCCTTGGGGTCCTTGGGAAGGCCTGCCCAGCCAGTTCCCAGGAGCATCAGTGGCACCCTATGGCGGCTGGGGTGTTTCTTATCCTTGGGGTCCATCATACTCTGCTGTGCTAGCTAAGGCATTACCTTTTGGTGATCTGGCCTTACCTCTTGGGGATAGGGTGGCCATAATTTCTGCAGGCCAGCCAGGGACACCTTGAGGAGGTGGGCTGGGGTTAACCTTTGCTAGACCGGCTGGGTATGAGCCATGCAGGGTGGGGCAAGGTGGCTCACCCATTATGCGGAAGGGAGGGGTATTTTGTCCCCTGGCCCTGCCGTGCTGCTGGTTATGTTTATAGCCCTTGTGTTAATGTAATAAAGAAAGAAAGTGGTCCTTTAGTTACCCAAACCCTTGTGTCTGTCTCTTCCTTCCGTCTGGGGGGCAATGCGGCTCCCATCCAGAGGCAGGCTGCACAGCCTTGTGTCTGGGGGCCGTTTTGCCTCCTCTCAAGGAGAAGGAGCAGGCAGGGCACCATCAGAGGTGGGGGCGGAGCAGGCATGCCCTAATGGCGGGCTCCACTCCCTCCTCTCATCCTTCACCTTGTGCTCGGCCCTCCCTCCTGCCCTTGATGCAGTGTGGGCGACAACTGGTTGCTCTCAGTTTTGGGGGACCAGGTAGGAATTTTTTCACCACTTCTGTTTGGGCTGTTGGAAGTGGTGTTTTTCACCTACCTCACACTACTTGTAGAAAAGATTGTGGAATTGGCTGGGGTGTGGCTGGTTAAATAGGTTGGTCACTTTTCAGGTTGGCTGGGTTTTTGCCTAAACGTCAGTTATGCAGCTCGATGAGCACCTGTAGCATTCCCAGTTTTGGGGCAGGGGGTCTTGCTAAATCATTCCTAGACCATGCGGGCCGGTTGAGTGATGAAGCGGACTGCCTTGGGTTTGTATGGATTGATTCACCCGTTAGCCGTACAGCTGGAGGTTGGAACTCCAGGGCATAACCTTTGCTAGGCCAGCCGGTATGAGCCATGCATTTTGGCTATACCTAGGGGCAAAGTAGCTCGCCCGTTATGCGGTAGGGGTGGGGTATTTTGTCCCCTGGACCTGCCGTGCTGCTGGTTATGTTTATAGCCCTTGTATTAATATAATAAATAAAGAAAATGGCCCTTTAGTTACCCAAACCCTTGTGTCAGTCTCTTCCTTCCGTCTGGGGAGGCAATTAATATTTACTTTATACAAGTTTCCCATTAGTTTCTGGAGTATAAGAGTTATAGGAGACAGTTAAGTGTTTTATACCATTGGTATTTACATTCCTTGGGACTTTATCTTGTTAGACAGATAGGGCTAATATTGAACTTATAGTTAATTGCTACACCTGCTCAGCATTATGCCTGAGTGGGGAGGAATAGTTAGTAACTGAATGATTGATTGACTTTGGTAGGAGGATGAAAGGTTTTATTCAAATTGGTTGAAATTATTTTACCACCTGATTTCTACTTTTTATAGTTTATATAAATTAGTAAAAATGCTAAATAAGCTTGGTACAGAAAAGTGTGACTTGGGAAACTGAGATCAGAGAATTGTGATGAGAAAGTTATTTACTTCTCTGTTGCTATGTGACTTGTTTTTCATCCTTGTAAGGGATAGGTTTAATTAATTGCAACATTGTTGTATACGTCTTTAAACTGCAGTTTTAACCCACACATTAATAATAGATTGCACTGATAAGAGACCTTATATTTTATTATGAATTGATACCATGATTCTTGATTATACAGGGGAAAGAAGAGAGAATGTTCTTTTACAGACCTTCAACTGTAATAGACAGAATCAAGTTTTGGTAATAGTTGTTTAGAAACCAGGGTACTATCATGGAATAAAATAAATGATTTCCAAACTTCATACTGTAAAGAATCCACCGTGCCCCCCCCCCTCCAACTGGAATGGCTGCCTACTACTGTATTTTACTTTGCGAATTTTGGAAATACTGAAAATCACTGTAAGCTATAACATTGCATTAGAGAGCTCAGTGAATCTCAGGTGTAGGCTTTAGGTGAGAACCCCAACTTGCAATTGATGGTTTGGAAGGTGGTATATCAGCTGTCAAAGTGATAAAGAATCTGTTTTACAGCCATAATCTGAATTATACCCAAGTGTCCACAATATAAATTGATATTATATTGCTTCCTTCTTTCCTTGTTCATACCTCTATGCTCCCTTCTTTTCTTGTTCATTCCTCTATGACAGTTTTAATCCTTAGCAGAGAGCTGTTTCAGAGGCAGTGTATATGGACTGTTGCTCATCTTTTTATGTAAATGACTGGGCCACCTGGCTTTAAAGTGTGCTATTAGATTTAAAATGGGTGCTTGCTGCTCTTCTAGAATGCAGTGAAGTCTTGCAGGCTGAAGATTTACGCGAACAGAAAATGGAACACTTGTTTACCACCTTTGTCAGGGCCAGTTTTGTTGCAGCCAGCATGTATTGTGTATGACTTACTCTCATTTTCCCCCCTGATCTCAACTGTCCTTACATTATTCACCTTTCACTTAAATGTTGTTGCTTCCACTTCCAGTGTTGTGCCTGTTTTTAAGTTGCAGTAGCCTTTGGCAGAGTTGTAAGAAACTGACAAATGTGGCCATATAAAACCAATTTGCCCATGGATGATATATCTTTCTTTTAGTCAAAACATTACTCAGATAAATTCGGAGTGCCATTACTTTCCTGCAATGTCCAATTTAGAAAGTTTAGAACTCATTAGGGGAAAATGAAGCACACAGCTGACAGCAAGTTTGTTTTGCTTTCTGTGGTATAAATGACACACAGATAATGTACAAATGAACCAGCCAACCAAGTTTTGATTAATATTTTTGATATAGGTGCTCAGAGGGGGGAAACATTTTTTTGATTAATTCAGTGCCATTTCTAATGAGTACACAGACTATGACAGTTCTGATTATGTTCGTGGATCCATTAAATAGATGTCAGTTAGAAATGGGCTGAACTGCAGACAACAAGCTAGAAAATAATATATATTGTAAAATCTTTGCCATAAGGGGAAGGTGACTAGTGACTCTGAGTAACTCAAGTATCCCTTTTTGTGGATGACCAGCTAATTTAGCAGGCAGCTGCCATTATGGTTACCATTATACCTTAAAAGCTGACTTCATACTGGCAGGACCCAAAATAATTAATAAAAGAGGGGAGAGAAGAAAACTGAAAGACTTGTATGGGTATTGGCTACGAAACCACCCACAAAATTGGTGCCTGGATGCTTGCTAGGCAATCATTTACATGGTCTTCCCATTCCTTCCTTCCACATTTTCAATTTTGCCTTGGTGATGAATGGACTTTCTTGGTCTCAGGGTCTCCACCCTCCCCATGCAGTCTAAGGATAAGGATATTGGGTTTCATATAGGATTATTGTAAGGATTGCTGAGATAATATATATGCAAACCATTTAGAACCCTCAGAAATCTCTATATAAATGCTAAGTATTTTGATGGCAGCTGTAAAGTAAAATTGGCATGGATACAATCGAAACATTAGCCTTCATATAGGGCATTCTATGGATGCCTGATTATCATAGACAGAGCACTATGAAAGTATAAAAGTCCATTGGTATGATGTTGGAGCATTTATCCGCCAATCTGTTTGCCTGCCAATTCTATACAACTATTACACATTCTTAAAATGTGTTCCTAAACAAATAATCATCTCAAGTTGTTTCTGAATCATGGCACAGAGGATTTCAGTACATCCAAGCGAGGCTTTTTTTGTAGCAGGAACTCCTTTGCATATTAGGTCACACACTCCTGATGTAGCCAGTCTTCCAAGAGTTTACAATAGACCCTGTAAGAAGAGCCCTGTAAAGCTAGACTTTCTGTGGTAAGTAGTCTAGGCTGTGGTAGCTGGAGCATTTAGTCACATGGAGAGCTTTGACATAACCTTTTTGATTTGGTTCAGAAATTGTACTTGTTAAAAAAAAATGGCCATCATAAAAGTGAGAATCATACAGATAGCCCTGCCAGTAATTCCTAAGCACAAAGTGGGATGTGGAGATTCACCATATGATAGTGGCAGTACTCTGGACCTCTAGATGTGAAAATGACTTTCCTCACTTGTAATCTGTCTCAGGGCCAAGTTTATAACAAGTTGCTGAATTCCACTGTCAAATGTAGCTCTTAATATGAAAAAAATGTGTTAACCATGGAGCTGCATGGTTGAACAACTGAGCTGCTATTTGTAGATTATAATAATAATTATTATTATAATCTACAAATAGATTATAAGTAGATAATACTTATAATCTATTTGTAGATACTTGTATCTACAAATAGATACAAGTAGATAATTATAATTATAATTATTTATTATTATTATTATTATTATTATTATTATTATTATTAGATATGTTATAATTACTTCTGAATCGCTACATGTAGCATCTTAATATTGTGCAGATTCTACCTGTGTATCTTAGACTGTATTTTTTCTGGATGGCCTGGTTTAACTGCATTTGACTTTGACTAAGTAACTTTGCTTTAAAGTACTTTAGGTATTTTCAACTCAATTCTAATATAGCATTTTTAAAGATGTTTATTGGTCATAGTTTATCAGTATAGGGGTACAGTTTTTTTGTTGCCAAGACTTACAGAATCAGAAAAACTATTTTTGTGGCCTCCTTGTGTAGTGTGTATTCTCAATCCATTAGCCAAGCAACAGTAAAAATGGTGTGTGTGTGATAAGACATTTTTAGGGTATTTGTAGGGTTGCCAAGTCCCACTCAGAAAGCATCTGGGGACTTTGGGGGTGGAGCCTGGATACTTTCCTATTCCCTAAAATAAATAAAAATACAGCTGTGCAGTTCCCCTGAATACAGTCTTCATTTCCTCTCTCCAGCAGCTGCACTTCCACTAAATGAAAGTGAACATGCACACAAACACACACAGCAGCCAAAATAAATAGTTTGCAAGCACACACTTTTGTGTTTTTTTGTGTCATTTGTGTCTTTCTTCAATCTATATAAACAGCAGAGATCAGAGATGATGCTCCAATAGAGGGTGCTTATGAAGTAGACTGTGTGACTTTGTTAGTTTATAAGAATATGGATAATTAGGACTACGTTCATCACCCTTTTTGACAAATTAATGGCTTTTTGACAAATGGACTATGGAAAAACAGTGGGCTCTGACAGAGGTGGTACAAAGGGTCCGACTAGTTGACGAAGACAAATGAATATGGACTAGAACTTTAAGCACAACAATTTTTTCATTAAGAAGCTTGACACACTTTATCAAAATCTCCAGGTGACTGGCATATGGATATGAGAGTTTGGGACTAATATTTTATATCTAATTTGGTATTTCATTGAATTGTACATGCTCTCTGCAGATTATATTGATGGAGGAAAGACACAAATGAATTGATTATAAATATTTATTGAATTTATGTACAGTCAGTGTGTTAGTTATTAATTCATAGTGTTTTCTTTGTATTGTCCACCTTGAGGCTGAAACCAATGATCTACATAACAGGATTTATTTATGAAGAATATTTGTATCCTGCCACTCAAGGTGAATAATGAATGATAGAACAATACATAATACCAATTAAATAAATTCATAACAGTTAAAATGTGTTTAAAACATTACTAACAGTCAAAGATTAAAAAGAATTATTAAAACCAGGAGAATAAAATTATTCATAATGGAAGGAAGACCATAAAACATTAAATTGGAGTAGAATTTTTAAATACTGGAGGATATAAAACATTTGTAACTGAAAGCCTGGGAGAAAAGAGGCTTTTTTTTTCTTTTCTTAAACTTGATACCTAAAAGTCAATAATGTGTCAAATAAGCGTCAGAGGAAAGGGCACTGGTGCCATCACCGAGAAAGTACTTTTCCTGGTTGCTACTTGCTTCATTTCTGCATACAAAGTTCAGGGAGCAGATCTTGGGATGATGATTTTAATTGGATGACTAGACAATATGGGAGAAGGCAGTCCTTCAGATGCCCTGTTCCTAAGCTATTTAGGGCTTTAAAGGTAAATGACAGCTCTTTAAGTTTTGATTGGAAACTGAGACACACTGGTAAAATTCTTTCAGCATTGGGGTCACAAGAACTGTGTATCCAACTATGTGAGGCAAGTACCCCTAGCTACCTCCCAAAGTATTGGGCCTAGTTCGTCCTGCAGGTGTTACTAATTGGTCTCTTGGCCTGTACAGGTTTTATCAGTTTCAAGGAAAGAGATGAAGGTGGTATAATTAGCTTCTCATGAACCTGCCACCTGTAGGATGAGGGGAGGAGAGACTGGGTGACAAGGTAATCTTCTAGAGGCTTCTTCAGAGAGTGTGTTCTGATTGGATGTCACCCTCACCTGATGTTATTGGGCTAAAAACTATAATTCAGCTAAGGTCCAGAGGAGGAGACTATCTGAGTCCTAATGGGCTGAAGGCCTAAACTATGACCTGCTTGAATTGCAATTACTAGCAACATAGAGAATTCCTGGATGTTTGGCCTGTGATTTTGGAACTTAGGGTGTTATGTACCGAGCTAATGATTGAGCTTGAAGCAAACATCCAGTGCAGGCCAAGATACTGATGCCTACATTCTACTAGAACTGGCCAATCAGGAAGCGAGGTATTTTGGACGGAAATGCAAATGAAGGATCCTAGAGGGTGCAGTGGCATTGGTGAGTGCCTGCCTGAGGAGGCATGGTTTTCTATGTTCTAACTGTATATATATTCGTTCACTGCCAATTTGTGTTGTGACTGCTTCTCAATACACATGTTCTTGGTACAAAGAGCTGACTGAGCCCACTATATAACACAAGGTTTGTGCTGTATAATGCAAATATTTTAGAAAATGTTAGTTGAGATAGTCTTTCTTGTTTTCTTTGTTTCAAACAATTTTATTAGTAACATATGACAATATATTCAATTTCTTATATCATTAATAACTACTTTTTAAAATCCCATATATTACTTTCTACCTACCCCTTCCCCCTTTACTTGACCCCCGCTGGTATACTAAATTCAAAACATCATTTTAAAAGGTACCCCTAATTAATAAGAACCAAAGTTCTTATCTCCCCCCCCACACTTATACTTAATCATTATCAAAGATTGTCCAATGTCCTTTTATTTTCCATACTTTTTCTATGTATCTTCTGAACTTCTTCCACTCCATTTTAAATACTTCTAAATCATAGTCTCTTAAAGTTCTTGTTAACTTATCCATTTCACTCCATGTCATAACTTTAACAATCCAATTCCATTTCTCTGGTATTTTTCCTTGCTTCCACAACTGCGCATACAATGTCCTAGCAGCTGAGAGCAAGTACCAGATTAAAGTTCTGTCTTCTTTTGGAAATTTTTACATTTGTAATCCTAACAGAAAAGTCTCTGCAACTTTGTTAAATTCATATCCCAAGATCTTAGAAATCTCTTGCTGAATCATCTGCCAAAACATCTCTTTCACATGTCCACCACATATGGTAGAAAGAACCTTCATGCTTTTTACATTTACAACATCTGTCTGGCATCTTGTTATTCATCTTTGCCAATTTTTAGGAGTTATATACCATCTGTACATCATCTTAAAACAATTTTCTTTGATATTCTGGCATGTTGAGAGTTTCATAGAGTTCTTCCACAAATATTCCCAAGTTTCCATCTGTATTTCTTTATTTACATTAATTGCCCATTTAATCATTTGAGATTTTACTACTTCATCTTCTGTAGACCATTGTAAAAGTAATTTATGTACTTTTTAAATTAATTTATCATTGTCTCCAAGCAGAACTTTTTCCATTTCTGTTTGCTCCTTCCTTATTCCTTCAGTTTTAACAACATTCGCCACCAAGCTCTTTATTTGTTGCATTTAAAACCAATCATATTTATTATTCAACTCTTCAGCAGTTTTCAGTTCTATTTTGCCACTTTGTATTTTTAATAGTTGACTATAAGACAACCACTTCATTCATCAACTTCTGCAACTTTGGTATTAATTCCTCTTTGAAGAATTTAAAAAATTTAGTTGTATATCCATGTGGCCCAGGTGCTTTTCCATTTTTCATTGCATTGATTGCTGCTTCAATTTCTATTTTTCCAATTGGAGCATTCAAAACTTTTCACATAATTTCAGTTTGGGCTCTATTTTTACCTTTTGTAAATATTCATCCATCTTCTCCTTTATTTTAACACCTTTAAATAATTTGGCATAATACTTAAAAAATTCTCTTTTTATTCCCTCTTGGGTAACCACTTCTCTTCCATCTACCACAATTTAATTAATAATTTTACTTTCCCTCTTTTTTTTCAATTGCCAAGCCAAATACTTTCCCGGTTTATTTGCTCCCTCAAAGGTTTTCTGCTGCAATCTTTTCAAACTCCATTCCACTTCTTTATTTAACAAATGTCTCATCTGAGTTTGTAATATTGTAATTTCCCTTATAATTTTCTTTTTCCCTGGCCTTTTTCTCAACTCCCCTTCTTTTTTCTTTATCTCATTTTGAACGTCCAACATCTGTTTCTCTTTTTTGTTCTTATTATTCAAAGTAATCAACATTCCTCTAATTACTGCTTTATAAGCATCCCAGACCATCTGGAAATCTATGTCCTCTTTGTCATTCATTTGGAAAAAGGCTTTAGTTTCATTTTCTAGGTATGTCACTGTTTCTTTATTCTGTAGCAAATATTCATTCAATCTCCATCTTCTCAACTTCTTGGACAATTTTGTAATCCACATTATTGGGTTATGGTCCGCCCCAATCTTAAGTAAAATCTCTATTTTCCTTGTTATAAGACCTAAATCTTTAGTTCCCCACAACATGTCAATTCTAGAAAAAGTTTTATGTCTTGCTTAAAAAAAAGGATAGTCCCGAATTTCAGGGTTAAATTTCCTCCATATATCTTCTAGATTTTCTTGTTTAACCAATTCAAAAAAAGACTTTGGCATTTTTCCTTCTTTACTGTTGTTTTTTCCCCTCCAGACCTGTCCAATGAGTTCTTAACTGTTCCATTAAAATCTCCCATTATCAAAACTTGATCATAGGTCAGTTCATCAAGCTGTTGTATAATGTCTTTTAAAAAAGCATCCTTTGCACCATTAGGCACATACAGTCCCAATAGCAACATTTTCTTTCCATTTAATATTGTTTCTACTGCTACAAATCTCCAGTCTTTATCTTTAAACACTAATTTTGACTCCAATTCTTGTTTAATATAAAAAATCACTCCCTTTTTCTTCTGTTCAGCCAGTGAAAAAGATTCTAGTCCCAATTGTTTATTCCATAAAAATTTGTATTCCTTTTGTTTAATATGCACTTCTTGTAAACAAATTATATTACAGTTTTGTTTCTTAATCCAATGAAATGTTGCCCTTCTTTTTTGTGGTGAATTTAGTCCATTTACATTCCAAGACAATAATTTGTAATCCATCATGATGCAAATTCTTTATTTTCTTCATAAAATCTACGCATTTCCTGTGCATTTGTAATTGTGATACTTTTCCTTTGAAGTTCAAAGCTCAGACCTTCAGGTATTATCCATCTAAATCTTATTCCATTATCTCTTTATTTTTCTGTCAATTTTTTATATGTTCTTCTATCATTTATCACTTTCCTTGGCAACTCCTTCATAATTCTTACTCTACTGCCTCCCACTATCAATGTATTTTCAAAGTTTTTATTCATGATCCTTCCCACCATTTCTTTTGTCATAAATCTTATAACAACATCTCTTGGTAAGTTATTTTTCTTGGCATAAAGTGAGTTCACTCTATACATATAATCATACATGTTTTTAGTCTCTTCAGGATCTTCCTCTAAAAATTCTGCAATTATTTTTATTATATATTCTTTTAGATCACCATCTTCCTTTTCAGGTACTCCTCTCAGATGTATCTGAGTCTCCATCAATTTGCAGTCATGGATTGTCACTTTTTCTTGCATTTTCAACAAGGTGGAATCATATACTTTCATTCTGCCTTCTACCTCCTGCACTTTCTTAGATATTTCCTCAGTTTTCCTTTCTGAGATCCTCCATATCTTTTTTAATCTCTTCAATATTTTTTTTTCAATTCAGTTATCATCTCTCTCATATCTCTTATCATTCTGGCCTCCATTGCTTCTAATTGGTCCTGCATTTTTTCTAATGAAGTAGCCCTTGTACGGGGTTGCTTGTGTTCTGACATTTAAAAAACAGCAAAAATTTAGACCTCACCAAATTCAAATTCAACTATCAGATTCAAAAGAATAGGACTTGCGTTTTATAATAAGCCTAATTTTGCCATCCTCCAAGCTCCCAAAATCAAGATATTTATTTTTAAAGTCTTTAAATATTTGAAAATGGCAGTCACCATTTTTTGCTGCTCCTTACAATTTTTTCCCCTTTTAAAAACTTCTAAAGTCCACACACATAATATGTCCAATAATACTTATCTTCTTGTCCTTTTCTGAGTTAATTCCAACAATTATTAATATCCCAAACACTTTAAAAACCATATTTTAATTTTAACCTCCAAGCAATGGCCGCCACTATTTCTCAGTGGTGTTATATTCCTTGAGTAGGTTTTCCATCCACTACTTCCTGATTTACTTGCCACGAAGTCTCATTCACACTATAAGGAGATGTCATGATACTTGACGTACTTCCTGTTCTGCTTGAATATGCTGCAGGTGCTGTTTTTTCAAAACCGCAAGTAGACCAAACAATAAATTCCTTTCCACTTTTTAGCACTGTCCTTTATATTTACAAAGTCCAAATTTCACCTCTTTCTCCCTTCTTCTTCCAAGCTTTCTAGATTTTCATTTTCTACCTTTTAAATTTACTCCATTAAATTGTAAATAGTCTAGGAGTGAAATATAGTAATCTATACCTTCTCTTCCAATTATCCAAGTTCCCACCGGTCTTGTGTAACTTTAGATGTTTAGCAATGTCCAAGAAGGTTAGGATTCTGTTGAGCTTATGTCAAATAAATGACTCTGAAAAATTCTGCAGATTATGAAAATGCAACTCTTCCCGGAGACCCCTCAAAGGAGCCCCCCCCCCGGGACTCCCTTTTAGCCAAGGTAAATCTCCTCAAAGTTTCCTGTGCATATCTTGGACTAATCTCTGACTGAGAAAAGTAGGCAGTAGGCATTAATTTGCCTTCCACTACCCTGAACAGAAATTTCAGCCCGCTCCCGTTATGAGAAGCAGCTCAGCTCGACATTTTCCTCCCCTGGAAGTCTTGTCTTTCTTGTTTTCTTGATGCATAAAGTACTGGCTGTTTAGTAAGCTTTTCTAATTGATTGAATCAATAATAAAATTTCTAAATCCTTTTATTAAAAAAATAGTCTGGTTACTAGGGTGGCCAATCCTTAGTTGGGAGCAGGGTATCCACCTGTTTGGTGCCCCCCCCGCTTCAGGGTCATCAGAAAGAGGGGCGAGTAGGGAAATGTCTGCTGGGCTCTCCATTGTGCCCTATGGAGGCTGGTTCCTATAGGGTATAATGGAGAATCGATCCCTGGGTATTAGAGGCTCGGGGGGGGGGCTGTTCTTTGAGTTAGGGACACCAAATTTTCAGCATAGCATCTGGTGCCTCTTCTCAAAACACCCTCCAAGTTTCAAAAAGATTGGACCAGGGTTCTAATTCTATGACCTCCAAAAGAGGTTTTCAAATGGAGAAAGGCATATAGAAGGCACAGAGTCCCTTTAAATTTGATGGCCAGAACTTCCTTTCAAATTCAATCATGCTTATCCCAACCTTGATTCTGGCTCCACCTCCAAAGTCCCCAGATATTTCTTGAGTGGAACCTGACAACCCTACTAGTTACTTGTGTGCAACTGTCCCAAGGACACAACAACAATCCAGCTACTGCATTTTAGACCAGTTGAAGTTTCCAGATGGTACGCAATGTCAACCTCATGTAGAGTTCATTACAGCAATCATTCTAGATGGCATTAGGGCACGAATCACCATGGTCAAAAGGTGCCTTTTGAAGAACAGCCTCAGGAGGCACATCAGACAAATCTAATAAAAATGCCATGTGCCACAGAAGAGACCTAAGCCTCTAACTGCATTCCAGGATCTAACTGCCCTGGGCCCAAGTGGGAAGGGCAGGGTATAAATGCAAATAATAAATAATAATAAATAAATAACAGTACTGATCAATTATGTACCTGCTGAACAAACCTGCTACTTAAGACTCTCTTCTTCCATACATAGATCTGCCAGGATTTGGCTACATTCAGAGAACATGTTTTTGTCACTTGCCTGTGGTTTAAGATTCCTAAAACTACTTTGGTAAATGTTGGGAGGTTCTGGATGAGGTGTCTGAGTAAGGGGGCCCATGGCACATCATAACTGACTTCTATAGTCAGCAGAGACTCACTAGATGCAATGTTGTTCAATTGCCTCTTTAGGTGGAGCCTCCTCTGGCCTCCACTGCCATCTTTGTGCCTCAGGAGGACCGAGTTTGGGGAGTTTGTGATGTTACAGTTAATACTCTAGGATGCCTACTCTGTGGCTTCCACATATAATTTCCCCTGGTCTCTATGGTAAACCTCCAAGACATACAGAGCTGGATTAACAATTAGGCCAAGTAGGCACTGGCCTATGGGCTCCCACACCTTTAGGGGCCCCAGGTCGGCTTCCCCCCTGTTTTCTCCCCTGCTTGCAGCCCTTCCAGTTTGCATGTGCAGCCAGCAGCTGAGCTGCTCTTTGCTCAACTTGTGGCTGCTGCTGGTGTTGCCAAGTTTGCCTCTCTCTGCCTCTCCCCTGAAGCTTAGTAAAAGGGGCTTTTAAGAAAGTGCCTGCAGGCTACATCAAGGGCTGTGGGTGGTGGAGCTGGTGCTCAGACTCTGAGATAATTTGTGAGGGGGGCCCCAAGATTTTGACTGCCTAGGGGCCTCTGCAAGGTTTGATCCAGCACTAAAGACATACATGCATTGAGCACCTCTAAAACATAGGGATAATATCAGAACTGATCCTTCCTAACAAACCCCTAGTACAAGATAAGCTTTGCTGGTTAAATCCAAATTGCTGTGTTGTAGAAAGACTGGTGCTCCACACCAGGAAGGTGTTCAACGTAGAGTGCAAGTGCTGCCAGGGGAGCAGATGGTCTCAGAACCTACCAGGGGTGGGGTGATCCTGGATTTGGTCCTAAGTAATGCCCAAGACTTGGTGAGATGTAAAAGTGATTGCGCCGCTTGGGAGCAGTGACCATAATGTTATTGATTTCACCGTTTGTATAAATAGGGAGTTGTCCAAAAAGACCGCCACAACCACTAACTTTAAAAGGGGTAAATACACTGAGATGAGGAGGCATGTGAGGAGGAAACTGAAAGGAAAGGTACATACGGTCAAAACCCTTGGGGAAGCTTGGACGCTATTTAAAACTATAATCCTAGAAGCTCAGATAAAATACATACCACAAGTTAGGAAAGGCAAAAACAGGCATAAGAAAAGGCCTGCGTGGTTAACAAACAAAGTAATGGAAGCTGTAAAAGGTAAGAAGGACTCCTTTAAGTGGTGGAAAACCAGTCCAAGTGAGATTAGTAAAAGGGAACACAGGCTGTGGCAAATCAAATGCAAGACTGTGATCAGGCAGGCAAAAAGGGACTATGAGGAGCATATTGCAAAAAACATAAAGACCAACAATAAAAATTTCTTCAAATATATTAGAAGTAGGAAACCAGCCAGGGAGGCAGTGGGGCCCTTGGATGACCATGGGGTAAAAGGATTACTGAAGGAGGATAGGGAAATGGCTGAGAAGCTCAATGAATTTTTTGCCTCCGTCTTCACTGTGGAAGATGAGAACTTTTTGCCCACCCCAGAACCACTAATTTTGGAAGGGGTGTTGAAAGACCTGAGTCAGATTGAGGTGACAAAAGAGGAGGTCCTACAACTGATAGACAAATTAAAAACTAACAAGTCACCGGGTCCGGATGGCATACATCCGAGAGTTATGAAAGAACTCAAAGTTGAACTTGTGGATCTTCTAACAAAAATCTGTAATCTTTCATTGAAATCTGCCTCCGTTCCTGAGGACTGGAAGGTAGCAAATGTCACCCCCATCTTTAAAAAGGGTTCCAGAGAAGATCCGGGAAATTACAGGCCAGTCAGTCTGACTTCAATACCGGGAAAGTTGGTAGAAACCATTATCAAGGACAGAATGAGTAGGCACATTGATGAACACGGGTTATTGAGGAAGACTCAGCATGGGTTCTGCAAGGGAAGATCTTGCCTCACTAACCTGTTACATTTCTTTGAGGGGGTGAACAAACATGTGGACAAAGGCGACCCGATAGATGTTGTTTACCTTGACTTCCAGAAAGCTTTTGATAAAGTTCCTCATCAAAGGCTCCTTAGAAAACTTGAGAGTCATGGAGTAAAAGGACAGGTCCTCTTGTGGATCAAAAACTGGCTTAGTAATAGGAAGCAGAGAGTCAGTATAAATGGGCAGTCTTCGCAGTGGAGGACGGTAAGCAGTGGGGTGCCGCAGGGCTTGGTACTGGGTCCCATGCTCTTTAACTTGTTCATAAATGATTTAGAGTTGGGAGTGAGCAGTGAAGTGGCCAAGTTTGCGGATGACACTAAATTGTTCAAGGTGGTGAGAACCAGAGAGGATTGTGAGGAACTCCAAAGGGATCTGTTGAGGCTGGGTGAGTGGGCGTCAACGTGGCAGATGTGGTTCAATGTGGCCAAGTGCAAAGTAATGCACATTGGGGCCAAGAATCCCAGCTACAAATACAAGTTGATGGGGTGTGAACTGGCAGAGACTGACCAAGATAGAGATCTTGGGGTCGTGGTAGATAACTCACTGAAAATGTCAAGACAGTGTGCGTCTGCAATAAAAAAGGCCAACGCCATGCTGGGAATTACTAGGAAGGGAATTGAAAACAAATCAGCCAGTATCATAATGCCCCTGTATAAATCGATGGTGCGGTCTCATTTGGAGTACTGTGTGTAGTTCTGGTCGCCGCACCTCAAAAAGGATATTATAGCATTGGAGAAAGTCCAGAGAAGGGCAACTAGAATGATTAAAGGGCTGGAGCACTTTCCCTATGAAGAAAGGTTGAAACGCTTGGGACTCTTTAGCTTGGAGAAACGTCGACTGCGGGGTGACATGATAGAGGTTTACAAGATAATGCATGGGATGGAGAAAGTAGAGAAAGAAGTACTTTTCTCCCTTTCTCACAATACAAGAACTCGTGGGCATTTGATGAAATTGCTGAGCAGAAAGGTTAAAACGGATAAAAGGAAGTACTTCTTCACCCAAAGGGTGATTAACATGTGGAATTCACTGCCACAGGAGGTGGTGGCGGCCACAAGTATAGCCACCTTCAAGAGGGGTTTAGATAAAAATATGGAGCACAGGTCCATTAGTGGCTATTAGCCACAGTGTATGTGTGTATATAAAATTTTTTGCCACTGTGTGACACAGAGTGTTGGACTTGATGGGCCGTTGGCCTGATCCAACATGGCTTCTCTTATGTTCTTATGTTAGGTTTGTTTCCTGGAATTACAAAATATTTTGTTTGTAGATCATATACAATCCCCACCCCTCCTCCTTTCTTCTTAATTGTTCGCTTTCTCTGAAGTAGAACAGAAGTGTTTCAGTGTCCAGTCACTTACGCTGTTTCATTAAAGAGAGCCTGAAGCAAAGGAGCTAAGATGCTTGGGTACTTTAATTAAGTCATGCTTCAGACATGTTGTTTGATCTGCTGTACAAACAATGAACATGTTATTTAAAACTACATTTGATAGACCTGCCAAACTATACAATAACAATTCAGGTTCCAGATTGCTCGCTGGGTAAAATATTGTTCTTGTATCTGCCTTTCTACAAATTTTTAGACATAAAGCTCTGATATGTTATGTCAATACTTGATTGGATGAGGAACACTCCAGATATTATCCTGGATGTTTTTATGTATAACAATTTTATGAGGTAATGAGATAGATCATGTAAAAATAAATTACAGATTTTCTTTTTTTTAAAACAATCCCCAGATCAGGCTGTTGCTTGTAATTGCTTTCTATTAATCAACTTTAGATGAAGCAAAATAGAGCAAGCTCTAAGTTCTTTACTTAGAGCTTGCTCTATTAGCTGCATTGGATCTTTCCTTTGCAATTAAGTGAGGCTGTTCAAAGTGTTTTTATTGTGAACTACCTTTCCTTTTCTTATTCACACTTTTCATATTTTATCTGCTTTTATAGACTAGTTCACTCATTTTCTTGCACTCTAAATTAGTATACAGCAGTGCATTCCTTTTTTTTTTTAACTTTCCCCCTTTTTTCTTTGCTGACACTCTACACTTCAAATTTTTCTACTTCAAACAGCATAACAGCTCACCCTTTCTGTCTTGCCACATCTTTCTTTATTATTTAGAGTATCTTCTTTGTGAAAGTACTTTTTAATATTGAATCTTTCTACATATAATCAATTTTGATTGTTATATAATGATATTGATTCAAAACTTCTCCAGTTTAAAATTGCATAATTAATTGTTCTCGAGGATAAAATATTTGTGCTTAAAAGGGAAAATATTTACTAATCTTAGTTACTTGCTAATTGCTAACTGACATTGATAAGGCCTGAAATATTAAAACTTTGTAAATATTATATATATTACTTGCTTTATTTTATTACTTCCTGAAATGTATTACTTTGTTTATACTTTACAATACTATATAGTTTATTTTGTGCTACATTTAAAATTTGTACCTGATCTTAGCCCTCTCTGTGACTTTTGTCAGCTGATATATTTTGTGATTCCATTCCAGACACTTGAATCCAGTTCATCAAGTTAGAAGCTTGCTGGGATTGCACTGTAATTTTTTGAATCTTCCTGGCCATCTTAGGAGGAAGGTAAGACCATGACTAGCACTAACACTCCTTTTTCTATCAGTCATTTCTTACCCTTCTCTTTTCTTTTAACACTAGACCCTCTAGCACATTTTACCAACACACACTATATCTGCATTTGCACATTTCACCCACCATATTTTGCTTTTTTTGTATACTTTGCAAATTATACAATATGCCCAACTCTTGGAAAATAATCTCTCTCAACGTCAGAGGTCTTCATAATGTGGTCAAGAGAAAACATGTCCTCACTAACCTCAAGAAATTACAAGCTGGAATTATTCTGTTACAAGAGACTCACATACGCTCTATTACTCAACGTACACTTAAAGCCTCTTGGATCCAACAACAGTATCATGCAACAGGGAGCTCTTCTTCCAGAGGGGTAGCCATCCTTCTTTCAAATGCTATTAGATTCCAGCACCAAGCATCAAAGATAGACACATGTGGGTGATTCATTTTTGTAAAGGGTTTGTTAGATGGCACACAGGTCACCATAGGATCAATATATGCTTCAAATGATAATCAGCTGGCTTTTCTAGAAGACATTCTACTTCAACTCTGCACCTTACAAGAGGGCAAAGTAATCTTGGGAGGGGACTTAAATCACATTGCAAATTATGATCTAGACCATTCCCATTTACATACTAAGTCCACTCAGAAGAAAACAGGCCCAACAAAACTTGCTTCTGTCTTTACAGAATTTCACTTAATAGATGCCTGGAGACTGACTCATGACACTGAAAAAGACCTACTTTTCTGCAAGACATACTGTCCATACAAGAATCAACTACATCCTACTCTCCACTTCATTATCAAATTCTGTTTTGTCATCGGGACTTCCAGGGTTGGATCATGGAGAATTGAGCTGCTTCTCCAAAGAGGAGCGGACTGGAGCCTCTGTTTTGGGCAGAGAAGGCGATCCCAACACTTGCTGCCTACTCTTCTCAATGAGGGAAAAGGCCAAGACATGCTTAGGAAAATTCTGAGGGGATTTACTTCGGCTGACGAGGAGTCCCAGTGGGGTTCCTTTTAGGCTTTGAAGAGTCCCCGGGGAAGAATCGCATTCCAGCGTCTGCAGAGGATCTCCGTGGTCATTAAATTGAGTTAAATTCATCATGGTCAAGCTTTCTTTGGACTATTCTAAACACTTATCTTTGGCAAGAACGGTGTTAAGAAGGATATATTGAGTTGCAAGGTAAGAAGATCTTTATCTATCATTTCGGAACTAAAATCAATCTTACTTGAGATAAAGATTAAGATTTGGACTTAATTACAATATTCTAAAGTTGTAAAGAAGATAAGGCGGTAATTTCGGGACTTTTGGAATTTAAGACGCAAAGTTAAAAGACAAAAAACAATTATTATTTGGAATACTTGCAGTTTCTGCAAAAAAACCCCATCGTCATTGAGTTGCTGAACTGGAAGACCTCACAGGAAGTGGCATCATAAAGGTATCGCGAGATCTCTCAACCATCGAGAATATAAGTTCATGGCAAGAAAGGAAGGAAGGAGCCATTGGAAGAAGGGAATTTTTAAACCTCCTGGCCTTCTCTAGGATTTTAAGATCATAGAAAAATTGCGACGGCCATTAAGGGAAGGTAAAAAAAATTAAAAGTTTTAGAAAAAAGAACGGGATTGTAAAAATCAGTGGAGCCGGCAGATATTATAATTATAGAGTGAAACATTTTAGATTATATAACTGGAACTAATTTTGGTGAAAAAGGAAAAATCTTTCAAAAGGGTTAGAAAAATCGTGGATTTAAAAAACTTTAAAAATTAATATCTCGAGTTAGAAAGCCCTGAGAGCGGCGATTTTGGGCTCATTAAAAAGGGCATCTTCCAATTTACAAGACCCTGTGGTTTAATTTTAATTTGGAGTGATCAATTTAAGAGCCTTTTTTTGCAATGGGAAGTCAGTGATGTCTGAACACAAGCCGGGACTGAAATTGACGCATGCAAGGACCAGTTCACTTGAGGAAGGGAAAATGTCTAAAATACAAGATCAACTGGATGCCATGGAGGCAAGACTGGTTAAAGTGATGAAAGACTTAATTACTGATAATAAGAAGCAATTAATTAAAGAATTTAAAAAAAAGATATAGAATCAAGTGCAGAAGTGGTGAAGACAGAAATCAAAAAAGAAATTGAGGATCTCAGAAAGGACTCACAAGTAACATTAAATAAAGTACATGTGGTTGAAAATAAAGTGAAAGATCAAGATTCCATTATTAATAAATTGCAGGAGAAAGTAGTTTTGCAGGACTGTACGTTAATGGAAAACCAGATACGTCTGAGAGGAGTATTTGGGTTAAATCCTTTAAAACTTCTCTCTTGGAGAGTCAAAGACATTCTTCCCGGTATGTCCATGCTGTTCATGATAATGAGGGGAAACTGCGTCATAATTCTACTAGAATAAATGAAATCTTTGCAACCTTCTACTGATGACTTTATTCTTCTAAAAACCCTGCTGATACTGACATCAATAATTACCTCAAGGCCAATGCTTTTATCAAGAAAATAGAAGAACATCACAAACAAATCATGGAACAACCAATTGAACCCCAGGAAGTCATAAATGTTATCAAGAGACTCAAAAACAATACATCTGCAGGACCTGATGGGTTCCCACCAGAGTTCTACAAAAAATTTCTGCATACTTTGGTTCAACCTTTAACCAAAGCCTGCAATGTGATCTTATTTATAGGCATTCTCCCACCTTCTTGGAATTCAGCATCCATCATAGTGATTCCAAAACAAGGTAAAGACCTCTTCAACCTAGCATCCTATCAACCTATTTCACATTTAAACCAAGATTACAAGATATTCACGGCCATTCTAGCAAAGAGATTAAGCTCCTTTATTACCCATTATATTCACCCAAATCAATCTGGATTTATGCCTGGGCAAGATCTTATAGACAACATCCACAAAATTTTGCACATAAATCATTCATGTGACTAAACAAGATCAAAAGCTCTTCTAATCTCCCTAGATGTGGAAAAAGCCTTTGATTCTTTGGAAACAAAATATCTGCTAAGGCTTCTGCAATACATGGGGTTTGGAGAATCATTCCTGAGGGCTATTAACTCCATATATTCAGCACCAACTGTCTGTGTACAGATCAACAGTATCTCATCTGATCGTATTATGCTGCATAGGGGAACTAGACAAGGCTGCCCACTGTCACCAGCCCTATTTGCCCTTGCCCTTGAACCTCTTGCTGCGGCCATACGATTTGATCAAGAAATCTCTGGCGTTAACATTGGCTCTAATGCTTTCAAAATAAGTCTGTTTGCAGATGACATGTTAATCTATTTAACTAACCTGGTCTCCTCACTTCCAAAGCTGGATTCTTTGCTTATGCACTTTAGCAACATTTCAGGTCTCTCTATCAATCAATCCAAATCAACTCTGCTTCCACTGCATGTCTCATCCCCTTTGGAAAGCTATATTCAACAAAATTATAAATACCACTGGGCAACAAAATTTTTATCCTACCTTTTTATCCACATTTTTATCCACATTCTTTGTGTTCTAAAAGACATCATTAAAATTAACCATCTTGTTACTTTTCAAGACATTCAGCAGACCTTGCATAAATGGAACAAATTGTCTCTTTCCTTTACTGATAGATTAAACCTTATCAAATCATTTTTGTTTCCTAAATGGTTATTCTTGTTTCACACAATACCAGTCAGTCTACCTCCAAAACTTGCCGCATCATGGCAGTGATCTCTAAACTCTTTTCTGTGGCAGAGCAAAAAACCTAGGATCAGTTTTTTCATAACAAAACGGCATTCTACACAAGGAGGTCTGAACTACACCGATCTTCTCACATACTATAAATCGACATTGCTGTCGAACATTGTCCGAATGCTACAGTGTGATTTACAGGCAGACTGGATTAAACCTCTAATTCTGCTTCTTTCCTAGATCTCTTGAAGAAACAATTTGGGCTGAGCCTCATATATGAACTAAATCACTTTAGTGTAATATATTTTTAAAATCTGCTCTTCATATTTGGGATTTTTATAATTTTTATTGATTTTAACTACAAAGAAAAGAAGCATGAGCATAGATACAGTATAGAGGGGGAAGGGTAGATTAAAAAATGGGAAAGACAGAAGCTAAGAAAAATACAAATATATCTGTTACAGTTCTACCTCCTGATGAAATACCCAATACTTTTTACCCACAAGTATGAAATTCTCCCCATATATTTTACCATCTTTATCTTTCATTATCTTTTTTACTAAACTATTACTTAAAATATAAGTCTAAACAATTCTTCAACACAGAAAAGTATAAAAAATCAGAGCAGTCTCCACAGAAAGCTGGATGGCTAAACTAAACCATATTAGAAGCATAGACTAATTTGTTAATTTAGCAATATCAGCATTAGAGTAAACATATGAAATATCGTGAAGGCACAAACAGACTTGTTAATTTAATAATATCATCCTAGAATAAACATATGGAGCCCATATCCTTATCCTTAATAGGCTAAGAAAAATATGATAATTTATCTGTCTCAGTGTGAACAATTTCTCCAAACAAACATACTAAGAGCAGATCTGCCATATAAAAAATAATTGTGTTGTCTGCCCTCTTAACCATTGATCCAAATTAACTGCATATTTATCTAACATTTTAACAAAACCTTTCCATCCTTAGAATCTCCCTTGACCTTTTAAAATCACATATTAGTTCTTATTAACAATTCCATATTTAATTACCCACAGAGGAAACCACAGCTCAGAAACCCTTCTTCCCAGGAAAGTTTTTATATTTTGATTTTTACTACTTAATTCAACCATGTTAAAAATACAAACTTGCTTATTAATTTGACAATATCATCATTACAGTGAGCATAAGAGACAAATATCTATATCTATTAAATGCAAACCTTATTGAAATGTAATTATGTTATCTATCTTCTTAAGTATATAGCCCAGAAATCCCACCTAGCCTTTTAAAATCATATAAGTTCTTACTGTGAGTTCCATATCCAACTATCCACAAAGAGAGAGTTCAAAAATCCTTCTTCCTGAAAAATTTCCACATCTTGATTTGTTGGCTTAGATGCACCTTCTCTCTTCTCAGTGCAATCATCCCTCTTGGTAACGGAGGAAAGAATTCTACGCCATTTGTTCCTCTCAGCAGAACTTCACTCAATCTTGATTTCCGGTCTTGTTTTTTAACTGCACCATAAGGTTTCATTTTGGTTTTCTTTTGTTCATTTCGCAGCGGATCACTTTCCCCTTCTAATTCCACAGATCTCACCAGAATCTCTTTAGCACTCTGCTCATCCAGATTTGAGATTTTGCTAGCTTTCAGCATAAAAGGCCCCATTTGCTTTCTAATCAATTCCATTAATGAACCAAGATCCTGTTTCAGAGACGTAATACTACATAGTAAATCTTTTTTGTAAAACATTTTGCTTGGCAGTGCCATTTTTCTCTGTCAGCAAACTCAGTCTCTTAATCCAGGTTCAAAAGTAGCTTAAAGATCCAGTTAGTCCGTCATTCCAAATCTCCTCCAGCTGTGATTTTAAATGTTATCACTTCAGTTGCAGTCGGACGACAGGGACATATCTCTCTAAAATATATCTTGTTTATGTTCAGACCATATTGCAGCCAAATAATAGTCTCTTTAACATATATCCAGTTATAATCCAGGTCGATTTAAGTATTTGTATTCAGTCCAATTCAAATTGTTATCAATACTTCAAGTTGCTCTTTAACTTTTCAAGGCCTCATTCACAGGAAAAGTAGGCGTGTAGTCAACCTTTTTCCCTTCCTTTGAACTACCCACTTGTTGTTATGTAAAATGACCCATTAGCCAGTGGTATTGGAAGCACACTTACTTGCCAAGTGGAATTGCCATGCTTGGAGTAGAGAAGTGATACATCAAAAGCTTATTGAAAGGAGCGAAAGAAAGCAGTCAGGCGATCACCTTTTTCTGCTGCGTCAGCTATCATGGTGGCGGAGCCTTGGGACATGCAAGAAGGACAGGAGCAGCCGCCGCTGTGCCCCTAACTTTCTGCAAAAGTCCCATGCTGAAGGAAAACCCCTCCAGGGTCTTCCTATGGGGGTGCCACGTTTGTGGCCCCTCTCCAGCCACTGGATTCAAAGGTGCCGCAGGAGGACGATCTGCGGACACCTCTGAGTGCAAGGCTACATAACCCGGAACTGCTTTTCATATTTGGGACTCACTCAGGGACAAGCTGCTCCCCAAATTATCTAGATACCCCACATTCCTTTTCCAACACTGGTTCCCACCTGGTAGTGACCTTAAAATAGCACAGTGCTAGAGGGCTGCTAACTTAACACAATTGAAAGACATTGCATCTGCTGAGGGTCTTTTATCAAAACAGAAACTTGAACAAGCTCTTCATAGTCCCATTTTGTGGTTTTTGTACTTGCAACTTCAGCATGTAGTCTCAACTTTCAAACTAACTAAAATCATGACAGCCCAACTTTCTGACTTTGAATGTGTCCTTAAATACTTAGAATCTACCAATAAGGGTTTAATCTCCAAAATCTATAACATTCTGATCCATATTCAGTCTACACAGCCTTCCCCCTACCAATGCAAATGGAGTCAGGATTGTGGAGTAACACTTACTGAGGAAAACTGGTCAGAAATATGGTCTTCTAAACTACTGAGGAATCCTCTAATGCACACAAAACTACAATCCTATAAGCTTCTGACACGATGGTACCTCATGCCCAAGAAATTATCTGCAATGTCATCTAATCATTCACCATTATGCTGGAGGAAATGAGAAGTAGGTACTTTTGCCCACTGCTGGTAGCAGTGTCCCATCATTAAAACTTTTTGGCAAGAAGTCCTTACTCATATTCACCTAATTATAGGCATTGCAATTCCATTTTCACTTCAATTACTTTTCTTAAACCTCTGGAATGGAAAACAAATTCCTCGTCATAAACAAGATCTAATTTCAAGTCTCCTAGTAGCAGCCAGAACTGCAATTGCCTCATCATGGAAATCTCCTCAAGCTCCTTCTCTCTCAAGCTGGTTTGCCAAAATCTGGGACATCCTTATCATGGAAAAAATCACTGCTCACATACAACACTCTGAAATTTGCCCTAAAAACTCACATTTTGGGAAAATGGCCTTCATTTGTAGATTATGTAGCAATTCATGATCTTCAACCACACAATTCAGAATATCTCAAATTAGTCTATCTCTAATTCCCCCCCCCCCCTTTTGAAATATCTTCTTTCCTCCTCTGTTTGTGCTAGTCGTGTACAAGGTGCATACTACTGTTGCAGAAGGTACACTTTATAATAATAGTAATAGTTTATAGTATAGTAATAGCATATGTTACTCTTTGCACTGATATTCTTTAAATTAGGTTTAGGTTTTAGGTTTTAAATTCCATAACTGATTGATTATGGCATCTTACATAACTTGATGTTAAACTACTTGCTAGGTTTCCTATCTTTTAATTTCTTTTTTATACATAATGTAGCTGTTATGTTCTTGTTCAGTATGGTTTACAGCTTGTTTATACATCTTACTTAGCTATAGTCAATATTATTTACTACACTGCAATGTTATTTACATCCTTGTTCCTTTGCAATCTTGTTTGTTTTTTGTATTGGAAAACTCCAATAAAATGTTAATTACCATAGAAGAGCAAAAAAAAATAATAATCCAAAATGATAAGAAAAAGAGCTTCTGTAGCTTTAAGAAACAGATTCCCTCAGTGGCTATTGCTGGCAGTATTCCAAGCTGGGTTATTGTGAGTAAAAAGGCAAGAAAAAGGGGCAGGGCCCTTTGATGAAAATCTCATTAGGGCCAGGCCTGACTAGGGTTGTCCGATCAAGGTTGGGAAATTCTTAGAGATTGTGTGGTGAAGTCTGAGTGAAGACTGCAGGGGCTGGGGAGGGGAGAGGTCTCAACATGATATAATGCTACAGAGTCCACCCTCCAAAGCAGCCATTTTCTCCAGGAGAGCTGATCTTTGTTCTCTGGATTTCAGTTGTAATTCTGGAGGATCTCCAAGTCCCACTTGGAGGTTGGCAACTCTAGGGCTGACAGGAGTCTCTGAGTGACTTGATGCCATCTTACTTTCATGACTCAGCTAAGGCTGGTAGCTTGTTATTGTTCAACGGCAGCCACCCTGTGAAAGCCAGTGTGGTTTAGCAGATGGAAATTCACAGTAGGGTTTGTGAGATCCAGCTTCAGATCCCCATCTTTCTTTGGAAGCTCACTGTGTGCTTTTGGCCTAGTCACATTCTTTCAGCCTAACCTACCTCACAGGGGTATTGTGCAGATAAAAACGGGAAAAGAAGCTTCAAACTTGTCAAAGGAACCTGGTTCTCAGTTACAACACTTTACTTGCAATAGTAAAATACTCCATTTTAATTCATTTCAGGTAAACGACCTACTATGTAAACATTTGAAAATTTTATTAAAGGTACCTGTTCACTTTGGGATATTCTCAAATGAAGTTGAAAGATTTAACTGCCGATTTAAATGAGGCGACAAGTATTTTTAAATGGAAAATTCAGTGTGTTTCTTGTTAAACCAGAATTTTATGCACATCCATTCTATTATAAGGATGGCAGGATAATTTCTCAGTTACAAAAAACTGTAAGTCATCAGGATTGTGTCCCTTATCCCAAAAATGGGATGTTAAAGGTGCATCCCATACCTTATTATTTTTATCCTTGATCTGTGTTCAAGGATTCTAGTTTTTATTGGTCTCACACTATTTCCCACATACAAATTCTAACATGGACATAGTATCATGCTGAGCAGCTTTTTTTGCCTGGACAGTAGCCATTTGTACTACAGGAACAAGCTATTACAGTTTGCACATGCTTTTTCCCAGTCAAAGAACTAAACCAGTAAACCATCTCATTTAACAGAGAAGAGGCAGTATCGTCCATAGCCGGTGATCGAGCCATCTTCTATTGTAGATAAATTGTAGTTTATTCTGTTGCATCTGCACTGTGAGATTCATTTTGGTCATTATTTAAATTCATATAAACTATGATGCAGCAAACTCAGACTTTCTGCTTACTGTTAGACTGCTTGTTCCCTTACACAAAATATGGTTGCTTCATTGAAACCAATAAAGGTTTTTTTTTAGTTTAGTAGAATAACCAAAGAATATAAAGTGTATGATATAACCTTGTGTCTTGCTCCCTTTTGAAACAGTGTCTGAAAATCCTGATTCAGACACATAAAAATTCAGATATGTGTGGCTAAGTGAGATTTCAAGGACTGTAACCTTCTCTCGTTCTTATTTTTCAAACTCTAATATTCAGAACTGACACAGGAGCATACTTCTTTTTGCATGGCTGCTGGGGAAGGACTATACTCCCTGAATCATAAGAAATAAGGAGCTTTATCTGATCAACCTCCATCACAATGTGCACAGATTATCATTGCGTTCCTCTTTTCCAAGTACTCCCATGTGACCTACAGAAATGTGATGTCTGGAGTCAATTATCCTTCATTTATACCCTGACTTTCTCTCCAGTGGGTACCCAAAGTGGCTACATCTTTCTTCTTCTCCTCCACTTTAGCCCCACAACATATATCACCATGTGTGTGAAATAGTTGAGCAGTGGATGAGTGTTTTGTTGGTTCTAAATTATATGCAACAATGATGATGTATGTATATTTATTATGAGAGAGCATTCATCTTTGCAGTTCATGGGAAGAGTGAGAGTATTGAATGGTATAGTCTTTAAAGTTCTCACCAAATTTAGATTAATGTTGGAGTAAAGAAAAATATTGGTAATGCAGTGGTAATGTAGTTACTGACATATGGTGTTGTTCTGCTGCTGTTATTTAACTTGAGCCATCATTTTTCCTGTGATGTGACACAGCCTCTGGGTGGGGCCTGGGAGATCTCCCACTTTTACAACTGTCTCCAGCTGACAGAGATCACCTCCCCTGGAGAAAATGGCTGCTTTGAAGGGTGGACACTATGGTATTGCACCATGTTGAGGTCCCCTCCCCTCACGAAACCCCACCCTCTCCTGGATCCACTCCCAAAGTCTCCAGGTATTTTCCAACACCGACCTGGCAATCCTAGGTATGCAAAATGAAACAGAAAACTCTTCACTCATTGGTGGAAGACTTCTATTGATGACAATCTTTTATTGATGATGGGACTCTCCATACCTATGGATGGTCTCTCTTGTGGTGGGATGTTGATATTAAAAAGCACAGATAATAAAATGTACAGATTAAATCCATAAACAATAACTTTAATCAAGTCTGACAGGAACTAAACTGCTATAATGCAACACCTTCAATGTTGACTTCACTTAAGCATGCAAAGATGGATAGATCTAGGAAAACAGTCCAGCTCTAGAGGGAGAGTCTCAGCAATGACAAATGTTTTTTTTGTCCTTAATGCTATAGGGACTGTCTTTCTATGGCTCACTGAATTATGGCACATAATCACTGTTGCCAAATTTCTGCTCTCATTAGTGGTTTTAATGCCACTACAACAGACAAATGGTCAGCACCTAATTTTCCTTAACATATTGTCATTTTATTTAAGAGGTAGATTTTAGTATCTCTGGCAAGTATGATCCACTCAAATTCCACTGAACACCATAAATTGTGCCTAAATGCAATTTGTGAGAGCAAGGGAGGTAAAATGAGCTCCTTGTAGTAACAATTTAAATGGATTCTTTCACTAAATCATTACTGGGATAAAACAGATGTTGGAGGAAGTAACCTGTCATATGCTGTGCCATCTCTATATTTTAATATCCTTGATGCTAACGTGCAAGCTGTAAATATCTGAACTCCAAGCAAATAGCTTTCAGGCATAAGAAAACAAATGCTCTTAATTGTATTCCCAGGCAACCACAAGTGCAATAAAGACATACTTTGTATTTTAGATGAGATACACCTTGGGGCATACCAGTAATGTTGGTTAACAGTTGTGAATGGGCAGACAATAAAAGAAAGGTCCTCATTTTACAGACAGCACTTTCATTTTGAGTGGAAGAATTAACTTTGTTTTCCATAAGTATAATAATACCTGTACATCTCTGTAAAAGGTTTTGTGAAATACGTAATGTATGAACAGATTTTAATTCAGTGGGTGTCTACAATTGCACTTTGAATATGCTGTTTAATAATACACCCCACCCCCAACTGTATCAGCTTGCATTTTTTTTCAGGTTTTTGAGAAGCAATGTGTATTTCCTTTAAGGGCCAAAATGTACTATATTTCCTCTGTAGGGTTAAAATGGAACCTGTTTGGTACAGACAGCTGCATTGCATAGAAGTTGGATGATGACCATGATGGTTTCCAGGCCATTGATAGTGAATGAATTTGTAAGCACTGTAGGATTTTGGGTCAGCAGCAATAGCTCAAGTTTTCCCTCTCCTACTAACATTGTTCTAGTGCCATCATGGCAAAGATGCACAAAAATGTATTTCATGCATTATGCAGAGCTAAAACTGAGTTTGCCACAGAATATACTTTCAAAATTGAACATCAGCTGTTCATGGTTCACTCATGCATATAATGACCATATTTTCAAATATGGCATATCTCATTGACACACTACATTGCTAGGGTGTGTGCTTAATATACCACCCCTAAAAAATGAAACAACCTCTCCTCAATTCATAGATTTCCTACTGGAAGAACAAGGTAATCCTGCTTCAGAAAACTCTTATGAAGTGGTTATGGCTATGTGGCAAACAATATGGAAGAAGAATTTTGTGAACATTTATATCAAAAATTGTTTCAATCACTCCCAATTATTTTACATGGAACAAGCAAATGGTCCTTTGTAGAATACTATTATGGTACTATTGTCCAATAAAGTGTCTAATGGGAACTGATTAATCCAGATGTTTGCACATTCACAATTAATAAGAAAATCAAAATGAGAATTGTTAATAGGTTAGTGGAAGGAATGGATTGGCATGAGAGAACATGAATCAGCAACATAATGAACTTAAAGAAAACTCTGCTAGAGAAATGGAATATCCAGCTGCCTATAGTGCCTTATCATACACTGTATTTTACCTCCATTGGCTTCTGTGCTGATGGGTAAATGTAAAGAATAAAACAAAAGTAGCTTCACAGTACACAGAAATATCTAGAACAATTTTTAAAAATGTCCTGCATTGTTCAGTGCATTTTACTTCTTGTGATTTTTTCTAGACTGAAACCAGCATATTGCCAGTCATAGGATAATATATTTATTTTGTCGTCTTAGTGGTGAAAAGTCTGCATGGCCAGTGGATCAGAAAAATTGCAGCTGATCACTTGCTGTCACCTAGCAAGCTTATTTATTTCTTGTACGACAAGATTTGAACTTTGAAATTTCCCCAATGGTATTTATCGTATGGCAGTCGCATAAGAACATAAGAACAGAAGAAGAGCCATGTTGGATCAGGCCAGTGGCCCATCCAGTCTAACACTCTGTGTCACACAGTGGCCAATATGTG
This sequence comes from Heteronotia binoei, assembly GCF_032191835.1. Classification (NCBI taxonomy): domain Eukaryota; kingdom Metazoa; phylum Chordata; class Lepidosauria; order Squamata; family Gekkonidae; genus Heteronotia; species Heteronotia binoei. The sequence goes on along the minus strand of NC_083228.1, from coordinate 46,276,496 downwards.
TGTGTGTATATATAGTGTGTGTGTGTGTACACACACACACACATATATATACACACACACACATATATACACTGTGGCTAATAGCCACTGATGGACCTCTGCTCCATATTTTTATCCAATCCCCTCTTAAAGCTGGCTATGCTTGTAGCTGCCACCACCTCCTGTGGCAGTGAATTCCACATGTTAATCACCCTTTGGGTGAAGAGCATAATTTTGCTCTAAGGAATTAATGGTTGTGAACATGGGTGTAATCAGTTCTACCCAGTATCCATAACCTGATAAAGAAGAAGAAGAAGAAGAAGAAGAAGATATTGGATTTATATCCCGCCGTCCACTCCGAAGAGTCTTAGAGTGGCTCACAATCTCCTTTACCTTCCTCCCCCACAACAGACACCCTGTGAGGTGGGTGGGGCTGGAGAGGGCTCTCACAGCAGCTGCCCTTTCAAGGACAACCTCTGCCAGAGCTATGGCTGACCCAAGGCCATTCCAGCAGGTGCAAGTGGAGGAGTGGGGAAATCAAACCCGGTTCTCCCAGATAAGAGTCCGCACACTTAACCACTACACCAAACTGGCTCTCCACCAACAACACCAACAAGGGGCCCACATTATTTGACTTGCCATGTAAAGCATGGAAGATGGCTGCACCATGATCACATTTGAGTCCTGCTATTTTGTCCCATTTAAACAATAGGTCAGCACATCTGCCAAAACCTGTTTGTATTCTATTAGCCATCTTCCATGCTTTCTATGTTATAGAGAAGAGCATCTTCTCTTTAGAGATGCAGGGGAGCAATGTGGCACAACATAAATAGCTAATAGGTCACAGTGAATTTAACACATCCGCTGATGGTTCTCATTTCTGTATTGAGTTGAACATCAAGTTTGTGCACATGTGGGCTGTTGAGCCACACTGAGGCACCATTTTTCACAGTGATCAGCCCTAAAACAGATTTAAGGACAAACAGATTTAAGGACAGTTTCTATCCAAGTGCTGTGGTTAGGTTAAATGCAGGGTTATGAAGGATTATCTGTTTTAGATGTATTTAATGGTTTAAATGGTTTTAATGGTTTTATGAATGTTTAATGGTTTTATGAATGTTTATTTAAGGGTTTAAATGGTTTTAATGGTTTTATGAATGTTTATCCGTTTTAGATGTATTTAAATGGTTTTAATGGTTTAAATGGTTTAATGGTTTCAGATGTATTTAAATGGTTTATGAATATGTGTGTTTGATGTGTTGGTATGTTTGTGGAAGAGCACCTCATTTCGTTGCTCTCTTTTTGTTGAGAACAATGACAATAAATTCATCTATCTATCTATTAAATTCATCTATCTAAAACTGGACATTTAAATATTGTAGCAGATGCACCCCAAGTTGTACCATGTAATTTTGGAAGAATGTTGTTTTGCCTGTGTATTTTTCTCTGCTACTTTAGTAAGATGGTGTTTATAGGTCAAGGTCCTGTTCAGGGTGATTTAAGAGCAGAAAGATGAAATGGATGCAAATCAGGAGACCCAATGTAAAATCAATAAATATACAATATAAATAATACAGATTATACAAAAATGCATGTATTTTTTACAAATTAGTTTAAAAGTTATAGGCCCATGGTCTCAATAAGAATTTCAATTGTACAATATGTACAATTAGGACCTTATGTGATCTAAACAGATACTTTTTCACCTACTGTCCTTCAGTGGTCAAACGTAAAGGTTCCACACAGGCTCAATTATTGCAATAGTACTATAAATATAGTATATTTTAGGATCAAATGAAAATTATGCTGGAAAGAAAGGGAATTTTTTCCATTTGCCATTTCAATTTGCATACAATATCTAATAGTACAATTATGAACATGGGAATGTGTTCAAATTGTATGAGGTTGAATTACTTCTAATAAAGATCCGAAACTCAAGGCAAAGATGTAATACATAAGCGTAATATGACATTGCCTTGTGTCCAAATCAGGTACATATAACCAAAATGGCATTCAATAACCAATTTTTATAATATCAAACTTTTAAAAGAATTCCATAGACTAAATTACCAAATTAATAGAAGTGTAATAGTTACCTTCCTATTTTGGTCCAGGAGATTCAATTCCAAAAGCATGGAAATCATCCCAAAAGCATTATATTGAGCCCTCTGATTTGTATCCATTTAACCTTTCTGGTTCTTAATTCATCTTTTGGGGTAAAGTTTTTGTTCTCCTCCTCCTTTCCCTGTCCAGGATGATGCCAAGGTATTCAGCTGTATGAAAAACAGGAGCATTCTTTTTTCTTGGATGTGGAATGAGCCACCATTTATGGTAGTAGCCAGCCAAAATATCAAGGTCCCTAGTTAGTATTTCTTCAGTCCTTTCAATTGATTTGTGCCTTACTGCAATCGCTAGGTAATCAGCATAAGCTAACTTCATGAATATAGTCTTGGAAATACCAGAAATGTGTAAATTGAAAGAACTGGAGCAAGGACCAAGTCCTGGGATAAACCATTATTTAGTTTCTTCTGCTTGCTATTTGACTGACGCATAATTGGAAAATTCCTATCTCTCACCATGTTGTTTAAGAGTTGTAGGAGAAAACTTGTAAAAAACGTGTACAAAAAGCTATCCCTCCATACTGTATTCTAAGTGGCAGTCAGATCAACAAAAACTGCTTATGTCTTAAGACACTTATGATATCTTGCTTCAATGAAAATTTTTAAGCTGAGAACCTGGTCTTCACAACTACAATCGGGTCTAAATCCTGCTTGCTGTATAGGAACATGTTAATTCTGTCACTTCTTAGTGAACATGCTGCTGTTGATCAAGAACTCTTTATGGATGCAGTCAAAACCTAATGGCTTTCCACTCCTGATATCCTTCAGTGCCTTGGAAATCTCATCAGCATTGAAATCCCAACAGTTTGTAGTCTTCAGGGCACATGCATTTCAAAATTCTGGAGTTTTTTTAAAAAGCCTCATTGTAAAATCTTGATCCTTGGGAGCTCTGGGTAGGAATACTAGTTGGGCAGCTACCTGATTTGATGTTAGCTCTGGATTATCTTGGAGCACAGTTGGGCTTGCACATAATTTTTCAGCAGACTCCAGACTAAAATCCAAATTCACAGTTGCTTCAGTCTATTTTTGTCTGTGTGCAATGTCGAGTTCATGGAGTAGTTCATTTGCTACTTCTGGATTTTTGCTGTCAAGGATTTTGATACAACTTCTGGCTCTAATTGCTACAACCCAGCCCTGTAGCCAGGATTTCAAAGGTTGGGGGCCATGGAAATGGGTTGGGGACACTTAGCAGCTGCTGGCTATTGAGGGGAGCGGGCCACTGCCGCTGCAGAGTGAGCAGTCGGGACAGAGGGACACAACTCACCTCAATGTTAGCTGGAAGGGAAGGGTGGACAGAAATGCGCCCGAGGGAGGGAGGGAGGGAGGGAGGCATCACCTAGGGTTGTGAGGCAGAAGGCAATGGCCAGCAATTCAGGTATGGACTGCCGAGCTCTCTCTGGAGCTGGATCTCTCTTGCCCAGATGGCACTGCATCTGGTGGGTGGAGGGGGGAGGCCTGATATCTTGGACTGGAATGTCCCAGTTTGGAGGCAAGGTCCCCTGACCCTGGATGACCTCTGCTGTCCTTGGCAGCCCAGCCAAGCCAAGGAGGAGGTGAAGTCGGCTCAGAGTTGGGAGAGATCAAGGTAGGGGTCTATCCGGCCACCCAAAGGTTGGGAAGCTGTGGAGACCAAAAAGTGGAGTTGCCCTGCAGGGCCTTCTGATCAACTGATCAACAGGCTCTTTAAATGGTATGGCAGTCTGGTGGCTGCTCCTGCCACCCCTCCCATGTGATTTTCACCTCCATGATCCCCCAAGCAGTGGCAAGGGGAGGGAGGGAAGGTCAGGGGTCCTGAGCAGGGGCACCCTGACAGGAGGTTCAGGGGGTAGGGCCCCCATAGCCCCCCAATGGCTACAGACCTACCCTAGCTGGAATACATTCTTTACAATATCCTTGAGAAATGTACTTTTTGACTGTAGATATAACAGCTCCAAAGAATCAGTGGTAGTTATTGTGTGTCGGAGGGACTCATACAGGATACCTATTCAGATCCTCACTGAATCTTGTCCAGTTTGCCCTCTTAAAGTTCTGCTGTGTTCATGAAAAAGAGCTGATAACTGGTATTTGGCTTTCTAGCTCAAGGATTACAGGTTGATGCTGACTGTGTGGGAAAGCCTCAAGAACATATCTGGATATAGACAAGAGCTAACTTCTCTGGTCAGATGAAATTAATGATAAATCAGAATTGGGCTCTATTCCATGCTGCTGACCTGAAGGTACATTTGTCTGTAGTGTTAAAAACAAGATCCAAGTCATTTTCTTCAGTCCAATTGACAAGTTATAATATTTCCAATTTCCATGGTGAGTGTTAAAGTCACCAGTGTATACAGAAGGATGAGGGTAGGTTGATAGGACATGTGCTGGCCATGAAATTGCAGGAAACTTGTAAGCACTGACAACAAGTACTTTCCCAACTTTTACTAGGATTGTGTGGATGTCATTGGGAATGTTGGTGGATACCAGCTTCACCTTTTTGATGTTGCTTTGGACATAAGCCACTATACTGTAGGTATGATGGTATGAGACACCAATAACATCATATCCCACAATTTTTGCTCTGTGATGGGCTTGATTTTAATTGCCAAGATGAGTTTCTTGGACAAGAGCTAAATTTAATTTATTGGCCAGTAAGATTCACAACAAGTATTGACATTTAGACTTGTTTATATCCTCAATATTCAATTGGCAGATTTGGATGGAGTCTCTTAAACCCCTTATCAAGTAGTTCTGAGAAGAACTATTTGATTGATTGTTTCAGTGTGTGAAGTATAATCAGGAGATCTTACAATGGTCTCGCAGCCAAAAGTTCTAGCACTATAGTGTTATCCAAGGTGCACCATGATGAGGTGAGCGAGAATTACACCCTCTAGAATTGTATAGAAATATGTGTAGAACTTAGAAAGGGGACTATCTCTTTGCTTTGCCTTGCTGAACAACATAGCCCATACCATTGGATTTTGCTCAGCTGAATTTTAGTTTAGATAGAAAACATCAAATATTTGGTTATGATCATTTCTGCTTATCCTCATTCCACATTCAAGGCAGGTTTGGACATTAATATGTTTCTGATTATACAAAGTTGTCTATCCAATTTGTTCCTCTGGAAGGTGTAAATCTACACATATTGTGAAGATTGTATTTTCATAATTAAAATATTGTAGTCTTATGTCTCTTGGCCGGATCTCTGATTGAAGGATTGTGAAGGGTAAAACTAATTAAACTTTATGGTTGGTTTTCCTAACAAGATTCTGTGTTCAAGAACAATGGAAACCAAAGCTTTTAGCTTCTCCTCCCCTGCCCACCCCCACCCCCCAGTTAAGATGAGAGATAGGTTCTGTTTATAATACTTTTTTTTAAAAAAATTGTATCCCGTCCTCCCCGCCAGGGCAGGCTCAGGGTGGCTCACAGCATACGAATATAAAATACAATAAAACCATACATAGTAATTACAGTTACAATTATAAAATCATCATTAAATCATTAACAATTTACATTAAAATTAACATTGTGGTGCTATAACTTAGGTCTTTAATAAAACATGTCCAGCGAGACTTTCTTGAGTCGGTATTAGGTGAAGGCTATTTTGAAGAGGTAGGTCTTACAGGCCCTGCGGAATTGGTCTAAACATCGCAGGGCCCGTACCTCCTCCGGAAGTTGATTCCACAGCAGTGGGGCTGCAATGGAGAAGGCCCGGGTGGTCTTCAATCTGGCCTCCCTTGGCCCAGGGATATTCAGCTGGTTCAGGGATATTCAGGGATATTCATAGACCACACATTGATTTGGGCCTAAGAACAATTCAGTGACCAGCATATTAGTTTCAGAACCAGTGTTATACTTTCATTTTAGCCTATACCTATCAGAACATAAATACCCACATCCAGGACCAGTTGAATTTTCTGGGCAGCCCCCACACAGGGCACATCACAATAATGCAATCTAAAAATGATGAATGAATAGATGACAGTGGTCCTATCTTCCACTAGAGAGAAAAGCTGATGTACCAACAGCATTTAATAAAAGGCATGCCGGGTTCAGTCTCTACTTAAGGGTTCAGGAGCATTGCTGTGTTCAAAATGAAGTGTACAGTGCCTGGGGGAAAAATCAAATTATAATGAAAACAAAAAAGTTACACTTCTTTATGTAATTTCCATTGACACCCATGAAAATTATAATAATACTAAAAATAAATGTTTAATAATAAATACAGCCAACATATTTTTTGAAATAAAATGATAACTTTGCTGCAAATGCTTCCACAGAATAGAGCTTTAAATGGTGGATCTGAGCTGCTGCAGCTGCTTTTTGAGACAAAGTATCATGAATTCTCTACTCTAGCCATAACTTTTGCCATTTCATTCCCACAATTTCCCCAGAAAACCAGAAACTGCTTTAATGCAACAGCAGGGAAGGGCATCTAAGAGTACATCAAACATAAGGACAATTCTTCTGTTTCAGAAACTGACCAAGGTTTTGACAAGAAGACTTGCCAAGCCATGAGACCAATGTTTGCAGGGGGGACAACAAGAGCAAACCTCCAGGAACTGGCCACTGTCAGGAGTCCATACTACTGTGGAGGTTACAGAGTTTTGTCCTCTCTCACAGCATCTTGGTGCATTTGTTAACCTCCTAGCGTTTTCCCCAACTAGTAGGAAGGTTTACTCTTGTCATTCATTGTTATCATCTATCCATCCTAATGTTTGTCAGAGTTAGGTTCTTTAAGGGAACAAAACTGCTGAGTAATGATTATGTAACTAAGCTATACAGGGATGATGAATGTCACGAGAGTAACAGGTGCAGCTTGTTAGCAATCAGTGATGGGGATTGGATAGCTGCACTATAACAGTACAAGCCTTACTCTCAGCTAGTGTGGGGTGATGATAAGGAGGAGAAGGACGGTGCGTGAGAGAAGGAGAAACATCTTGGCTGTTATACTGTTATTCTGAAGGACTGGATAAGACTGGCTTATGTAATGTATGGACTGGATTCTTGACTTCTCTAACTGGAAACTGATTTGGTACTGTATCTTGGAAGGATTGCTTTATGTGTATGAACCATTGGACTGCCTGTGACTGCCTCTAACGTATTTACCCAAATATAACTGTTGACTGGCTGTTTGAAGTTTGTCTTTCTATCACAGCTTCTGGAGTTGCACTCTTCAGTTTACTCATACAGGTGAACTTCCCACGCACACACTGTCAATGTTCCCTCCAATCATAGATTTCATTCCTCTTTTCTCCTAATATATTACATTTACAAATTATGGTTATGGTTCTGACCTTAAACTACTTCAAACAAGGAAGTCTGACATGGACTTAGCCAAAAAGCCAGAGCATCTCCAGTGTTAGGCATGAGACCACCTCCATTTACTCATCCATGGAGTCTCTTAGGCAGCACAGTGGGTAGTTCTCCAAATCCACACAGCACTGGTGTCTCATATATGAAGACCCACCTCTTTCCCTCTGCTCTGCCATGAAGTTTCATTCATCTCCACAAGGCCTTCTTATCTGGGAGAACCGGCTTTGATTCTCCACTTCTCCACTTACAGCTGCTGGAATGGCCTTGGGTTAGCCATAGCTATCGCAGGAATTGTCTTTGAAGCGGCAGCTGCTATGAAAGCCCTCTCAGCCCCACCTACCTCACAGGGTGTCTGTTGTGGGGGAGAAGATATAGGAGATTGTAAGCCACTCTGAGTCTCTGATTCAGAAAGAAGGGTAGGGTATAAATCTGCAGTCATCATCTTCTTCTTCTTCCACCCTAAAATGGGAAAAATCAATAACCACCCATGCTTGTGCATTCTCTGTAGTGTCCCCCAATTAAAAAATTGCTTGCTAGATGAAGTTAGGAAAGCTCCTAGTCTCCTTGCTTTTCACAAACTAAACAATAGGGTTGTTTTTTCCCCACAAGTGCTAGGTTTATAGGGGTAGAAGAACGCATGGTCTATCCTGATCTCATCATATCTCCAAAGCTAAGCAGGGTAAGTACTTGGATGGGAGATCACAAGGAAGGCAATGGCAAACCACCTCTGCTTCTTACTTGCCTTGAAAGCCCCTTGTTGGGGTTGCTATAAGTTGCTTGAAACTTGGCAGCACTTATGTACCTAATAGGACTGTACTATACTGTAATGGTTCAGAAAGTTGCATTGATAAAGGGATGGGAACTGTAATCTATACTACTATTTTGCTGCCTATTACTGTAAATATCATCTGACTATTTTGTTTCTGCACAATTTAAGATGTCATGGTTAAATGCTTATGCTTTTTTTGGGGGGGGGGGTTGTTTCAACCTTAGTTTAGATTTCTGCTTGTTTTCAGGTTTTCTGCTTGTTTTCAACTGGGGATGGGCATGGAATGGGAAAATGGTTGATATTGGTTTGTTTGATTGCCCAAACTGGTGCTTCATTTCATTTCATCATTCATTTCATCATCATTCATATGGTTGTCTGAATTGGTTTGTGGTTCACTGGATCATTTGGATTGGGATGTGTAAAACTCACCTGGTGTCTTCAGCAGGCTCTCCTCCACTCAACCTCCAAACTTAGTGAAGACTGGATATGGAATGTCTGCAGTATAGTCCCCTCAAATCAGGAAAGCTCAGCTTCAGCTCTCAATGCAACAAACTCATCTCTCTTCGTGCAGCACAGAGAAAGCTGCAGAGTCAGCTTGTCTGCTCCCATAGAGTAGAATGGGGGCTCTGTGATTGGCTCCCAAAGCTGCCAATCAAGCTATGGATAAATGCTATGGAGGTTTCTAGGGCTCCCAGAAGTCCATCCTCAGCATTGCCTAGGAATTGATTGAATCAGCCCCAGGCTCTCTGGGAAATGAACCAAATGAACCACCAAGGAAAAAAGGTGGTTATTTTCCAGTTTGGACATGCTGTAAGCAAACAAACTAGTTTGGAGCAAACCACAAATTGGCCCAGTGCATGGATGAATTGCAATTTGTGGATTGGTTCGTACCCATCCCTAGGCCTAACCCCACTGCACTGTTTATTGAATATTCCATCCTGTTGATAGTATTTGGCTTAAACTATGTCATTCACCTTGAATGAGAAAGATTGAATATAAGTAACATAAATAGAAATATGTGTAGAAATCTTTGTTTAGCCTTTTAATCTCTAGCCTGTTTTGCTGTAGATATATGCCTTTCCCCTTATTTTAAAAACAGCCCCACAGTGGTGGGGAAAGGAAATGGCCACTACTGGGAATACTGTCAGGGGAATGGTGCAGAAACCCAAACTTGCCCACCCACAGCCATCCAGCCTTCACGGTAATCATTCCTACAAATTGGGGAAATGCTGGGAGGTTAACCAATGCACCAAGATGCTGTGAGGAAACAGGAAAAAATCCACTTGCCAACTGCACTGACCTAGGATAGCTAGCCCATCTCTGAAAAATAACCAGAGTTTGTAATTTGTTCAGCTGGTAAGCACACATAGCCTGCTGCAGCTCCAGTTGATGTCTGAATTTGCAGTATACATCTGGTATGGTAGATATTTATAGAAAGTTGCATTGGCTAAACAGCAGTACTTTTATTAAAGTGGGCTGGTTTTGGGTGGCAAGTCATTGTCTTGCCTGGAGGAGATCGTTATCCTTTATATTAGCTATATAATTAATGTGAAATGCTTTGAACCTTCTAAAGTATTATGTTAATGCTAGGCAATGTTGTTGCTGTTCCTTTGTGTGCAGTATAAAAAATAACAAGTAGTCCCAACATTATTACTTAAAAACAAGTCTCTAAAAAATTACTTTCCAGTCTTATTGCTGTCATGGTCTACAGGGGGTAATCATGCTGTTCAAAAAGTGTTTCCACTTACAAGAGTTAAAAAGGTATTTACTATTTACAAGCCCTGTATAATGCAAACAGTACATTTGTGCAAATGGTAGACTTAGCTTACTGATCCTTGCCCTGAAGCTGTAGGATTTTTCTGCCTCCCACAGGAGACACTTCAAAAGCTTTTAGGCTTTCTAATAAGTAGGGTTAAAGGTTATGATTTTCTTAGTTGCTGGGAAAATGTATATTGGGAGCAGACCCATATCTATGAGGGGGCCTGTGGGGGCACAGCTCCCCAACTTCTTGCCAAAGCCCCTGACTCCAGGGCCCCAAGGAGCCCCCAGAGCCTCAGCCATGTTGGCAGGAGCTGCCACCAGCCCCACGAGCGATTTGGTGATGGAGAGGTCGCTCACGGGGCCGGCACCAGAAGCAGCCCGGGCCTCCTGCCTAAATTAAAGGGCCCACCAATCAGCTGATTGGCGGGCCCTTTGACTCAAAGGGGGGGTGCTGGCTACTGCTTGTGCTCCCCACTGGCACTTCTGCTCCCCACCGGCAGAGAAGGAAGGTCAGCAACCAGAGTGACTCTCCCGGCTCTTGTCACTGCCCTCCCTTCCCGACATTAAAAGAGCATACAGGGTCGGGGGCAGAAGCAGCCCCCAGCACCCCGCCTGAGTTAAAGGGCCCATGGGGCAGTTGCAGGCTGGGAGCTGCTTCTGCCCCCCCCCACATGCTATTTTAGTGACGGGAAGGGAGGGCAGCAATGAGAGTGGCAGGGAGAGCCGCTTCTCACCAGCCTTCCTTCCACGCCACTAAAATAGCATGTGGGGCCAGGAGCAGAAGCAGCCCCCAGCTGATCCGCAGGCCCTTTAACGCACTGGAGACTGGGGGCTACTTCTGTTCCCAACCGCTCTCTATTTTAGTGGCAGGAAGGGAGGGTGGTGACCAGAGCGGCAGGGAGAGCTGGTCTCTCACCAGCCTCTTTCCACACTACTAAAATAGCATGTGGAGCTGGGAGCAGAAGCAGCCCCCAGCACCCCGCTCTTGTTAATGGGCCCACGGATCGGCTGAGGGCTGCTTCTACTCCTGGTCCCATGCACTATTTTAGTGGTGTGGAAGAAAGGCTGATGAGAGAGCAGCTCTCTCTGCCGCTCTGGTCACCACCCTCCCTTCCCTGCCACTAAAATAGTGAGTGGATCCAGGGACAGAAGCAGCCCCCAGTCTTCGGTGTGTTAAAGTCTCAGCTGGTCAGCGGCCCCTTTAACTCATGCTGAAAACTGGGGGCTGCTTCTGCCTCCGGCCTCATTCACTATTTTAGTGGCGGGGAAGGGAGGCTGGTGACGAGAGCAGGGGGAGGGGGAGAGTGAGGAAAGGGAAGGTTGTGTGGGGTGCCAGGAGGCATGAGTGCCCCCCGAAAAAATTATATGCCCCCCCAACCTACAGCCCTGATAGGGAGCTTGTGATACTGGAAACATTTGTGGAATCTTAGTATGTGGACTAAAAAGTATTGATCAGGAGGGAAGGAAAAAGGGTAAAACTATAGTATATTCAGAAATGTCCATACATTTGAGAAGCAGCCACACCAACAGGCTGCATTTATTCATCATGACTAAAAGAGGCTTTTGTCAGTGATGTGATTAGTACAGCTTGTTGCTTTTGCCTCACCTCATTGTACAAAGCATAATTGAAAGATTCTGTAGTTTGGAAACCTTGAATCAAACTCCAATTCGCTATGATATCTGAATGTAGGTACCAGTAGGCAGTCAGCAGCTGGCACCAGGTGTGAGACTGGAGGGGGATGGTGGAGCCACATTAAAGGCATGACATCACTTCCAGGAAATTAATTTCAAATGGGAGCAGGAATTTGAAGGTTGCCAGAGGGAGGTCTCCTGCTATAATGCTCTCACCTAGCAATCCTATGGTGAATTGATGTGTCTTCTAAACCTCCGTGTAATCTTGTTTTGAATCACAGTTTCTTGGGAGGAAATAAAACAGAAAGAATTCTGAAGTACCTGTGTGCATTTGTTATTGAGAAATGGAGCTTAATCCAAGATTTCCCAAGCCCCCAAACCCTCAGCTGTGTTCTACAGGAATCTAATGAGCATGATGACAAGCTGTATATGTGCCTCTCATGGATAAACCTGTTTGTTGTAATGGATGACTGTGTCTGATACATAGTTAAGCACAGAGCTGGAACTATATTTCAAAGAACAGGTTTGTTTTACTTTCTTGATGATACCAAAACCAGTGTGGTATAGTGTTAGATTAGGGTCTGAGAGACCTAAGTTTGAATCCCCACTCTGCTATGGGAGCTTGCTGGGTAACCTTGATCCAGTCACACACTCTCAGCATAATCTACTTCACAGAGTGGCTGTGAGATAAAATGGAGGAGAGGAGGGTGATGTTAGCTGCTTTGGCTCCCCATTGGGGAGAAAGGTGGGATATAAATAAAGTACATTTGGTGTAGTGGTTAAGTGTGTGGAGTTTAATCTATGAGAATCTGGTTTGATTCTCCACTCCTCAACAACCACCTTCTAACCTTGGGTCAGTCACGGTTCTTGAAAGATCTGGCCATTAAGAGCAATTCTGGAAAGACCTCTCTCAGCCCCACCTTCTTCACAGGGTGTCTGTTTTGGAGAGAGGAAAGGAAAGGAGTTTGCAAACTGCTCTGAGACTCCAAGGCCGTTTTCGCACTAGCGTTTACTTCGGCGTAGCACCCCATTTACCTCCGGATCTTTTCCTGGTTTTCGCACCTGTTGCTCCGGCGCTGCGTCTTGCTCCGGTGCTGCAGGGGTTTCACGCCGGAGTATCTAGATCCACCTCCTTCCGGAGTTTTTGAAAACCTCCGGATCCACACCGGATCCACTCCTCGGAGTTTGCTGTGGGAAATCCATCCACGCCGGATCGACTGCTTTGTGGGCGTCACCCTCTCCCTTTCTATCCTCCCACCCCATCCACCCCCTTGGCCAATCATCAGCCGTTCGCGGCGCTTCCCAAAAGTGCCCGCACGGCCATTTTTTTAAAAAAACGTCATCTTTCTTGCGTAATAGCGATATTTCGAAATTAACAAATAGAAAAAAAAAACCCTCCTGAAGCGGCGGGTATGTGAGGTTGCTTTTCCGCTGTTGTGTTATTTCGCAACTTCGAAATTGCATTATACATTGTTGGGGGGGGGAAATCTAGTGCCGGCATGGGCCAAAGCGTTCATGTGTGTGTGTTTTAAAAAGGAAATGCCTCCCTCAGCTGTGCCACCAGCATTTCTGGACCTGCACAAAATCGCCATGTATAAAATGGGAAGTTGGAGTCCTGCATTCTCCTCCCTGGCTACATTCCGCTCGGTTAGAAAACAGACACGAGCTCACTCTTCACACGCGCCACAGAAGGGGAAGGAGAGAATGGGGCGGGGGGGAGCTCTGGCAGCAGGAGTCAGTCAGGTCCCCGTTGCAGCTGCAAGCGCCAGCCGGGGAGGGGGAAGAGCGTGGAGGAAATGCCAGCTTCGCCACCCGAGAGGGATCGAGGCTGGGAAGGGAAGAAGCTGCCACACACACACACACACACACAAAAACCCCTCGATTTCTCTCTCTTCGTTATCGTGATATTTCGCAACTCCGGAAAATAGACGCGAGGTCGCTCTTCACACACGCCACAGAAGGGGAAGGAGAGAATGGGGTGGGGGGGGAGATCTGGCAGCAGGAGTCAGTCAGGTCCCCATTGCGGCTGCAAGCGCCAGCCGGGGAGGGGGAAGAGCGCGGAGGAAATCCCAGCTTCACCACCCGGGAGGGAGCGAGGCTGGGAAAGGAAGAAGCTGCCACATACACACACACACGCAACTCTGGAATTTGTGTTGGGGGGGGGGGGAATCTAGTGCTGGGATTCTCCACTGTGAATGCTTCTGTTAATACATAAAGGGCTGTGGAGGATACTACAGCTGCAGCCACTCCATAAGCAGAAGCGGCACACGTGATGCGGTTTACGTTGTTACGTTGTTACGCAATTAGACTTGCGCTTAAAAAAAAAATGATTGACAGGGCATCGAACTCAAGTCGATGCTAGTGCAAAAACGATTTGAGCCGGGGCTTCATGGAAAGCGACTCCACTAAAGAGGCAATGTGCGAAAACGAGGAAAATGATCTGGACATAATTGCGCCGAGGAATAAGGGGAGCAAACGCTAAGTGCGAAAACGACCCAAGTGAAGGGTGGGGTACAAATCCAATCTCTTCTTCTAAATAAATACTTTAACTGCATTTAGATCCAGGGGGCAGCCATGTTGGTCTGAAGCAGTAGAACAAAGTTTGAGTTCAGTGGCATCTTAAAACCAACAAAGTTGGCATGAATTTTCATGTGCATACAAACTTAAAACTTTGTTGTGGTTAATCTTGCCACTGAACTTAAACTTCTTTAACTGCACTTGTTTATGCAGTTGGTATAAGTAAGTATGTTGCTATAAGTAAGTATGCTAAAATAATATGGAAAATATTGCTCAATTGTATCAAACTACAGGTATACAAAATTACAAAATTAGGTGTCTCTATGGTGGTTGTCTTAATTCTTGTCCGCATTCTTCTTTCTTTGTTTGCTGTTGGTTTATTTTTCTTGAGTGTTTCATTTCTCCTTTTTCTTTCTCTCTGTTTCTACTTACTTATAAACAATGTGCATCAAAGGTGTGTACACTGTGCTGGATCCAAGAATCATTTAAAAAAAAAAAATCTGGTGAAAGTCTATAAAAACATGTTGTGAACACATCATGACCCTATCCCGTGCATACAAATATGATTTAAGAAAGAAAAAAAAATCTATATTCTTTATGACAGAATTAGACTGTTTTATGGTAATAGACTTGCAGCACCATATTACCCTCCCAGTAATCAGCACCTATTGCCATACTATCCTTCCTGTAAAGACAATTTCAAACTTTCCTTTCCATTCCAGGAACAAGTGAGCAAATGGTCATGATCATGTGTTTCTTCCCAAATGTTCATTTTTGTTCTGAGAGAAAACAAGGCCATAAGATGCGGGGAAATACCAAAAAAGAGTATGAAGAAGGGCTATAAAAGTTATCAGTTTCAGAGCAAAACATCAAGAAATTCAGAGTCATGGGCAAACATAAGAACATAAGAGAAGCCATGTTGGATCAGGCCAATGGCCCATCCAGTCCAACACTCTGTGTCACACTGTGGCCAAAAAAAATTATATATACACACACACACACACACATATATATATATACACTGTGGCTAATAGCCACTGATGGACCCAGTACTGAGCCCTGCGGCACCCCACTACTTACCGTCCTCCACTGCGAAGACTGCCAATTTATACTCACTCTCTGCTTCCTATTAATTAGCCATTTTTTGATCCACAAGAGGACCTGTCCTTTTATTCCATGACTCTCGAGCTTTCTAAGGAGTCTTTGATGAGGAACTTTATCAAAAGCTTTCTGGAAGTCTATTGGGTCTCCTTTGTCCACATGTTTGTTCATCCCCTCAAGAAATGTAACAGGTTAGTGAGGCAAGATCTTCCCTTACAGAACCCATGCTGAGTCTTCCTCAATTTTAATCTGCTTCATGTTGTTCCTGGGGCACTGTGGCATAAATAGACTTGGCCTTTGGACTGACTAAGCCAAAACTGAAACAGCTTACCATTGCCCCCCCAGTCGGAATGAAGAGGCAGACACAAGTGTTGGGTTTTAAACCGGGCCGCTTTATTAACAATTAACCTGTAACTGGCAGGGGGGTGAAAGTACCGAACCAGACAAGCCCTGGGGTCAACACCTGGACCCCGCCTTGTCCAAAAGGGCGAGCCACCCTGCCCCCAGCACAAGCCCGCCATATTCGGGTTGTAGCTGAGCGGCCAGGCCTCCAGCCATCACCCACTGGGCTGGCATCAATCCCCATGGAAAGATCCACCCAGGTGAGGCTCCCTGTGATCTGCATCACCGCACTGAGCCGTTTAGCCCATCTACGGTTCCTGCAGACCACCGCACCAACGGTGCTAGGCCATAGGTGCTCCCCTGGAAAACCCTGTGGCCAAACCTCCTCCAGCCTGCGACCATAACAAATACCACTAACAAATCCTAACCTACTAGGCAGTGCAAGGTAGGCAAAAAACACCCCCACATGCGCCAATTGTGTGGAAGTGAAAAAATTCCTACCTGGCCCCTAATAAGGCGACCGGCATACGCCTGTACTGCCAAAAGGGAAGGGGGGGTGGGCAGAGAGCCAAAGGAACTGCGTGCTGAGGGGGCGGGAGCCAGGGCTTATAAAGCCCCGGCTCCGCGCCCCGGACAAACACCCGTATGTCGGGTGATGTCGCCCCTCCCTCCTTCCAGGGAGGCAAAGACGGCCCCCAGCCCAAGCGCCGGCAAGCCGGCTTGGCTGGGAAGGGGCCGAACCTTGCCCCCCCAGTCGGAATGAAGAGGCAGACACAAGTGTTGGGTTTTAAACCGGGCCGCTTTATTAACAATTAACCTGTAACTGGCAGGGGGGTGAAAGTACCGAACCAGACAAGCCCTGGGGTCAACACCTGGACCCCGCCTTGTCCAAAAGGGCGAGCCACCCTGCCCCCAGCACAAGCCCCCCATATTCGGGTTGTAGCTGAGCGGCCAGGCCTCCAGCCATCACCCACTGGGCTGGCATCAATCCCCATGGAAAGATCCACCCAGGTGAGGCTCCCTGTGATCTGCATCACCGCACTGAGCCGTTTAGCCCATCTACGGTTCCTGCAGACCACCGCACCAACGGTGCTAGGCCATAGGTGCTCCCCTGGAAAACCCTGTGGCCAAACCTCCTCCAGCCACCGCCAATGCCAAGCCTCTGCTTAGGCATTAGCGCCCCAACGGGTGGCCCAGAGCCAACCGCACCCCCTGCCGTAACTCATCTAAAAAGGCCCGGTTACCCACCTCAGACAGATGAACGCCATCCGGCCGATACAGGTCGGCCTGCTCGACCCATATGGCCGGATGGGGGAGAAAAATTCCCAATCCCCCCTCCATGGCTTTCTAAATGGCCCTATCGGCCTTACGCCTGGCGCGTTTCTCCGCTTGGAGAAATGGCCTGGCTCCACACCCTACGCGGCAGGATTGTCGACCCTGCCAAAATAACTCCAGGCCACCTCCGCTGAATTTCACGGAGGTCGGCCAAGCCTGCTGGGAGAGAGCCCAAGCCATTCTCCATGGCTTTCATAGGGCCCTAATGGCCTTGCGCCTAGCGCGCTCCATACCACCAGGTGAAAGGGGGGGGGTCACCTCCACTCTTGCATGCCGATCCAGCTGACCATACCAGGGCCAGCCGAGAGGACAAGCCCTGGGGTCACACCCTGACCCCGCCTTGTCCATAGGGTGAGCCACCCTGCCCCCAGCACAAACCCGCCAGATTCGGGTTGTTGCTGAGCGGCCAGGCCCCAAGCCATTCACCACCTGTGATAGCGTCAATCCCCCTCGGAAGGATACGCTCAGGTGAGGCTGTTCCGTGATCTGCAGTCCCCGCACTGAGCCGTGTAGCCCATCTACGGTTTATGCCGACCACCTGCACACATGGTGCTAGGCCATAGGGGCTCCCCTGAAACCGCCCAGGTGAATGCCGAGATGTGCGGAGAAGGTGCCCTCCTCTCTCCGCACTACAATGAGCGTGCTGGGTTGCCTGGACACCCTGCTGTGCGCAGATGAGAAAACGATCCTCTCACTATGAGCCACAGCACCTGAAAGATAGAAAATTGTCAGAACAGATAACAACCAGGAGGCGATGAAACCACCACCCTGCACAAATACCCCCTTGGTTACCAACGGGCGTACCTAGCACCAAAGGCTGTCGCCATCCACAGGCCAACCTTGTTGACATCCCTGGCCTGGGGCACCCGCCCCGTAGGGCGGTCTTAAACTGTACACCCACTCGCTAAAACATAGCGCCGAAAAAGGCCATCAACAAAGCCGATGAAGCAGAGCGGCCCTGGAAGGGGGGCTGCATAACCATGCCACGGAACCAGCCAACTAACATGCAGTTCCGCACTGTCGAATGCCCTCAACAAACCCAGGGGCTTCACTAATAAAGGCCCACGCCACCAGTTGGACCCGAATAGTCCTCAACCCCAAACCTCTCTTTCTGCAACACGCAGAAGTACATAAAATGAGCCGCCGAAAACGGCTAGTAATCCTGCAGCGCGCAGCAGCCCTCCAAAGTTCCCGGAATAGGGAAGCCACTCTACCATAAATCCTTTTAGTACTAAGTCCAAAACCAGCTGAATGACCTAACAAGGTTCAGCTTCCCAAGATACCAGAGGGCCAGTGGCATTTGCGCCAACCGCGAGTCCACTTCCGGGGCGAGCTGCCGAAAGCGCTCCATCTATTGGCAAGATAGAACGTCCTCAACCCCATTGCAGCCTCCGGGTACGTGCCCTGTCGGGAACCAAGTATTCCACCGGAAGTAAAACAGTGTAAATAACCTGAGTACATCACCAACCCGACCTAGAGGTCAAAGAGTTGATAACTTGTCATCGCCCGAGACAAGCACAAACTGGTTGGCGAGTAGCTCACCCCAAAGTCAAATGGCCGCTAGAATAGGGACAATTTCAAAAATTACCATATCCCTACTAAACCAGCTGCCCACGCCGGTGACCCCTAGCGTCCCAAATATGCTCCCAAGAGGCCCTACCGGGTGCACCACTTTGCATGCAAATTTAAGGTGACCAACCACCTGATGTAATTAGAGCAGCGACCCCTCGCGTTGCCCCCTCCAGGGCACAAACGGCCCCTAAGGTCAGCCACCTTATTCTCTGGTCACCGAAACGCCTGCTGGCGAATATCAAGCTCAATGCTTAAAATGTAAGCACCGTACTAGGCCTCTCAGCATTCTTGTATGCCAAAGGTCCCCCAGCCGAATGGCCAACACCTGAAAAGCATGTAAGAGCCAGGCCCATCACCTTACAACTGCTGGGCCGACCAAAGAAAGGCATCCCGATAGTACGCCGTGTTATTGAACCCGACCCTATCCTATAACGTCCCCTCGACCGAGGAGCTGAAGCGCTCAAATACAGAGCAGGAGACCGAACCCCCAACGGGAGGGTGCGATCCATGTAAAATTTTGCTCTTAAAACCAAACCCAAGAACTCGAGATCCTTGTGATGAACTGGCAAGAGGCAAAATGCCGACTTAATGTCGCATATTGCCATCGCAGCCCCAACACCACAACCCCACAGTAAATTTGACCGACTGGTCAAAGAGAGTGCATCGTACCGAACATAATTCCATAATTTACCAGCCCCCCTCCAGGGTATGACCGGTGAAAATTGAGGTGATATTCCCCTGGCGCTTTATTAGGCACCACCCCCAGGGGGGCTATGCACAATGTGGGCCTAGGCCCCTGATAAGGGATCCAAAACCCCAAAGAAAACACCTCCGGCAGATACTGACCCTCCACTTTACATGGGAACTTTACATGGGAACTTAAGTAATAAGCAATTGGGTACCCCCAGTTGAATGGGGCCGGGCACCTTTTCCAGGGGGGGGCTGCTGACTGCAGCCACAACCCCCGCCGGGGCGCCTACCCCCGGGCCTCGGCTTCGACCTGGTATAGGCGGAGAAGGCGTGCCCCCCCCCCCCGTAAAGCGAACACTCGCACTTAAAATTGTAGGGTTTTCTGCCCTGCACACTAGGCCCAGCCTGGTGCTACACCAGGCCACGCCCCCTGCAGATGTGCATACTGCTGCCCCCCGGGGCAAAATGCTGGGGGGGGGGACACCATGGGAACAGCAAGTGTCCCTGCCGGGGCAGCCTGGTGACCCACCCTGTAAGCCCAAACCACCCAATGCGGCCCGGCACCCCACTGCTCAGCGAGAGTTCCGGACCGCCCAGTACTCCAAGCCCCACCCCCTGCCGCCAGGGCGGGGGATGGCATTTTAATAGGACCCCAGGGGCACCCATGTGTCTGCTGCAAAAGGAGCTTACCCCCAACACCAAGGGCGTTCAAGCCACAGCTGGGGTCCGCTGCACCTCACCTCCAAGCGCGTCGCCGCTCACCCGATCACCCGACAGACCCTCGTTCGGGCCATCCTCCCGGTCCGGTTCCACCTGAGGTTCGGGCCCAGGTGTGTCGCCCTGTAAAGAAGACAAGTGGGCCAGCACTTCCATCAAAAGTCAGCTACAATGAGCACCCAGAGGTGCGACGATGCCCCTCCCCGATGGGAGCACCCCGGCGACTCTTCTCTGCTCACGGGCCTCAAACAGGCCCGTAGTGGCCCATCGGACCCACTTACCCTGCCCCGGCTCTCAGCAGGACCGGGCTGCGGGCCTGGCCCCCTGGCGGGCGGGCAGGCCGTTTGCCCTCAGACCCGCCCTGCACTTTCATGGGTGCCATCAGGACACCTCCAACCCGCAGACAGGCACGAAGCAGTACATGTGCGAAACCTAAACCGGCCGGTCCCAAGTTCCCCTGACCAGCCTAATTGACACAATAAGTGGAGGGGTGCCCAAAAGTTAATGCACCCTGCAGCCAACCACCCAACTAGGGGAGAGAAAATCAGGCCAGCCCCCAAGCAGCTCCAAGATAGGAAAAAGAAGATATTGGATTTATACCCCGCCCTCCACTCCGAAGAGTCTCAGAGCGGCTCACAATCTCCTTCATCTTTCTCCCCCACAACAGACACCCTGTGAGGTGGGTGGGGCTGGAGAGGGCTCTCACAGCAGCTGCCCCTCCAAGGACAGCCTCCGCCAGAGCCATGGCTGGCACAAGGCCATGCTAGCAGGTGCAAGTGGAGGAGTGGGGAATCAAACCCGGTTCTCCCAGATAAGAAACAACACACTTAACCACTACACCAAACTGGCTCTCCCCAAACTGGGGAGATAGAAGGCTGAGTCAACCTCGAGCCAGCTACCTGCACCCCCGACTTCCGCCAGGGATCAACTCAGATGAACATATGCCCCTACGAACATATGAAGCTGCCTTCTACTGAATCCGGCCCTGAGTCCCTCCAAGTCGGCATTGTCCTCTCAGACTGGCAGCAACTCTCCAGGGTCTCAAGCCGAGGTTTTTAAACCTAATTTGCCTGGACCCTCTCTTGGGGATGCTGGGGATTGCACCTGGGACCTTCTGCTTCCTTAGCCACTGCTTTACCACTGAGCCACCGTCCACCCTGGTCAGATCCTGAGCAGAGCCTGGGCCTGCAATACTACAGCGTTAACCTCTTCCCCGCCATCAGCGGGCACAGTGTAAAAGGAGGGAGAGCGCTTGACTGCGCCGACCCTGAAACACGGCAACGTCCCTACCATATGGGAGCCACTGATCAACCTGGGAGGATGGGGGGGGGGGTGGATGAGGCAAGGCCGGGCCCATCAGGCACAATAGAATGAGGGGGGGGGACCTTCCCAGAAGGGCACAGATCAAAGCCCAAACCCCAGCTTACTAACACCACAGCTGCGTGATAGAGCCATAATGGCCAGCTGTCTACAAACTCCTTATATGCAACCAGTGAAGAAGGGCTCAGACTGACCGGCCAGAGAAGAAGGGGAGGGGGGGGTAGGCAATTATCTGCGCCCACCAAAGTACCCACAAGCCCCAACTCCTAACCAAAAGAGCAGCTCAGTGCTTAATGACCCGAACTGGCTGAAGCCCCACTCCAACGGGCTCTGGCCCAATGAAAGGCAACTGCCCTGCAACTGATCCCCCGCTTGCGAACTACCCGCTAAGAGGGGGCCGCTGCGCGCTCCCTCGCTCTGAGGGAAAGCAAGAGTGGCCGCAGCACGCTGCCACCTAAATTGCCGCCCAGGATCGGCCCCACATGGCCAAGGGGCTGGGGAATCAAGGCCGCCGCGCTAGCTTTGCCCGCTCAGGCCTACCAGCCGCTAATCGCCAAAAACACAGTAACAAGCTGAGCCTCGCCAGCGCCAGTCAGCCGCCGCACGCGACCTCGCCGAGCGCACAGGAGCCGACGCTCGCGCTGCTGCAGTTCCCGCCACGCCGAGGTCCCTCTCCGATCGGGCCTCTCCGCGCCGCAACCGCACGTGGCTCTCCTTCAGAGAGCCAAAGGAACTGCGTGCTGAGGGGGCGGGAGCCAGGGCTTATAAAGCCCCGGCTCCGCGCCCCGGACAAACACCCGTATGTCGGGTGATGTCGCCCCTCCCTCCTTCCAGGGAGGCAAAGACGGCCCCCAGCCCAAGCGCCGGCAAGCCGGCTTGGCTGGGAAGGGGCCGAACCTTTGTTGTAGAACTGGATGAGAAGGGAACATTGTTGGTGCTGAGTTGCATCAACCAAATCTCTGTGGTACATTAGGGGAGGGGAATGAGTTTTGGAAACTTTTAGCAAAGTTAATGTGCTGGCTAGGATTAACAAAGCCAATGTGAATTCTGGCCAGGTTTGAAGCCAGGGTGCAGTTGCTCAAAATATTGCTAGCCATTGTGCTTCTTTAGTTTGCAGCTTGCTTTACAAGTGACTGAACTGTGAGATAATGTGGCTGAGCCATTTAATAAAACACACGAAAGTAGTTTTTGCGCATCTTCATTTGGGGATACTGGTGGAACTCAAAACCTTACTTTCACATGCTTTGACTTCTGAGATTCCTTTAGGTGTTCTCACACATTTAAGGCATCTCTTTAGAAGCCTTAAAACACAATTGTTTTTTTAAAATGAAATGGGAATTCTGCTGGGAAAGGTGAATTTTGGGCCCAGTACCAGATTCCATGTATATAAAGAAGTACATAACACACTTTGTCCTAGCCTCAGACTGTTGTGACTGTGTTGAGTGGAGTCACTGTCATGGCTGCAATGTACACCATACTGTGAATGTCCCAGATATTACGTAGTACTGCTTTTATCATGTTTCTAGTATTTGCAGTGGTACAAATGCTCTTTACACTAGTTACTAAATTCCATTATTGTTTTTCATACTCATAACACATTAAGAGTCACAACACGTCTTGACAGGTACTGAAATATTCAGTATAATGAAAATGTATTTACTTTACTTAAATGTATGCAAAGTTGTTGAGTGAAGCATTATGCTGTATCACACTACATGCTGTAGGCTCTCTTTAGGCAAAGGGAAGAAATGGTCTTCCAAATTATAAATAAATTATATGGTTATTTCAAGTTCCAAGGCTATTTGTGTAATGAGAGACCTCTTTGCCAATAAGAAACCAATAACTAAAAGTATTTTCTATATCTAGAATGTGGAATTCTCTGATGGCTTAAGCAATTGTGACAAGGAGTGACTTTTGAATCTTTCTAACACTTATTCATTATACAAGTGTTGATTGGCAGTGCTCAGAGCCTCTAGGCACTTCATCTATAAAGCGCCATTTTAAATAAAAAATAAAGCAAAACATTTTGCTATAACATGTCCCTTATGCTCTCAATTTAGTATTCTCTTGTTGTTGTCACAGAGACTGCTGAGGGAAACATAATTTATTACTTGCCCTTGTGGAATGTCTGTTTAAACATCCATCAGAGAAGGCTTTCTAAAAACCTTGATTTCTCCAGTGATTCCCATCCTAAGCAGTTCTGCTGGAGATAATTTAATTATTAATACCACAAGCAGTAAGTGAGACATGCCAAGGATGATGGCTAAAATTCTATTTTTGTGCCAATAAAATGTATGTTTCTAAATAATAAACCAGTTCTGAGTTTTTCTATCCCTGAAGAGGATTCCTTTATGCTTCTGAAGTCAGGTGTAGTTTAAGTCTAGGTAATGCTGTTGATGCATTGAGAAACTGTTTCATACATTCATAGATACCACTGGATGAATGTAACATCAGGTGATAACTTGATTGCATGACATGACCACTTTATATCAAACACAGAAGAAAAATTATGATGTCTTCATCAATAGCCTGAAGCCAAATGGGTCACAATACAGTTCCAAGTCATCAATATAAGCCATATATGAACTCCAACCTGAAATTTGAAATGGTATAATCAAGAAACAGGTTTACTACCTTATCTACTATTTGAAAGAATTAGGGAATTTGGATCCAGAGCCACCATAAGATTTATCAGGCTATATAGTAAAAGAAATGTGATAAGCTCCCACTTGGGTAGTCCCAGCAAGCATTATCTGACATCTGAGGATGGGTACTAGAGTGGGACCTGAAAGGACTTGGGAGGGGGAGGGAAAATCCATTCTCTCCTGCTAGCCCCTTCTTCTCCCCTCTTGCTGTGGCTCCAGTGCTCTATTTTGCTTACCTGCCTGCTCTTTCTGCATTCCCACCATCTTGCATAGGCACCCACATGGTCTTCCCTCCACAGCAGCTTACCCATCCATCCACCCAACAGGCCAGTAATTCTTCCTTGCCCAATTTGCAACTTCTTCTTGTATTACCCTCACCCCCAGCTACTTACCTACTATTTTTCCTTTTCCACATTTGTAGATTAAGTGGCCACTTGCCTATTGCTCCTATTGGTCATCATTAAAACATTTTTTGCATGGCAGATTAATTGCTAGGCAGCCCACCATGTCACTCAAACATTTTCTGTTTTCTTTTATGGAGTTATGCCCCCTGTTTGCATTCTGTATATTTTTTGGAAACCTGTGAGTTTTTCTGGTTACCCCAGTTACTTGCGTGTGTGTCCCAACACAATTTTTTTCCTATTCTGTAGCCATACTTGGTTATTAGATATATGATGGTGGCAATCATGTTTGCTTACATTTGTGTCCATTTCATTTTTAAAGTAGAGAGTTAAGGTGGAATGTAATTTTAATATCAAAATGGGTACACTGTTGACATGAACTGAACCCTTCACCTCTCCTGCCTACCCCTCAATTGTTCCTACCTGATCCAGGCCTCTTTTCTCAGGCATTTCAGTTTCAAGCCTAACACAGTTCTCCAATACTTAAATAGTAATATTTTGTTGCTCATAAATGTGATTCTATCCACTTCTAGTAATGGATCTTCTTTCTATAACGTATAGGTCATTATAGTATCAACTCTGTGGGAGGATGTGTGACACAGTTTCATAAAGAGAAAGATGTGATTGGAACATGAAATGACCATTTATGTGGAAATGCCTTTTATAGCCTGTATCTGCAGTCAATTGTTTTCTTAGACTGAACAGTAGACTTAATTGATATCTGGTACAAAACTCTGTTGACTTCATTGTGTGTGTGTGGGGGGGGGAGGGGGAACCCATCTAGTGTTCCTTGTTAACTCCAAGTTCGCTAAAGCTCTACTTCCAGAGAAAAATGGAAAATTGAATGTCTGAGTACTTGCTAGAAAAATAAATTTCCTGAGATATATGTGGCAGAATTTGGGTTAGACTGAGCCTGGGTCTTTTCTCTCTATATTATGTAGGTTTGTTATAGCTGACTTCTGTTTCTTGGTTCTGAAGTCCCATAAGCCTTTGCTCTTTTGCTGGCAGCCTAGGCATAAAAATGAAACCTTTACCCTGTAGATGTACCTTTGCCTGAATTCACATTCCATGACCTTCCAAGTGCTAGGGTCCAAAGCCTAACCATATCTTTCTAGGTATTTTTTTACATCACTTTTAATATATATATCTGGGCAAAAGTTTTTGTTAGCAGAAGTTCATTTTATCAATTTAGGATGGGCTGGTATTTGGCAAGTCTAGTATGTTTTTAATTGACTTCTCCCTTGATTCCTATTGGCTGAAAACAGTATAAAAAGAAGGATTTGGACTTTGTTCAAGGTTGTTTGACCAACATCCCACCTAGGCTTGGGTGAGATCTTGGTCCACAGTCTAGAAATATTCCTTGTTCGGAGTTGTACGCATGCGCTGAGAGAAGCTGGCAGCTTGCCCGACCTCTCCTTAGAACTATTATCTTAAAAGCTCAAAAAGAATATGAATAGTCCGTCCTCAAGAACAATTAAAAGAAGAAGCTGATGTAGGAGTTTCTGGAGAACGAAGGAATTTCTATTTGAGCATTGAGGGTAAGAAAGCAATTATTCATTACCCTTCTAAGGCGGTAACACCCAGGGCGAACACAAAGCTCTCATTAGACTCACTGGAAGATAGTGGGAGAAATGGCGAAGACTATAAAAGAGCTTTCTGAACAACTGTCTGTATTTCAAAATAGTGTAATAACTTCTCAGGAACAGATAAGAGCGGAAATTAGAACAGTGAAGGAAGCTGTTACAGACTTAGCAGCTGAACTTAAAGAAACAATGCAGATGGCTACCACATCTAATGAGCTGGCTACTAAGAATAAACAAAAAGTAGAACAGCTATCTAGCCAGCTTATAGTGCTATCAGACCAGAATAGGAGAGCCAACCTTATATTTGCAGGGATCTCAGAAGAGATAAACAATAAGCTTTTAGAAGGAACACTTAGAGATTAGATAGAAGAAAATGGGGTTAAGATACAACCCCAAGAAATTGAAAGAACCCATAGATTGCAGAGGAGAGGAGGAGGAGCCCCATGGGATGTCATCATTAAATTCGCAAGAGAACGGGTACAACAAGAAGTATATACGGCTTTGAAAAAGAAGAAGGATTTGACCTTTAGATGTAATAAAGTCTGGGTAAGAGAGGACTTTTGTTAAGAAACTATTAAGAAAAAAAATCAAATGAGACCTTATGGGCAAAAACTATATGATAATAAGGTAAAATTCTCGTGGGGTATCCATCTGCAATAATAATATTTAAAGACGGGAAGATGTTGAAGATGGGAAGAGGTTGATAGCCTGAAACCCTAAGGAGGCAAAGGAACAAGACTACTGGGAATCGCCACAGATGACTTGAGAGAACAAAGAGCGGAGGAAGGGATGGAGGCAGCAGATGACCCAGGAGAAGGAGCATCAAAAAGGCATGATAAAAGACGAAGGACGGATTCTCATGAGGAAACCTCATGAAGGGAAATATACAAAGGTTCAATGAGCTAACTTTATGGAATAAGCTGTAAGGGGAGGATCGGGGTGCATACACTCTGGAAGGTGGGGAGATGGGATGATGTTTTCATTCACACTATTGTCTCAGCCACAGGGAAGAGGGGGGGGGGGAAGGAAGGGTACTTCCTAATAAATAAAGAAAACCACCCACAGTCAGGGAGGCCAAAGATTAAAAAAAAACAAAGAAAATGGCTAAGACAATAAGACTACTTTCACTGAATGTAAATGGTTTAACATCAAACCTCAAGAGATACAGGTTAACTAAAATAGCCAGAGAATAAAGGATAGATTTGATGTGTCTACAAGACACACACACACACACACACAAAAGACAGAAAACCATTAATAAAAGATCCAAAATGGCAGGTCTTAGCAGAAGTTAGAGGGACTTCCAAGGCCAGGAGGGTGGCAACCTTGATCCATAAGAACTTTACAGTGGAGGATGTAAAAAATTTAACAGATAAGGAAGGTAGATACCTATTAGTTAAGTTTAAACTGGAAGGAAAACAAATTACTATAGTGAACATATACGCACCAAACAAAAAGCAAAAGAAATTTTTAAATAAGGTCTTTAAGAAGATTCGACATTTCTCAAAGGGAGAAATAATAGTAGCAGGGGATTTTAATATGGACATAACAAAGAATAAAAATATTAAGTTGGGGGAATGGGGCACACGAAGCACACGAGTTTATAAGCTCATGACCTAGGCCCACACATATATCCAGTAGGCATAAAACAGTGTCATGCATAGATTACATAATCCTGGAAAAGAATAATAATATGCAGAAAGTCACAGAACAACCAGTACATTCCACAGAACAATCAGCACAGTCAACAACCATCTTCCTTATCTTCACACCCCTTCCAACCCTCCCAGCAATTAACACAGAACAATGGTCACATTCAATAGCCAGTTTCCTTATCACTACCCTTCCAGGAAGCCCCACCAAACAATGGGCACATCCACAAACCAATTGCCCTTTCACCACACCCCCTCCAGCCTAGAAATAGCAGCTCTCCAGCAGCCCTGGCCCCACTCAATGCACAGCAGCCAAGAAGGTCAGAGCACCTGCTCCGGCTGCAACGCCACTGAGGATGTTCTCCGCAGCTGAGAACGAAATGTCTGGAAGGAAAACTTTCTCCAGTAGAGCACGGCACTTGAGCTCGAAAGATTCTACAAACTCTAATAATAATATGTTTATAAAAAAGATTACAACCTTTCCAATTTGGATATCTGACCATGCTCCCATAAGTATTGAATTGGAGTTAAAATTACCCACAACAAATAGACCCTGGAGATATAACAATTTAATAATGGCGAAAGAAGAGGACAGAAAATTTATGAAAACACAAATAAACTTATATTCTAAGGAAAATAGAGGAACGGTACCCACTAATATACTACGGGATGCTGCCAAAGCAGTAATAAGGGGTCATTGTATAAAGAAAGAAAAGAGTATAAAAAGAGAATGGTACGAAAAAAGACAAACCAAATTCCAAGAACTAGAGAAGTTACAAAGGGAACAAATGGTAAAATATTGCCCTACAGTACAGAGCAAAATTAAAGAGATTCAAAAACAGTTGGAGGCACGAGATATAGCTACAATATGGAAAAAGGAAATTATGGTAAGGAACGACTTTCAGAGGAATAGCATTAATACAGCGAAAAGATTGGCGAACTATTTGAAGATCAAAAAAGCAAAACAGAAGGTTAGAAGTATAAAAATTAATAACAACTCAACACAAAGCTCCAAGGAAATCATCAATGCTTTTGAGAACTTTTATAAAAATTGATATAAGAAAAAGACCGCAATAGAGTTTCAGGAGACAACCAGTCTAATTTTGAAGAAAGATGGGAAAGAATTACTAGAGGGTGATATTACAGTTCAGGAAATAAGGGAAGTAATAAAAGAATTTTAAAAAGGCAAATCGCCAGGGCTAGATGGTTTTACAGGCGAATTTTATAAAGAAATGATGGAGATTGTTGTACCCGAAACGCAGGTAGTCTTTAACGAAGTTTTGAAAGGGAAGAATGCCCCAGATATGTGGAGGGAAACCTAAATAATATTAATCCTAAAACCTCAGAAGGATCCGGAAGAAGTAGGTTCATATAGACCTATAAGCCTCTTAAACCAAGATTACAAGATCTTTGCAAAAATATTGGCACATAGACTACAGAAAGTCATTCCGACAATCATAAAAGGGGATCAATATGGGTTTATTAAAGGTAGAAATATAGCACACCCCATTAGAAATATTCTCAGTGTTTTATACCATGTACAGCAGAAGAAAATAGGGTTACTAAAATTGGATGTTTATAAAGCCTTTGACACTCTTTCTCATGAGTATTTATGACAAATATTGAAGAAAATAGGGATAGGGAAAGGGATCTTACAGGCAACTCAGGAGATTTATAAAGGAGGAATTGCGAAAGTAAGAGTAAATAATGAACATTCACAAGCATTTCCCATACAAGGAGGAGTAAGACAAGGTTGCCCACTATCTCCACTCTTATTTATAGTAGCAATAGAACAATTAGCGGAACGGATTAGAAATTCAGGAAGAATAGAGGGCTACAGGATAGGTAATGAAGAAATGAAGCTCAATCTATTTGCAGATGACATTATAGTAATCATGACAAACCTTAAAGAGGGAGTTAAAGAGGTTAAGGGCATTTTCGCACTGACCTTAATCGGCAGCAATGTCCCTCTTCACCGCGCAGGATCTGTGCAGATTTCGCACCAATTGCTGCGGAGCACCCAGAAGAGCCGCAAAGTCCCATGGCTTTTGTGTCGCAAATGGAAACTGTAATCAAAGTAACCAAATTTAAAGAACTTGAATATAAATTCCTTACAAAATGGTATAAGACACCAACACAGCTAGCTAACATGATTCCAGGGTTAAGCTCGTTATGCTGGCACTGTAAACTCTCTAAAGGTTGGTATGCACACATGTGGTGGGAATGTTCGGAAGTAAAGACCTTTTGGAAGGAAATTATCGAAATTATTAGAAAAGTATGCAATATAACACTAACTATAGATTTTAATCTAATGTTGTTAAGCACAATAGGAGGCCCAATAATGGAAAGGAGTATTCAAAATTTAGTTAAGGGTACGATACTGGCGGGAAAGGCGGTTATAGCTTTGGGTTGGAAAGACAAAAGTAAATGGACAGTAGAAATCTACAATCAGACATCGTGGCGTCAATCAACAAAGAGACAACATGGGAAGGGAAATCTAACAAAATTAAGACCAGATGGAAGACCTACCTAGATTGCATGTTGAAAGAAGGAAGAAAAGTCATTCAGTGGAAGATTAAGACTTTGTGCCCATGGCTGGGGTGAAAAGACTAAGAGTAAAGGGAGGGAGGGAGAGATCAAAATGTATATAGCTACAAATATTTGTTGTAACAGACTAAATGGAATAATAAAAAAGATGAGAAAAAAAAAAGAAATATTCCTTGTTCATTCTGAGGTGTATCAGGTATTGGGATTTTCTATATGCTTATTGGGTATTAATATTGAATTAAGTTTGCGTTGTGTCTGTTTTCATGGTTAATAAATACTTTTAGTTAAAGGCAACTGTTGTCTCTGTGTTTCTTGTCATCTGGAGACCTGAGCTCCCTAGCCAGACTCCATCCACCCATAAAAAAGGGATTGAGGATCCCTGGCAGAGGCCTGGAGCCCCACAATACAATAACAATTAACTGCTTTATCTGACCATTGCATTTTTTATTATATACAATGGTGAAAAAATACACTTTAATAATTCAAAAGAGAAAAAGCTTCCCCCACCCATAGCCAGATGAGCCATTCTTTCATATGAAAATAGTGCATTACTGGCATGAAAGAATGCAGCAGACTTGTTAGGTAATTGTCCAGGAGGAAACGTTATAACTTTAAATGTTGTGTTGAGTAGCAAATGGTTATTTGGCAAATGAACGTTCTACTTTTTCTACTGTGTTTTCTCTGAGATTCTGTAGCAGATTGTCTGTAATTGCTCGTTGTTCTCCATTAGTGTAACACCCTCCTGGCAACATGCTAATAGTTTACATCTCTTGAGGCTTAAAATTACTATTTTAATTAAAGCAATTTGTTTCAAATGGGTCTTCCAAATCCCAGTGTGATGTTTTAAGAGCCTGGGGCAAAGAAATGAAAGGAGGAGGCAAGTGGAGAGCAGCAATTGTTGCAAGGCCCATAATAAGGCTTGAATATACATGTTTGTCTTGATTTAACAAACATAGGGACCTGTGTGGACAGCACTGAGTAACATTAGAAGAATTTTATTTCTGCTTACTAGGTTAGCTTCAGCTAAGCTTTCAAGTTTAGATCTGATGGAGCTTCTGCTTCTCCATATATATTGTATGTGAATTGGATCCTTGGAAAGCTTAGGCTTGTATGTTTGAACTTGACCTGGTATGACTGGTTAGAGCTGCCAAAAGGGAACGAGCGGCTGGTTTATTATTTATTTATTTATTACTTTACATTTATATCCCGCCCTCTCCGCAAGCGGACTCAGGGCGGCTTACAACATCATAAAAACAATCAATTCAATAAAACATATAAAACCATAATTTACTTATCAATTTAAAAACTATTTGCGCTATTTTGGTTGAGAATGATAACCAATACTTCCTTAAAGGTAGGTAGGATGAGGATCCCCAGACCATTGAAGGCAACTGCTTGGAGGTTAGGGTTAGGGTTAAGAAATCTGTAATCCATCTAACCCATTAGAAGGGTTTGCATTCTGTACCCAATAATCTGTCTGTTGGCAAAGTGAGTGTGTATTGCCAGGACAATTCTGGACGATACAAGTTCCTCATCAAGGATGCTCTGAGATTCTGTAGTAGATTGTCTGTAATTGCTCATTGCTCTTCATTAGTGTAACACCCTCTGGATGAAAGTTCCTCATCAGTCTTCGCAGTGGAAGACGGTAAGCAGTGGGGTGCTGCAGGGCTCAGTACTGGGTCGCATGCTTTTTAACTTGTTCATTAATGATCTGGAATTGGGAGTAAGCAGTGAAGTGGCTAGGTTTGCAGATGACACTAAATTGTTCAGGGCAGTGAGAACCAGAGAGGATTGTGAGGCACTCCAAAGGCATCTGTTGAGGCTGGGTGAGTGGGCGTCAACGTGGCAGATGAGGTTCAATGTGGCCAAGTGCAAAGTAATGCACATTGGGGCCAAGAATCCCAGCTACAAATATAAGTTGATGGGGTGTGAACTGGCAGAGACTGACCAAGAGAGAGATCTTGGGGTCGTGGTAGATAACTCACTGAAAATGTCAAGACAGTGTGTGATTGCAATAAAAAAGGCCAACGCCATGCTGGGAATTATTAGGAAGGGAATTAAAAACAAATCAGCCAGTATCATAATACCCCTGTATAAATCGATGGTGGAGTACTGTGTGCAATTCTGGTCACTGCACCTCAAAAAGGATATTATAGCATTGGAAAAAGTCCAGAAAAGGGCAACTAGAATGATTAAAGGTTTGGAACACTTTCCCTATGAAGAAAGGTTAAAATGCTTGGGGCTCTTTAGCTTGGAGAAATGTCGACTGCGGGGTGACATGATAGAGGTTTACAAGATTATGCATGGGATGGAGAAAGTAGAGAAAGAAGTCCTTTTCTCCCTTTCTCACAATACAAGAACTTGTGGGCATTCAATGAAATTGATGAGCAGTCAGGTTAAAATGGATAAAAGGAAGTACTTCTTCACCCAAAGGGTGATTAACATGTGGAATTCACTGCCACAGGAGGTGGTGGCAGCTACAAGCATAGCCAGCTTCAAGAGGGGATTGGATAAAAATATGGAGCAGAGGTCCATCAGTGGCTATTAGCCACAGTGTGTATGTGTGTGAGTATATTGGCCACTGTGTGATACAGAGTGTTGGACTGGATGGGCCATTGGCCTGATCCAACATGACTTCTCTTATGTTATTATGTTCTTACAAAGTATTTATAGCCATTCAAATCTGGTTTCTGCCTGGATTTTGTAACAAACTTGCTTGGTCACCATGGTAGTGGATCTTAATTGGGAAATAAGTAAGGGGACTATATTTCTTTAAAAGCTGTTGATATCTTCAATGATAGCACCCCTCTGGATCACTTGGCTAGGCTGTGGCTAGCTGTCACTTCCTTCAGTCCTTCTAAGAAGATCATTCTAAGAAAATGTTCTGAGGGACTGCTGTTCTACTGTTGGCCATTTGTTGGCAAGCTATCACAAGGGTCCATTATTTTCTCTTGAAAAGAAAGAAACAAAACAATTCTGGGAAGCTGTCTAGAGATTTGGCTTCATAATTATAAATGTACAGATATCACCCATCTCTTTCTCTCTCTCTCTCTCTCCCCCTCCCTCTGTTTGTGTGTACTATTCATTCAATCATGGAAAGGCTACTGAATTTCTGTCCAGGCAGAGGAAGAAATTACCTGAATGGGAACTAATGAGCTGAATCTTAATCCAGGCAAGATATAGGGACCTTAAATTGGAGATATGATTGACATGTTGGAATGGGCATGGACCAGGAAAATGCAGTTCAGTTTGCAGTTCATGGCATGTGCAGTTCACAAACCATGAGCCATCACAAACTTTTTTGGCCTAGATAAACTGGTTTATTTTGTGAAGTTTGTGATGTGCTACAGAAACCAAACTCAAAGGAAATCTGTGGCTTATCCTCCTCCACCTGCCCACCAAGGAGTGGATTTACTAGGTCTGAGTTATGGCCTCCAAAGGAAGTGCTCCATCCTCCATTGCTTCCAGTGCTTTCTGGGGAAATGCCAGGCATAGAATGGATCCTGTGTGAACTAGAGACACCTCATTCACAGCAGATTTCCAACTGACTCTCCTCTACCTGCCATCCATTTGGTGAAAATCACAACTACAAGGTCTGATTTATGCCCCCGCCCCCAAATAAGGTGTCTCATCCTTCATTGTTTCCAATGGACTAAGGTCAAACCAGAGAATCTCTTAGTAGAACCTGAAGGTTGAGAGCATTTTTGCAAGCCCAGCAGAACCAGTGCAATGTGCCAGCAGACTCAGTGCCACTGTGGCACTGCCAACCCCACAGGAATAAGGTCAAGTCCGAAAGTACTGTTGAGGAAAATGACAGCTGCTGTTACAAGAGTCTATGGAATGGCTCAGGAACAAGCCGGTGACACCAAACTCACAGGGAAACTTCACCTGGGCAGAATCCCTGCCTGGAAGCAAGGCAAGTGTCCACTGGAAGCAAGGCAAGCATTCCCCCTGTACTTGCAGCCCCACCTCCCAGTCTCCAAAAGCAGGTTCTGAAGAACAGAAATGCAGGAATCCCCTCCTTGGCAGGCAGGGAACTCAGCCCCACCAGACCAGTGGAAATCAGAGTTTTCCACTTAACGTGATTAATGATACCAGCCACTACAGAAAGTCAGACATCTGACAGGACAAGGGATCCCCAAAGTAACCCAATGACATCTTGGTGGAAAGAGCATCCCAGGCCCACCAGACTTGTGGAAATAAGATTTTCCCATTTAAAGTGATCAAGAGGTAGGTGTTGTGTTATGAGGTAGATATTGTTGTTGTTTCATGAGATAGGGAGCCCACATCACCTAACAGAGGCAGCCATCCTCCCACCCAAGTGTCAAAGGCACAACTCACAGGCAACATGCTGGATCACCCAGAGAGGAAGAAGAATGGGAGGGGGGACACACATGGGGATAACAGGAGGTCTAGAGAGGGGTATCCCAGCAGCGGGAGGTTGACCTTGAGGAAGGCCAACTTGTCCACCCTGGCTGGGTCCAGGTGAGGTGGTGGAGTCTAAGAATATCTGTCAGGGAGGAGAACACCTGCTTTTTGTGGACACTGGTGGAAGGCAGGAGAGGAGAGTCATGGCCATGCAGGAGATGTTTGGCCTTGCATGACCAGTACTCCAGGGGATGGGCAGAGGTGGGCTCAGGGGGTTCAGTAAGGTACTTCCTCACCATCACCTCTGCTGAATCCTCCACCATCACTTGCCTGGCATTGCCACTGCTGCTGCCCTCACAGTTCACCACTGACAACTAGTAGCGAGGCAGCAATGTTGGACTCTGGCTCTAGCTCTTCCCAGGTGGTCCTGACGCTGCTCCCTAGCCTCAGAGCATCCTTCACCACCAGATAAAGTGTGTGCCCCAGGCAAATGAAGTCCTGGAGGCTAAAAATCTGTGAGCTAGCTCACGCTAACTCAGCTTAGAGGGAATACTGGCCATCACTCACCCTGTCAAACTCTGTATTATGGCAGTGATGTTTTGGGCCACGTGGTCTGCCTTCATCCTCTATGCATAAAGCAGAACCGTAGCCTGTGGCAGGACTGCCGCCTCCTGACATCCAGACTGTGCACTTACAATCTAGGCAGACTGGTCCTCTGGTTTCCACCAGTGAGTGGTGAGGTAGATGTAGCTGTGCTGCTGACTGCTCCAGAGGTCTTCCATGAAGTGCAGTGGCTTTGCCTTGCACTCTGGAGAGGTCACTCTTTATCAGCACCATTCTGGAGTGATGCATAGTGGGCAAGACTTACCAGCTCATGGTTCTTCATGAAGTGTTGCAGCAGCCAGCAAAAGACTACATCCTCCATGAGGGAGATGAGTTGGCCATCCACAGTAATAATCTTACTAATGAGGTGACTGACCTTACCAATGAGGCTTCTTGGGCCCTCCACATAGCCCTTCTGGATGGCTGTGTTGGCATCCCAGCAGAAATGACCTCTTGGAGAGTGGCCTGCCTTGATGTCCCACCATTCATGGCACCCTGAATGTGGGGAGCCTTTCCCTGAGTGGCCTCCTGCTCCCCTCTGCTTCTCCCTGCTGAGATGGAATGGGCCTCTTCTTCCTCCCATTGGCCACCATTTCCCCCAAGGAAGCATACTGGGGTGCACTCTTTTCAGGTGCCTATGGAAGATGGAAGAGGACAAGTGTTAGGGTTTATGTCCCTCTGGATGTGGGGATGCACACCTGGCACACTGCTACACAGGGGTCTCTGGGGAGGGTGAAGAAATGTTTCCAAAGTGTTGGCTGGAAATACTGCTCCCTCACCTTGAGAAGGTGGGATAAGGGACAGCTGCTCTCTGGCACTGGACTGGGAGTGGCAATAGAGGGGTGTACTGGAGGCAGGTGCAGCAACAGAGAGTTGTGTGGAAAGGGAGGATGCTCACCCCCCAAAATCACTGCTATTAGACATTTCTCCAAAGCGTTTAACAACTTCTGGTCTTTGTACAGTGCTAACAACTCTTTGTGCTCTGTGGAGAGAGGCTCAGGAGCAAATCAGGGAAAGGAGGTTCTGAGACCTCTGGTGGTGCCCTGTTTGGGAGGGTATAAAATGTGGGACCTCAGCTGAAGAAAGCATTAGCTAAGCCCCTTTGCTTGGCATGAGATAGGGTGGCTTAGAGCTCTGAGTCCACCTAACACCAAAACCCCAGCAGGGGACAGGAGTTCCCAGTCATAAGGGAATGTGCTCTGCTCATTTGCTTTTAAGAAATTCCCAGCCTCTCTCTCTAACTGTGAAGAGCCAAAAGAAAAGAGCTGGCTGAGTTGAATATATATAATATTCTGACCCTATAGAACAGAATGGAAACTCTGTTATTGGCAGCTAGCAGTGTCTGTTAAACTTTGAAGGGCTGGTCCCAAGGCTGGAGAGTTCTGGCTGCCTATGGAAAGGAAGCTACAATGATGCAAAAGGACAATAATTGTAATGGAAACCTGTTGTGGAGAATACAACCCCCAAATGAGCTATGATTCAGAAAGTCTTTGCAGCTTATTAAGATGCCTTTGGTAAGCCACTCCCTTTCAGCATCCCCTCCCATCCCTATATGCAATTTGGCAATAATGAGGACTACATTATAAGGTTGCTTATGGATAATATAATACCCTGAAAAGGTTATATCATCATCACTGTCACCATCATAATTTGGCTAGTCCATAAATGGTAATCTGTTTCTTGTCAAGCAGTTATCTGTCATACAATTTATAATGCTCTCAATGAAGTAATAATGTAAAACATTTAACATGATTTGGTACAAAAGATGGTATCTCACAATTTGATGAGATTACATGAAATGCTTTAGTACTGCAGCATGAAAATTCAACAAGAATGTAGTTATCATGAAAAAAACATTATAATGCTTAGAGTAAGACTGAAAACCATGAAAGATTCCTGATCCATGTGGTAGATTTTGCTAGGGCCACCAGAATTACAGAACCCACTTCCAAAATATTGCAATGGAAATATTTTATCCAATTCTCCTTTTCAATTATGTTGTTAAGTCACCAGAGATATTAAACTTTCTCTCATTGTAAGGTTTTTTTTTTTAAATGTGCATTTTCATTAAAAATTTATTCACTGATATGGTTTTCTTTCCCACATTATACTCCAAGACTGCAGCCCTGCAACCAGTTATATATTATTTAAAAACCGTTAACTTCAATGGAAAAAGCACATGTAACTTAGCCCAGGATTCTCACCCATGTACCAGCTCTAAACATTGCTAGTTGCTTTCCTTGGCATCGGTGTGAGGATTCCTTTGAATATTAGAGCTCCCTCTCAATCAAGTATTCAGAAAGCTTAAAATTTAATTAGTTGATTTGTCAATGTGAGTTAAAGATAAAGATTCTCTTTCCCTTCCTTCATTACATTGAAGTGTGGCATTTTGTGATCGACTCTATCCCTTTAGGTAATATGTCAAATCTGGCATGTTATTAGTAAATGGCTGACCATCTGTTATCCCTAGGAAGTTTTTATAAGCCAGGAGTTTCCCTAAGGAAAAAGGGCTGATTTCTTTATTCCATTTTCCTACATTGTCACAAATATCAGTCTTAATGTTTACTACCACAAGATTAGCCACAACACATGTTGGAATTGGAAATATCCTCTAGCCAATAACTTGAATGCACTAGAAAAATATGGCCTCATTTTTAATGAATGCAAGAATGTCAGTCGTCTCTACCAAAGCCAGATTTACACATTAAATTTGCCATTTTGTAAAGGCAACAAAGCATTGAATTGTTAGTTTATTAATTAATTTATTAATTATACTTTGGGTGAAATTATTATTTTTTTAAAGCTGATACAATCAGGAGCATTTACTTATGGTTTGACATGTTTTAGGTATCTCATAGGGATTGGCACGAACCAGGAAAATGGTGGTTCGTGGTTCATTTGATTGCACAAACCATGAATTTACATGAACCACCATTTATTATACTGGTTCATTTGGTTTGGGAGATGGTAGAACACCCCCTCATGAGTTAGATATGCCAATCTCACAAAAAGTCTTCAGCAATCTCTCCTCCACCCATCCTCCAAGTTTGGCAAAGATTGGATTTGGGATGTCCGAGTTATAACCTCCCAAAGCAGGTGTCCCCAGGAAAGCTCAGCTCTAGTTTCGTGTCCAGTCCCTGAAACCATAGCAAGGAACACCTTACCAGCTGGGAGAGGTGTTTAAAAAATTGTCCCACTGTGTGAGGAAAAAAAGGAGTCCCTCAAAGTCTCCCCTAAATCAGCCACTAAGCAAACAATTCTTCTGCTCTCACATCAACTAAGTCTTCTCTCTTTGTGCTGCAAAGTGAAAGCAGCTGAGTAATTATACTGGTATATAATCTGCTCCCATAGAGCAGAATGGGAGCTCTGTGGTTGGCTCCCAGAGCTGCCAATCAAGCCATGGGTAACTGCTTTGGGAGTTTCTAGGGTTCTCTACTACAAAAGCAACCCTTCTAGGTTTGAGTTAGAACACATGAAAGCCATATTTTTTTTTTTAAAAAAAATTGTTACATTTGTACATATGAGAAAAAGACTCTGAGGGGGTGCACATACAGGTTTAATATCCTTGAAGATAACCAGGCACTGACATGCATTCTCCATGGTAAGGGGCAAATAAATTCATTCATCAAGTGCATTAGCAAACAAGCTCAGAATCACTGGGCGTTTTCCCACAGAGCTTACTGCGGAGCGATGTCCCTCTTCACCACGCAGCGTCTGCACGGATTTCCCACCAACTGCTCCACATAACAAGGAAGAGCCGCGGCTTTTGCGTCGCTAACGTAAACTGGTTTTTAGCGGTTTATGTCTGCGACGCAAACACTTTCTGGTTCTGCCGAGCAGTTGGTGGGAAATCCGCACAGACGCTGCACGGTGAAGAGGGACATCACTCCGCGGTAAGCCCTGTGGGAAAATGCCCACTGTCTAACAAGCACTAGCAGATAGATCCAGGCGAGCAGCCATGTTGGTCTAAAGCAATGGAACAAAGTAGGAGTCCAGTAGTACCTTTAAGACCAACAAAGTTTTATTCAGAATGTAAGCTTTTGTATGCATGCATACTTCTTCAAGCACTAGCAGAGAATATGGTGCGCCTGCTGTTTTATGTGTTAAATGCCCATTAATATAGTGAGACTAGCAGATGTATCCTGAACATCCTTCTGAAGCTAGTCCAAAGAAACCTGTTAGTGAAGATCGCTAAAGGTGTTATTAAATGTTGACCAACCTCAGTTTAAAAAAAATATATAAACCAACTCAAAGTGTAGCCCACAGTCCTAGGCAAAGGAAGTGAATAGGTATAGGAAACATACAGAGCAAAGAACTGAGACAGCTTCAAATGTAAAGGGACAGCTTCAAATGTAAAAAAAACTGACAAGGAATTGACAAAGATCGGGTCCCCATGGAATCATGAATCCAGTGTAATCAGCCCAAAATTTTGTTACTAAAAAAATTAAAAGTGCAGAGGAGAAATATTCTAAAGAATTG
Organism: Heteronotia binoei; assembly: GCF_032191835.1. Lineage (NCBI taxonomy): Eukaryota > Metazoa > Chordata > Lepidosauria > Squamata > Gekkonidae > Heteronotia > Heteronotia binoei. Next base: position 46,237,068 of record NC_083228.1, on the reverse strand, counting down.
ACTGAGAATCCTGCAACGCCAGAACAGCCTAAGGAGATTATTAATAAGCAGAGCTTACAAGGTAGCCTAATTGTGTAGAGTGATGCTTGCTTGGAAGAATTCCAGTTCTCCCCTGCTTTTTATGTGTTCATTATGGTTGTAGTAGAGACAGAAACAAATTTAGTCTGTGATTTACTGAGAAGCATGGTAGGTGAAAATTTTTGAAAATGTGAGACTTTATTGTGTCTATTCTGAGGGGCTCAGCAGGGCTGAAATACTCTGAAGCAAGGGTTAAGTATTACCTTCTACAGGCTTCTGATATTACAGACTAAGATTCAGACTTTCAAGCAAAGAATGCCCTTAAATAAACAATACCTATCAACACAGGTTGCATAAGATATTGCTTATCTCGAGCATAATACCTTTGGCATTCTCTCTTCTGTTAGGATTTGGTTGTTGTTGTTTTGCTTTTACCAATTGGATCTGTTATATTTGAGGAGCAAGCTCAATGTCACGCACAAATGCATTGTCGTAATGGTGGTTATCCACCAATAAAAGGCAATTTCAGAAGAGGTCAAAATTGATGGAGAGGAATGCCAGCATGATGTAATGGTCAAGTATTTCTAAACCACCTATGGGAATGGTTTGGAAATACAAAATGGCCAGTGGAGAAAAAGTTAAACATTCTCCTCCCAATTCTGCTTAAAATTGCCCTCCTGCCAAAGCTACATTGAACACCACTGCCCCTTATGTAAACAGATGTATTCTGCTTTTCTCTACCCTAAGAAGTCTCAAAGTGGATTACAATCAGGGCTATTTTTTGTAGCAGGAACTCCTTTGCATATTAGGCCACCCCCCCCCCCCGATGCAGCTAATCTTCCTGGAGCTTATAGTAGGCCCTGTACTAAGAGCCCTGTAAGCTCTTGGAGGATTGGCTACATCAGGGGTGTATGGCCTAATATGCAAAGGAGTTCCTGCTACAAAAATGCCCTGCTTACAATTGCCTTCCCTTGCTCTGCCCACAACAGACACCTTGTGAGGACGGTTGCCAAGTCCAATTCAAGAAATATCTGGGGACTTTGGGGGTGGAGCCAGGAGACTTTGGGGGTGGAGCCAGGAGACATTAGGGGTGGAGACAAGATCAAGGGTGTGACAAGCATAATTGAACTCCAAAGGGAGTTCTGGCTATCACATTCAAAGGGACGGCACACCTTTTCAATTCCTTCCTTCCATAGGAAATAATGAAGGATCGGGGCACCTTCTTTTGGGGATCATAGAATTGGACCCTCTGGTCCAATCTTTTTGAAACTTGGTGGGTATTTTGGGGAGAGGCACTAGATGCTATACTGAAATTTGGTGCCTCTACCCCAAAATACAGCCCCCTCAGAGCCCCAGATACCCACAGATCAATTCTCCATGATTTTCTATGGGAATAAATCTCCATAGGGAATAACAGAGTTCCCAGCAGACATTTCCCTCTCCTCCCCCCGCTTTCTGATGACCCTGAAGCAGGGGGAGGGCCTCCAAACCGGGGGATCCCCTGCCCCCACCTGGGGATTGGCAACCCTATGTGAGGTAGCTGGGGCTGAGAGAGTTCTGAAAGAACTGTGACTGGCCCAAGCTCACCCAGCAGGCTTCATATGGAGGAGTGGGGAATCAAACCCAGTTCTTCAGATTTGAGTCCACCACTCTTAACTACTATATAATGCTGGAAAGAAAGAGTATAAAAGAGATAAGGTGATACCTTCTTGAAGGCATCTGGCAGGCTATGGACACAAAATTCTATACTCTATAGAACTTTAATCAATTTCTGATAATCTTAAATAATTCTGATGATCTTAAAAGACTTACTGTTAGTGAAAGGGTGTGAAGACATCTCAATTCTAAACCTGGGAAGAATGGGAAAAGTTTTCAACTTATGATGCTGATACCTGTGGGTACTTCACAATAGAAGGCCATCAGTCTTCTGCCTTTTCTGATTTTTTGTTTGCACATTATTGTTAATAATTTTGGACAAGCTGATGTAAAAATGATGCTTTTGGTGGGAAGTATGGAATCAACAGATTCCCAGTCTGTTTGAGTCCAGTATGCAAAGTGTGCGTGTGTGAGTACTGTGTGGTGCAGAAGGAGCCAGGTGGTATTTGGCTACTAAATCAGAAAACATAGAGCCTGGTGAAAGAAAACATAGAGCCCTGGAAAGGGAAATGGTAGGTGGTTGAAGGTATTAACCCCCACCTCTTATTTACTGTTTTTGTCCTTCAAATGTTCTGTTTTGCTAAATGGAAAGAAACATGGGGTTGGTAATCTTGCATTCACTGTCCTCTAGTTCCTTCATATGAAGGGACGAGATCAGCCCTGTAGCCAGGAATTTATTTGATAAGGGGTCAACAGCTTCCTGGGGGGTGCTAATTAAATTAAAATTAAGTTAAGTAGTAGTAAAGAGTTATTACTCCCCCCAGTCCCCTGCTATCGGGGGAGGGGATGGAGAGCTTTTGTCACAATGAGCCATGCTGGCCTGAAGTGATTCCACTTCCCACCCCCACAAGGCCAACAGGAGGAGGAAGGAAGGATTACAAGAGCCACCATGGATTAAAAGGCAAGGTAGCACCAAGTGCCCCAGGTTTCCTCCCCCTTCCCCGTGCTAGCCCTTGAAATCCATTCTTCCTTCCTCATCCCTTCACCCACCAACAGGAGAGGGAAAAAGGAAGGAAAGAAGGATTGCAAGGGCCAGTATGGGCTGGCAAGGATTTTAAAAGGGAATGTGTTCTGATGAGGAGGAGGGAGGGAGGCAGCTGAAGATTTGGTGGAGGGCACTGCATCTACATTTCCCTCTGGCTCTGGTCAGTTCCCTCAATGTCTACTAGCTGTGGTAAGTAAGTGACCCTCCAGAGGCAACAAACCTCTAAATACCAGTGGTAGAATACAGTGTCAAAGGAATGCCACAGCCTTTATGCTCTGTTTGATGACACTTCAAGACAACTGGTTGGCCACTGTGTGAGCACTGGTCTGAACTAGGATCTTGTTCTTCCCTGAATTGAATGAGTTAATGCATGGCTTGCCAGCCTTGGTGAAGCCCACCATGGGATAGGGTGGGATATAAGTGCAATAAGTAAATAAATAAATAAATAAAAACAATTACAGTATATGATTGTTTCATCAAGTATATTGCTCAATCCACTTGCAACAGCTATTGGGTGGCCCTGGTTTTCCTGTTTATAGCCAGTGCTTCCCCCAGCTCAGCTGCCCCATGCAATAGTTTCTTTAGGTCTGGCATGTTAAAATGAACTATTTCACATCTGCATAATAAAATGGCATATTATTTAAAATACTGTAGGTGGCTACTGCTTGAGAGAATGAGCTATAACCTCCCCCTCTGACCACTAGGTTTCTATGTGCATTTACATTTTAAAAGCATTCCTGTGAGCCCCTGGCTGTCTGAAGTGGCACAGATTTTAGACACAGATTTACTGCCTCATCTGCTGTTTGTGAGAAGTAGGCCTGTAAATGTAATGAATCTCTGGGAAGGGAAAAAAAGTAATGGGGGAAATAAAGATTTTTTTTTTTTTTGCTATACTTTTCGCGGTGTAACATGATGCAGTGGCTTGCAGCAGAAACTTCATTATATTTCTATGAAAGCATATTTCCTGTGGGTAATAAAGAAGATGAGGGCCTATTAAAACCAGTTGGAGCCATTAAAGATAATTAAAATTGTAGATATTTTGGAAGCTTTGTTATAGTCAATATGGCCATCATTAACTGTATAAAAACAATAACCCCCAGAGTACTTTCACAGTCTAGTCATCATATTTAGCATCACGTCAAGAAACTGAACTCGATACAAAGGTATACAGACAAAACAGTAAGGCTAAAAATAGGAACTTGATCAGTTCTCAGTGACTCAGTTGCATGAAAAAAAGTAAAAGGACTGCAAAGTCAAAGAAAGAACTCAAATATAACCTGGATCTCATGACAAAATATGCAGTCTATCAGTAAAGTCTGTCTCCATTTGTGAGGACTGGAAGGTAGCTAAAGATACAATTAGTAGGCACATTCATTAACAAAAGCTATTGAGGAAGAATCAGCATAGATTCTGTCAGGGAAGATCTTATCTCGCTTACCTTTTAGAGGTATTTGAGGGGCTGAATAAACATATAGACAAAGATGACCTAGTAGATATTAGACTTTCAGAAAGCTTTTTATAAAGTTTCTCATCAAAGGCTTCTAAGTAGCAGAAGAAGAAGATATTGGATTTATACCCCTCCTTCTACTCTGAATCTCAGAGTCTCAGAGCAGCTTACAATCTCCTTTACCTTTCTCCCCCACAACAGACACCCTGTGAAGTAGGTGGGGCTGAGAGAGCTCTCACCAAAGCCACCCTTTCAAGGGGTGAGGTCAGACGTTCATAAAATCCCGCTATGAGCATGAGTGGAGTCCGGAAGCATGTCAGATTTTAAGCGGTTGTCCAAACGTCAGCATCTGCGAATGGTGGTTAGCTCGTTCGAGTCCTGCATTGAGACGATTGGGGCGCGGACTAATTTGATACTGCTTTAAATCAGGAACAAAATCCTTCTGACGGTTCCCGAGTGGAGTTTCTCTGTTTGAACGCTCCATCATTGGCGACTTGTCGGAAGCGCACCACAGCTTCCCTCCCAAAGCCCCTGCAAGTGATATCACTGCGCCAGTGAATGAGTGAGCGAATGTTGGCTCGATAAATCATTTACTCACCCTTATGTCCAGAAACAAAAATCACTTTTGAAAGTAGACGTGAACTAGATGTGAACTGATTTGAATTCCTGGGTTCTTTTCTGCATGCATAGCGCTCATGCTGGAAAAGTAGTGCCAACGGACTAGCAAAACTTTAGTGATCTGACCCATTTAAAAGCGACACGCTGCAGTTAATGGGCATCACTGCGCTTGCGCTAATGCAGATTGACGTCTCATGAAACGAGGTCCGGAAGAGCAATCTGATCGACCAGCGACGGGACCCACATGGGATAGAACGGGAGCCTGGCTGTTGTCTGATTGGAAAATTGGTTGTGTGGATTATAATACAGGCGCATTGCAGATGGATTTAATGGTGAGTGTGACCACACCCAAGGACAGCTCAGTGAGAGCTATGGCTGATTCAAAGCCATTCCAGCAGTTGCAAGTGGAGGAGTGGAGAATCAAACCTGGTTCTCCCAAATAAGAATCCACACACTGAACCACTAGACCAAACTCAGCAGTCATGGAATAAGAGGATATGTCCTTTTGTGCATTAAAAACTGATTAATTAACACAAAACAGAGTAAGTAAAAATGGGTAGTTTTCACCCTGGCAGGTAGTAAGCAATGGGGTACTGCAAGGCTTGGTACTAGGTCTGGTGCTTTTTAACTTGTTCATTAACAATTTGGATTTGGAAATTCAAGAAGATGGAGAATTAATGAGGATTTACTACAAAATAAAGACACTGTATCATTCTTAGAAAAGGAGACTGCAGCATTCTTCCAAATAAATGAAACGGATGATATGGAATATCCAACAGTATGGGACACTTATAAAGCAGTAATGAGGGGTATATTAATTACATTGAATAATAAAGACAAAAGAGCAAGAGAAGAAAGGCTGTCAGCACTGCAAAATGAAATAGATAAAAAAGAAAAGGACTTAAAAAAAAGACCAGGGAAGAAAAAATTAATAAAAGAAATTACGATATTACAATCCCAAATTAAACATTTGCTGAATAAAGAACTAGAATGGAATTTAAAAAATTTGAAACAGAAATCGTTTGAAAGTGCAAACAAACCTGGTAAATACCTGGCCTGGCAATTAAAAAAAAGGAAAGAAAATAAGACTATAAATAAAATCATGGCAAATGGGAAAACAGTAGTGGATCAAGAAGGAATTAAAAGAGAATTCTTTAAATACTATGCAAATTTATTCAAGGGTGTGAATGTAAGTAAAGAAAAAGTGGAAGAGTATCTACGAAACATTCAGGTGGCACCTTTGACGGAACATATGAAAAAGATATTAAATGACCCAATAGAGAAAATTGAAATAGAAGCAGCAATAAAAGCAATGCAAGAGGGTAAAGCTCCAGGGCCAGATGGATTCACGTCAAAATTTTACAAATCTCTTAAGGATGAATTAACACCCAAACTGTTGAAGTTGTTAAACACGATAAGAGAAGAAGGGAAAATCCCAAAGACCTGGAGGGAAGCTGTAGTCTCTCTGATTCCTAAGGAAGATAAAGATAGCACAAACATAAAAAATTATAGACCAATCTCATTGTTGAATAATGACTATAAGATCTATACAAGAATTTTAGCAGAGCGACTGAAACAATACCTGACCAACTTTATAAACAAAGACCAAGCGGGATTTCTTCCTAAAAGACAAATAAGGGACAATGTAAGAGCTGTTATTAATGTTGTGGAATACTATGAAAAGCACCCGGAAAAAGAAGTGGCCTTATTTTTTGTTGACGCAGAGAAAGCCTTCGACAACTTAAATTGGGACTTTATGTTTGCGGTAATGGAAAAAATTAATTTAGGGGAACAATTTATAAAAATGACAAGAGCAATATATACAGATCAGCATGCAAAATTGTGTATAAATGCAGACCTTACCAAAGAATTGAAAGTGAGTAAAGGAACAAGGCAAGGATGCCCGCTATCACCATTGTTGTTTATAATGACTCTTGAAATTTTGTTACAACAAATTCAAAAAGATGAAAAAATAGAAGGTCTAAAAATTAGAAGATTCTCTTATAAATATAAAGCTTTTGCAGATGATATAGTGTTCATAATGGAGAATCCGGTTCAAGTGTCACCACTGCTGTTAGCTAAGATAAAAGAGTACGGAGAACTAGCAGGATTATACATAAATAAGGAGAAATCGAAATTCCTCTGTAAAAACATGCAACCAAATAAAACAAACGAACTACAAAAGGTGACAGGTTGTGAAGTCACAACCAAAGTTAGGTACCTTGGAATAGAGATAACAATGAAGAACATTGATTTATACAAAAACAATTATGAAAAACTGTGGTGTAAGATGGACAAAGATTTGATGAAATGGAATAAACTCAACTTGTCCTTACTGGGCAGGATAGCTGCAATCAAAATGAATATTTTGCCAAGGATAATGTATTTGTTTCAAACCATCCCGATTGTAAAAGAAGCAAAACAATTCAACAAATGGCAAAGGAAAATCTCTGATTTCATTTGGGCCGGAAAGAAACCAAGGATAAAGATGAAGATCTTAACGGATGCCAAAGAGAGAGGAGGTTTTCAACTTCCCGATCTAAGACTATACCACGATGCAGTTTGTTTGACATGGATAAAAGATTGGATAATGCTGTTAGACAAAAAACCTTTGTGGTTAGAAGCTCACGGAAATAGATTCGGCTGGCATGCATACATGTACTATGGGAAGAATAAAATGGATGGTTTTTTCTCTCACCACTATGTCAGAAATACATTACTAAATACTTGGATAAAATACAAGAAATACGGGGACGAGAGAAAACCATTATGGATAGTGCCAGCAGAAGTAATAAAAATAACAGCTGATTCTGAAGAAAAAAGAGAAATGTCATATAACCAACTGCTTAAGATTCAAGGAGACAAAATTGAATTAAAAACCTCAGAAGAGCTAAATAACAATTATGACTGGTTTCAAATGCAACAAATTAAAAGTTTGATGGAAAATGACATAAAATCAGAGGGGATTAGACGAGAACAAACAGAACTGGAAAGAGTCCTGTTAGGTGACAATGAAAAATTGATATCAAAAGTATATAAGTTATTATTGAAATGGTCTACAGAAGAAGAAGTAGTAAAGTCTCAAATGGTCAAATGGGCAATTAATGTGAATAGAGAAATACAAATGGAAACATGGGAGCACCTCTGGAAGAACTCAATGAAGATATCAACTTGTCAAAGCATTAAGGAGAACTGTTTTAAAATGATGTATAGGTGGTATATGACTCCGAAAAAATTGGCTAAGATAAGTAAGAAAATGTCGGATAGATGTTGGAAATGTAAAAAACATGAAGGTTCTTTCTTCCATATGTGGTGGACATGTGAAAGAGCGAAAGAATTCTGGAAGATGATACAACAAGAAATCACCAAAATTTTGGGCTATGATTTTAAGAAAATTGCAGAGACGTTTTTACTTGGATTACAATTAGAAAAATACCCAAAAGAAGACAGGACTTTAATTTGGTACCTGTTATCAGCTGCTAGGACTTTGTACGCGCAGCTTTGGAAGCAAGAAAAAATACCAGAGAAATGGGAATGGACCATGAAAGTTTTATCGTGGTGTGAAATGGACAAATTAACCAGAACACTAAGAGACTATGATTTAGAGATATTCAAAAGGGAGTGGAGAAAATTTAAAGGATATATGGAGAAAACTTGGAAAGTAAAGAAATATTGGACATTTTTTTAGTTGTAAGAATATATATACGGAACTTTGAGCAGTCAGAAGTGCCTTTAGTATGGATTTGAACTTATAACCTCGGGGAAGTCAACATTGGAGGGAGGGGGGATGGAAATGTCATATGGGTTAATGTGAAAAAAGAAAAAATTAAGAAATAGATAAGCTTTGTAACCATATGCTACCAATAAATTGTTTAAAACAACAATTTGGATTTGGAAATAAGCAGCAAAGGGACTAAGTTTACAAATGACTTTAAATTGTTCAGGGGGGCAGTGAGAACCACAGAAGACTGTAAGGGATCTGTTGAGACTGGGTGAATGGACATCAATATAGCAAAGGAGGTTCAATGTGGGCATGAGGCAAAGGAGGTTCAATGTGGGTTCAACGTGAGAGCCAGCTTGGTGTAGTGGTTAAGTGTGCGGACTCTTATCTGGGAGAACCAGGTTTGATTCCCCACTCCTCCACTTGCACCTGCTGGAATGGCCTTGGGTCAGCCATAGCTCTGGCAGAGATTGTCCTTGAAAGGGCAGCTGCTGTGAGAGTCCTCTCAGCCCCATCCACCTCACAGGGTGTCTGTTGTGGGGAAGGGAGATAAAGGAGATTGTGAGCCGCTCTGAGACTCTTGAGTGGAGGGCGGAATATAAATCCAATGTCGTCTTCTTCTTGTCTTCATGTGCAAAGTAATGCATACTGGAGCCAAAAATCCTAACCATGGGATCCTACCTACCTTATGAAGAAAGGTTAAAGAGCTTTTTAGTTAGGGCTTTTTAGTTTGTAAAAATGACTACTGGGAGGTGACATGATATTTACAAAATTATGCATAGGATAGCAAAGGAAGAGAAAAAAGGATTTTTCTCCCTTTCTCACAATACAAGAACTCATGGACACACAATGACGTTAATGAACAGTAGGCTTAGAACTCATAAAAGGAAGTACTTCTTCAGCCAAAGAGTAATTAATATGTGGAATTCACTTCCACAAGAAGTGATGGCAGCTACAAGAATGGACAGCTTTACACAAGGATTGAATAAAGATATGGAAAAGAGATACATCAGTGGCTATTAGGCACAAGGTATAGATGGAAAACTATGTCTAGGGCAGTGATACTCTGTATTCTTGGTAGCTGAGGGGCAACAGTGGGAGGACTTCTCAAGTTCTGGCCGCACTGGTAGATCTTATGATGGCACCTGGATTTTGGCCACCGTGTGACAGAGAGTGTTTGACTGGATGGGCCGCTGGCCTTATCCAACATGGTTTCTCTTATATTCTTATGTGACATGGCTGAGGAGTTAAATTTGAACTTCACTATGATTGCCTGATCAGCCTTTAACAATACAGACCCCATGTTGATAGGAATGAATAGAATTATATTGGGTAGGATCCAGCAGAGGATTTCCACCTACAGGAGGGGGACAATTTTCACTGATTCTCCCTTCCTTCCAGACAAGTGACTCTCCCCTTATACTGTCCTTGGGAGTCTCCTGTTCCCTAGGAGCTGCACTTTGGAGAGCACAGCTCTCTGGGGACTAAGTTTAGAGATTAATTCAATTAAGATAAAAGGTACGAATATATTAATGGAAATGTATCTGAATAGACATGCCTAATTCCTTACTTTAGATTCAAAAACATGTTTTTTCTGTTTTGTAGATTTTTTTTGCTAACTCTGTTTCCAGAATATCATTTAATCACATACTGGCATTTAACCCACTCAGCATGAATCCTGATAGAAGCAATCAGCGTATGATCTTCAGAATGAACAGATTTCTTGGTACCTCTGGTAATCTAAATTCTTTTACAGTTCATGAGAAACTGCATGATTTTTTTTTGTTTAAAATGATCTATTGGTGTAGAAAGACATTGTTAATAACAAGGTTACATTCCTACTAAATTAATTACAAGGCTACATTCCTACTAAATTAATTACTTTTTTTATCACAAAAGAAACTGCATGGGTATTTTTAAAAGAATCCCTTTGTGTGTGTTCTTCATTCCTGCACCTTACATAATTATAATGCTATGTATGTATTACACGAATAACCAGCCTTATCATGACTACTTGTGGTAGATAAGGCTTGCTTAAGAACATAAGAGAAGCCATGTTGGATCAGGCCAGTGGCCCATCCAGTGCAACACTCTGTGTCACACAGTGGCCCCCCCAAAAAAGGAGGTTCACAAGTGGGACTAGAAGCCCTTCCACTCTCCCCCCACAAAGCACCAAGAATACAGACCATCACTGCCCCAGACAGTTCCAATAATATGCTGTTGCTAATAGCCACTGATGGACCTCTGCTCCATATTTTTAGTGTTTTTGTTGATAATTCATGGAGGGCTAAAAAGGCAGAGACTGATTGCTATTTTCAGGCAGGTGGTCCTCCTGTCCTCTGGTACTATTCCCCAACACTTCTGCTGCAATGGCCATTGACTGCAGCACCTGTTTGCTCATTTGTAATAAATAAAAATACTGCCAATGCAAAAACTGGCACCAGCAAATGGGACCAAATGTCCTCTGAGCACTCCTTCCCATGCCTACGCCTTGTGCACCAGTTACTGGTGTAAAGTGTATTAACTTCATTTGCCTTCAGCAACATCACCACACTCTCACTGGCTGACAAAAGAAGGGGGTTTTAAAAGGAAAATGATACCAGTGGGGCATCTGTCAGGGTTGTGAAATCAACAAATAACACTTGCAGTTGGTAATCATTTGAAAAGGGGTGTTTAGCATTTTCACCCCAAAAGACTCCCTTCCACACCGATAGTATTTTTTGTAAATGAACATTCATTTACAAAATGAAGGCTTAGTTTGAAGGCTTTTTAAACTGCAGGGTATGGGTTCTCCTTATTTAGTATTTCTCCTTAATGGATTTTTTTCTCCCTTCCTAAACCAGTTGCCCTTCCTTCAGCTACAAAATAAAAAGATTTGCAGTAATTTTCATTGGTATTCTGTACAGGCTGGCTAGATGTCAGACAGAGTCCACAGGGGTTCTTCTACCTATTTCCTTTGCAGCATCCCCCTGCCAAGCCCTCAATGTAGAACTGCCACCAAGAAAACAGCTGGAAGAAGTTCAGTACAAGTTCATTACTGCTTGTGTTCAAGTTAAGTTCTTTGCTGGATAGCAGCCAATTTCTGTGTACTTTTTTGTTTTTTTAAAAAAAACACCCTATATTAGTCTAGCCCTTAGGCTGTAGCTGTTAACAAGAATTTAAAAACAGAGATTATGTTTGATTCATAAAGCAGACATTAAAATACATATTAAACAGCCAAAATAACCCCATGTTTCACTCAAACCATGACGTCTGTTTAAATAATGTGAAAAGGTCTGGCATTGCTTCTAGGAGATTCACATGTCTGAAGCTCGTTGCTCTGCTTGTGGAGTACTGGCATTCTTTTAAAAAAGCAAGCATCCTTGTGCTTTTATCATTTAATCCTCATGACAAGAGGCCATCATTGGTGAACAGCAATCACTATGAGAGTCAGAAGCTAAGGTGCTACGTGCACGTTGCCGTTTCACAGATGAAAGGTACCAGGATAGGAACGCAAGCCAGCACTGACTCTGGAGAACTCTCATATGCTGGTGGGTAGGAATTGGCACAAATTTTGGCCAGTTTATGAACTGAAGAACCATGATGAACTTCCCACAAATGTTGATGCAATTCAAGGTAGCCTGTGATGGTTCAAGGTAGCTTGTGAGCAGAAAGTAGGGGTTAGTTAACATTTATAAATCCATAGTAAATAAAATCATATTTGGCAGATATTTAAGATTCTGCAGTAAGTTTTCCATATTTCTACCCATGGCATTAAAAATGTCATTTATTTTCTCCTAAATATACTGTTATAAAAGTAGATGTTCTGTAGGTTCTGCAGGTTGCTAATAATGGCACTTTTTCATGTTATAATCCCCAATGACTTGCAAGCCCAATAGAAAATGCCTCATTACTGTTTTGCATGCTGGTATCTCTGTCTTTCATGTTGATCCTCTGAGCAGCAGGAAGGGGTATAACTGACTTGCTCACTGTGAGTAAGCCATTCTTGCAACCATGTTTCTGTCCATGTGGGATTCTTGAAAGATTGGCAGCCCCAGATCTCGGCCTAGCAAGGCTCTGCTTCTTTTATTCTTGGATTACCTACTGCTTTCAGGGTTACCTACTGTTTTATGGACATGTCTATTCTTTAAAGAGTATCTCTTACCAAAGGATTACTACTTAAACATTCTTTACCAAGGCCTTGTCTCCTGCTTCACACTCATGAGCCTCTGCAGGGACCAATATGCACACTTATGCACTCCAGAAATCAAGAAATCTCCAACTGCTTGCTCCTCATATTTCTCCTGGATGAATAAAATTTTGTTAGCACCCTAAAGACCAGCAACAATTTTGTGAGTCAATTTCACTTTGTAGCTGTTATATCCAGCTCAGAAGATCAAAGGGGTATTTCTGGACTCAAATTAAGGTGCTACTGGACTTGAATCTTATTCCACTACTGCAGACTAACACCTGAAACTTCTCTTGGATAAGCATGACTGGATTACGTGCGATGTAGGTCCAGAGATCAAATTACCGGCACCTAATTTAAGACATTTAATAAAGCACTCAAAGCATACACACAACCCATTTACACAAGATTATGCATAATGACAATATGCATACTGCACTGAGCTCCTGATAACCTAGCTGCAGGATTCTACACCAACTGGAGTCCCCAAGCTGACTTCAAGGGGAAACTTATGTAGGAGTAATTCACCTCCTTGATTTTCTGGTGTGGATAGGAAAATGTAGGTGGTTAGTGTCCAGCACTGTGTAGCCCCAATACAAATGTAGCCTTTAATAGGCGCACTAAGAGTGTGTTCACACTACATGGGATAATGTGTTTTTCAACTGGATTTTTACTAAGAATAGCAAAAATCCAGTTGCAAAACATATTATCCCATGTAGTATGAATGCACCTAATGTATAGAAACACTCAGAGCTTTTTTTTCGTAGGAGGAACTCCTATAAGTACAGAGCTTATTGTAAGCTCCAGGAGGACTGGCTACATCAGGGGTGTGTGGCCTAATATGCAAAGGAGTTCCTGCTACAAAAAAGCCATGGAAATACAAGATTTAATTGGAGTTTGGATATTAGTGATTCTGAAAATATTGTCCTCTCTATGCAAAAGTGGCTATTTAGGAGCATATCTGCTACATTTAGGAAATATGTGTAGTTTTTCTTTTACAGGTCTGTGGGACACAGCTTTAGTTAGGAAGGCCACAAACCTGTAGAAGTAACATCTTTAAGGGTTAACACAGCATTGGGAAAAGAAGATTGAAGACAAATAACATTCCAGTCTTATCTATAACAGAAATATAACTTTCACTACGCCTTACTGAATCTCTACTTTGTTTCTAACAATAGTAGGGGTTTCTTAGACCTGAAACCAGATTTAACTCGTCAAGACAGATGCATGTGTATTGAATTTTTTGCTATGCCACAGTTTGTAGCCAATGAACTGATACCAACCTGGCAAAATATATTACTAATGTGTAGCTGACTCTCACAATGAAATTATGCTGGATGTTGCAGCCAATTAATATGTGTATATGTCAACATGTGCCAACATATCATCAATACTATATAAAGTACTAAGCACCCTTGAAGGGGGTGGGGCATTTTGGTAAGCAGTGGAAATGGATTGTTGGGATATTCCACCAGTGTTCATAGTCTAGAGGTCCCACATTTCTATGTTTTCCTGCATCTACATAGATCTCAGAGGAGTCAGTTGGGGGAAAAATCAGCATGAGTCAAAAACATTTATACCCTTTGTACAGTTCACAAAACCATACATATGGTGTTCTTGGGCTCTTTCCACATTGCATACCTTAAAACGAGTCATCACTAGTGAATAATATCCATGAGAAATTGTTATTGACATTATTTTATATTTTGGATTCAGAGTCTTTCTCATCACTTAAGTTCAAAAGAAGTCTTTGCTGTTGGATAAAGGCAGTGCATCCAGCTGTAACCTTATTAAAAAAACTATTGTTAATTAGATTTGCTCCTAGATAGAGAGGTTTGATGTATATATTACAGATGGCAACTCAAAAGTTCAGTATCTCTCATCCTAGACTTCTTAAGATGACATCCTTGGACTGAAATTTAAGATGAATGTCCATAGAAACAGGATCTACATCTAGTCCATTCTAATGCACAGTAGTACTTAACATTATCTAGACAATTTTCTAGACTCTTGAACATAACTACAACATATTGTGTGCCTTATTCTATTGTACTGAGATATTAATGTACATGAGAAATGGTTATTTCAACAAAACATACTTTTATCCAATAGACTTCAAGTATGCTTGCCAGCAAAAGTTTGCAGCTTGTGCTAAGAGGCTTCAGGGTCTAATACTATTTAACATCACCCAGTTTACCTCTTTAGTGCAAATGTTCTTCTTCCAGGCTAATGAAATCACCAGCCTTGTGCTTTGACTGATCCCTCAGTTCTGATTAGAATATTCAAACACTTTCCCCAGAAGCAGGTCAACTAATTATTGTGACAGAGAATTGGAGCTAGATCAAATTAAGCAGATGTTTCAGTCTGCGTAGATAATCAATATCAGTGGTGTTTAGGATGATATGAGCACAAGAGCCATATTGAGTAAGAAAAATGAGAGAAGCAATATTCTTCTACTGTTATCAAGAGTTCCAGGCCCCATAGTATTTAAGCAAGACATCACTCATAATTTTACAGCAAAGCTTCAAAAACAACAACAACAAATTGCTCAGTGACAGCACAGTCTTAAGGAAATGGGCTTAGAAGGGTGCAACTCTGTTTAGGATTATTTATTTATTTATTAAAACATTGGACCTAAATGGGATCCCCAAGACAGGTGAATGACACTGTTATTCAGCTTGCTGCCCAAGCTCAAGCACAAAATGGTTGAAATCCTGGAAGATCTTCTCAGGTTGATCAGGGATCTTCTAAGGTTTTTTTTTTTTTATGGAGCTTTGATTCTTGAAAACTTATACCTTGAAACTTTGGTTAATTCTTTCAGGTGCTACTGGACTTGAATCTACCGATAACTGTTCTGCTGCAGACCAACATAGCTACCCTCTGCACCTAGCTGCTATTTGACTCTGTGATTCATACTGGGGCTACGGTCAGTGGGGGTGGATCAGCATAATCTTATAGCTGCCATTCAGGGGAGCCCTGCACAGTTTTGCTAATCAAAGCTGCCCCTCCCTTATCTATTGGGGAAAATGATGGGGAAACAGAGAGTGTTGACCATTTTTCTTTCCCACAACAAGCAATAGTGTGTGTGTGTGTGTAGGGGGGCAGGTTCAGTTACTAAAAGTGTGTGCAATTAGCTTTAAAAAAACATAAAAAGATCCATTCATATGTCTTCTAACCCTGTATGCCCCTAAATTAACTCGGTCAATCAATGGATCAACTGATTGAGCAATCTATACTTGTCCCCACTAATCAAGCCAAGAGTATATCTGAAATGATATAAGAGTAAATGAAATTAAATAACCCATCAAAATTTGGTTTTAGGTTTGGACTAGGAGAATTCCTGCATGATGCTACCTTTCTCACTTCTTTCCAATCCACTCTCAAATACTACTTTTATGGATAGGCTTTCATATGTAACCTTTTAGTTTCCGTCCCCAACTGAAAAGGATGCTTTCACACATGATAAATAATGCAGTTTCAATCCATATCAGTGACCATTTGCAAGTGGATTTTGTTAGTTCACACAGTAAAATTCATTTGCAAAATGCATTGAAAGTGGATTGAAAGTGCATTATTTTGCAATTATCCAAAGACTCTACTTATACTGTTGCTGTAAAGACTGGTGTTCAAAATGGAATAAAAGTCAATATGATGGTCTATACTAGGAAAGTCATAAGGAGCCCTGTGGCGCAGAGTGGTAAACTGCAGTACTACAGTCCAAACTCTGCTCACAACCTGAGTTCAATCCCAGCAGAAGCTGGGTTCAGGTAGCCGGCTCAAGGTTGACTCAGCCTTCCATGCTTCCGAGGTTGGGAAAATGAGTACCCAGCTTACTGGGAGTAAAGTGTAGATGACTGGGGAAGGCAATGGCAAACCACCCCATAAGAAAAAGTCTGCCATGAAAATGTCATGATACAACATCACCCCAGAGTCAAAAATGACTGGTGCTTGCACAGGGGACTCTTACCTTTTTACTGGGAAAGTCTGGGCTCAATTTTTCCCTCTATCTTCTTTCCCTGCCCTCCTTCACATATGTCCTTAAAATTGTCTCCTGTGGAACAGATAACTTGTCTTGCCACATATGCCTGTTTCAGTGTGTTATATACAAATCAAAAGAAAGGAATAGAATATTTCAGGGGTGGCCAATGGTAGCTCTCCAGGTTTTTTTTTGCCTACAACTCCCATCAGCCTCAGCCAGCATGGGCAATGGCTGGAGCTGATGGGAGTTGTAGGCAAAAAACATCTGGAGAGCTACCTTGGCCATCCCTGGAATATTTGAACACACATATTACCATGCTGCCTAGAATTTTGTTCATCTATTTCTGTCTGATGACTGTGCCACCAAGGCTACATCCACTCTTCCCAAGTGATTTCCTGTAATGAACTGTGATACAATTGGTAGCTAATTGTGGGCTACATGTTGGTGGTGTGTAGCTCATCAGTAATGTGAAGAGCTAAATCAGTGCAACAGAACCCAGAAATTACAACCCAGTAAATTTTTACACAGCATTTTGAACTCTATTTACTTGAAAATAAGCAAAAACAGCTGGTAAAAAGAACGTTTTCTTTTGTATGTAATGTTCCCTTCTTAGTAGTAGATAGGGGGCCCCTATCATCATCAAAGTGACAGCTGCCCTGCCCACACATGCGCGCGCACACACAAAAAACAAACGCCGTATGTTTCCTTATGGGGGAGTGATGCAACAGTCTCCGATGGGAAGCTAGGGATCCGCCCACCCCAAGGAATGCCAGATGTTTCCTAAGGGGGAAAGGAGGGTCAGCCACAGGTGTAGCAGGCTTCATATTGTTTGGGGGAAAGCGTGTTTTGCAACACAAATGCTATTTAGAGTATTGTGGAGATGCAACGGTTCTAAGCGGACATAGTTTGGAGACAAGACATACCCAATGGATAAAATGATGGCTTTAAAACTGAACACGGCTAACCTTATATGTGTAACACGTCCCTTTAACATCAGGTTGCGTGTCGATACAACTCATGCTCTGTAACTTGTTCATTAATGATCCGGAGTTGGGAGTGAGCAGCACTCCCCCATAAGGAAACATACAGCGTTCGTTTTTTGTGTGTGCGCGCGCATGTGTGGGCGGGGCAGCTGTCACTTTGATGATGATAGGGGCCCCCATCTACTACTCTTCTTGTCTGCCTTATATGCACTAGTTAATTTCCCCAAACCTAGAATGTAATTTATGTAACCCAAAGAAAGCTCCTTTGTTGACAATATTATCTTGCACTCTTCTGGAAGTGAGATAAATAGAAGTAATGATGCTGCTGAAAGCTAAACTTTTTAAAAATATATATAAATTGGCACAATGCAAAAGCATTGTCTAGAGGCAGTTTTGACTACAACTTTTGGCAAACAGATTTAAAGTGAAAGTCTTTCTCTGTGGATTAGGCTTTCTTAGAAAAGCAATTAAAATATATTTGCTAGCCATGAGTTCTGCTGGGATTTTTCTTCAGTAAAATACTTTTGTCTTTTCAACTTTTGCCTTCTGTTCTCTCTCTCTGAAGCCATGTTGTGCTTTGCGTAAGTTACAACTGAGCTGTCAGGGTAATTGGCAACGGTTAATTAGGTTCTTATTTTCCAGTTGAAATAATGTAGCTTTTTCTCCTCCTTCCCTTTCGTCTTCTTTTCTGCATATCCCCCTTTGCTGCTTGCCATTCAAATATTGACAAGTGAAACATGAGCTGTTGTACCTTACTGAATCTGTGGGTTGCACTGGGCTAAGCTCCAAAACTCTCCTTTGGAAATGTTCCATTCAACAATTTTTCTGCATTCATCACTGGGTGAAAATCCACACTGAAAGAAGGTTTGTGGATGGTAAATACCTTCAGGATGGTGTGCAGAGTGAATCCTCCCCAATTCTGTTTACTGTAGTATCTCATATATATATAAATGTGTATACCAATTGCCTACCTTTTGGGTTCATTTGTATTTTTCAAAATCTGTATTTGTTTTCATTGTATTTCTTAGGAACCTTACCTGTTTTCATTTCCTGTATTTATTTGATACCCTCTGTCTGCTCCTTTCATCACCACCGCGACCAATTAGTTGGGTGTTATTGCCAGCATAGCTCAGACAGGCAGGGGGTTGGTGCAGTGGGAATGTAGAGAATCTCTCCAGTTCCTGCTTTCCAAATATCTCTCTTGGTGCAGACCTTTTGATTGACAAAGCTGTTAGCAGCAGCTCCAACATCCCCGTCCCAGCACCAGACTGCACAGTAGATGGGCAAAAGTGGGTAGGTAGGATCCGAACTAGATCACTAGCTGAAAGAGAGGACAAGACTAAACGTTAAACTTCCAAGATGCAAGATATTGCCCTAAGAATAGCGATCTGGAGAGAGACAAGTAATGATGTTCAACGGGATAAAAGGTACTGGTCTCACTATTCTATCTGTCTTCGTGCTGCCCCCTTCAGGGGCCTCTTCTCTTTTTCTTTGTATACCAGGCATCGTCTATTCCATCATATCAATGCTAACTAACTTCACTGTATTTACTATATTAAAAACAAATTTATAAACATTGTTAATGAAAATGTGGGTTTTGTTCAGTTATTCTGCCTTTTGTACAGAAATCTCAAGGCATCAGAAATACATTTTTATCCAGAAACCGACCCGCTTAGCTTCAGCTATGGTTGCTACATCATGTGCCTTCAGACCATTCCCAGGTTTTGTGTCACAGAGTGGTAAAGCTGCAGTACTGCAGTCGGAGCCCTCTACTCATGACCTGAATTCAATCCCAGCGGAAGCTGGTTCACGTAGCCGGCTCGAGGTTGACTCAGCCTTCCATCCTTCCGAGGTTGGTAAAATGAATACCCAGCTTGCTGGGGGGGAAAGTGTAGATGACTGGGGAAAGCAATGGCAAACCACACTGTAAGAAAAAGTCTGCTGTGAAAACGTGAAAGCAACGTCACCCCAGAGTTGGAAATGACTGGTGCTTGCACAGGGGACCTTTCCTTTCCTTAATGTAGGCTTGCCAATCCCCAGGTCCCAGTGGGGGTTCTTCCGCTTTCCCAGACTCCTTCCCACCCCCAGTCAGCTGGCCAGTGGGGGGGAAGCCCCGCCCCCAGAGGACCATGTGCCTTTCTACCTCTGGAGGCTTCAGTCTCCAATTGAAAGGCTTCCTCTTGGGATGGTGTGTCTGTGTTACTTTGAAGAAGCTGGCAGCAACTCGTGAGTAGAGAGGCCAATCCCTTTAGAGTCACCAGAAATGGGGGGGGGAACGTCTGCTGAGCACTTCATCATTCCCTATGTGGAGATCGATTCTCATAGGGTATAATGGGGAATTGATCTGGAGGTTTCAGGGGCTCTGGGGGAGCTGTTTTTTGAGATAGAGGCACCAAATTTTCAGTATAGTATCTAGTGCCTCTTCCCAAAGTACCCCCCCAAGTTTCAAAATGATTGGACCAGGGGGTCCAATTCTATGAGCCCCAAAAGAAGGTGCCCCTATCCTTCATTATTTCCTATGGAGGGAAGACATTTAAAAAGGTGTGCTGTCCCTTTAAATGTGATGGCCAGAACTCCCTTGGAGTTCTATTATGCTTGTCACACCCTTGTTCCTGACTCCGCTGTAATGTCTCCTGGCTCCACCCTCAAAGTCTCCTGGCACCGCCCCCAAAGTCCCCAGATATTTCTTGAATTGGACTTGGCAACCCTACCTTAATGTGAACAACATGATACAAGTATTATATAGTAATAGCTTCAGTGGGGGAAAATACACTTTATTGCAAGCACTAAAGATGTCATGCTTCCAAATACACTGGGACAGCTATTTGGACAGGGTTATCTTCTTGCAGTGCTGCAAAATATTCTTGCAATGCCAGTGTAATCTGGTATTCTGTAGATACAGTAATGGGATTCAGCCCCCTTGCATGATCAATATCAGTACAGAAAATATATAAAGAAATAGCATACAGAAACAGAAAACAAAAACATATATCTTATGTGCCTTTTTCTTTTTCAATAGAATGCTTCATGAGTTTGTGTGTTATCCTTGCAAAGGGCCATACTAATCTTCTCCTTATTATTACAATTATATCTATCCATCTATTCATGCTATTGAATTTTAGCCGCCCTTCCCTACCAAAGCAGGGCTCACGGCTGTGTACAACATAATGATTCATACAATGTAAAAACCAGTAAAACACAATGATGATCCTAAAAGATAGTGTTAAAATTTCAACAGTGCCACTGCATCATGGTGGGGGGAGGGCAGAGAGGAGTATCAGGGGATGCAGCCTTCACTGTCTTGCTGTCTCCTTGCAGCTGAGCCCAATTCCCATGTTAACGTTTTCCAAGATTATGAAGTTTTAGTAGACACACCTACTTTAAAAATTATAAATATATGACACTTGGATTTTGATTTTTGTTTTTTTTTTAAATTTTTTTTTACCAGGCTCGCAAATCTGTCTGAAGGAATGTGTGCTAACCTCTAGCATCTACCTCACCCCTGAAAATCTGAAAAGTGACTTCAGTTCCAAAAATCCAATGAGCAGGGTCACTTTAACTGTTCTATCAAGTCAAAGCCTAGAAGTATTAGGTCTTGAACATATGATGTGGGGCTGTCAATCATATAGTCTTTGCAGTAGTTTGGTTTTTAAGTTCAAAGCTAGATTTATGTTATGTCTTGCATTTCAGTCGTGATGTTACAATACAACGAACGCTACAGAGGCGACCCCCCCAGAGAGGGAATTCTGGAAGAGCTACAAGCAGCGGACAGTCCTCTTCCGGCGTCACCCCAACATGAGGAACCAGCCGCCCCTCCAGCCACAGCGGCTGCTCCAACTCCCCAAATAACCCTGAGGAGGTTGACCAGGGAACGCAGGGCGCCAGCCTACTT
This sequence comes from Heteronotia binoei, assembly GCF_032191835.1. Taxonomy (NCBI): domain Eukaryota; kingdom Metazoa; phylum Chordata; class Lepidosauria; order Squamata; family Gekkonidae; genus Heteronotia; species Heteronotia binoei. Next base: position 46,215,601 of record NC_083228.1, on the reverse strand, counting down.
GAAAGACTTTGTATCCTGAACTAGGGGGGGAGGAGTGTTATGTCTTGCATTTCAGTCGTGATTTTACAACACAGCAAACGCTACAGAGGCAACCAGTGGAAGTCCACTGGTCCCCGGATGTAGCTTGCTAATATGCTCCGCCAATCAAGATCTGTGGCGGGAAGTTTAATTGGCCAGGATTGGACCTGGCCAGACGGAGGGTTGTTCCAGGGTATGTATATAATGGGGACCCGGCCCACGTGTGTGCCCCTTATGATGTACTTGCCAATAAAGTATGTTGCCTTCAACACGTCTCGTTACTCAGTACATTACAATTTATATACACCTCTAGCCACAAATTCCTTGAATGTGAGGAAGGCCATGTTGTACTGGCAGCTTCAGGTTATGAATGAGCTGTAGTGGCGGTAGTGTTTGTGTTGCAATGCTCAAACTGAATGTCAGTGAAACTAATTCTCAAATTATGGTCATCCTACCCTGGTGCAGTATCCACTGCTTGAGTTAACTTATAATCACCAGTAATATGCATGAAGCTGGTTGAGTGGAGGTTGATGGTGTAGCAGATCTCTGAAAACTGACTTTTACTGTGCCACTAACAATCCTCAACAAGCCCCCTTGGCATCCTAATAGTGCAATCCTAAGCACACCTGCTAGGAAGGAGGTCCCACTGGCCTCATTTCATTATTATTTCTATTCTGCCTTTAACTCATTCAAGGCCAGCATTCCACAAAAATGCCAGTCAACCTATCATGTTTTCATACTGCTAAGATCCTCCAGGGGCACATTATTTTTTCTCGTGAGGCTGTTATACATACATAAATCCACACACGGAGGATGGGTGAGGGGTGACTTCAAAGAAGAAGAGTTGTTTTTATATCCTGCTTTTCTCTACCTTAGCAGCCCCATGGTGCAGAGTGATAAAGCTGCAGTACTGTAGTGTGAACTCTCTGCTCACAACCTGAATTCAGTCCTGGCAGAAACTGGGTTCAGGTAGCTGGGTCAAGGTTGACTCAGCCTTCCATCCTTCTGAAGTCGGTAAAATGAGTACCCAGCTTGCTGGGGGGAAAGTGTAGATGACTTGGGAAGGCAATGGCAAACCACCCCGTAAAAAGTCTGCTGGGAAAAAGTCGTGATGCGACATCACCCCAGAGTCAGAAACGACTGGTGCTTGCACAGAGGACTACCTTTTACCTTTCCTCCCCGCCCTCTACCTTGAATTGTCTCGAAGTGGCTTATAATCTTCTTTCCTTCCTCTTCCCACACAGGCACCTTGTGAGGTAGGTGGAGCTGAGAGAGTTCTGAGAAAACTATGACTGGCCCAAGGAAGCTAGTCAAAGCATTTCTTTCTGCATAGGAAATAGCAGTGTGCGTATCAGCAGGACAGCATCTACAGTCCCTGCTCGCACTGGATATAGAGAGAGGGACTGCAGAAAGGAATACCTCAAAAATTAGCATTTTGAAGTGTTTGGCATTGGGTGCATGAGCAGCAGCAGAAGGTATGGAAGGGAAGGATGGTTTAAACCCAGAAATCACACAGGAGCAGCAGCAGACAGCCCTCCTTCTTAGTCCTATGTATATTTACTCAAAATGAAGCTCAGATAACTAGGCTGCACTCATGTGGATATTTACCTGTGCATATTAATTGGTACTATTTCTGAATAAACATATAATTTTCTGTAAGCAAAAATGTTTTACAACAATGCATAATCCTCATATAGTTAAATGTCTTATTTGTTTTCTTTACACTTAGTAGGCATTGTATTGTAGCCAGTAAGTTCCCCTAACCAGTTTTAGACGGAGCCACACTGGCCCAAAGAATCACATGAATTCATTGCATTTCTTTGGGTACAAGACAGCTCCCATTGATCACACTGCTTTTGCACTGTCTTGCAGAGCAGTTTTTCATAAATTCTCCCAATTTAAAAAAACTTTCCCAAACCCTGCTTTGGATCAAGACTAAACTTTCTTCTAACAGGAGAGGTGGAATAATTCTCACCTGCTTCTTCTTCATGCTACAGACTGCCAAGGTCCTCAGCCCTCAGAAACAGCATTTACAGGCAATCACTGGGCTATAGTAGAAAAACAAGAAGATATTGGATTTATTCTCCACCCTTCACTCTGAATCTCAGAGTCTCAGGGCAGTTTACAATCTCCTTTATCTTCCTCCTCCACAACAGACACCATGTGAGGTCAGTGGGACTGAGAGAGGTCTCACAGGGGCTTCCCATTCAAGAACAGCTCTTTGAGACCTATCGCTGACCCAAGGCCATTCTAGCAGCTGCAAATGAAGGAGTGAGGAATCAAACCTGGTTCTCCCAGATAAGAGTCTGTGCACTAAACTACTACGTCAAACTGGCTCTAGTAGAAAGTGGGGAGGCAGGAATGGTTTATTCCTCTGGGGAAAAGTGCTTTGAATGAGCAGAAAACTTAGTGTGACTCCAGCCTCATGTGACCAACGCATTTCATTGTTATTAAATGTTCTTTTGGGTTTTTTTTGTTCTAGGTGGGAAATGGATGCCCCTAATTTGAAATGCAATAGTTTTCCTTCTGCAGAAGTTCTAGGCTTCCCAATCCCTAGGTCCCAGCGGACGATCCTCTGGTTTTACAGGCTTCCCCTCGCCCCCAGCCAGCTGGCCGGTGGGCGAAGCCCCTCCTCCACAGCCGCTATGTACCTCTACATCTCCAGCAGGATTAGAACCTGCAAACAGGTCCCGTTTCAAAATGTGTGTGTGTGCCTTTAAATAAGAGCAGGAAGCAGGAAGTACTTCATGGGGAAAGGTCAGCAGCAGAGCTTCCTCAAAGCATAGCACTTCCATTTGTTTTGCTTTCCTTTCAGAGCAAGTAAGTGTGTGTGTAAAAGAGAGCAGTGTAGACCTTGTTGTGTAAGCACCAGAGATAGTTAAGTGTGTGTGTGAGACAGAAAGAAAGAAAGCCCGCACAGAAGTCTTTGTAGAGACAGTAAGAGGGTGTGTGTCTGTGCTTGTTTTGAGAGTATTTGTATAGGAACCTGTTTATGTAGGGTTGCCAATTGCCAGGTGGGGGCAGGGGTCCCCCAGTTTGGAGGCCCTCCCCCCACTACAGGGTCATCAGAAAGCGGGGGGAGGAGAGGGAAATGGCTACTGGGAACTCTATTATTCCCTATGGAGACTTATTCCCATAGGAAATAATGGAGAATTGATCCACGGGTATCAGGGGCTTGGGGGGGGCTGTTTTCTGAGGTAGAGGCACCAAATGTACAGCATAGCATCCAGTGCCTCTCGCCAAAATACCCCCCAAGGTTCAAAAAGATTGGACCAGGGGGTCCAATTCTATGAGCCCCAAAAGAAGGTGCCCCATCCTTCATTATTTCCTATGGAAGGAAGGTATTTAAAAAGGTGTGCGATCCCTTTAAATGTGATGGCCAGAACTCCCTTGGAGTTCAATTATGCTTGTCACACCCTTGCTCCTGGCTCCACACCCAAAGTCTCCTGGCTCCACCCCCAAAGTCCCCAGATATTTCTTGAATTGGACTTGGCAACCCTAAGAAGTTCCTATTATTTGTTTGTTCATTTTAAATATTTCATCCTACCCTGCCTAACTCAGGGTGGTATATATCATTCACTCCTCCTCTGTTTCAATCCTCAAACAATCCTTAGCAGGCCTGTAGCTATGGTGGGGCCCATAGGCTCCTGCCCCCCCCCCCTTTAACACCAAGGCTGGGGTCCTGGGCCAACCACTTACTACCTCCAACTTCTGTTGCAGCTGAGAGAGAGAGGGACAAGGATTCCTTAGTGGTAGGTGAGAGGGAATGTGTGTAACTGTACATTATAATGGGGCTTTCCTCATTCTCATTTTACTAGCTGTTCCTGTTTCTTCAGCCCCCCCCCCATTCTGCAATTGTTTTGCTCCCTCTAGTGGTCAATTCAATATCATACTGGTTTATTTCCAGTTTAACTCCCTGCATTTAAACCTCCCTGTTTAAATCAAGCACTAGTGGAAGCAATACGCATGTGGAACAGCCCTCTCCCCACAAAAAACAACAGAAACTTAAATAAAATGAAAATGTAGAAAAGCCCAAAGGTTCCCAACTTCTGTGGGGTTTTTTCAGAAAGCAAAATATGAATTAAATTTAAATGGAAATATTATTTTCTAATTTCTTCTTACCACAGTATATAGTTCGATAAGGATAGGAATGATCTTATTTTAGACAGATAATGTGGTGGCATAAAAATAATATCAAGCTCAGACACATGTGGACCCAAATTCATGAGTAACAAAATGAGTATAACAATCCCTACATTCAGTAATGAAATGCTAAACATAGCAGCAGCAGCAAGCAGAGAAGAAGAAGAGTTGGATTTATACTTGACCTTTCACTTGGAGTGTCAGAGCAGCTTACAGTCTCCTCCCCTTCTTTCCATTCAACAGACACTCTGTGAGGTAAGTGGGGCTGAGTGAGAGAACTGTGACTGACCCAAAGTCACCCAGCTGGCTGCATGTGGAGAGTGGGGAATCAAATCAGGTTCTCCAGATTAGAGTCAGCTGCTCTTAATCACTATTCCAAATTGGCTCTAGTAATGCACAGTGTATGCACAGTGGATATGCACAGTTTAGTAGTAATGTGTAGGCACAGTCTACCCCATTCCACTCACTGCTGCTGCCCCACCCTAGTCCTCTCCTTCTCTATCATATGTGCAGAAAATAGGCTTATTATTTCCCTGTCCATGATGGGTAAACTCCTGCCCTTGGCTTCAGTCCCTCACCTTTGAGAAACTGAGGAGCAGGTGAAAAAGTGTCTCTGTGGTCTTTACCATAAAAATTAGGGCAAATTCCTAGAACATCATCCAGAAGTGATGAAATGCCATGGGTCATGCTCTGAACAAGCGCATTGCTTTGGGTCTTTTTACTTTCCCTACAGTGAAAAATCTCTGTGTGAAAGCTATTTCTGTTATAAGCCAGAGGGGATTTCTTTAATCAAATGTCAGTTGGAATAAGAATGTTTTGCATACTCTTTGAAAGTTCAGTCACAAAATGGCTTTCTGTACCTTCCCTGTAAGACTCTTCTAGAAACTAAAAGCACCATGCGAAAGACTGTCAGTATATTCATAACACTTCTGAGTAGATACTTATGGTGTTGGTGTTTTCTAACCATAGCTCTTTATGCATTTATTAGATGTCTGCTTTTTGTCCAACTATTTTTTTGTCAAAAGTAGTTTCAAGATTTTAAAATGCAAATTTTATATTACATAAAATATTATTTATGTTGCATTAGAGGCACATTATAAAGATTTCCCCCTTGTTTTTATAGCAGTCTGGTTGTATGTTGTGTGTGTGGGTGAGTGGGGGAGAGAAGGCTGTTTTCAGCAGAAATCACGTTGTGCTCATAAGAGTTCATTACACAGTGGCATGGTTCATGGTTAGTTTGCTTCATGTGATTCACAGTTCTGATCTTCTGCTTTTAACTTGTTTGTTACTTAACTGCCTACTCTGCAATTTATGTGTCTAATAAGGTATCCACAGAGGAGAAGGGGGAAAAAACCATATAATATATTACAGGCAGTTTGTTCAATAGCCATCTATACTGCAGGGCACTGAGGGATTTTGTAGAGATGGTAACGGCAACCAAACTTTTGTCAGCAATTGAGTGAGATTAGTTGGGAAAGAAAGGGCCCTCTGACCTCTCTGAAGACTTCCAACTAGTTACCAAAAATAATTTTAAATCTAATAATTATTGGAAAAATCTGGACTTGTGTTGGGAGGTTGTACTCTGCAGCTTGCCTGGGAAGGGGTGTGTGTGTCTCCCAGCCAATCTGATCCCTAGGAGAATTGGCCTTGGCCAATCAGGCTATTTTGTGCATCAGCTTCCCTCTCACTGCTCCTCATTTACTGCTGGCTGTAAAAAAGCCTTCAATTACTACAGAGGCCCTGCATGAAACTTGCTTGAAATATGCAGCCTATAGCCTGCGCATTGAAATTCCATGTTGGACTTTCACCCGGGCCACAGACTGTTCTGGTTAATTTGATTATAATAAATAGTTAGTATTTCTGTTTATATGGCTGGGGGGAGTTAGGAAGGGGACAGGGGTGTTTTAAGGGATAACAGGAAAGAAGAAATGGATTTATTGTTATTAATATACTATTCTTATTTTAACTATTTGTTGTGTTGTTTCTTTGGGGGTTGCCATTTGCTTATAAAACAGCCACTCTGGAAAGCCCACCATTTTCCTCATAGGAAACAATGCAGAGAAGGATGGGCAGGCTGGGTGGTGCCTTCTTCAGTGGTCTGTAAAATTGGATTCCTTTGTCAAATTTACTTGAAATTTGGTGTGTGTATGTTTTGGGTCTTTAGTAGAGAGGGAGGACTAGGTCTGCTGAAAGTTTTATGCCATTCAGTGAAAAAAACAGACACTTCAAAAACCTGTCATCCCCCCCACCGAAATAGTAGGCAGACATCTGAACTGACATGAATGAAATCAGACACTTCCCCCAATATATCTTTATGATAACAGGACTCCCAAAATTAAATGAGAATTAAAATCATGCCCTTTCTGAGATTATAATATGGAATCAAAACAAAGTTTCAGGTGTACACATTTGAAAAGCAGGTTGGTGTGCTGGCCAAGAGTGCCTTGTTTTTCCAGCTCTTTTCATTTTGGGAATCAGTTGACATGGCCACATTAATCCACACTTTTGTAACCTTATGGCTAGATTTCTGTAACACACTTTGTGTTGACCCACTCCTCCACATGCAACTGCTGGAGTGACCAGTCAATGAGGAGCAGTGGGAGGGAAACTGATGCACAAAATAGCCTGATTGGCCAAGGCCAATTCTTCTAGGGATCAGATTGGCTGGGAGACACACACACACCTTCCAGGCAAGCTGCAGAGTGCTGTTGAAATAGCTGTATTAAAATAGGCAAGATATATTCCTGTTGGCTGCCTCCTGACAAGGATCAGGGTGCTGGATTCCACCCCCCCCCCCCAATGATTCCCCATGCCTTCACGTGCAATTGCTGGAGTGACAGCAACTGCTGTCAGAGGCTTTTCTGGAAAGAGCAGTTAGAGCTCTCAGCCCCGCCTACCTCATGGGGTGTCTGTTGTGGGGGAGGGGGATTAATGTTGCATGATGATGCTGTAGTCTTTGAACAAAACTCTATGGTAAAATTGGCTACAAACAGTAGACTTTTGCCCAAAAACTAGAGTGTCATCCCCCCAATGATGATGTCACTTCCAGGTAATGTTATCACAAAGTGCATGCTTTGTGCATACGGGAGAAGATCCAGCAGTTGTACAAGGATCTCCCCACCAGCTGCCAGGTAGGACCTGATAACCATGTGTATACATCATTAAAGTGCATGAAGCATTTTCTCTTTACATAGAATTATATGAGCAGGTAAACATGATTCCTTTTTTTTCTAGTGCTGTCAGCTCATCTGTCCTGTGATTCTTTCCTACAGCCATTACTTGAGCAGCATGGCATTTAGCCACCTGGCATCAGCTCTTACTCATCAGCTTTATTCATTGGCTCTGTAGTTCACTTGAAGGCCTTTGAAAGCAACAAAAGCATTTCAGGTAAAAATAGCCTGTCTATTTGTAATGGGAGTTGCTAGAGTATGGGAAGCAACAAATGGAACAGTACAACACAGGTTAAGTCAAGAGTGCATCAGTTTTTGCCGTTAGTAATTGCTCTTCTCAATGCTTTGTGTTTCCCAAGTGTGTCAATATCAGCTCCTACTGAGCACTAGGGATGGTCTTCAAAACAGGGAGAAGAAAAAGGAAGTACAATGAAGAAGGCTGCAATTTGGTTCATATCTATCTTTTCATTTTATCCCTGATATCTGTGTTTTATAATGTAACAAAGCTTGAGAAGCACTAGCAGCAGCAGCTTTTCAAAATATTATCTTTTGATACTGAAATAGACAAGAAATGATCAACAACAGAGTAAAGAAAGTCTAATTTCTACACAACTGTAGAAAGGAAACTTTACTGAAGTTCAACCCATCTTTCCATTTCTCTTCTCAATGAATTACAATTATTATTTACATAGCACCATTAATACACAGGTCCTGACCTGAATGGTTCAGGCTAGCTTGTGCTCATTAGATCTTGAAAGCTAAGCAACGTCGGCTCTGGTTAGTATTTGGATGGGAGACTGTAAAGGAATTCCAGGGTTGCTATGCAGAGACAGGTAATTGCAAACCATCTCTGAACGTCTCTTGCCTTAAAAAATCTACTGGGTCACTATAATGTGGCTGTGACTTGATGGCCCTTCACACACACACATACATTAATGTTCAGAGTACAGGAACATTGGTCTTAGCACTGAGGATTTTGCCCTGAGGACTATTTGAAATTTGGCAACCAAGAGTGGGGTAGACAGGGGTTCAAACTGAGTTTTGGAATGGGAGGGAAACTAAAGGTTACTTTGATGGACAACCCTTAAAACAGGCTTCAAAATGCTGCACTATCAGAGTACTGGAAAGTGAAGAGTTAAGTCTCCTCAAAGGAAGGGTAAGTAAAAGGATGCCCTTTTGACAATGGGAAACAGTGGCACTGGAAAAAAAGAAACCCAAACCATGCCAAGGGAATGGTATTCTACAGCCATCTGACTGCACCAAAGCACCTCCCATGTGAGATACGGGCACTTAGCAGGGAAGCATGTGGATGGGCTTCCACTGCTCCATTTTGAGCCGGTCTGATTTGGGACACCTCCCATATGCCCCAAGCTGCCGGTCTGGACCCAGCTGAGTAGCCTTGGGGCACTGATTCTCTCAGTCCAACCTACCTCACATGACTCTAATGAGGATAAAAAAGGGAGAAGAAAGACAGTGTAAACTATTCTGAAGAAAATGGTGAGATAAAAATGAGATCAATGTGAGAGAGAGCAGTCAGTCATTCCCAAGATGGTGGTGGAAGAATGAGATTAGGAAAAAAAGATGGGAAATTGCTTGCTAATAAGTATTAATGACTGTGGAAATCAGCAGGATCGTTGTTGGGATATTGTCTTGGAGGAAGGGAGTCAATACACTTACATTTGTTTAAAGCAACATTATCACTACTTTTGTGTTTTTACCAGCTTGGGGCAGTGCTACTTTATGAGGTGTGCTAAACCAAAAAAGAGCTACTTTTATTCTGCTCTGTTTACTTCAGTGTCCTCTTCACACATGACTTACAAAAAGAGCTCTCAAAATGTTTCAGTTGATGTGCAGCTGATTTTGGTTACATTTGATATGTATCCTTCCTCCCTCAACTCCACTCACCATTTAGTCAGCTTCTTTTAGCTGTGGCCATTCCCCTCCTCCTACCTTCCCATTAATTTTTGTGGGGATCAGTTATTTGCTTCATATCTGTCAGTTTATCAAAAATCATGTTAATTTCACTGTGGGGTTTTGTCATTCTTTTATTCCCGATTTCACTTGAGCCACTTTTGCTCTCAGCAGTGAATAATCTGTTTCAAAGTAGGGCATAAATACAAAGATTAGGCTGTGGTGGACAGCCTTCTTTTGGACACAGACAGTGGGGATGGAGACTACAAGTTAACTCTAAATGATTATTCTTCTGTTTGTTATACAAACATGCTTCTTGAAAGGGACTGTTAGGGGCAAAAGTGTCTTAATGACTTCTGAGCATTTTAATTGATTAAACATCAGGGCACTGGAAAAACCAGGATGGATTCAGCTGTGTGTTGACAAAGAGAAATAAGGGGAAATGGCTACATAGATGCAATTGCAGGCAGTGTGGTGGGCCCATGTAACATACAAGAAGTAATAACTGAGGAAGTTTACGAGCTTGGTATCAGGGAATTTAACTGGCCTACATCTAGACTTTCCAACTCCAGATTGGAAAATACCTGGAGATTTTGGAGGCGGAACCTGAGGGCAGGGTTTGAGAAGGGGAGAGACCTCAATGAGATATAGTTTCACAGAGTCTACCTTCCAAAGCATTGATGTTCTCCAGGGGAACTGATCTCTGCCAACTGGACATCAGTTGTAATAGCAGGATATCTACAGCTACCACATGAAGGTTTGCAACCTTGTCTACATACCCTTCTCTTTGTATTGGTTTTCCTGATGGATGGGTTGCTTTTGTTTTGTTTTTTTCTTTTCAGCATGACTTTTGTTTGGGACTGGGATTAAAACTATGGGAAATATTTCCTGATTTAAATAGGATTCTGTTGAAAGAAAAGTTTAACTGTGTGGCTTTGCTTGCACTCAGCATCTGGGCTGCTAACTGGCCAAAGCAGCTGTTTGTCCTTTTTAAACATGACCAACAGCCCAAAGCTGAGAGTCTACACCCTTCTAATTAAGCATGGATTACTAAATAATACAGTTTGTGAAAATAACAAATAATAAAGTTATGGTAAAAAAGGTAAAAGTAGTCCCCTGTGCAAGCACCAGTCGTTTCTGACTCTGGGGTGACGTCGCATCATGACGTGGCAGACTTTTTATGAGGTGGTTTGCCATTGCCTTTCCCAGTCATCTACACTTCCCCCCGCAGCAAGCTGGGTACTCATTTTACTGACCTTGGAAGGATGGAAGGCTGAGTCAACCTTGAGCCGGCTACCTGAACTCAGCTTCCACTGGGATCGAACTCAGGTACTGGGCAGTCACAAAGTTGTATGGAAGCTTCCTCTTGGACCTGGGAATCTGCATAGTTTTAAAACTTTACATGAAACAACACTTTCCTGGTAGTTAACACCATTGAATAGACCTGTTTAAGATTGTTGTCTGAGAGACATAGCAGAAGAAAGTGCGATAGATAGATAGAGCGAGCAAAGGACAGTAGGGAAAGGGAGGTTAAGAACATAAGGTTGCAGCCTTGATGTTCTATTCGTAGACTTTTCAGAGGCATCTGGTGGACCAAGCTAGGAATAGAATACTGACATAGAAGTTCCCATAGTCAGATCTTCAAGGATGTTTTGGATTTTAATAGAAAAGGCTTGGGTGGTGTTGAAGCCATAAGGTTGTGTGTGAATCAGATAGGTCCTTGGCTAGGTTTGGGACTTCATACTCAGTTCTTTCCGTTCTGCATCCACACAAAACCTTCTGTTCAATGATCCAGTTGTATTATGTCAGTAGGAGATGAAACTCTTGCTATGACAGGCCCTCCAAGCATGGAACTTGCAGTATTCCTCCCTGTTTAAGTGGCTTCACTCTTGGTTCTCTCTTACCCACCAGTTTTCTCTTTTAGATAGATTGTAAAGCTGCAGTACTGCAGTCCAAGCTCTCTCCTCATGACCTGAGTTTGATCCCAGTGGAAGCTGGTTCAGGTAGCTGGTTCAAGGTTGACTCAGCCTTCCATCCTTCTGAGGTCGGAAAAATGAGTACCCAGCTTGCTGGAGGGGAAGTGTAGATGACTGGGAAAGGCAATGGCAAACCACCCCATAAAAAGTCTGCAGTGAAAACATCATGATGCGACATCACCCCAGAGTTGGAAACGACTGGTGCTTGCACAGGGGACTACCTTTACTTTTTAACATTTTTAAACATAAAGTTTTCCAAGCTTCAGTTGGTGATGGGAGGAAAGCATGCTATGTAAATAAAGTAAGTTGAACCAAAGTTAAATGCTGCAGAAATATTTATGTTTGGCTGGATCCCATATAGTCTTATTGAAGCCAGTTTGCAAAATCAGCGTTTAAGAGTTAAAACTGGGGTGGGGGGTGGGGTGGAGGTAGTTCTACAGATCAGGTTCGTTAGTTATGACAGAAGTGTGCAATCATCAGGCTTATGGGGTGAATAAATTGCTGGACTATACCATTTCAGATTGCAGGTGAGGGACTGATTGCTTGAATGCTCTCGAGTTGTAAAATCCCATCCTGCTCATTCAGAACCTAGCAAGACAGGATACAGATCTCTCCCCCTCCCCTCCAGAGGCACAATTCAAGAGTAGGTTCATCATGTGAACTTTCAGACAATGTGCTCTGGTTGTACTCTGTGCCATTTCACCATACCCTTTCTGATGTGGCTGGTGATCCTGGGTTGTGATTTCTTAGAAGGGTTACTGAGAATCAGCTGGATTATTGAGCTGTTTCCCAAAAACCTAATGCTTTGCATGCACACAGCATTATAGTTGTTTAATGGCCATGAGTAAGTGCATCTGTGTCTATTTCCAGCCTCTGTGAAATCTCCCACTTTAAATTTGCTTAGCCTGCACCTGACCCTTAAAAATGTAATTTTAGTAATGATGGTAAAATGTGTTTCATGCTGCATCTATATGGCTATGCAGGAAAAGTTATCTCTTAGTAAAACTGTGTTGAAGCTTTCTGCAAAACCCTTTCATAAAAAAGCAGAAATTAATATTAAAAATTAATTTCTTATTGTACATTCACGTGACTTATATTCTCAGCTATGAATGTTTTAGTCCTTGGTAATTGTTAATTTATGAATATAGTCAGTATTGATTTTAGAACTGAGACTTTTAAGCATCATCACCTTTTCCTCCGTATTTGATACTTAGCAGGCTTAAAATGAGAAACTTAAATTAACCCCCTTTCAATTTTAGTTCAAGGATTTACTCAGTTGGGATAATTTCATTAAAATCTAAAATGATTCTCCATAAATGCATTAGAGGTGAGATGATTTTTAGACTACATAATACCATCAATGTGGCCATGAAAGGCAATGTAATATTTTTATATGCAAAAATGTCAAGTGCTTTGCAGTCTTGTGTTGGATAGGTGAGGAAAGAAATGTATTGTTTGTGAGAAAATTAATTAGTTAACCATAGTGGATCATATATTAAATCCAGATCCTGTCAAGAGACATTGAAGGAGACAAAAGAAATACAAATCACAGAGGCTGGTGAAATGGTGGGACAAGGACGGCCAATGAAACCATTTCACTATGTAAACAAGAGGGATTAGTATTGCTTTAATGTATGTTAAATGGGCAGCCAGAATACCAAGCTTCCTTAGAAAACAAAAAACACATTAGAAGTCTATTGCAGAACTAAGCACAGAAAACAATTAGTTGCTTGGGAGGGAATTTTTAAAAAAACCTGTCCACACTTGGTTTTATTAGTTATAAAAGAAAGCTATCTAGGCATGCAGGAAACAGAAACAAGAAATCCCTAAATAACTGGTTTATATTCAAAGCCTATAATCCTCACCTAGAGGATGTGGAGATTCAGGGGTCCGCCTTACAGTGGTTGACCTTCTTTCTCCAAGGTCGGGGACAAAGGGTGGTGATAGGGGAGGAATCGTCCCAAAGACACCCACTTATATGCATTGTGCTACAGGTGGTTCTGTCCCCAATATTATTTAACATCTATATGCAGTTCTGTCCCCAATGTTATTTAACATCTATATGCGCCCTTTTGCCCAGATTGTCAGGAAGTATGGGCTGGGATGTCACCAATATGCAGACGATACCCAGCTCTATTTATTGATGGGTGGCCAGTCCGACTGTACCCCAGAAAATCTAGACCTGGCTCTTCAAGCCGTAGCATCTTGGCTCAGGCTGAGTCGGTTGAAGCTGAATCCGACGAAGACAGAGGTTCTCTATCTGAGCCCGGGTGGTCCAGCGGGGGAGATCCCTCTGCTGGCTCTTGACGGGGTGCCACTAATACCGGCCCCTAAGATCAAGAGCTTAGGTGTGCTCCTGGAGCCCTCTCTTACAATGGAGGCCCAGGTAGCAGCCACTACTAGATCTGCCTTTTTTCATCTTCGGTGGGTGTAGCAGTTGACACCTTTCCTGAAGCATGACAATTTAGCAATGGTGATCCATGTTACAGTCACCTCAAGAATAGATCACTGTAATGCTCTCTACATGGGGCTACCCTTGATGCTGACTCAGAAAATACAGCTAGTGCAGAACGCTGCAGCATGGCTGTTAATGGGGCTCCCTCGATGGGAGCACATTCAGCCAGTGCTGAAAGAGCTGTATTGGCTACCTATTGTGTTCTGAGTTTGTTTCAAGGTGTTGGTATTGATCTTTAAAGCCCTCTATGGTCAGGGGCCTGTCTATCTGCAGGACCGCCTTTCTCCACATGTCCCCAGAGAGCACTGCATTCAGGGACAAAAAAATCTACTGGACCAAAGGAGGCTAGGTTGCATTTGACACGGGCTAGGGCCTTCTCGGTGGCAGCACCAGAACTGTGGAATGCTCTTCCGGAGGCCATAAGGGCCCTGCGGGATCTTTCTACTTTCCACAGGGCCTGTAAGACCTAATTGTTCCAACAGGCCTTTGATGTCTAGCCAGGAGAGAACTGCCACCCCACATCATTATAGAGTTACTATGTGATCACCATCAGAAAAGAAGAACTCGCTTATATTGCAGTGGTACAGCACCATTAAATGGTTTTAAATTGTAACTATGTTTTATTATTAGGGTTTGTAGAATCTTTCGGGATCAAGTGCCGTGTTCTACTGGAGAAAGTTTTCCTTCCAGACGTTTCGTTCTCAGCTGCGGAGAACATCCTCAGTGGCGTTGCAGCCGGAGCAGGCGCTCAGACCTTTTTGGCTGCTGTGCATTGAGTATCCTCGTATCCAGTTCACCGTGGAGAAAGAAAACAATGGTCAACTTGCCATTCTTGACGTTCTCGTTACCAGGAAAGATGACGGAAAACTCGGCCACACTGTATTCAGGAAACCCACACACACCGATCGCTATCTAAATAAGAATTCCAATCATCATCCTCGCCAAAAACGTACAGTTGTAAAAACCCTCATTCACCGTGCATCACGCATCTGTGAACCAAGCCAACTCCAACAGGAACTACACCACCTCAAACAGTCACTGCAGGCCAATGGAAATTAGAAGAGCCCTCCATCCCAGGAGACCATCCACACCAAATCCCGAGCCACACACAAATGTGGGTACAGCCTTCCTGCCCTACATAAAATCTGTCACCGACCGCATTGGCAAAATTCTCAAACGCCATAATGTTGACACAGTCTTCAAGCCCACACAACAGATCCGCCACATGCTGCGCTCAGCCAAAGATATGAGAGATCCACTTTCAACCCCTGGAGTCTACAAAATACTCTGCTCCTGTGGTGCAGTCTACATTGGCACTACCCAACGTAGTATCAACACCAGTCTCACCGAACACAAGAGACACTGTCGCTTGTTTCAGCCAGAAAAATCAGCTGTAGCTGAACATGCACTTCAAGAAGGAGACCACGTCATCCACTTTGAAAGAACTGAAGTCCTTTCTACGGTCTCACATTATCATACCCGCCTGAACAGAGAAGCTATTGAGATTTACAAACACCAGCACAATTTTAACAGAAAGGAAGAAGGCATTTTCATCCACCAATCTTGGTACCCAGCTCTGCAAAACACCCTACAGACTATAAATTGCAGAAAGTCTCAGAACAACCAGCAAATTCCACAGAACAATCAGCACAGTCAACAACCATCTTCCTTATCTTCAAACCCCTTCCAACCTTCCCAGCAATTAACACAGAACAATGGTCACATTCAACAGCTAGTTTCCTTATCACTACCCTTCCAGGAAGCCCCACCAAACAATGGGCACATCCACAAACCAATTGCCCTTTCATCACACCCCCTCCAGCCTACAAATAGCAGCTCTCCAGCAGCCCTGGCCCCACTCAATGCACAGCAGCCAAGAAGGTCTGAGCGCCTGCTCCGGCTGCAACACCACTGAGGATGTTCTCCGCAGCTGAGAACGAAACGTCTGGAAGGAAAACTTTCTCCAGTAGAACACGGCACTTGATCCCGAAAGATTCTACAAACCCTAATGATGTTACCAGCCGTGAAAACCTGAAATCTTTGATATGTTTTATTAGTTTTAACTTGTAAATATGAATGTTGTTAGCTGCCCTGAGTCCGCTTGCGGAGAGGGTGGGATAGAAATTTAAAGTAAATAAATAAATAAATATAATAAAATAGAGAAATCAAATAAATCACAAACAGTTCCTGGGTCTCTCCAGGAAGTATGCAGAACACTGTAACTTGCAGTCACTTTGCGATGAAGGAGGCACATTGTTATAATGTTAAACTCCAGCAGCACATAATAATATACTACCTTTCTAAATGTGGATGCTCAAAAGGATATAATCACTTTGATCTATCATTAATGATACACAAATGATAACAAATATGCACACAAGTATCCCCAGATGAACTGGGAATCTTATATATAACCAGTATTTCTTTTCATCTGTAATTTTAGCCTTTGTGTATGGTTCCCAGAACTTTGCTTTTATGAAAATCTTGTGTAGGGTTGCCATGTCATCCCTGGCCACTGGCAGGGGATGGGGGAAGAGGAGGGTTGTCATATACAGGTTGGGAAGCTCCAGGGACTTCAGTGGGGTACAGTGCCTTAGAGTCCACCCTTCAAAGTATCTATTTTCTCCAAGGAAACTGATCTCTGTAGACTGGAGATGAACTGTAATTCTGGGGGATCCTCAGGTCCCACTGGGAGGCTGGCATTCCTAATCCTGCATGTATGGGTTGTCTCTTAAATTAGGACACATTCAGATGTCACAGTATGTTTTGATTAAAGTCCAGTTTCTGCAAAGGGTGAAGACAAGGCTAGTTTAGAGATGGGCACAAAGTGGGGAAATCAAATTACATTTTGGTTTGTGGAGCCACATGAACCTTCATGAACCTTCCCATTTACCAAAGCAGTTTGTTTTGAGAGGTTTGTGAATGGCCCCCCAACAAGTCTCCACCTGACTCTCCTCTACCTGCCCCCCATGTTTGGTGAGGAATGGATTTAGGGAGGCAGAATTTCAAACCCGCCCCCCCCCCCCGAAAAAGGTGATCTAGGAAAGTGTTAGTCACAAAGCCCAATAAAGTGGTTCTCAGCCGAGGAACCAATGAAGCTAAGCCTTTTTGCTCAGCATGAGCAGAAGGACAGGTGTCTCTGAGCCCTCAATAAGCACCAAGCAACCCCATCCCATCTCTGCCTCTAACTGCCATGCCTGCTACTGACAGGAAAAAAGGCTGTGTATGATATATATTATTAGTGGCCAGCTCTGCCTGTCAAGCTTTGGAGGGCCACTATTGGTGTTTCCAGACCATCCTTCCTGTTGATTTGATTATAATGATTGATCTGTGCCAGTGTTTCTATCATGTATGCTGCCAACAAGCACTGCCACAAACTGCCTGAACCTACAAAAACCACATGGAGGCTCATGGGAGGGTCATTGCAGGTGAGAGCGCATGTACCTTGGCTCATAAACGATGAACCAGATGTTTTTTGTTGTGAATTTAGGTTTGTGGGTCAGTTTGTGCCCATACCTAGTCTGGTTTACAATCTCAGTTTGTAGAAAATCCAGTTCAGCTAGGAGCTTTCATCTGGATGGTCAATTGAACTTCTTTCTTTTATTTTCTCTCCTGTTATGCTTACCCAAGCCACTTGAAGGTGGAAAATAGTAAGAACTTCAGAGCAGATCAAGGCTGCATCCCTACTCAGATGGTATTAGGGGCCATTTCATCACTGATTTTGGACTGCAGGTAGGTCTCTTTTAAACATTACTTTGGGAAAGCATACTTGTTCACAAGTCATGGTCAGTATTCTCTGCCTTCATTCTTTTTAGGGTGTGAGTACAAAGCCTTTCTTTTCTTTCTTCAGGCCTTCTGCCTAGTCACTATAGGATTCTGATAATTCTTGTAGAGAATTGACAAGTACCATCTCAGTAGCTCCTTCTGTTCCCTCCCATACTTGCCCTGCTAACTTCATTATCCTCCTGAGAGTGGACAGTGATAATGTAGCATTGCCCCCCCAGGCGGAATAACGAGGCAGACAACAAGTTGGGTTAAAAGGGCCACTTTATTAACTTAACGGCAAGGGCAAAACATGGGGACAGGACAAGCCAGGGGTCATCCCGACCACCTCCTTGACCTGAAACTGGGCGAGCCCCCTAAGCCCCGGGTGTGAGCCAACCAAACGGCTCAGACCCGGCCGGCCCGGCAACTTGATCACCGCTCACCAGAGCTCCGCCATCCCCACAGGCAGCAGCCTGGGATGTGGACGCTCACCACGTGCCGGGATCCAACAGACTCTCTGGAGCCAACCTTGGGCCGTACAGCTTGCGGTTCCCCAGGAAGTCATGCACCAAATGGCGCGATGCTACGGGAGCTCACCAATCCCCAAAACATAATGCCAACCACAAACTGCCAGTGACCAACCTATATAACGGCACCACCATTCCAATTGCCAGCACCAAACATCAGCAGTACAGGGTAGGCAAAAACACCCTCGGACAAGGCCAATCATCCGAGGGCGAAAAATTCCTACCCGGCCCCTAAAAACAGGCGACCAGCCTCTGCCTGAACTGCATGAAGGGCGGGCGGGCGGGCCGAGAGCGATTTCAAACTGTGTGCTAGGGGGCCCCCTCCCTCCTGGGATAACCCATTGCCTCGAATCCGCGCGGGGAGGCAATGGGCGGCCCCCAGCCTCAGCAGTCAATGGACTGCTCGGCTGGGAAGGGGCCGAACTACTTCCAGTCCAGCCATGTCTACATCTGGCTTGGCCATTGGTGCCATCAGTCAATGTGTGATGCAGAAGCTGGGTCCTTCAGAGCCCTGTACAAGAACGGACTGGGGGAGGGTCATTCAGTGAGCTTCCATGTCAGAGTGGGGATTAGAGCCTGGAGTCTCCTAGATCATAGTTTGACACCCTAATCATTGCACCACACTGCTTGGGTTTTCACCTTCCTGAATAATGTGGTGTCATTTGAAACCCTGGCCATTGCACTACTCACCCCTTACTCCATGCATCATAATCCCCAGGGCTTTTTTTAAGCAGGAATGCACAGGAACACAGTTCTGGCTGGCTGGGCATCAGGGGGTGTGGCCTAATATGCAAATGAGTTAATGTGGGGCTTTTTCTACCAAAACCCTGTGTAAAACAATGGTGACATCAGGGGGTGTGGCCTAATATGCAAATGAGCTCTGGCTGGGCTTTTTCTACAAAAAAGGTCCTGACAGTCCCTATGCGTCAGTGTACTGTTGCAGCAGAGCTGTAGCTCATAGTTTATAATATAGTGGGTTCTGTGCATTGATGAGGCAAGGTGGTAGTGATAACAAGCTCTTTATTAGATACAGCATGGTAGGTGGCTGCACTACAAAGACTGGAGGACTGGGCCAACGGGGCCAACTATATACAACGCCAGCACGTTATTGGTTCATTCAAACCAGCCAGGGGCCTCAGATTGGTGCAGGGCAGCGGGGATTTGGATCCTGCTGCCCATTGTTCCCAAGTCCCCAAACTCCATATAGCTTCAATGAGCCTGGCAGAAACTCATAAAACAGTCTTCACTTGAGTTCAGTGCACAACATAGTTCTTATTTTCTGTTTTGACTTCTGAGCATAGTTGTAACTCACTAACTCAGATAAACTTAATTGTGTTCGCCATAATGCTTGGAATGTTATGCTTACTTGGCAAGGGGTGTGCATGACTTACTCTGAAATATCAGCATCCACCCAGAAATGAGTTTATAAGAAACAATTACTGCTAGTTATTGATTGGAAACTACTGGGCGGATGTAATCATTTTCTGTTTTCAGCAGAAAAAAGATCATGATGTTAGATGCAGAATTTCAAACTAATGTGGATAAAGACATTTGCACCAAAGGAAGTCCAAGTGTCAGAGTGAATCATAAATAAGGATTCATTGAACCCCCTAGGTGGTGCATCCACAGTTATCCAGACACAGTTATATGAAAATGTAAAAGGATGCCTTAGGTTTCCATTGACCTAGAAATAACCCTAATTTGCATGCATATTTAATGCATTAAGAATAGTGTCAACATTTCCTGCTTATTTTATTTCCAAAATAAGGTAAAGCAGCATGAACATTTAGAAGTCAAGCTATGCAAATCAAGAAATGCATAGTTAGGATTAAGCTTTGGGTATTATATTGTGTGCATGTTTGTGTGTGTTAAGATGTGCCAGCACTACAGTGGCAGATGTTTGAAGTTCTTTCTAGTTCAAAATCTGTCATAGAGCCACAGGCCACAAAAATCCCCGATGGCTGGTGAAATGTTCTCTTGTATATTCAATTGAGACATTGCTATGGGGTGAATAATATTTTGAGACTAAACTACTATTTTGTTAATTTGGTTTCCACTTCCAGCATTTGTTATTTAAAGGAACAGATACATGAAAGGTCCTTCCTCCCATTTTGAGCACCAGACACTCACAATCAATATCAAAATACGTTAAATCAGTGCTTCTGACACTCTTTCTTTATTTATGTATTTCTGAAACAGAGGAGAAAAATGAGATTTATATGTTGAAAGGTGAAGACCCACAAGCATTTATGGGTGTATGTCATTCCCCCCCCCCCCACACACTATTTTCTCTTTTCGCTCAATGAAAGCTCTCCATAGCCTTTTTCTGTTTTTCTCTCTCCTTTCCACCCACCAACCAACCTTTTTTTTTGATTAATAAAAAGCTTTATTAATATAAAGTTCAAGGTACAAGTATGAAAATGCATCGGCAGATGTGTAACATGTACCCATATACAACAGGAAGATGGATATAAACAAAGTTAGTTATTAAAATCCAGGTTACAACAACAGTTGACATGACATCAGTATAGCATGATATGGGTCATTAGGACTTTTGCTGTCCTTTGAGACCTTGTCAATAAAGGGACGCCATTTATACACAAAGTCCAGAGAAGCAGATTGGGAGGTGTTACGAGGATCTAAGTCATGAGTGAGCTTATCTAAGACAAAGTAGTCCCACAGCTTTAGCCACCATGCCTGCCTTGATGGAGGATTTTGCTGTTTCCAAACCGAGGCGATTGCAAATTTGGCCGCCACAAACATATGTGAAATTAAATCCTCTGTTTGTGCAGGAATACGCGAAGTGCCTGTATGATTCAGGAGAGCATATTCCGGCGTGAATGGAGGAGAAAATGAGGTGAGGTCCTGTACTTCTTGATAGATTAGTCTCCAGAATTTTTTTATGACGGGGCATAGCCACCAGGAGTGAAGAAATGTGCCTCTCTGACCGCAGTTCTTAAAACAAAAGGGAGAAATTGAGCAGGAGTGTGATAACTGTACCGGGGTCTTATACCAACGTGTGAGAACTTTAATGGCTTGAAGTTGTACATTCATTGCTTTTGTTTTATATATGGTGGAGTTCCAGATGGCCTGCCACTGCTCTTTGGCTAGTTCAATACCCAGATCTCGGTGCAAGGCCCCTTGATAGGAGTGTGGTTTTATGTCAATGGAGTGGAGTAATAATTTGTAAATTCTCGATATCAAGCCTTTAATTGGGGTTGAATCGCTCGATAGAAGTTTTTCAAAATCACCAAGAAGGATTCGCAAGGGAGGACTAAAGAGGTGAGTATCCAGTAAATGCTTGAGTTGCAGGTATTCAAACCATGGAAGTCGGATATCAGAGTTTGCCTCTAAGGTCACTTTATCTTTTAATACCCCTTTAGACAGGACATCAACAAAGCGAGTCAGCCTCAGCCGTCTCTATTTTGTGAAAGAGTTTTTATACCGACCTGGGGTAAACCAGGGTTGGCCGAGAAATGTGGCTAAGGGGGAAGTTGGAGGGGCTAATAGGTTGCAGTGTTTGTGCCAAATTTGTAGAAGAGAAGCTAAAAAGGGATTTGAGGAAAGGGAAAGTTTGACACGCCTAGAGAAACCCCAAAGCTCTTCCTGGAAGGAAGAAGTCTTAAGATAAGAATTTTCAATGAACTTCCAATCCGCCACATATGACGGCCTGTAATATTTTATTAAGGTAGTAAGGATGATAGCATCATGGTACCTGGAGATGTCAGGGACCCCCAGCCCTCCCATCGAAGTAGGCCGCCTGCAGGACGCGAAATTAAGCCTTGGCTTTCGATGTTGCCATACAAATTCATTCACTTGAGTCTGCCATTTACTTAGCAAGGGAGCTGGGATACACAAAGGGACAGCGCGTAGATAAAACACTATCTTAGGCAAGACCAGAGATTTGACTAGGTAGATGCGTTCCAACAGAGTGAGAAATTTTTCGCCAGAGTGAGTTAAAAGGGAGTTGATAGAATCAGAGATCTCCATCCGGTTGATGGAAGAGAGGGTATCGAAATTTAGAGGGATGTGAACTCCAAGATGTTTCCAAGATTTTGTGACCCATTTGTACCTATAGTGTTTTTTGATGAAGGCACTGGAAGCAGAGGATAGGGAGATGGGATGTAGAAGGGATTTGTCAAAATTTATAGTGATGCCAGAAGCTGCAGCAAAGTCAGACAGGTGGGAATGGATTGCCGGGAGCGATAAGAAAGAGTTGGTGAGATATAGGGTTATATCATCTGCGAAAAGGCTTATCTTAAAAGTTCTTGTCATTACTGGGACGCCATGGATTCGTGAATCTTCTCTGATTTTGATGGCAAGAGGCTCAATTGCAAGAGCGAATAAGAGAGGCGAAAGAGGGCACCCTTGGCGAGTACCCCTAGACAATGTAAAGATACCTGAGTTAAGGTTATTGATTCGTAACAGAGCTGAAGGGGAGAGGTATAAGGAATCTATAAGGTTGCGAAATTTGGGACCAAAATTCATTCTTTCGAGTAAAGAGTGGAGGTACAGTGGCTCAACCGAATCAAAGGCCTTCTCTATATCTATAGATAGGATGCAAACATCACGAATAGCCTTAGATTTGCAATGGTATATTAAGTTCAGCGTTTTTTGGGTGACATCTGTTAAGTCGCGACCAGGACTTACCTTTATCTGCCTCCTTGTATCCAGCTTTCCTTCTCCCTGGCAGTTTCTCCCTGAGAAAACTCTGCACAGTTCTAGCCACTGGGCTGGGCCAGATCCAGTTTCACAATGGGGAATCTCAAGGACTTGTGGGGCACCTTACTTCTGCCTGTATCCCCCTCTCCACACTATTGCCTCTTTGCCTGATCATGATACCCTTCATATCTTTACCTTTTCCTGCTTTTTTCTCCTTACCCACCAATCTACTAGCTTACCTTTTATCTGGCTCCATCTTCAGCTATATGTACTATTTACTTCATTTATACCCACCTTTCTTCTCAATGGAAATCCAATGCAGCTTACATCATTCTCCAGTCCTCTGTTTTCTCCTCACAACAGTCCTGTGAAATAGGTTAGGAAGGCAGTTTGTGGCTCAAGGTCATCCATTGAACACCAAGGCAGAATGAGGATTGTGTGGGGTCCATTCTATATCACCGAGATTTCCCCATGAGTCTGGTGTCTCTAGCATGCCAGGGGGGCATTCTGCCTCATCACAAACCTCACAAACTGACCTGATTCATTTAGCTCCTAAAAGTTTGTGAAAATTTGTGGTTTGTGAACCAGGCATGTCACAAACTTGGAACTGAACAGCATTTCCCAGTTCATTCCCATCCCTATTTACCACTGGTATTATGTTTTCCAAAATGTAGTTCTGCTTTCCTCTGGGTGCTTAGCAAGATTTCTGAGAAACTAGAGTGCCCAGGGATCCAGTTACTCATGATGCTGGTGATCATTGCCCCCCAAGTCGGAATGAATAGTTGGACACAAGGTATTGTTATAACTAAGGGCCACTTTATTAAGTATAATAATAAATGGCAAGGGCAACCAGAACTGCAGCCTGGTCAGGGCCAGGGGTCTCAACAGACTGCTCCCCTGCCATTAGCGGGCGAGAGACCCAGCTCCCAGCCAGAGCTGTGTGTCACAGCTCCTGCCAGGCCGGCCCAGCAAGGAGGCAAGCCCAGAGGGCCCAACCACCAGACGCACATCTCAATGGAAGGCAACCTCTAGTTGAGCCTCCAGGACGGTCTGCATTCTCCCATCCCGGGTCATCAAACCCAAAGGCTGATCCTGCCAGACCCCTAACTCCCCAAAAGGGGGATGCTTTCTGGTCCTCCCCTAGCCGCATAGTACCATAAACTCAGTAAAACCTGCCAAACTAAAGTGACCAACCTATTTAACAGCACCTCCCTATAGCCAAATCCACAGTCCACTGACCTGCTATGTAGGGTAGGAGAAAAAACACTCCAGCAAACAGCCAATCAGCTGGAGAGCAAAAAATTCCTAGCCGGCCCCCCAAACCATGTAGTGACCAGCATTTGGCTATATAACAAACAGGGCAGGCGGGAGGGCCAAACTTCAGCCGTGGACTGAGTTAGGGGGTGGATGGTCCTGCTGTTACTACAGCAAAGCCCTGCCCCCTCTAAAGCTTGCCCAAACGAGCTGCAAAACTCCTCCCTTCCCTTCCAGGGAGGCAAATACATTCCTGCAGCCTAGCAGCATTGCTGCTGGCTGCTAGAAACGGATTCTCATAAAAGTATCCATTGTAGCATGATTCCTAGGTAGTGTAATTTCCTATTCCTGATCTATCACTAAGGATACATAGGTTCTGAAAAATGATTCAGTGATGTTGCCAGAACTCCAGTCTTTCTTGTTGCTGTCAGAATCCCACATGCATGTTGTGTGTCAAAGTGTGTTCCCTCTTTCTGCCATCACCCCAAGACAGCAGACTTCAGTGTGTGGGTAGGATTAAATGCATGTTCTGCTTTCTTAAACAGGAAAGAAGCTTTAGTACTAAAGTTAAAACTTGAGCACATACATAGAAATAGCTATCCTTGCAGGAGAATACAGATGTAACACAATAAAAGGAAAACAACACTAACTACATTGCATTATGAGACAATTTCCTTGAATGGAGCAAACATATCTCCATCACCCTGCTACACTGGTCACGTCGTCTGGTTGAAGTTTTTGAACATCAAACAAAGGAAGATTTCGCATTTGAAAACTTCTGCCTGCTTAGGTGATCTTCCCCACCCCAATCCCGCTATTTGTGGGAGACACTCAACTCTCTGCCAATGAGGCCCTCTGGTACATAGCCATCCTCTCTCTCTCTCCCAGTCAAGATTTATGATGCACATCAGATTGGCCAAATGGAAGGTAGGCCCAGATTGTCTGGTTTTCCTGCTGAACCCAAGTTCTTGTTTTTCCGACTGTCTCCCCTGGCAAAAATAAATAGTTGCCAAGGGATTCAGGGACCCTGATCATAACAGTTGCCACCTCCAATGCCATGTATATTTCAACAGGAAAGAAAAGGTGGAGATGCATGATGGTGCAGCTAAGGCTAAGCTAATTATGAACAAATCCCAAACTTCAGTGATATTTGGCTATGGCTCATAATTAGCCTGAAAATTCTAAACTGATGAGGTTCATTCTCCAGATCTCTAATTCAGAACTTCAGCTGCACTTCTACAAAGAAATTTTCACCAAAGTATATTCCACCATCAGAAAGCAAAGCTAAACATGGTAGTTAAATATACCTAATTAACTGAACATGTTTAAAACTATGATTGCAGAATGAAATACATATGCAATATATATGCTCATATATTGAAGATCAGACAATGTGACAAGGTTTCTTGCTGATAAAATGATGATTTGAGTATCTCCATAGAAATCTCTGTGGTCAGGCTCAGAACTATTTCTTTATCCAGGACCATTATTAAAGGTTTTCTTCCTGTTCAGTCATTGATACTCTTTCTCTGTAGATGTTTAACAGTCAGAAGAGCAACTGGTCTCACCACAAGAATGCACATAAATTCCTTGATGACTAATTTGCCAAAAAGTTAAGTGGCTAATATGACTTCATTAGTTGAAGATTGCCAGGAACAAACTCTGCATTCTAGTGGTCTTTTGATTCATGTATTATGTTTTGATAACTTTATTGAGTTCTGCTTTGATGAAACTTTAATCAAAGTACTTTTCTGTTGAAGGGAAGCATGTAATTAGGCGACAAAAACATTTTTTTGTATTCCGTGCACACAGTTTTCTGATTCTCAGTATTCATATTTTGCATTTTCAATGAACCCTTGTTTTGGTTAATAATTTAGCAAGAATGCCATGTATTTTTAAGAGCAGAAAATCAAGCTTTGCATTTTGATGTCAAATCCTATTATTGCCAAGCAGTATCAATTAGAATATGACTTTGCTGATAAACAAAAGTTGAGCTTTTAAAAAACTGTATTTGCTTTTGGGATTTTTATACACCTTTCAAATATCTGGGACTAAAACATAATGAGTTTCATTATGCAAGAATCAAGGCTGAATCAAACTGCCCAGCATATGGAAAGAGCTGTCGGATTTAATCTGGGAAAACTGGAGCATTAAATGAAGCAGAACCTGTTGCTTTCTGTTAACAAAAGCACTGATGAGTGCATAATTTTAATTACTTGTTTCTTGTCATCATCCTCGCTAGAACTATAAGAATAAAGGGTTGAAGCAATCTTTGAAGCCATCTTTTCCACTTTCAGACAGAGAAACAGAGTATTCCAGTGTAACAGTGCGGTGTAATTGGCAGCTTTCTGGGCATGTGCATTTTTGCAAATTCTGATGGGGTTATATCGCCCCACTCCAAATACACTGGTTACGCAGTGGGCAGAATTTCTGTAATCAAAATGAATGTTCTACCAAGAATTATGTTTTTGTTTCAGACAATCCCAATTGTGAAGGATTACAAACAATTCAGTAAATGGCAAAGGAAGATTTCAGAATTTGTGTGGGCTGGGGAAAAAACAAGAATTAAAATGAAAATTTTGACTGATGCAAAAGAAGAAGAAGAAGAAGATATTGGATTTATATCCCGCTCTCCACTCCGAAGAGTCTCAGAGTGGCTCACAATCTCCTTTACCTTCCTCCCCCACAACAAACACCCTGTGAGGTGGGTGGGGCTGGAGAGGACTCTCACAGCAGCTGCCCTTTCAAGGACAACCTCTGCCAGAGCTATGGCTGACCCAAGGCCATGCTAGCAGGTGCAAATGGAGGAGTGGGGAATCAAACCCGGTTCTCCCAGATAAGAGTCCACACACTTAACCACTACACCAAACTGGCTCTTCCACACCAAACTGGCTCTCCAAGAAAGGGGAGGTTTCCAATTGCCTGATTTAAAGTTGTACCTCAATGCAGTATGTTTGGTGTGGGTTAAAGAATGGATGACGCTATTAAATAGAAAACTACTGACACTAGAAGGTCATGGAAATATTTTTGGTTGGCATGCTTATATGTATTATGGGAAAAATAAGATGGACTTTTTTCACATCACCATATAAGAAGAAATTTGCTGAATATATGGTCAAAATGTAAAAGATATGGGGATGAGAGAAAACCACTTTGGATTGTGCCAACGGAAGTGATAAAATTATATTCAGATACCTCTGAAGTTAAGTGGTTATCATATAAACAATTGTTAAAGATGCATGGTGGGAAGGTTGAATTAAAATCGGTAGAAGAATTGGAATATAAATACAATTGGTTTCAAATGCAGCAAATTAACAGCTTGCTGGAACAGGATATTAAAAACAAAGGCATAAGACAAGAACAAACAGAATTGGAAAGAATGTTGTTTGGTGATAATGATAAATTGATATCAAGAATTTATAAGCTGTTATTGAAATGGTCTAAGGAAGACAAAGTAGTTAAATCTCAAATGATTAAATGGGCAATTAATATAAATAAAGAAATACAAATGAACACTTGTGGATGAACTCTATGACGATATCTACATGTTACAATATTAAAGAGAACTGTTTTAAAATGTTATATAGATGGTATATGACACCTAAGAAACTAGCAAAAAATGAGCAACCAGATGTCAGACAGATGTTGGAAGTGTAAAAAGCATGAAGATTCTTTTACCACATGTGGTGGAAGTGTGAAAAGACAAGACAATACTGGCAAATGATTCAGAAAGAAATGTCAGAAATTTTAGGTTACAACGTTAAGAGATCTCCAGACGTGTTTTTGTTGGGATTACAAATGGAAAGTTTTCCGAAATTAGACAGAACTATTGTGTGGTATCTACTTTCAGCTGCAAGGATACTGTATGCACAGCTATGTTAGCAAGATAAAGCACCAGAAAAATGGGACTTGATTTTAAAAGTTATTCTTAGAGTGAAATGGACAAACTTACAAGAATTTTAAAAGACTATGGTTTGGAAAAGTTTAAAATGAAGTGGGAGAAATTTCAAATATACGTTGAAAAACATTGGAAAGTAAAGGGACATTTAGTGATGTTTGAAAATAACTGAAGCTTTTTGGAATGGTGGACTATAGTAATAATTATAAAGAAATGGAATTGTCTTTTTTTCTTTTTTTTTCTTTTTTCTTTTTATTGGACTATTAGTATCTTTTTGATAAGGTTAAGAGGATAGAGTATAAGATTTTCTTTCCTATGAGATATTACCTTGTATTTTTTGCAATTTAAGTAAACACCAGCGGGGGTCAAAATAAGGGGGATGGAAGGGGTGAAAAGTGATGTATTGGTATTATTTTTGCTTTAGTGCTTTTTCTATAAATATTGTTACAATACATTGCAATAATAAAAATGGTTTAACACAATGAAGCATGTTTAGGGTATAGCTCCAAGCTTTGAAACATTTTGGGGTGAATTCTAAGACGGAGGGCATTTCTCCACAGTCTCATACACTGGTAGGTCATTTAAAATTATCAGTTCTTAGTTTTTGGACTCAATGTATATCAAGAACCTATAAGGTAAGTTAGAAAGTAACCAAAAGCTAAGATGAGATATGAACTAATTGTACATAAAATATCTATGTATTTATTATAAAGACCAGGGGTCATTTTGTAGAAAAATAGGTGGTAGAGTTCATCCAGGGATTTTTATGCAGCTGCACCTACTATTCAATGGACAAGGTGGGAAGGAGGAGGTGGAACTCTCAGAAAGGTTCAGGAGCTGTGCTCCTGTGAGCTCCCATTGAATCTGAGGCCTGATAAAGACTTTAAAAACATTTCAGACCAAACAGAAGCCTCATAATATAGTTAAAAGTAACTTATATCCATGAGAAAACAATATTGACCTAATGTATTTTGACGCAATTGGGCCTTCTTCAGAGGTCAAACAAAGGAAGGTACAGATGGGCTCCCATTACAATCAAAAGGTAATGCACAAGTAGATATAGGATCAAAACAGCTGTTAAGGAATAAAATGGTAACATTTCAGTAACAATGCTATATCTAATTATGATATATATTATTTTAAAAACCAAATTTATTACATTTACTTCAAGAAATAAATCAAAAGACAAAAGAAAAGTATTTAATGTGAGGTCTGCTAGGATCTAGCCTTGTGTTAAATGAAGATGTGCATGAGTTGAATCATATTCTATTGTGTGCCTAGAAATTAATAGGGGAAAAAGGTTTTCTAATATTAACATATGCCAAATGTAACATAAACTACACCTTAGCCAAAAAAAATTCAATATAAGAAAAATATCTTCCAATTTTGATCCCAAAAGTTGTTTAGAACACCTTATTGGAACCAATGTGTCTTCAGTATCAAGCAAGTGCTATAAATCTGATGTTATACATGGTGGTGATAGAAGATACAATCCTGATGTAATACAAGATATAAAGGTGGCTGATACAAAAATGATGCAATGTTGTAGTAAGCAGGAATCTAAAGGAATAGTGCCTATTGACAAAAAAAAAAATCAGCCCCTCCCAGACGGTTGGCTTCACCAGTGATAGGCTGGGGGGATGCTGTTGCCTACCCGGAAGGAGGGAGGCTGATTGACGTCCCAGCCATCCGGGAATCTGTGGCCGGGCAGGGAGTCGGGGCTATAAAAGCCCTGGCCCCGCCCAGTGTGGTGCAGTTTGCTTCAGTTCTCGGCTAGTAAGGAGAGCTGTGTTGTGGGAGCATCCAGCACAGCTTTGGAGGGCCGGGGGCCGACGCGATCAGCAGTGCTAGCTCGGGGTTGGCTTGAGTTTAGTGTGAGCGGCGGCAGCAGACTGGGAAGCTTCAGCTTGTGCGGCTCCAAGCTAGGCTACCTTTTCCAGCACGAGTAGTGGCGACATAGCCGGGCAGTGCTCAGCAGGGAGAGCAGTGCCACCAAGTGGTTTGGCCTCAGGGGGGTTGTTGGTAGCAGGGCGGACCGTAGTCGCAGGAGGGCCTGGCCGGTAGGCCCCCTCTGCCCCCCTTATAGTTGTACTTGGCGGAGGCCTATGGGGTCCGACTGGGAGTTGCCAGGGGACGGACTGTGCCTCAGTGGTAGAGCATCTGCTTGATAGGCAGAGGGTCCCAGGTTCAATCCACTGCCCCCCCCCACGTTTGGTTGGGCCCATAGCTTAGCTGAGGGGACAAGGGTGTTAAGTGCAAGGGGTCAGCTGCGCCCCCCCCCCCAACCTTCATTGTTATCTCCTCTATCTGGCACAGGGAGAAGGGAGGCAAAGAGTGGGGTCAGGCCTTCATATAAGTGATCCAGGTGAGGTCACCGGGGCGGGGTTGGTATAGGGGCCTGGGTCATGGCTCCTAAGAAGGGTCAGGGCCCTTCTAAAGGGAAACAGCCGGCCAGGCCTGTAAGGAGGCGGGGCCAGGAACCGGGACCCCCAGGAGAGGGGGATCAGGAGGCTCAGATAAGGCAGGCTATTATTGGCCAATTAGATGCTTTGGAGCAGCAGAGGGGTGCCACGGGGGCACCTGTCTGGGAGGGGTGCTGCAGGGCAACGGGCTGATCTGCCTGGTTGACATTTGAGAAGGAGGTGCTGGCCTATCATTCTGCATTACAGGGTGGACCCGAAGGTATAGACAGGAGACGCGAGTCAGACCATGAGGACGGTGATGACATGGGGGAACTGCCTGGCAGGGAGCCCCGAGATCGTGGGGCAGTAAAAGAAGTTGGGCAGCCGGCTCCGGTTGTGACGGTGGCGGTTACCCCCTCGGGGGATATGGGTAAGCCTCCTTTGCAACAGCACCTCAGGGGTGGCCTTGGGGCCCCTGGGGCTTGTCGCAGTCAACAGTGTCCCCAAGTATGGAGGGTGGGGTATCAGTAATGCCAGGAAATGTTGGGCCTTGGGTACCCCAGGGGGTGGCCAGGCCGTCATGGGCTTGGGGCCCTCCTTTGGTACCGCCACAAAGTCAGAGTGGCGTAGGGGCTGGTTCACAGGCTCCTTCACAGGCAGTTGCCTCAGTGGCCTCACAGAGTACCCCCACCCCGCAGCCTGCGTTGGGCATGCTTCCATGGGGTGGGCAAGGACAGTTGCCAATGCAAGGGGGGTGGGCTAGTTACCTACCTTATGGGTATCTCCCCTGGGGGTGGTGCCTAAAAAGGCACCCGGGGAATACCGTTTGATACACCACTTGTCTTACCCCAAGGGCGGATCAGCGGCACGTGGAGCTACCCCCCGAATCCCTATGGGTCCATATCATTTCAGGTACTTCCATATGGCGACACTG
Source organism: Heteronotia binoei (assembly GCF_032191835.1). Taxonomy (NCBI): domain Eukaryota; kingdom Metazoa; phylum Chordata; class Lepidosauria; order Squamata; family Gekkonidae; genus Heteronotia; species Heteronotia binoei. The sequence goes on along the minus strand of NC_083228.1, from coordinate 46,184,486 downwards.
CACTGCCATTGGGAGATCACCTGTCAGTGGTTACAAGGGATAAGATTTTGAGGGGTGAATATGTTGACGTCTTTAGCCTCCTCTTTAGAGAACTGGAAAAAAAGTTTTTTTGTCGTCTAATTCCTTGTCATCTGATTCCTCCTTAGGAAGGAGGAATTAGACGACAAGGAGAAGGAGAAGCTAAAGCAGAGAAAGGTGGATAGGGCCTGGCCGAATTGGCTGCCAGGTTTCTTAATTTACGTGGGGGTTATAGCTAGGGCGCAGCCAGTTCGGGTGGCTGCACTGTTTCAGTATTGCGACATAGTGTATCACGCATACACTGATTTTGTGGGTACGTCCTGGTTGCAATATGATGAGGCCTTTCAGATGCAGGCCGCTGTCAATCCTGGGATGCCCTGGGACCAGATTAACCAGCAGCTCTGGCTGCAGTTAATGTCACTGGCAAAACCTAACTTAGGTGATAGGGCTGATAGTGGACACCTAGTGCATAAGCAACAGGCAAATATAGGTGCCCGCGGTACGGCAGGCCAGTTGGTTCAACCCCGGCTGTTATGTTGGGAATTCACATCCAAGGGAATGTGTTCCAGGAAGGCATGTAAATTTAAACATGAGTGCCTTCTGGACATTCTCTGTTCGGTCAAGTACACCTCGTTTGACCAAGCGGTCAAAGTGGTTCGGGGTTGTGGTGTGGGGGCGGAAATGGCGAAATGCGACATTGTCAGCCTTTCGCCTTTTGCTGGTGCATCAGGAGGATTTTGTCCTGCTGGGCTTTAGTTTTGAAGGGAAGTATTACATGGACAGGGTCTTATCCATGGGTTGCTCAGTGTCTTGTGCTGCTTTCGAGCATTTTATGGAATGGGCGATCAGGGCCAGGTCTGGGCTGAGCGACACGGTTCACTATTTGGATGACTACATTTTTGTGGGCCTGGTGGGGTCTGGGCAATGCACCAGGTTACTGCAGTCATTTGTGGAGCTGGCACAGGAGCTCGGGGTGCCGCTGGCACACGAAAACGCAGAAGGCCCTAGTTCAGTGCTCACGTTTTGGGGTATTGAGTTGGATACCACGCAGCAAGCTTCACGGCTGTCTGCGGAAAAAATGGAAGGTCTCAGAGAGCGATTGGCTTCTCTTAGGAAGCAGCGCAAAGTGTCATTGCTTGAGCTCCAGCAGATTGTGGGGCATCTCAACTTTGCATGCAAAGTGGTTGCCCCGGGGAGGGCCTTTTTGCGGCGCCTATATGACACCATGGGGTCCTTGCGGCTCCCTCACCATAGTATGCGAGTGACCATAGGCATGCAGAGGGACTTGGAGGTATGGGAGTAATTTTTGGATTCCTTCAATGGAGTTTCTTTCTGGCGGGAGGACTTGAAGATTGAAGCGGAGCTCCAGATATCTTCGGATGCGGCGGGTGCCACCGGATTTGGAGTATATTTTCGAGACCACTGGTGTGCGGAACTTTGGCCCACCAGGTGGTTGGCCAGTGGGCTCTGCCGTGACCTCACTTTTTTGGAGTTCTTTCCCATTGTAGTATCCGTTTGGCTTTGGGGTGAGCAAATGGCCAACCACACGGTTCATTTCTGGTGTGATAACATGGCGGTTGTATGTTATCAACTCCTTGTCATCCAGATCAGAATTAGTTATGCATCTGGTATGGGCATTTGCATTGCGGTACCTCCGGTTGAACATTCTATTCCTAGCATGACATGTTCGGGAGTGTGCAATGTGGTGGCGGATGCTCTATCTTGCCAACAGATCGAGCGCTTTCACAAACTTGCTCTGGAAGCGGACCCTCAGCCAGCGCGAATGCTCCAGGAACTTTGGAAGCTTGGGAAGCTGAAGCCGGTAGGGCGATTTAATTAGCGTTGACTCCAAGCACCCGAAAAGCTTATGAAAGGGCTGACTTGCAGTTTTGGGTGTTTAGGAGTGCTGCCGGGCTGCCAGATAGCTGGCCAGTCCCAGTGGTGCACATTATACAGTTTTGTATTCATCAGAAGGATAGAGGGTTAGGGCTGAAGTCAATTAGGGGCCAGTTGGCGGCGCTTGCCTTTATCAGTAAAGTGCAAGGCCTTCCGGAAAGTACAGGTGATTTTAGAGTCAAGAAGATGCTGGAGGGCTGGGCCAGAGAGCGTGGGCCGCGGGCGGTTGCCTGGCAACCCATATCCCCTTCTGTCCTTCAAGGACTTTATAATGTTTGGCCCGGGGTGTGTTCATCCTCCTTTGAGGCTGCTATTTTTCATGCGGCCTCTTTAGTGGCCTTCTTTGGTGCACTTCGGATTAGTGAATTGGTGGTGCAGCCAAAGAAGGACTATTCTGACTGGGCACTGTGTGCCAGTGACGTCAAATTTGAAGGGGGGCAAGTACGACTGGCAGTTAGGTGATCCAAAATGGACCAGCATCAGAGAGGCACGCTTATTATAATCGGCCAGAGTGCAATGCCTGAGTTGTGCTCAGTTAAGGCACTGGAGCAGTATTTACAGGTCAGGGGGGAGGGGGATGGCCCCTTGTTTCACCACAGCGATGGGTCCTCCCTGACAAAATACCAATTCTGGGTGGTGACAGGCAGGGCACTGGCTAAGTTGGGGTTAGGGGGTGTTAAATTTGGGACACATTCATTCTGGATTGGTGCTGCTTCCACGGCAGCCATAATGGGCTATTCAGCCCCTGCTATACAGCGGATCGGCTGTTGGCGGTCCGCAGCCTTCAAGTCCTATGTGCGCTCGTTGGTCACTTAGGAGCATGAGGGGCTAGTTAGTATTTCGTGCCAATTGGCAATTTTTCCCGTTGGTAACTATTTTTTGTTTTCCAGGTGCTGTGGCTCGTAGGGAGAGGCATTGGATCCTCATCTGCGGGCACAGTATGGTGTTCTGGGCTGCCCATCAGGCCAAGAGATCACCAGTTGGCACCCAGCTGGGCCTCAGCGAGTGGGCAACGGTGGAGTGGCTGGGTCGTCATGGCCTGTGCTGGTCAGGGATCATGCCACTGTTGTTTAGTGGGAGGAGGGCGCCTCCTCTGCACATCCTGATCATCCACTTGGGTGGGAATGACCTGGGTTTGATGAAGGGGAAGGCCCTTTCATTGCAGGCGCAAGTGGATCTTCAGGCCATTAAACGTAGATGGCCAGGAGTTATTTTAGTATGGTCGGCAATTTTGCCACACAGGGTCTGGCGTTACGCTTTGTCCCCCGGGGGGATAGAGCAGGCCAGATGCAAGGCCAACCGGGCCTTGCAGAAGGCCATGGAGGGGGGGGGGCTTAGGGATATTCCTTCCCCATCCGGCCATACGAGTCAAGAATGCCGACTTGTATAGACCAGATGGGGTTCATTTATCAGAGTTGGGTAACTGGGCCTTTTTGGACGAACTAATGCAGGGGTTGCGGTAGGCTCTGGGCCGTCCGGTGGGTGCGAATGCCTAAGCAGAGGCTTGGCATTGGCGGTGGCAGGATGAGGTATGGGCCACAGTGTTTTTGGGGAGCACCTATGGCTCAGCACCTGTTGGTGCAGGTGGTCTGTATGAACTGCAGATGGGCTTTACGGCTCAATGCTGGGAGTGCAGATCACGATAAAGCCTCACCGGGCAGGATCTTTCCAGTGGGATCGATGCCGGCCTAGGTGGAGGTGGAGTTTGGGCCTGGCTGCTCAGCACCACCCAGAATATATTGGGCTTGTGCTGGGGGCAGGGTGGCTCACCTCTTATCAGGACAAGGCGGGGTCATGGGGCTGACCCCAGGGCTTGTCTTGTTAGGCTTTACCCCTTGCCAGTTTTTAGTTCGTTCAAGCGGCCCTGTTTATCCAACATACTGTGTCAGCCTCTTCATTCCAACTGGGTGAGCAAACAACACAGCAAATATTGTGCAATATCTAATTGTACAGATAAATGAGCAAAAAGCCTCAATGATGTTTAACCTGATTCAATACTTCCTGTAAGAACTAAAGCAATTTATATAAATTGGGATAGATGTGGCCTCATGCCCAATCCATTTGAAGGAGCACAAGATATAAGCACTTCTCAAAGTGGTCCAAATGTTCAACAGCCCAATCTTTCTTACCCACAGTCAAGTACTGAATGTTCTAATATGAACTCATTTTCCCTTTTAGGAAGTTTAAACACCTTCATTATTGCACATTGAGACCTGTAGCACATAAGGCACTCACTATGAAGATGCTCCCCCAAATAGCCTCCCTGTCGTGAGTGATTGACGTATAGCCTTAACGTTCAGAGTTATTTCCTATGAAAAATGCTAAAATCACGTTATAGTTCTCTATGCCTCTGCCCTGGGGACATCAGGAAACTGGAATGGGGTTGTGAAAGTTGTAACATCATACTGGCTTTATCCATGTTAAGCAGTTCTAAATATTATGGCCTGCTGGAATGTTTTCCCCCTTGCAAGGCCATTTTCAGCAGCCTCCCCACTGTGAGTGTAACATGTGCTACAACTCACAGAGTTATACAGACGATAACTTTCCAAGACTTGGAGGCAGTATTATAAAATGGCCTGCAACATACACACATATTGTGTTTATGTCCATCTGACTATGGGATCACTTCGATTTACTTTGAGCTGTATGTCCATCCTACTATGGTATCACTTCAATTTACTTCAAGCTGTATCTAGGAAATAAGCCAAAATGAACACCTAGAAGCATCTGCTAAAGTTGAGAAATGTATATTCGATGTGATGGTTATGGGTGTTTCTTGGATAGACCCCATGATAAGTAATACACTCCTCCCTTTCTCTAGCCTCAGAGCAATTCAAGAATATTTCCTTTTAAAAGTTTCTTTTAGGAGTAAAATTGATAGACCAGAAAAAAGTTTGCAATCTGGTCCAGTTAATTTTACCACTCTGTGCATAGGCCTATGGGGAAGTAGATGCAATTAGGAAATAGAGAATGGAGCAAACAGGCTGTTTGATCCCACAATGAGTCTTTCCATTACATTTGTACAATTTTCAAGTTCCTGATATTGGATCAGGGCTAAATGGAAATAATCCAAAAAGAAGAGACTGAACACAAGAAAATAACTTCATTTTGCCATTGTTGTAAACATGCACTTTGTAACTCTCAACTGCTAAATAACTTGACTTTAATGAAATCAAGATGATATAAACCAGAATACATTAATTTGTGAGAGCTGTTCTATATGGGTCTATGTAGATTCATTCTATTGGTTACCAATCAGTTGCTGGTTTTGGTTCTCCTTATTGGTTATTGCCTGCAAAACCCTTATTGGCCTTGTGCTCATATACTTACAGGATCACTTTTCTGGCTCTTCTCTGTCACCTCAGCTTTGCCTACTGGAGCAAATTCTTCTGTATGTGTGTTAAATATCATCGAGTCACTTCTGACTTATTCATTAATGACCTCCCAAATATTTTAGTTAAGAGCCTTACTCAGGTCTTACAAACTGAGGGCCATGATTTCCCTGACTGAGTCAATCCATCTCATGTTGTGTCTTCCACTTTTCCTGTTAGGGTTGCCAAGTCCAATTCAAGAAATATCTGGGGACTTTGGGGGTGGAGCCAGGAGACTTTGGGGGTGGAGCCAGGAGACATTAGGGGCAGAGCCAGGAACAAGGGTGTGACAAGCATAATTGAACTCCAAGAGAGTTCTGGCCATCACATTTAAAGGGACAGCACCTTTTTAAATGTCTTCCTTCCATAGGAAATAATGAAGGATAGGGGCACCTTCTTTTGAGGCTCATAGAATTGGACCCCCCGGTCCAATCATTTTGAAACTTGGGGGGTACTTTGGGGAGAGGCACTAGATACTATATTGAAAATTTGGTGCCTCTACCTCAAAAAGCAGCTCCCCCAGAGCCCCGGAAACCTCTAGAACAATAATTCCCCATTATATCCTATGAGAATCGATCTCCACATAGGGAATAATGAAGACGTTTCCTTCTCTCTCCCCCCCCCCCCTGTTTCTGGTGAGTCTGAAGCAGGGGATTGGCCTCTCTACTCACCAGTTGCTGCCAGCTTCTTCATAGCAACAGACACACCATTGAAGCCTTTCAAGTCAAGCCTCTGGAGGTGCAAAGGCACATGGTCCTTTGCAGGCTGGGCGAGGCTTCCCCTCTCCCCCCCTTACCAGCCAGCTGACTGGGGGGCGGGAAGCAGCCTGGGAAAATGGAAGAAAGGCTGCTGTGATCGGGGCTGGGTGGGAAGGTAAGGGCAAGGAGAAGCTGCTGGGATCAGGGCTGGGTGGGAAGGGTCGCCATCCCCCCCCCCCCCGCTTTCTGGATTTTTGGCGAGTGGGGGGGAGAAGGCTCCAAATCGGGGGGGCCCCCACCCAGGCGGGGGATTTGGGAAGCCTATTTCCTGTTGCCTTCAACTTATTGTAGCATTGTTGTTTTTTCCAGTGATTTTTGTCTTCTCATAATGTGACCAAAGTACAATAGCCTAAGTTTGGTCATTTTAGCTTCTAGGGAGAGTTCTAGAACCCACTTATTTAAACCTTTCCTACAGCAGCAACTTTATTCATTGTAAGTAAGTAAGTAAAATTTTATTTGTATCCCGCCCTCCCCGCCTAGGCAGGCTCAGGGCGGCTAACAGCATTTCATAAACATACAATAATACACATAAAAACTTTAAATTTAACCATATAAACTTTAAATTTAACATCCTTTAAAAACCAGTCAATATAATTAAAATTATATAATTTAATTTAATCTGACAGTAATAATGGCATTTTGACGCTAATTTCTGTCAGTTTGCATAATTTTCATGATGACATAGGTCCTTAGACAGGACCGTGTTGGCGGACCCTTGATTAACAGCATTATTCAGCAGTCCGTGTATGCTAATTTGAAGAGGGTGGTCTTGCAGGCCCTGCGGAACTGATCAAGGTTCCGCAGGGCCTGCACCTCCTCAGGAAGCTGGTTCCATAGGGCATGGGCCGCGATTGAAAAGGCCCGTGCTCGGGTGTTCTGAAGCTTGATCTCTTTTGGCCCAGGGATAGTCATCTTATTTTTCCCGGCTGACCTCAGTGCCCTCTGGGGTTCATATGGGGAGAGACGGTCCCTCAGGTAGGCCGGTCCTCGGCCATATAAGGCTTTAAAGGTAATGACCAACACTTTGTACTGGATCCGGTATGTAATTGGCAATTGTCTGACTTTCACAGCTATATATAGTAATGGGGGATACTATAGTGTGAATTATCTCGATCTTTGTCACTAGTGACACATTTTTACATTTAGGGAAAATATTTTTTCTAGCTTCCTCATGGCTGCCCTTCTCAGTTTCCTTCCCAGGCTGCTCTACTTCTGATTTCTTGGTTCAGTCTCCCTTTTGGTTGATGATGGAGGCAAGGAACAGAAAATCTTTAATAATTTCAGTTTCTTCATCATCAGCCTTAAAGTTGTTTACTTCTTCAGTAGTCATTATTTCTATCTTCTTGATTTTCAGCTGTAACCCTTCTTTAGTACTTTCTGTTTTAACCTTCATTAGTAGCCATTTCACGTCTTCACTATTTTAAAGGTATTTTCTGCCAGTAATGTGGTATCATCTGCATAGCTCAATGTTCCTTTGACCAATTTTTCCTCCACATTAATCTAAATCTAATCAGTTTTTCTTATGATATGTTCTGTCTATAGACTGAAGAAACAGGGAGATAAAATACATCCTTGTCCGACACCCTTGCCAACTGGAAACCATTCTGTTTCTCCATATTCTGTTCCAACAGTAGCCTCTTGTCCAGACTATAGGTTGTGCATCAAAACAATCAGAAGTTGTGGACCACCCATTTCTTTAAAACTAACCATAGCTTTTAATGATTCACATAGTCAAAATATTTGCTATAATCTACAGGTGCATTCACACATGCTAAATAATGTGCTTTGCAACTGTGTAAGCATAGCAAAATCCACTTGCAAACAGTCGCCGCGTGAAAGCACCCTATGAAACACAAGCTGATTTTCTTCTGAAATTGTCTCATATGCTCCAGTAACCAACATAAATTTGCAAATGATGCCACTCTGTAGACAGGAAAGCAACTGCCCATACATATGCATTCTCTGTTGTGGCTCCATCTTGTGGAACTACCTGCCTCAAGAGATCAGGACGGCTTCCAAACTTCTATCATTCTACAGACTGTGCAAAGCAGAAATGTTCAGAAGGCATTTTTATAAAGGAATCAGAATGGCAGTATAATGGAACAGTACCAAGAGGATACTTTTATAATGGAATGGGATTGTAAAGGTAAAAAGGTAAAGGTAGTCGCCTGTGCAAGCACCAGGTTGTTACCAACCCATGAGGTAACATGACATCAGGACATTTTCTTGGCAGACTTTTATAGGGTGGTTTGCCATTGCCTCCCCCAATGTTTATTTCATGTATCACCTTGTTTTTGCTGGACTATCTTCCACCTTTGTAATCTATTCTGTGCATGGTTTATGGTATGTCTTGCTTTAGGCAGTTTTCTGTTTATATTGTTTCCTGATTTTGAAATCCGAGTCCTGCATTGTACTAATAGTCAAATGATATTATTTGGGGAAGAACTCTACATAAAAGTATTGCTTTGCTGCTCTCGGTAGCATGCAGCTATTGCTACATTATAGGAGACAACTTTCCAAGCAGGGCTAAGTTTTTCCCTCAGCCACCTACCCACTCATGCTATTAAGATTAAAGATGTGAGAGATCACAGGATGAAATGCAATGCCCAAAATTACAACTGTGATATTATTATTGTTCTTAACAACTCCTTCACCTTTTACAAAAATTCCTATGCCATATAATTTCTTTTGCAGGTATTTCATCAAACTTTAAGGACATAAATAAGTCAACAAGCTTATCAAATATACAGATCCAAAAAAGTCCTGTGCTGTGGTCCATTTGATTCTGTTTTCTTCCATATATCAGTTCTAATTAGCATTACTTGTGGTTTCCACAACAGGATGGCTTGGAACTCCATCAAAGCAAATCTCACATAGAAAGGTTTCTCTTAATTTTTTTAAAAAATAATGTTTACTAAACTAGACACACAAAGAAAAGATTTCTCTTAGTTATGTCTCCAAATTATCCATTAGGCAGCCTCCTGGCTTGTTGCTGAATTCATTCTTGCTAATTGCCCAGTCTGGTGTTATCAGTTTTGTTAGGCCAACAAGCAGAGTTGCAGCTTAATCATAGTTGTGTGGAGGAATTGCAATTGCTGTGGCCTGATGTGGATAATAACCATCTTGTCAAAGGTTGTAACCAGGTGAATCCAGAAGATAGTTAATGCTTTATGGAGGGAGCTCTGAGGGTTACAAGACCTCTTCCAAGATCCATTCTTTTACCAACAGCTAGTATTTTGTGATTCATTAGTATTACTAATATTTTACTGGGAGGGAAAGTGGCATGGAAGACCACCAAGAAAGACTCTGCAGAAGAAGGCAAGCCACCTCTGCTTTTCACTTGCCTTGAAAACTCCTTGCTGGGGTCACCGTAAGTCAGCTGTGACTTGATGGCACTTTACATTAGCTCCCTTCCAGTCCTCAAGAATGGAGGCAGAATTTGTGGAGGAATTAGAATTGCTGTGGCCTGATGTGGACAATAAGTTCCGTGCTCAACCTTTGCCCATCTTGTCATAGGTTGTAACCAGGTTGTAACCTGGATTTTAAACTTTGTTTTAATTGCTACCATTAGTATTTTATGCTATTTATTGCTGCCTATTTACTGCTTTTTTATTAAATTGTTATTTGAACTATCAATCATATTGTGGATCCACCTTCAGGGATTTTTGTTGACTAGCCGTCTACAAATATTTCAATGAAATATAAGAACAGTGAGCTTAATATTAACACTACACATCATGTTAAGAACTGGAAAGGGAGTTGGAGAACTTTTTGTAAACACATTTAGATGGGACTGGTAGCTAATATGATTATATGTACAATGCAATTTGCAACCTAGTAGGAAAGTATAGATTTTCCTTCTTGAATAGTGACTGGTGAATTTGGGGTGGGTGGGAGATTTCTGTCTACTTGGATATATTAACAATTTATTACTTATTGGTTGTCCCACTTATTGATTACAAAATTTTGGATTGCATATAAATAATCCGCCACACATTAAAAAAGGAGGAAGTTGTTGAATTGGCCATAGGGGAAAAGAAAGAAACAAACTTGAATAATAGTGAACAAACCAAGCTGTGGAGTCTTTTACCAGGTGATAAGGGCATAATGTAATAGGATTAAAACCCCAAATTAGTTTACAAACAAGTTGATGACAGGGTGTCAGCAGGTGACCTTTTTGTATCCTAGCTCCTTGCCCAAAAATGAGTTGGTGAAACACACTGACTAATATGTCTAAAACAGATGATACTCCACAGAGAGTTTAGTGATCACGGTGTCCAGGAACCAAAGAAACCCAGACTCAGTACCCCACTCTGTCATGAAGCTTGCTTGGTGACCACTCTCTGTCAGCCTAATGCTGCTTCACAGAGTTTTTGTTGTGAGGATAAAATGGAAAAGGAAAGAATGATGTTCACTGCTTTAAGTTCCTTGAAGGAAGGGTGTGATAAAAATGTGCTAAATAAATAAATGACCTCAAACATAATACTTTAAACTTCTGAATCTTCATCAGTTTTTAATGGGTTACCAAGAACTGTAGATGAATAGTTGACTTAACCTTTAGAGAATTGTATTAATTGATATTACTTTAATGCATAAAAATGCATAGGTTAATATAAGACAGTTAGTCCCCCCCCCCCACCCGGACATAGATAATAGTGTGCAAAGACACCTCCGCCCCTCAAAAAAAAGTTTAACTGGATTTTTTCCCCCTGTGAACCGAAGGGCTTTGTGTGCATAGGCGTACCTACCAGAATGAGACAGATGGCTTTGCCTTCTTGGATCTGCATAACTGTAACATCTCACGTATAATATTGTTTAATAGAAGCAGTGCACACAATCAGCTGAGTGTCTCCAAGTAATTAAGAGTATGCATGCTTTGGGTTGCATAGAACTTCACTGCTTCCCCAGTTGCCTTCCACAATGTCCCAAGAACATGTTCCAGTTGCTTGTTGGGGCAACCTTGGTATCAATGCCTGATCTCTGGAAAGACTATAGTTAGGAAACAAACCAGCCAGACTGTATCATGAACAATTCAAGCCTTGGAAGAGGAGATGTGGGCTTAAATTTATCAGGCAAACATTAACTTCCTTTCTGGGTTTCCCTGTTGCCGTCCAGACAATCAATGTTGCTTGCTTATCACACATTCCTCTAGGTAGATCCTGTGGCTTGTATCCAGACTGGTGTTTTTGCAGACACAAGTGAAGTGTTTGTTTATTGTTATAATGGTCCTTAGACCAGTTATACAGAAGGAAAATACAAATATACAAGATTCCAAGATTTTAAAATACTTAAAAACCTTTAAACTAGGGTTGCCAAGTCCAATTCAAGAAATATCTGGCGACTTTGGGGGCGGAGCCAGGAGACTTTGGGGGTGGAGCCAGGAGAACTTGGGGGTGGAGCCAGGGACAAGGGTGTGACAAGCATAATTCAACTCCAAGGGAGTTCTGGCCATCACATTTAAAGGGACAGCACACCTTTTCAAATGCCTTTCTTCCATAGGAAATAATGAAGGCTAGAAGCACCATATTTTGGGGCTCATAGAATTGGACCCCCTGGTCCAATCGTTTTGAAACTTGGGGAGTATTTTGGGGAGAGGAACTAGATGCTATACTAAAAAATTGGTGCCTCTACCTCAAAAAATAGCCCCCCCAAAGCCCCCAATACCCGCGGATCAATTCCCCATTATTCCCTATGGGAATCGTTCTCCATAGGGAATAATAGAGTGCCCAGTAGACATTTCCCCCCCCCCCCCACGCTTTCTAAAGTGGGAGGGAGGGCCTCCAAACCTTGGAATCCCCTGCCCCCTCTTTCTCTCACACACACAAATACTTACTAGATCTTGTTCCTGCAGAATATTCCTGCTTGCTCTGAAAACAAAAGCAAAAGAAAGGGAGGGGCCGTTCTCTGAGGAAACTTACTGATCCTTTCCGACGAAGCCCTTCCTGTTTCCTGCTTCCTGCTCAGCCTTAAAGGCACGCATTTTAAAAACTGTTTGCAGGTTTCTAAACCTGCAGGAGCTCTAAAACTACAGGATGACTGTGGGGGTGGGGCTTCCCCCGCCGGCCAGCTGGCTGGGGGCGGGGAGAAGCCTGTCAAAACAGGGGATCCCCCCCCTGGGACCTGGGGACTGGGAAGCCTACTTTAAACACCATTTAAAAATTTGTCCTAATATCTAGTTACCATAGCCACCTAGTATCTAAGTACCATGCAATTTTCATAACCTGAGTTTCACCATGCAAAAGCTGGCTACTTGAAAGGTTAATCTTGGGATATCTATCAGACAGAAGAAACTAAAGTTTTTTGTTTTCTGTCAGGCCTGTTTTTTTCTCATCAGTGGGATGATGATCTTCTTATGTGCCACTCTATAATATGGGCATATGAAAAACATGTGCTCTGTAGTCTCAAGATCCTTTAATGGGCAGGGATAGTCTTATATTTCCCTTCAAGTACAGCAGAAGGGAAGGCAGAGCAGCTTGCCTGAGCGAAGGATCTTCTAAATTTTTTTATTTTCAAAGATGTTAAATAGTTTGCCAGTTCCACTGTGTTTTTGATACTTGCCCTCATCAATGTTTTGTAATCTAGAGAGATCATTTTGGCATTCTATGTCCTCGATTCTCTGCTTAACTAGTTTTTTTGTCTGATCTATGCCACAGGATAAAAACACTTGGGGGGGGAAGAACCTACATTCAGCAGATAACTTTGAAAAGACTTATAGCAGTTTGCTTGGAAATTGTCTCAATACATCAGCAAGAGTAAACCTTGTGGGTTAAGATGTCCATTTAGCCACATATAAATAGATAGAATACAGGCCCAGGCTTCAACTTTTAGACAACCTGTCTCTGGTCTTACCCTGGCATTTGACACACATCCAGGGACCTGTAAAATGATTCTTAAAAAACACTTTCTTGAGGTACAAAATATGAGCTGAGCGGCCCCATAAACGAACCATCTAACAGTTGAGCTAACGTCTTGGCTTTATATAGTTTAAGAGCTGCTGGAACATATTATCCTCCTTGAGAATCACGAAATTTTACTATACCGTTTGCAGATCTTTCTCCTTGGTCCACAGCATATTTACTATGTTGAAGACTAGAGCCTGAAGCCTGCAAGACTACCCCAAGATTTTTTAAGTTGGCTCACTTGATGTGATGGCTGTTGATCAACGAGGACCAATTCTTCAGTCTACGCCTAAAGGCTTGATTTTCTGATAGCTGATTTTAAGGGACTCAATTTAACAGTATGAAATGAGCTTCCTCAGAGCCATCCTCAACCTTTCAGGGATTCTGAAGAGTAACAGTGTCATCCACGTATAACAACACTGGTTCTGTCCTTTTGGTAAGTCTAGGAGTATTAATCCAGCTAGGTAGATTATTTATACAACAGATAAATAAAGCTGGTGATAGCAGGTGGTCTTGCTTGATGCCTCTGTAGGGTTGGATGGGTTCAGCAAGATGTCCTTGTCTGCTATATCTGATCCACTGGTAGTGGGTTGTTTTGGGGGTTTTTTTGGTGTGTGTGTGTGTATGTAAAATCCACATAAAGTATAGGACTGTTCTGTCAATTGATGGATTTGTTAGTTTGTACCAGAGACTCATTCTAGAGTGTCAAATGTGGATTTGGAGTCAACAAAAGCTGGATAAAGTGAAACTGTTTCCTTAGAAGAGTATTTCTTGATAAGGTGTTGGTCTGTCATGGATCCCCCTGGCCTGAAACCTGCCTGTTCCACAGAAGTTTGTCCAGGAGATGCCTTGCATATAACTTATTTACAATATTCAGCAATCTAATTGGCCTGCAATTTGATGGATAAGAACATAAGAGAAGCCATGTTGGATCAGGTCAATGACCCATGCAGTCCAATACTCTGTCACACAGTGGCCAAAAAACCCAGGTGCCATCAGGAGGTCCACCAGTGGGTCCAGGACACTAAAAGCCTTCATGCTGTTGCCCCCCACCCCAAGCACCAAGAATACAGAGTATCACTTGCCCAGACAGAGAGTTCCATGTATAACTTGTGCCTAATAGCCACTGATGGATTTCTGCTCCATATGTTTATTCAATCTCCTCTTGAAGCCATCTATGCTTGTAGCTGCCACCACCTCCTATGGCAGTGAATTACATGAGCTAATCACTCTTTGGGTGATGAAATGCTTCCTTTTATCTGTCCTAACCCAACTTTTCAGCAACTGCCTGCGAGTTCTGATATTGTGAGAAAGGGAGAAAAGTACTTCTTTCTCTGCCTTCTCTATCCCATGCATAATCTTGTAAACCTTTATCATGTCACCCCTCAGTCTTTATTTCTCCAAGTTAAAGTGTCCCAAGCACTTTAACCTTTCCTCATAGGGAAAATGTTCCAACCATTTAATTATTCTAGTTGTACTTTTCTGAACTTTTCCCAAAGCTATAGTATCTTTTTTGAGGTGTGGTGACCAGAATTGTACACAGTATTCCAAATGAGGCCATACCATCGATTTATACAAAGGTGTTATGATACTGGCTGATTGGTTTTCAATACCCTTCCTAATAATCCCCAGCATAGGGTTGGCCTTTTTTATTGCAGTGGCACACTGTCTCACCATTTTCAGTGAGTTATCTACCATGACTCCTCTCTCTTGGTCAGTCTCTGCCAATTCAGACCCCATCAACATGTATTTATAGTTAGAATTTTTTGCCCTAATGTGCATTACTTTGGACTTGGTCATGTTGAACCACATATTGTAAGTTAAAAAGCATTGGACTCAATACTGAGCCCTGTGGTATCCCACTGCTTACCACCCTTTCCTGTGAAAATTGCCCATTTATACTCACTCTTTGTTTCCTCCCTTTTGTCTTTTTTATAGAAGGGAACTACTATAGCCACTCCCCATTATTTTAGAATTCAGCATGTATAATCAATATGTATAAAAAGGGGAGCTAAAAAGGAGGCTCATCACTCATCCCCCCCACCCCAGAAATTCATGTGGAATACCATTGTGGCCAGGGGCTTTACCATTTTTCTTTTGGTCTTTATTGGATTTAATCTCACCTGGAGTTAATCTCACAGGAGACCATTTAGGAGTATTTTCTAATACTGTTGGGGGTAGAAGTTGAGTACCATCCTTATAGAGTTCTGTAAAGAAAGAAACTCATTTATCCAATAGTATACAAGAGGATATTGGAGATTTGAGACTTGAGAGTCTGACAGAAATTAATTTCCAAAAGAGGGATGAGTTTTTGCTGCTTTGATCAGTTTTTACCATAATCCTCTAGTGTGTTCTTTCTTTCTACTTTGTATCAGCAATTTATAATTTTTTTTTGTGACAGCAGTTTTGAAAGGGCTTCATCTTTAGCATGATCTGATGTCAAATATTTCTGGCACTTCCAGTTTAGTGAGGTGGGGGGGGTGGCTATCATACAGCTATGATTAAACCATGATTTGGAGCAATTATATGATTTCTGCACCTTATCACTATATGGATGAACAAGATATGGATTATAAATCCATGGCTTCCTATGGAGTAATAAAAATCCATCAAATTTTCCTGAGTTAATATGTCTTTTAGGCTTTGCACCAGTTTAGAGGACCGTCTTGCTTGGTAGCCATATCTTTCTAAAGGTACAACAATAATGAGGTATCTGAATTCCAGATGTAAGTTAATAGAATCCCACTGCATACATAAGAATAGGGGGAAATTATCCCCCTCCAAATATGGAAGCACTCTAAAAGTCCCAACCGTACAACGTAGAGCTCTATCAACCAGGGTATAATCCAGGGCTTTTTTTGAGCATGAACGCACAGGAACGCAGTTCCGGCTGGCTAGCTGTCAGGAGGTGTGGCCTAATATGCAAATGAGTTCCTGCTGGGCTTCCCCTACAAAAAAGCCCTGTGTGAAACAATGATAATGTCAGGGTGTGTGGCCTAATATGCAAATGAGTTCAATAGTACTGACTTTAGACACTGCCATAAAAGTGAATTCACCCAGGGTATTGCCTAGAATTGAACCATTTTTTTGGGGGGGGGGGAGACTTAGTCTGTAAGCAAATTTACACAGACAAGCCTCAGCGTAGTTTGCCTGTTGATCTTTGAATGTCATCTCCTTGTTAAGAAACCTAAGATTCTCCTTCAAAGTATTTCATCATCTGAAATTAGAGGCCAGAAATACATCATCCAGCTGGACCCATGCAGGCATTTATGTCACCACCAAGCAGGATCACGGCATTTGAATGTTCTAAAATGAGGGCCCTTACATAGTTTTCGAGAGATATCCAGTTCTCCTCTGATTCTGCTTTTCTACAGGAGGTGAGTAAAGTGGAATGCAATACTGTAAGCCAAAATGCCCTCAAAACGAGGTTGGGGAATTGACAGGTGGGCACCTGGCTTGAAAAGGATCTTGAATCTATATATACAGGATACATGTCCAGAAATTATTGCTTAAAATCGCCAAGGACACTAATTAAGTAAAAACAATTAAAAATTTATTATAGAAAAATATAGAACACACATACAAGATAATAAATTCATAAAACATACATACAGTCCTAAGAAAAATAGAGAGAGATGCAGAGACAACACAAGGGTGGACAAACAGGGTAATAATTACCAATTGTAGTCTTCAAGGAAGGCTCCAATGGCGATGAACAAAGACTAGGGGGAAGGGACCCTCAACTGGCCAAGAATCGGGGATGTATCTAAACAGCTGCTAGATGCACACCTGTGGGGAGCTGGGTCACAGGTTATAAGGACTACCTTAAGCCTTTAGGGGATGGGAGGTACAGGGGCAGATGACAGGTGGACAGCTGGTACATGACCTCAGAAAAAGGGGAGGCTCTGCAATGACCATTAAGGGAAAGAATGGGAGAAATGGTTGGAATGGGGGTGATTAAAACTATCAAACTTACCTAAAAAGGTGACAAAAGATGGCCAAATTGCTACCTAGGGTAACACCTGGTCTAGACAAAGACACCTGGCTCCAGGTGAAGATGTTCTTCCTCTTCATCCTTCTACAGGCACCAGTCTTTGTCTTGGGTTCCATTGAACAAAGGTTTAGGCAGTCTGGCAGGATCCACACCTGAGATAAGCTTGATGGCTTTATCATAGGTGACATCTGTTGAGTACGTGAGCCTCTCACTTCGCTGTTATGGAGTCTGGCACTGTAGGAAGATAGCTGCTGGTGGTGTTAGCCTCCCAAGATGGATTCTATGGTTAAGGCTGGAAACCGCTTGCCTGGACAGTTCCTGGTGGTGCACCTTCTTCCGCTACAAAGGCCAAGATGGTGATGGCACGGAGCGACTGGAAACCATCTGTTCTCCTGGTTAGCACTCCTCAAGAGACACGGAGTGCTGCTGCAACATTGTGGCTGTTAGTACTCATGTCCCTTCCAGTTTGGTAGACAAAACCCACGTTCTCCTGGCAGATGTGTGTGAGTTGAGTCTCCAGGCACCCTGGCAACCAAGCGGGTGACTATTATGTTCTGGAATTAGGAGTATTTTTCTCACAATACTCTCGACCTCTCCCATCTTGAGCCTGAAATGTCTCCTGAATTCTGGGTCCTGGAGGACTCTAAAGGACAATAGAACAAAATAGGAGTCGATTACACCTTTAAGACCAACTTAGTTTTATTCAGAACATAAGCTTTTGTGTGCTCTTAAGCAAACTTCATCAGACAAGGAATCCGGCACAGTGAGCAGAGCCATACATAGCTGGTAGGCAGTGGCCCAGAATGCAAAATGGTACAGATTTAAGAACCAATGACAGAATAGTAAAATTATCAGGAATTACAGAACTGAGAAACCTGTGGGGGAACACTTTGCTGTTTTACTGCAAAGGAACTTCAAGAACAGAATGGAGAGAGAAATTGCTGAATTACAAATTATTATGAAACTTGGAACAAACACCTCCCCAGGACTGAACAGAGATATTGGTTTTTTATCTCATTACAGATGCTAAACCCACTCTTCAGGTTGTCATAACAATAAAGAGGGAGGAAATCATACTCCGACAGTAGAAATCCTTGTGCCTGTGAAATGTTACTCTGGTTCCATGATAGTGATCAGTCAGTGGAAAGTGCTAGTATTTATGTATCTTTCTTGTGTTGCCCTCTCCCCAGCAATCTTTTTTGACCTTGGGAAAGGTTTTCCCAGGGTTGCATGAATCATATATGGCCATATGGGCTGGGAGAGTGCAGTGTGAGAGAGGGGGAATGGAATTACCCTTTAAAGGAGAGGGTGATTTTGTCCCCTTTCTATTACAGCCTCTTAACCCATGTGATGATTAGCCCACAGGATCCCCTGGCTTTCTGAATAAATTTTCCAGGGGATATAAAATGTAGGAAAGACCTACAAGTTTAACATCTGCAGGTTGCTGGATATACCTTCATATCTCTTTGTGATGAGAGGGAAAAGCAAAGACTTGTCTTGTGGTGGAAAACTATTTTGTATTTTTGTTACCTTGATAGTAGTGGGATAAAGAGAAGATGCTGGGGGCAAAGCAGTGACTTAGGCAAACCTGTGGATGTGAGGTACATAGTTGCAACAAAAGCAACATGGACCCATCAATATAAGGTCAAGATACTGAAGGTACTGAGGGCATGTTTTTTGGTCATGACGACCTGGGCTCAAAGTGAGCAATAATAAGACTGAAGGAGGAAAGGGCATTTCTGTCCCACCATACACTTGGGTATACCAGCTTTCCCTTTTGGTTTAGGAAGTTGTGCACCACCCTGACCTGGATAGTCAAAGCTAGCCTGATCTCATCATATCTCAGAAGCTAAGCATGGTCAACCCTGGCTAATTTTTGAATGGGAGACTTCCAAGGAATACCAAGGCCATGTAGTGGAGGCAGACAGTGGCAAACCACATTTGAACATCTCTTGCCTTGAAAATCCTACTGGACTGCCATAAGTTAGTTGTGACTTGACAGCAAAAAAAAAAAAAAAGTTATGCACTAAACAACTTCTTGCAAAAATAATATAATTTTGTCTGAGTGCCCCTGAACTTGCTGAAATCCTGGACTGTGTTAACCTTAGAGGAAGATGTTCATATTCTAAGTTTTATGTGTTCTCAGTGCACCTTCATTTAAACAGGTTAAAAAAAAGGTTCATTAAGCTTTTAGCAACAAGTCTAGAGAGAACTTTCTACCAAATAATTTCTTTTAGGAGCTATTAACAGTTCTGACTGAGGTGGTTTACATCTACTGAATGACAGTTTAAGAACCCCCCTTTCAGTGAGAAAAGCTTTTAAGGTGTTAGAAAATTGTGGGGCTTCAGTAGTGCTAAAGCCAAATTGCCTTAGCTTCAAATGAGCATCTATATTGCCTTGATTACTATTATAGAGACTTGCCGACATGCTGGCTTTTATTGCTTTTATAAGGTCTTCCGTTATCTCTCTTGCTTTCAAGCCAATGTGGCTTTTCAGGTCATTGCAACACATCTTAGCTATTACAGTGTGTTGTTCAGTTGCACAGTCGAGTCTGACTCTTTGCGACCCCATGGACAAAGTCACGTCATGCCAGGCCCTCCTGTTTTCCACCATCCTCCAAAGTCTGCTCAAATTCATGTTTGTTACATCAGCAACACTGTCCAGCCATCTCCTCTTTTGCCGTCCCCTTCTTCTTTCGCTTTCTGTCTTTCCTAGCATCAGGATCTTCTCCAGGGAGTGCTCCCTTCTCATTTGGTAGCCAAAGTATTTGAGCTTCAGCTTCAGCATCTGACTTTCCAGGGAACAGTCTGGGTTGATTTCCCTTAGGACTGACTGATTTGATCTTCTTGCAGTCCAAGGGACTCTCAAGATTCTTCTCCAGCACCACAGCTCTAAAGCATCTATTCTTCTGTGCTTGGCCTTCTTTATGGTCCAGCTCTCACAGCCATACATTACTACTGGGAATATCATCGCTTTGACTATACGGACTTTTGTTGGCAGGGTGATGTCTCTACTTTTTGTTATACTGCCCAGGTTCGCCATAGCTGTCCTCCCAAGGAGCAAACGTCTTTTAATTTCATGACTACAGTCACCATCTGCAGTGATCTTGGATCCCAGAAATGTGAAGTCTGTCACTACTTCCATGTCTTCCCTTTCTATTTGCCAAGGAGTGATGGGGCCGGATGCCATGATCTTAGTTTTTTTGCTGTTGAGTTTCAAGCCTACTTGAAAGAGGTTCTTTAGGTCCTCCTCATTTTCTGCCATTAGTGTCATCTGCATATCTGAGGTTGTTGATGTTTTTCCCGGCAATCTTAATTCCGGCTTGTGCTTCATCTAGGTTAGCATTCCGCATGATGTACTCTGCATATAAATTAAATAAGCAGGGTGACAATATACATCCTTGTCGAACTCCTTTTCCTATTCTAAACCAATCAGTTGTTCCATATCCCGTTCTGACAGTTGCTTCTTGACCCTTATACAGGTTTCTCAGGAGACATGTGAGGTGGTCTGGTACTCCCATCTCTTTAAGGACTTGCCACAGTTTGTTGTGATCCACACAATCAAAGGCTTTAGCATAGTCAATGAAGCAGAAATAGACTTTTTCTGATACTCCTGTGCTTTCACCATAATCCATTGAATGTTGGCTATTTGATCTCTAGTTCCTCTACCTCTCCAAAACCCAGCTTGAACTTCTGGTAGTTCCTGATCTACATACTGCTGAAGCCTAGCTTGTAGGATCTTTAACATGACCTTGCTGGCATGTGAATTGAGTGCAATGGTGTGATAGTTTGAACGTTCCTTGGCATTACCCTTCTTTGGGATTGAAATATAAACTGATTTTTTTCCAATCCTGTGGCCATTGTTGTGTTTTCCAAATTTGTTGATATAATGTGTGCATCACTTTAAGAGCATCATCTTTTAGGACTTTGAATAGCTCAACTGGGATACCATCATCTCCACTCACTTTGTTGTTAGTAATGCTTTCTAAAGCCCATTTGACTTCACACTCCAGGATGTCTGGCTCAAGGTCATCGATTTCACTGTCATGGTTGTCCGGGATATTGAGATCCTTCCTGTATAATTCTTCTGTGTATTCTTGCCACCTCTTCCTGATCTCTTCTGCTTCTGCTAGGTTCCTATCATTTTTGTCCTTTATCATGGCCATCTTTGCATGGAATGTTCCCTTGATTTCTCCAATTTTCTTGACTAGATCTCTTGTCCTTCCCATTCTATTATTTTTCTCTATTGCTTTGGATTGTACCTTCAGGAAGGTCTCCTTATCTTTCCTTGCTGTTCTCTGGAAGTCTGCATTTGGTTGGGTGAATCTTTCCTTTTCACCTTTGCCTTTAGCTTTCCTTCTTTTCTCAGCTATTTGTAAAGCCTCATCAGACAGCCACTTTGCATTCTTGCATTTCTTTTTCTTTGGGATGGTGCTGATTGCTGCCTTCTGTACAATATCACAAGCCTCCATCCATAGTTCTTCAGGCACTCTGTCTATCAACTCTAGTTCCTTAAACCTATTTTTCACCTCCACTGTATATTCATAAGGGATGTGATCAAGGTCAAATCTGAATGGCCTAATGGCTTCCCCAGTTTTCTTCAGTTTAAACCTGAATTTTGCGATGAGTAGGTCATTATCTGAGCCGCAGTCAGCTCCAGGTCTTGTTTTTGCTGACTGTAAGGAGCTTCATCTTTGACTATATAATCAATCTGATTTCTGTGTTGCCCATCAGGTGATGTCCACGTGTAGAGTCGCCTTTTAGGTTGTTGGAAGAGGGTGTTCACTATGACCAACTTGTTTTCTTGACAACTCTATTAGTCTTTGCCCAGCTTCATTTTGTTCTCCAAAGCCAAACTTGTCAGTTGTTCCAGTCACCTTTTGACTTCCTACTTTGGCATTCCAGTCCCCTATGATGAGGAGGACATCTTTTTTTTGTGTTAATTCTAGATCTTCATAGAACTGGTCCACTTCAGCCTCTCTTGCATCAGTGCTTGGGGCATAGACTTGAATTACTGTGATATTGAATGGTTTGCCTTAGATACGGACCGAGATCATTTTGTCATTTTTGAGATTGTGTCCCATTACTGCCTTCCTCACTCTCTTGTTAACAATAAAGGCCACACCATTTCTTCTATGGGACTCTTGGCCACAATAATAGATGTAGCGATCCTCTGAGTTAAATTCACCCATTCCCGTCCATTTTAGTTCACTGATTCCCAAGATGTCGATGTTCAGTCTTGCCATCTCTTGTTTGACCACATCTAGCTTACCTTGATTCATAGATCTTACATTCCACGTTCTGATGCAGTATTGTTCTTTGCAGCATTGGACTGTTCTATCACCATCAGACACATCCACAGCTGAGCGTCCTTTCAGCTTTGGCCCAGCCGCTTCACTCTTTCTGTGATTACTTGAACGCTCTTCCCCAGTAGCATATTGGGCACCTTCTGACCTGAGAGGCTCATCTTCCAGCGCCATATCTTTTAGCCTTTTGTTTCTGTTCATGGGGTTTTCTTGGCAAGGATACTGGAGTGGTTTGCCATTTCCTTCTCCAGTGGATTACGTTTAGTCTGGGTTCTCAGCTGTGGTCTCTCCATCTTGGGTGGCCCTGCATGGCATAGGCCACAGCCTCATCGAACCACGCAAGCCCTCTCGCCACGACAAGGCAGTAATTCATGAGAGGGAACTATCCTCCTACAACCTTCTAGGAATAGACTGTGTCCCTGACCTTTCTGAGTCTGTCGGCAACTTTGGAGTTTTGAGAGGTGGTGATAAGTGCCACTCCAAAATGGCTGCCACAGGTAGGGTTGCAACGTCCATTGGGGTGAAGCCAGGAGCAAGGTTGTAACAAGCATAATTGAGCTCCAAAGGGAGTTCTGGCCATCACATTACAGGGACAGCACACCTTCCCTCCAATGGAAATAATTGAAAGATTGGGTCACCTTCTTTTGGGGCTCATAAAATTGGACCCCCTGGTCCAATCCTTTTGAAACTTGGAGGATAGTTTGGGGAGAGGCACTGGATGCTATGCTGAAACCTGGGTGCCTCTATCTCAAAAAGCAGTCCTCCCAGAGCCCCAGATAACTGCAGATCAATTCTTCATTATACCCTATGGGAATCGGTCTCCATAGGGAATAATGGAATGTCCAGCAGACATTTCCCTCCACCCCCCTACACTTTCTGATGACCCTGAAGTAGATGGAGGGCCTCCAAACCAGAGGACTGGTAATAATTACAAACAAAACTAAATGTAGAATTTAAAAATAAAATTGATACAGAGAGTTTTAGGGCTTTTCGACGTGAAATTTGCTTTGAAATAAAGGCTCCAAATCTTCAATGAAAATATTTTTGTGTTCCTACACGGAAAAAAAGATATGGTTTTCTAACTAAAATTTATTCATTCTCATTGTAATCCTATAAAATTAAATGAGTCTTTCTCAGAGTAAATGAGTCATAGATAATTATTTTTGCAAACAGTGTTCAAACATGGGTTTACCATGCTCACAATGTCCATTTTCTCTTAATTTGAGCGTTCAATGTGACTTCATTCATGATTTGGTTGGTGGGATTCTGTGGAACACGATCCCAATGTACGGTGATGTTTTAATTACTTTGGATCCAGGGTTATCATGGGCAAGTCATGAATCATTTGAAATTGACTACATTTTTGCCTGTATGTGTTGTGTTTGCATCTGTGTAGTGTTGAAGCACATTGGAGAATGCTCAGCATTAATTGGATCAAACCCCAGTTCACGGGGAACAATGCAAGAATATTTATATACTTAAAATCAGCTACATTAGTGCATGTAATGCTTTTGCGCTGGTGGATGCTCAGTATTTACTTGACATGGCAACTGTGTGGACATTTGTAAATCCAAAGCACACGAATAAATAAATATGAACATCTCAAGTTTGGGAGTCAGGCAGGATAGCAGAATGGGCATGGCTAGAATACTAGAGAAACAAGCCATGCATCTTTTCCCAAATCCTTTCCTAGGAAGTTTTATTTAGTTTATTTATTCGCTTTATTTCTCCCTACTTAATAGAATAAAAAGGACTTACCGTATATACTCGAGTATAAGCCGAGTTTTTCTGCCCAAATTTTGGGCAGAAAAACCCCCTCCTCGGCTTATACTCGAGTCAGTGGTGTAGGGAGGGGGGGCACGCACTCCACCGTGGAGTTGAGCTCCCTCAAAGCGGCGGCCGCCGACCCGGCTTTGGAGCGGCCCAGACGGCTCTCGCGGTGCAGGACCTGCCTGTGGAGGTTGTTCAGCTCCACCACGTCGTGGTCCACCAGGCCCAAGCGGCCCATGCCGGCCGCCGCCAAGTACAGCGCCAGCGGGCAGCCCAGGCCGCCGCAGCCCACCACCAGCATGGAGCAGGCGGAGAGCAGCAGCTGCCCGCGCACGCCGGTCTCTGGGAGCACCAGCTGCCGCGAGTAGTGCTCGATCTCCAGCCGGCTCAGTTCTGTGCGGAGGGGGAGAGGAGAGGGAATGATGATCTCCTCAGAGGCCGCGCTCGAGCCGTCGGCCTCTAAGAGGCGCGCCTTCTTTCCCGCGCGCTCAGACATCGCCTCAGTGGCCGCTTCTTCCCTCAAATTGAAAGGGGGGGGGAGAAAAGAAGGTATTAATTATGGATCCGAAAGAAGCTTCACAAGGTGCGCCTCGCCTCTTCCGTTTCCATCGCGGGCGCTGAGGCAAAAGGCCCGCTTGGCTAGTTGACACGCAAGCGCTGTCTCCTCTCCGAGGGCTGCCGCCATCATGGCAGCCTCACGGGACAAGTACTCGGTGCTGCTGCCCACCTACAACGAGCGCAAGAATCTGCCGCTCATCGTGTGGCTGCTGGTGCGGAGCTTCCAGAAGAGGTGACTACGGGGGTGCGGCAAAGAAACCGGGGGGGGGGGTTAGTTTCCATTTCTTTCTCCGCGCCGCCGCTAAGATTTGAGCTAACGTTGTAAATTCAGACAAATTTTGCACTCCGGATTAGTTACTCCGGTTCAAAAGAGTACTCAGTCTTTCTCCCCCCCCTTTTCAAAGGCAACTCCGCCACTGTGTTGGCTGCGTAAACGGAGAACATATGAACATATGAAGCTGCCTTATACTGAATCAGACCCTCGGTTCATGCACATGTCTAGAGTGCTTGCTTTCAGTTCCAAAAAGTCTCTGCTGCGTTTCCCACACTCGGCTTATACTCGAGTCAATAAGTTTTCCCAGATTTTTGGGGTAAAATTAGAAGCCTCGGCTTATATTCGGGTCGGCTTATACTCGAGTATATACGGGTACATCTTCAACAACTCTAAAATGCTAGAATGTGTGACTGGCCCCAGATCACCCTGGTTAAATTAATTCAGTGGTTTTAAAGCTTAACTATCACCACTCCAAGTATACACCTTTATCACCAAATGCCTCCTATTTATTTATTTTTCAAAAGATTTCCCTCAACCGTGGTGGCACGAGGTAGCTTACAAATCTAACTCATAGGCTGCAGGTTATCAAAAGAAAAAAGAAAAAAAATGCAACTATACATATAATAGACACATTTCAGGTATACATCCAAGGAGTCTCTTGTATCTGATGGCTGTTAGCCAGCTGTTTAATATTCAGCTTGATTCCTTTTTCCTGTGTACAACTTTTTGAAGGGCCTCTTTAAGAAGTCTAGAATCTGAGATTTTATCCTGAAGCAAGGTTTAAAAGTATTAAACAGTTTTCTTTGCTTGCTATCAAGCCATTGCAGGTGGGGAGAAGGAGCTGTCTAAAATCCCAAATGCCCATGTTATGAATTTTACCATATGAAGTTTATCAGGTTAAAGCCACTGAGCTCAGTGCATGATGAAGCCACTGCTTGGTAATAGGTGGTTTGTTAGAGGAGAAACACAAAGACCCACAGCACTGTATCCTTTTTTCACCTGTATAAGGGGGTAGTTACAATTTTAGCCAAATTTCCTATAGTTTCCCAAGCATACTTATACAGGCATACTCAGTTAGATGGCCAGTCTAATCATTAGCTGCTTGCTAGAAACTAGGGGTGTTTTTACACTGACAGTTTGTGACTCTCTATCACCACATTGGAAACTCACCTTTTACATTACCTAATGTTCTCACAAGTGTTTTGCATTGGTGCTGCCCAAAGCATCTACATTTGTTTCAGTGAGATGAGTTCTTGAGCTGCTGCTGCAACGTTTTTTTCAAAACTAGTTTTGATCCAGTCATTTCTCTTCAAACTTGTATTGTAGAAGTTTTCATGCATTTTAAAAGACTTCTCCAAAAACAACAAGGTGCAGTAATTTGCATGAGAACTGATAGCACTTGAAATTTTTACATATCATTGCTTGCCTCATCTTGTAATTTAAATTTGTATTATTTTTGCAGTGTTGACATGATTTCCAAGCAATCGTATACATTTAACTAAACATTGGTATTCCATCTGCCCTCTGATCAGACACCCCTGCCCCAACTGAAATGCTTTCAGCAGGCAATATAAAAGTTTGACTACGCAAAATGAGCAGAGTAAGTCCACCAATGCAAAAGGAAAATAATTAAAGTGGAACGGTGGCAGACGATTTGAAGACTCTAAAACTCTGGATCAAACTGTATGTAAAAACACCCTAGAGTTCTCTGGTCTCGTCCTGTGTCATAGACCAGCCAGGGCTCAGTAACAGTGAGGACTTCTCAAAAGAGAAGGGGTCCTATGTAGCCAGCCTGCAATTGACAGGAGACAACCAGCAGAGAAATGAAGTGCAGGAAGCTTCCTGACTTGCAGCTGAGCGTAGGAGAAAAATTACCTTTACCCTACAGTTCTGATCTGGCAATCAGCCAGCCACCTGTCACTAGCACCCTTGGAACATTGCAGAAGAAAGCTGAGAACAGACTTACAGACTAGGTGTTGGAGAGCACACTTCACTGCTCAGCGCCAGCTGTCTGCTGATTGTGAAGATGAACGTTTGCAGGATTGTTACTGAGAAGCTGGCTGTGTGCATGATGTATTGTCTGGTAGCTATAACAGCTCCTGAGAGAAACTGGTAGGCATGGCTGCAATGCATTGGACAGGTGTTGGACTTGCCGACTGCATTGATTGATTCTTTGGTAAATCTGATCCCTGACCTGTTCATGATGCTGAGTTTCTGGAACCTCCTCTGGTCTTGTTTATATTGGGACTTGGAAAGATAGTGTAACAATACCAGAAGCCTGTTCCCATAGTAGTCTGCATCTGTTGATTTCTTTAAAGTGGGGGACAACTGTAAACCTCCTGATGGCCACTTATTACAAGTCAGCCTTTGCCCCTTTTCCACTAGACCAATGTTCTTGTATATTTTGTAAACCTTCAACTTTACCAAAATTCACAACATATAATCAATACATTCAGGAAACTAGCCTTTGCTTAGGCAAAACCCAGAGTTGCAGACTCCATTGTTTTGATGGCCACTTTTTTGATGACAATGCTCCTTCTTTATACCAACTTTGGGAGCCAGGATGCATTTCTTTTTTAATCTTCTGTCAGCAAAATTCATATACACACCTGCACATCCAATTTTGGGTTGTTAGCTGGTTTGATTGGAATTTATTAAGATGAGATTTTTAAAGATGAGACAGTCCCCGTTTTCTCCAAAGTTCTGAATGCATCTCAAAATTTGTAGGGTGCCCTATTAAAAAAACACACTGATTTAGTATTTCACTATCTAGTGCATTGACTGCATGGTTAAGGAGACAGTTACAGCAATGCAGTGCCAAGAACAACAGGCACAAAGTGTTTACAATCTACTTTATTTTATTTTTTTATCATAGAACTATCAAATAAGGGAAAGGGATGTAGAAAACAGTGCAAGGATACACATGTACATCTGCAATCCAATTTTGCACCCTAAAAAAATAAAGATAACTTTTTTTTTAAGTTCAAGAGCGCTGTTCAAAGTTTCTAATCAAATTACTCATCTGAACACATGGGTCATTGAGTGTCCTTGGTTTCCCATTTGGTTGCTACATGGGGTACAGTAAAACAAGGCAAGATATCATTTATATTTCCTCTTCTTCTGCTTCTCTGTTGAAACATCCAAAGCATGGAAGGTAGATTCATGCCTCTTTTTGTTACATAATGATATAATTTATTATGCTCTTCTGAGGTATTTTGACAGTATTGTGTGCTTATTGGGTGAAGCATGAAGATGAATGATACCTACAGTTTGGGTTCTGAATCATATGTACGGCATCTACTTTTCCTGGATCATGACCTTAACCCTTGCAGTGAGAACAGGTTATATCTCCATTAGCAATCATCTGCCAGAGATGTTGTAGAACAGATAATAATAATAATAATAAATTCTCTGTAAAGATACAGAGAATAAAATATTTTTATGGGTTCTTTTTTCCACTACTTTCTACTTATTTGTCCATCTTTCAGAAGACTTTGTTTGTGCAAGCTCCTATGACTCCTATGAAGCAAATGTAACCTTGGGCAAAGGTTTTTGAATAATGGACTCTGTTACCTTCAGCATGGGAAGTATCCTCATAGTTTCTTTTTGAAGGTTCACACAAGAGGAAAGAACAAAACAAAACCCCCAAAACCTCTCATCTCCCAATCGTATAAATGCAAAAACTGGCATTTTCATATAGTTATAAAGTTTAAAAGAAAAAAAATGTATTCCTAGTGACCTGAGGCATTGAAAATGTTATCTACATATTTAAATATCATGACTTTAAACTATTTTTTCTTGTAGCTTTGCTTATGGATTTCCTTTTTTAAAATTCACTTTTTGGATCACCTTCTTGTGGAAATGGTACATTAGCTGGCTTATATTAAGCTGCTCATTTTAATAAGGAGAGAGAAAACATATTAACTGGATTGAATTGAGCTTCACCATGTTTAGAGGAAACATATCAGTTATTATATCAAATAATAATTCATCATGATAATTCATCATGATAATAATAATAATAATAATAACAATTCATCATGTCCATTACAAATACATCTCATGTCTTTAAGTTGTTGAAACTGCTTGAAACAGTAAAATCTACGGTAGTTTACACCAGCTAAAAAGTTTCAGTTGATAGAAGATATTATATTGGTTTCTCTGAATTTTTCTCAGTTGCAAAACATTGCTGTTGAGAGAAGGAATCCATGAATATGATAATGTCATTGTTTCTTTTTCATGTGTTCATTTTCAAAGTACTAAGTCAAAGTACTAAGTCACAGGCCTGACAAATGGGAAAGGATTTGAGCTTTAGACATGAATTGCCACTGACCTTAAAACTAAGTATGAAGAAACACGTTCTACAAAATAAAGTGAAACTCAGCAGAACTGTAGCCAGTTAAATACCATAGCACTTTTTTGAGTTATGGAAATGGGGTAGTTCCCATCAAAAAGATTGTCAGAATTGGTTACTATTGTGGCTCTACATGTTCTCTTTGCACACATTTGGGAACAGTTTACCAAGTTACAGAGTTGCCCCTTTCCACAGTCATCAATGAGAAGTTGGGAGGTTTTCCAGTTGCTCTTTAGAGAGCCAGTTTGGTGTAGTGGTTAAATGGGTGGACTCTTATCTGGGAAAAATGGGTTTGATCCCCCACTCCTCCACTTGCAGCTGCTGGAATGGCTTTGGGTCAGCCATAGCTCTTGCAGAGCTGTCCTTGAAAGGACAGCTTCTGTGAGAGCTCTCTCAGCCCCACCTACCTCACAGGGTGTCTGTTGTGGGGTAGGAAGGTAAAGGAGATTGTAAGCTGTCCTGAGACTCTGAGTAAAGGGTGGGGTATAAATCCAATTCTTCTTCTCTTTACCACAGAGCACCAACACATCCCCCAGATTGTTCCTGTCTCCTCCCACCAGTGGTATATGCATCAGAAAGAGTGGAGGCAAGAACATCCACCTTCATTTATCATCTCTCTATGCTTACTATATATAATGTTATCAACATTTTAAATAATTTGTGACTTTAAAAATTTATTACTGCACAGATTGCTATGAATTTAGTAACCCTTAGGAACACAATTCCTTCAGTATTCACAAAAAAGATCCCGAACAGAAGTACTGCAACCAAAGTGGTATCTAAGTGTAATACAGAAAAATCCAAAGCAGACTGTTAAATGTTATGGAAACTGTCTTCTGCCTTTTCATGATCTAGGAGCAACTTCTCTAGCTGGCAATGGGTACTGTGATGCATTTTCTTGTGATCTGAGCCTGCAAACAAATTAGCTGCAGTCCCAGTCAATAACTGTCAAGCTCTAGACTATCTACCTTCTGCTTCTGCCTGTGCAGATTTAGGAGTCTGCCCCTAAAATTGGTAATACAGGGACAGCTTACTCTATGGCACCTTCTCTGGGTTCTTATTATTCCCTTGGAATGTGGATTGATCAGAGGCATCCCCTCCCCCCCCCCCCCGGTCAATCCAACTCCGTTACAATAATAATGATAAAAAATCCTGATTGTACTGTGGTGAGTTAAACTTTTTTAAAAAATAGACAAAGATTTTTAAACGATTTCATAGAAGCACACATCTTCTAAATATAAAAAGGGCATGCTTATAGAGTTTAAGGAAGCCAGTAGAGCAATCCTGTTTCATGGTTGCTTTGTTCACTGGCTCCATTCTGGGGAAAAAGAAGGGTATAAATATATAAATAAATACATTTGAAATTATGGCTGCTATGTGCTCAAGGAGAGATTTGGCTTATGGATATTGTTGACCATGCATAGACCAAACATCTACCATGAGTGCCTTTATGACTACCATTTTATGTGCATAGGCTCTTAAATATAATCAGGAGTTCTATGCAAAGAAGAGTCCCAATCATTTGCACACATAAACGTTCACTGCAGATTTGGTTGAATATGCCAGATTGGCAATACAAGGGCAGCCTACTCTACAGCACTTGCTCTGAATGACCTTGGAGTGAGTCACTTGGCAGCATTCCACCCTCCTTTAGCCACATACAGTATGCAGAGTTTTGAATGCCTGAAGAGTAACATGCTTTTAGTTGCTAAGCATTGGCCCTTTTTGTGGCTGGACATGGGCTTTTGGTCAGTGTCTCTTCAGTGGTTCATGCTTGAGTCTCTCACTCCTGTTTTGTGTGCATGGAGGCCTACACAGGACAAACAGATCAGGATCCACATGAAAGAATTAATCAGCATCTCTCTGATGTAAAAATGGCCACATTCAGAAACCAGTGGGAGAATCTGTGCCTCCCAGGACACTCTGCTGCTGACCTAAAAGTCAGCAATCTTCAACAAAAAGAGTTTTAATGGGAAACTGGCATGAAATGGGAGAACTGTGCCAGTGTAATAGACATTTGGGATGCATCATCATCAGTCATCTTGTATGTTACATGTACAGATAGTTATATGTGAAAGCAATGCTCAGTTAACATCAAATAAGAAAATATTCTGTCCATGACAATATGCAGATCTGGGGCTTTAATTCTTTTAAAGTCCTGTTCTCCAGCAATTCCTGGCATCTCCATTTCAAAGGCTTATGTAGTAAGTGATGTATAAGAACTCCTTTACCTGGGATCCCAGAGAGCCACTGCCAGGCAGATTAAACAATGCTGAGACTGACTGACTCAGTATATGGCAGCTTCATGTGCATTTGCCCCAGGCCTACCATAAATGAAGTTATGAGATAACAGCTTGGGTGAACTGTGCAAAAGTGGCCTGACCATGGCTGCCTTTATTGGACAGATCTACCCTGACTCCAAACTCAGCCAGTGTCTTCTGCCAGCCTTATCATCACCTGCACATGATGTGCCAAGAGGTGCCTAGCACTTTTTCCTGATGTACTGCACAGTCACTACCAAGGTCAGAAAGATGTTGCTAAGGACCAAAGGTTCCCCTTCCCATCATAGCTAGTGATGTGCTGTTCTAGACATCCCCTTCTTCACTCCTGCTATGTCAGAGTGCTTAATGGCCATCTCTACTTATCATGAGTATCCCACTCTATCCCTGTCAAACTAGTTGTAGCCTGAAGTGACCAGACCTCTTTAACCCAGCCTCTGATATGACATCATGAAACAGGCAAAAATGCCCCAATGGTCAATCCAAGGAAGCCCTCCCAAATTTCTGCTCCACCCCAGTGGTGACCAGCTAATCCTGTGATGTCGCCAAGAGAAGGGAGGTTGGTCAACCACCATCAAAAGCTACAACTACAGGGATGGGGCAAATTGCACAAGTGCTTTAAACATAATACCACCCTCCTGGGTGGCGGTCAATGGGAAGGACCTACATTATTGACTCTGTCCATGTAGGCCAAACATTATTGAGAAGCAGGAAAAGAAGCTAAAGGGCTTGTTACAGGGACTGCTGTTCTATGTGGAAAGGGTTTCTAAGTCCAGCTGTTTCTGATTCCTTTAAAACTATTGACAAGAGATCTATTTACCTCCTGGTGAACTGGCAGCTATTATCTTATGCTACATTCATGCATCGTTATTCCTTGATGTTTCATCAGATAAATGTTTGGACTCTCTTCCTGGGAAAAAAAAATGGTTTGGGGTGATACAGATTCTCTGTCCATAGAAATCCATCTGCGCTGTCTGATTCACATGTCACTCGATGGTAGTTGAAGACTGATGAGAAAGCATGTGTGAACTACTCTGCATGAGAATCAGCCCAAAAGTTTGAGTGTGACTGCACAGGCCATAAAACACTGTGAAAATATAATGCAACTACAAGGAGTGCTTTTAAAGCTATCTGTCTAGCAACAAATGGATTGTACAGGTCACTGGATGAATTAACTTAAGGGAATTTAATGTAGTGCAAATGAGAAAAGTGCCCTGCATATTACTTTGTCATATCAGGTAAGGGAAAGTGTATTGCAGTTTGAAACACATTTTATTTTCATGAATTTTTTAAAGGATGTCTAGCATTCAATCAAGAATCACCCGGTCTTTGAAAAACTTTTAAAAGATTCTCTTAATGCCCAGCAGTATTTCTAATAGTCTGACCTAATTAGTGCAGAGGGTAAAATATCCCTATAATTTCTTGGCAATTTCTTAGCAAGTTTGCTTGAAACTGAGTAGCAAATGAATACAAAGTGCAAACTTCATGTAATATGCATATTGAATGGGATGTTCTATAAAGGTAGATTTGTTTCACGGAAACACAAGCTGAGATGCTAGAGAATGCCATGATTTACTTTCTGTTCCAGTAACTATCAATTTACATAGTTTATAAGCTTCTCAGGGCATCAGCTATCTCCTTGTGGCACATCTAATCCTTAGCAAAATACAAACTCTGATCGCTTAACTCACACAGCTCGGTTTAATATCTTCTCAGAGGACATTTCAGTTTTTAAGTGTTTGGGTAA
The DNA here is from genome assembly GCF_032191835.1 of Heteronotia binoei. NCBI lineage: Eukaryota > Metazoa > Chordata > Lepidosauria > Squamata > Gekkonidae > Heteronotia > Heteronotia binoei. Next base: position 46,151,263 of record NC_083228.1, on the reverse strand, counting down.
TATTTGATTCTTTTATATGGGTTAAAATTCTTCCTCTGACCATATTTATATTTATTTGATGCACCCCACCCCCCAAAAAGTTGTCACAATTTGTTAGATGGCTGAATTCTTCAACATGCTAGAGAAGAATATATGCCCCAGAGGTCGCTTCGTTCAGCCTCCCAAGATAGGCTGACTGTCCCCGGCCCAAGAGATGCCCATCTTGCCTCTACCAGGGCCAGGTCCTTCTTGGTCCTGGCCCCAACCTGGTGGAATCAGCTCCCTATGGCAATCCGGGCCCTACCTGGCTTGCTAGCCTTTCGTAGGGCCTCTAAAACAGAGCTGTTCCACCAGGTCTTCGGGTGAGGGAGCAGACATCTATCCATTAGGTCTATCCACTATCCTACTGCACTGATTTGCTGTCCTGTCCTGCTACACCATCTTATTATATTGTTCTGCTGGACTATTCTGTTGTACTGAATATTGTAATTGGTTTTTATTATCATACTGCTGTGATTTTATTATTTATGTTGTGCTTCACCCTGAGCCCCTACAGGGGAATGGGTGGAATATAAATAAACAATTAACAACAACAACAACAACAACAATAATAAGATAAAACAAGCAGTTTGGGTAAATTATTGCATCTTCAGGCAAATAATTTGACTCACTGACCTTTTCTTTGTCAAGTTGTATGTTTCAATGCAAGGCCTTCACAAATTAATAGCAGATTTCCATTAGCTGTGTTGGAATGGATAGTAATTAACATGAACCACTAGCCATTTTAGGTATCAGAAGCAAACCTATTTGCACTCTATGGATATTTAGTTGCCCCTTTATGTGGGGATCATAACTTTGAGGCCATAACTTATTTGTTTCACTAATGTGGAACTAATTCTAGAAGTGAGTCTGTGAGGTATTGTACTAAGAAAGTCTGAACATCAAGATTTAGATATAGTAATTGGTTAGAGGTATCTGCACATGGACTGGAGGATATTTATGTGGAAAAATAAATGGGCAGCATCACTTAATCATAATACTGGCATTCCTTGTTTCACAGAGAGAACTGGATTCTCTATAATGCAACTCACTGGATAAATATGGGTCAGGCACCTCTCAGCTGAATGTACTTCAGTGGACTGTTGTGGGGAGAACCCTGGACTGGACCCAACAATTCCCTTACACTGTTTAAGGAGATGATTCTGTCTGAAAGAGCAAACTTCCCTCTGGTAAAGACAAAATTTCTCCCCTGGAACAAACCTCCTTACTTCGTCAGAGTGAGTGTTATCCATTCCTGTGCATGTTGCGATTAGCTCCTTTGAAGAAGGACTGAATAAAAATTCAATAGATCAATTTTTTTAACTTATATTTACTGATTAAAAAACCAATGCTTATCAAGTTTTTTTTATCATATGCATTTATCACTTACCATTTTATAAGGACGACATAGAGTTTTAATGGTACCGCATGCAATTTTAAGATACTCATGTATTTTCTTTATAAAAACACACTTTCAAATGTACATAAATAATAATATAGTGGTATGTGCGTGAATGTATATAGTTTCTGAATAGAAGGATATACAATGAAATTTTGCTTCAGAAGTAGACTGTTCTTTCCCTTGACTGATTTGCCACTGCTTTGATTTAGTGTATGATGAGAAATGATTTCTCATTTGTATAATAGAAATTACTTTGTGCTGTCCTCCCAAAATTATGGTGAATAGACGTTTAAAATTGTAATGACTGTTTTCAAACCTGACAACTTAATCACTTTGGTATTTTTTTTATTGTGGGACTGTTTACTCTCTTGTAATAGAGGAGAAAAAAGGCTTATTCACTTGTTCTTCCTTAAATATTCTTCCCTGCTCTTGAAACTTCTATTGTCATTTAACAACCCACACTTGGGTTGCTTAATTGGGCACTATTTCTCTTAAAAGCATTAGAAGCAGACTCCATGCAATTTAAGTGTCACCATGCAATTATGCAGCACTCTATCTTTTCTTTTTTAAAAACTAGAGAAACACAGGTATACTATTAAATTGTGATGCCTACCATTTGCCTTGTAGCATTTGCCAATGAAGTTTGTCAGGATTTATGAGAAAGCTTTATTTGACAAGAGAAGATCTCTTGCATGGCCTTGATCCATATGAAAGCATGCACCAGTTTTGCATGTGGTTTGGAATTTCATATTGTGTTCCTCTGGTTTTAAAGAGCGGTTTACAGAGACATGAAGAAGAAATGACTCAGTAAAGCTCACGTGATAATGAAATAACATTGCTAAATTCACAAACCTGCAAGTTTTCACTGGTTCATGAGCTCTAATGCGGAAATGAACTTTATGCTAAAAGCCTCTCTTTTTATTTTACTGGACAACAGGTCCCTGTGTGCTTTTCTTTTTGTGCAGTGGCTGTTATTGCTTCAAATGTAAAGTTGCCAGTATCAGGATGGGAAATAGCTGTAGATTTTTTTTTTTTTTTTGGGGGGGGGGAGACTGAGATCAGTTGTAATTCTGATCTCCAGCCACCATGTGAAGAATGGCAACCCTAAAATGGCACATTCAACACTGATGCTCAGATGGGGAAGGCAATCATGTGCCATTTTTCTAAGATGAAGATGCAGTTTAGGAGATGGCTCTTTCCCTCTCAACTTCATGATAGTAGATCAGCTACCCATGCTGGTAAAGCAGTTTGGGAAGAGAAGGAAGACAGTTACAGAGATTTGAAGATGCAAAGGACAGTAATAATAATGTTGTACCCATTGTTTGTCAAGATGGTGACAGAATGGTATATGTTCAGGGAAGTTCAGACCAGACGTTTGCAAAGTAAATTTACCATTAAAGGTGAAGAATTTCCATGGATATGGAATAGTGTTGAATGCTCCAAAACACTTGTGATTGAAGAGACAGAAGTTAATTGGAGTAATGGAAGGGAAAATAATTTTCAAATAGTTACCCTAGAGTCTTTTATTTTTGACTGTGAGCACTAGGAATGGACACAAACCAGCTCAGAAACTAGTTCATCATGAATTTTGGCCTGTTCATGATTTGTGAAGCGATGTTCCTAAACTGAAGAGTGATCACAGACTTCCAAGAATATTGATGCAGCGCATGGCAATTCTCGGTGGTTTGTGAAGAGCGAAAAACTGGGGGTGAAATGCTTTGCCCCCCCAGTCGGAAAGAAGAGGCAGACACAATTGTTGGGTTTAAAACCGGGCCGCTTTATTAAAATTAACAAATATAACTGGCAGGGGGAGAGAAAACAGACCAGACAAGCCCTGGGGTCAACACCTGGACCCCGCCTTGTCCAAAGGGCGAGCCACCCTGCCCCCAGCACAAACCCGCCGTAATCGGGTTGTAACTGAGCGGCCAGGCCTCTAGCCATCACCAACCGGGCTGGAACGATCCCCATGGAAAGATCCACCCAGGTGAGGCTCCCTGTGTTCTGCATCACCGTACTGAGCCGTTTAGCCCATCTACGGTTCCTGCAGACCACCGCACCAAAGGTGCTAGGCCATAGGTGCTCCCCTGGAAAACCCTGTGGCCAAACCTAATCCAGCCACCGCCAATGCCAAGCCTCTGCTTAGGCATTAGCGCCCCACCGGGTGGCCCAGAGCCAACCGCACCCCCTGCCGGATTTCGTCCAAAAAGGCCCGGTTACCCAAGTTAGATAAGTGAACACCATCCGGCCGGTACAGGTCGACTTGATCGACCCGTATGGCCGGATGAGGGAGGTATATTCCCAATCCCCCCTCCATGGCCTTCTGAATGGCCCTATTGGCCTTACGTCTGGCCCGCTCGATTCCCCCAGGCGAAATGGCGTACCTCCACACCCTGTGCGGCAAAATTGCCAACCATACCAATATGACCCCCGGCCACCTGCGCCGAATCTCGCGGAGGTCAGCCAACGCCTGCTGGGAAAGCGCCTTCCCCCGCAGCAGCCCCAAGTCGTTCCCACCCAGGTGAACGACAAGAATGTGTGGAGGTAATGCCTTCCGCTCAAGGAACAAGAGCGGCATGATGCCGGGCCAGCGCAGCCCACGACGACCCAGCCATTCGACAGTGGCCCATTCACTGAGGCCCAGCTGGGTGCCCACAGAAGACCGCCTGGAGAAATGGGCAGCCCAAAAAACCATGCTGTGCCCGCAGATGAGAACCCGCCGTCTCTCACCCCGAGCCACAGCACCTGAAAAAACAAACAACAGTCAGCAACGTGTCCAACAAGTAACCAACCCCCCCACCTACCTGCTAGGCGACCAGGGGGCGAACATAAGACTTATAGGCCGCCGAGCGCCATCGACCAATATGCTGAATGGCTGAGGGCGTATAGCCCATAGCCGCAGCTGTGGAGGCCGCCCCAATCCGGAATGAATGCGTCCCGAATTTGACGCCAGTAAGACCCAATCGGACCAGGGCCTTACTTGTGACCGACCAAAACTGATATTTGGTAAGAGGAGAACCGTCGTCGTGCCTAAGAAAAGGACCTTGGGCCTCGCCCCTGAGTTGGGCGTAACGGCGAACGGCCCTGACCGGACATAATTCCTGCAAATCGCACATGCCGATCGTGATGACGGTTCCCCTCTGCCTCTGATCAGTCTTGGACCTGCGAATAGTCAAAACCAGCTGACTATTGGTGATTTTTACATCTCCGGATTGGAGCGCCCTCCCAGAAGTGTCAGCCTTTGACTGCACTACGAGCTCGCTTACCCGCAGGGCCCCAAAGAAGGCCAACAACGAGGCAGCGTGGAATAAGGCCGCCTCAAATGGGGAAGAGCACACCCTGGACCAACCCCCAAACAATCCGCGGAGGACAGACGGGGATATGGGCTGTCTGTCATCCACCTGACGCCCCCGCTCGCGGGCCCAACCCTCCAGCATCTTCCTGACCCTAAAGTCTCCGGTGGGCTCCGTGAGGCCACGGGCCTTGCTTTCAAAGGCCAACGCTGCCAATTGTCCCCTTATAGTTTTTAGCCCCAGACCTCTTTCCCGTTGATGCACGCAAAATTGCATGATGTGCTCCACGGGGATGGGCCAGGAATCCGGGAGTGCTACAGCCCCCCTAAACTCACCAAATTGGGCGGTCGCTCTGGAATATGCCCTCCGTGTACTAGGTGCTAGCGCCAACTGAATGGCCCTACCGGCTTCCTGTTCCCAAGCCTCCAGAGTTCCGCGGGCATTTCCGCCGGACATGAATCTGCCTCTGGGGCCAACTGCCGGAAACGCTCCATCTGTCGGCGAGACAGAGCATCCGCCACACCATTACAAACCCCCGGTACGTGCCTGGCCAGGAATAAAACATTCAACCGGAGGCAACGCAGGGTAAAAAACCTAACCAGATTCATGACCGCCGCCGATTTTGAAGTCAAGGAATTGATGACATGTACTACGGCCATGTTATCACACCAAAACAGAACTGAGTGGTTGGCAAGCTGCTCCCCCCACAGGCAAACGGCCACCAAGATGGGGAAAAATTCCAGAAACGTGAGATCTCTACAGAGCCCGCTATCCAACCACTCAGCAGGCCACTGCTCGGCACACCAATGGCCCCTAAAGTATACCCCAAAACCACTAGCACCGGAGGCATCAGAAGAAATCTGAAGCTCCGCCTCAATCTTAAGGTCCTCCCTCCAGAAGGAAACCCCATTGAAGGAGTCAAGGAACTCCTCCCAGACCTCCAAGTCCGCTCTCATTCCAGCATTAACCCGGACCCTATGATGGGGGAGGCGCAACCGGCCCATGGCGTCGCAAAAGCGTCGCAAAAAGGCCCTGCCTGGGGCCACCACTTTGCAAGCAAAGTTAAGGTGGCCCACAACCTGTTGTAATTCCAAAAGGGAAACCTTACGCTGCCCCTTCAAGGCGGCTAACCGACTTCTAAGGTCGGAGACCTTATTCTCCGGTAAACGGGATGTCTGCTGGAGAGTATCCAGCTCAATACCTAGAAAAGTAAGGACCGTGCTGGGGCCCTCGGTTTTTTCGTGTGCCAGTGGCACACCGAGCTCGAGGGCCAACCCCTGAAAGGAGCGTAACAACCTGCCGCATTGACCCGATCCTGCTGGACCTACAAAAAGATAGTCATCAAGGTAATGCGCTGTGTCGTTAACCCCCGTCCTAACCCTGAGCGCCCATTCCAAAAAGGAACTGAATCGCTCGAACGCCGCACAGGAGATGGAACATCCCATCGGCAAAGCCCGGTCCATGTAGAATTTCCCTTCAAAGGAAAAACCCAATAACTCAAAATCATCGGGGTGGACAGGCAAGAGGCGAAATGCAGACTTAATATCGCATTTCGCCAATTCCGCCCCCACCCCGCATCCGCGAACTACTTTGACCGCTTGGTCAAAGGAAGTATAACGGACTGAGCAAAGTTCCTCGGGAATAGCATCGTTAACCAAAGCTCCCCTAGGATAAGACAAGTGGTGTATAATCCTATACTCCCCGGGTGCCTTCTTGGGTACCACCCCCAACGGGGATACCCTCAATGCGGGCACAGGCGGTACATCAAAGGGTCCGAGGACCCTGCCTTCCTGGCATTCTTTAGCTATTTTTTCCCGAACCACATGTTCGAGACCAACCACCGATTTAAGGTTAGAAGCTACAAAGGGGGCCCTACGCCCCCTGTACGGAATCCGAAACCCCAACGTAAAACCATCCAGTAAATAACTAGCGTCAGCCTTGCAGGGATATCCGGCCAGCAACCTACTGAGAACCGGCAGGCGGATGGGGCTGGGCCCCTTTTCCAGGTGGCTGTGCGCCGCCGCCGCCTCCGGGACGCTTACCGCCCGGTCCAGGCTTGGACCTACTGCAGGCCGACAATGCATGGGGCCCACTGCACAGGGGACATTCGTGACGGAATTTACAGGGCTTCCTGGGACAAGCCCCCTTGGAAGCAAATTCCCAGCACAACAACCGGGTTTGAACCGGCTGGCCCGCGGAAACGCGGGCCGCTGGAGTGGTCTGCTGTTGCTGTGCTCTCTGCACCAAGTGGCCGCTGTCGGACATATCCCCGGCATTTGGTTTTGCTGGAGCCATCAGCTGCAACCACAGCTGCTGGTTTATTTGGTCCCACGGCATTGCCGGATTGACGGCAGCCCGCATCCGGAAGGCTTCGTCATACTGCAGCCAAGCTGCACCGGCGAAGTCCGTATAAGCCCTGTAGATTATGTCCACATATTGGAAGAGGGCGGCCGCCCTAGCCGGCTGCGCTCTTGCAATGACCCCGGCGTAAATCAAAAAGCCGGGCAACCAATTTGCCCAGGACCTGTCAATCTTCCTGCGCTTTAGTTTTTCCTTGTCCCTGTCGTCGAGCTCGTCCTTACTTTTCTTCTCGAGCTCTCTAAACAGGAGACCAAAAACATCGACGTACTCCCCGCGGAGGATTTTCTCGCGCGTGGCAGCCGTCAGATGATCCCCCAACGGCAAAGAAGTGTCGCCGTAGGGAAAGGCGTGAAGGGGGATACTGGCATATGTGTTCGGGGGGTAGAACCACCCGCCCACTTGAGTTGCAGGCCATGCCCCCGGCAACTGAGCCCCCTGCTGACCACCCCAAGGCAAAAAGCCAGGTGTGGGCAATGAGGGGGGGGCTGAATGCGGCACACCGGCACCCACCTGTTGGCCAATAGGGGCAGGAACTGCAGTCGAAAGCAAACTGGGGGTATGCGGCCCCCAAGCCCATGACTGAGGGGGGCCCAACTGCTCGCTGGCACCAAACCACCCGGGACCCCATCCTAACCCACTCGACCCCGGCAAATGAGGGGGTGGCTGGGCGAGGCCCCAGGGCCAACCAGGAACTGGCAGTGTAATGGGCTTACCACCATCACCAGGAAAGGCGCCCGGACCTCCAGGAGGCAGCGACCCACCGCTTCCAGATGCCCCTTCACCCGCTGGCACGCCCGATGGGCCTTCACCTGGGTCCTCCTCTTGATCAGGTTCCAACGGCGCTCCGGGCTCCGACTGCCCACCCTGTAAAGCAGACAGCCTTGCAAGTAACTCAGTTTCAAAAGTCAGCCGCGCCGACCTACCAGTGGCGCGGCGACGGCCCTCCCAGATGGGTGCACCCCTGGCGACCCGTTCCTGTTCAAGAGCTTCCAATTGGTTGATGATGGCGAGGCGAACTCGCTCATCCTGGCCCTGATCCTCAACTGGGGCTCCTTGCTGACCCCGCCCACGAGGTGGGCGAGCAGGCTGCTTGCCCTTAGACTTACCCTGACCCTTTTTAGGAGCCATGCCTAACGGGTGACACCAATGAACCAAAGCGAAGCTAACAGGCCAATCCGAGGCCCCCTTTTCACACCACCCCCCACCCACAGTGGGAAGAGATGAATGCGCCCCTGCCACTGAGGTAGCGCCAACTACCACTCCCCAGCACCACGCAGGCACCAAATCGTACTAATGGCAGTGGCAGGAATAGCCTGGTGTCTCCTGCAGGGAAGCAGAGACTTTTATACCGCCCCTTGACCTTCCAACCCCCACAAGTAAGGGAGAATGAGGAAAGGGGGAAGTTTCCCAGAAGGCACGAGCTCCAGCCCCCAGGCCCTCGTTAAAGGGAAACAGGGGGGGGGGGGGTGTTTTAACAACAGGAACCCGGCCCACCCCCGAGGGAGAAAAACCCAGGAGGAAGGACCAACGAATGTGCTGCCAGCAGCCCAGCTCCTTTAACTGGGACTGCTTCGCGCCGCCTTCCCGGCCTCCCACAAACCCTCCAAATACTGGCCAGTCGCAGCGCTACTCAGCCGCCGCAAGCGCGTCCACGTCTCCTCGGTGCGCCCAACAGCTGACTCCAAAGCGCAGCCTCCAATCGCCGCCGCAAGCGCGCCTCGCCGCGCCAGGGACCCGCCGAACAGCTGGTCCCTCAGAAACTCGCCGCGCCTCAACAGCCAGCCGCAAGCGCGTGAGTACACCCCGACGCTGCCCAGGCCTAGCCCTGCAGCAGCGGACGAACGTGGCTCTCCCACAGAGAGCCAAAACCGAACTGCGTGCTGAGGCGGGAGCCGGGGCTTATATAGCCCCGCCTCCGCGCCCAGCCAGAACACCCGTATGTCGGGTGATCCATCTGCCCCTCCCTCCTTCCGGAGGAGCAAAGGCGGCCCCCAGCCTATGGCCTGCGAGCAGGCTCGGCTGGGAAGGGGCCGAACCTCCTAGCCATTTCACCCCTTGCTTTTTGTTCACCATCAAAAACTGTGGTGAGCAGAAAGCTGGGGGGGGGGGGGAATGGGTCAGAGCCATTGTGACCTTCTGCTCCCTGCATCTTTTCGTGTGAAAAACTCTCTTTTAAAAAATAAAACACTGGATGAAATTGATCAGAATCTGAGATCATTTTTATTAAATAAGTGGATGAAAGACAAAATGGCTTCCTAGATTACAGGGCCCCAATAGGTTGTTTGGAATTTTCTGTTACCTTTTTTGGCATGAAACAATAACAAATAGTTCTCTCTTGCACTTAACACATATCAGTGGGTTAGCAACATACAGATGAACTGAACCAGATGAACTGAGCTAGAAAATCTCAAGTCTTGTGGAAAGAGACTATGCCATCAACTGTCTTCTTGCTGTTGGTGTACTTCTACCCACTGCCACCAATACACTGAAGCAGCCAGTTGTTTCCCTCCTGTAAAGCTGGTATTGCAAGCCACACATACCTGACAGGGCTTCTCAAACTCTTGCAAAATGCCATCCCCCCCAGTTGTGGTGGGGGATCCCCTGCCCCAATATCGTGCTGTAAAAGAAAAGAAAAAACAGGTTTTCCCAGGAAGGGATGCCATCACATCTGCAATTCCATCCCACCAGCATGTCCCCATCCACAACCCTCCTGCCAGTTGCCTGGCAACCCTGTCTTGTACTTTCTCTTCAAAAGAAAACTGATTGCTCTGGGAAGAAAGGCACATGAAACACAGTAAATCTTTTGAACTGATTTAATGCACAGTGTGGTATGCACCATGGCATACTGGAAATAATCACTTCATTGTTTGAAAATAAGTTTAAAGCCTGTATCACTATGGAGATCAGGAGGAACAAACTGTGATTTAGCTACCAACATTTCTCATTCCTTTGCAACACTCTTTTTGCATATAATGCCGTGACATATTATTTTCCACAGTATACTATATTGCCACAAGATGCTGTTAGCTGCACCTACTGAGACTTTCACATATTGACATAATATACAGTTTAAGAGATATGGGCAAGGTCCATTGTGAGATGAAAGTGGAATAATTTTTTTTTTTTTTAAAAAACACCCACAATTATCTATTTAAGTAGATTTCCTCTTAGATTTTTTAAAAATAGTTGTAAGATAGCTACAAACTGAACAGATGGTCAAACATACAAAGAGAGTTACCAAGAGGCAAAAATGGAGGCTTAAAATGCAGGATGGCATAGTTTCTTTCCACAAGACAATTGCCTTTAAGTGAGATTTTCTAGTTCAAAATAATAGTCTGTTCAGTTCATCTATACAGAGTATATTGCTAACTCATTAAAATGTGTTAATGTAAGTACAAGAGGGAACCAGTTGGCTCATTATGTGTGCTAAGGGCTTGAAATAGAACTATTTGTTGTTGTTTCATGCCAAAAAAGGTAATAGAAAATTCTGAACAACCTATTGTTGAAGAATAACTATATTGGGGCCTTGTAATCTAGGAAGCCATCTAGACAACCATCTTGTCTTCCGTTCACTTATTTTTAAAAGACAAATTATCTCAGGTTTGGATCAATTTCATCTTAATTTTATTTTTAAAAGAGAGTTTATCATCACCCTCACCGTACACACATTCCATTAGAATGTGCCCTAATGTATGTATACTTAAGTCTATGACCTACTTAGTTCACCAGTCGGAACAGGTGCACAATTCCTGTTTGACTTTAATTAATTATCCTTGGATACTGAACCAAAGTATGCCTTTTCTTGAAAAGAGAATGATAGTGTAACATCTGCTGCTTTATAAAATTAATGCATATATGGGAACTGACATTATGAAACAAATGAGCTTTTATGTGTGTGCAACAGCTTTCTGATTTCAAAATGGGAGTTCTAGGGGTAACACTTCTTCCAGTGCTACTGCTAGAACTGTGTCTCTCAATACAACAGCTCATGGAGGACTAGTTCTACTTAAATGTACAATGATTACATGTTGTCTATGGGAGGGAAGACACTTAGGAAGTAGAGGATGGCAGGTTCAGATAATACGTATGTGTTCTCTTGTGTGATTTTGTAGTGCTTTTACATAACCATGAAAGCTTCCCTCATCATGTGAGTGAAGAAAATTGCCTGAAAAGCAATATGGTAGTAGGGTCCAGGTGAGGAATCACCTGATTAAGGGAGGGTTTCCCTGCTTGCTTGCCAGTGGGAAGAAATCCCCCTTCCTATGACATTTTTGGACCACTTCTGGTTTTACCAAAAGTGGCCCCAAAACCCAGAAGTGCAGTCCCCAAAGCAGCCATTTGAATGGTCCCTTTTACTTCCCATTAGGGAAAGTGAAAGCTTCCACTAAATTGGCTGCAAGCCTTCAACAACCCCAATTGCTGAGAACGCTTACAGCAAGCCAGGCTAACAGCTTAAAATGACTACAAGACTGATCAATTTTGCTCCCATTTCCCTGACCAGAAGCCAGGTGGGTGGGGGGGAGGGAGAGTGAAACCTTCAGTGGTCCTGATTGCTGAGAAGGCTTGCAGACACTGTGTTTAATGGATAAGTCAGCCATGCATACCCCATTAATCTAGTTTTGTGGTTATAGAAGCATGGATCAGGTTAGCGTATATTAATATAATCACCTTTTCCCCAAGCATCTCTTAAGGCCCAGTGCAGGTACAGGCCAGTTGCTCTGTACTGCACTGTGAGGAAGGAATTTGGTGAAGCAACCTTACCAACAGCCACAAAGGGACTGATGAACTAAGTGTGTAAAAAAAAAAAAATCAGCTCCCTGTTTGCAGCTCGTAAACAGGATGTGAGCCAAACCGGTGTATGTTCCAGCATTATTAGTCCACTTTATTCGAATCAGATGCATGCTTTGACCCCAGTGAAATAGAAAAAAAGGAATAGTGCATCAATTATCACTGCAAGGTCTGACTCAAGAGCAGCCCCAGGATCTTAATGACATCTTCTAGTACGAAGGGCACTCTGTACAGATCCAGAGAGAATTTCACTTCAGGATACAGCCTTTCTGACCAACACCACCTGCATTCTGGCCATCTTCAGTTTTATCTTGTTTATTCCTGCCCACTTGATGGTGACTTCCAGACAATACCTAAGGGTTGTTACAACAGGATGCTTGCATATGATCTCATCTGTAGTGACAGGTTTCTTCCTCCTGTTTTTAGTCTCATTTATTTTCCTGTTGCATGAAACATAAAATGTGTGATTTCCCAAAAGGCTGCCAGCGTTAGTTTCCTCCACTTTATAATTCTGTTGAAGTATCTCCTTGGTCTTGTAATTTCTGTCTTTTAATTTTGAAATGATGTCATTACATAAATACCCTAAAGCTCTACTAATTATTCATTTTTATTTCTCTGCACCTTGAGCACCTTCATTTCCCAGCCTTTCTTGTTCTGATGGTTAAATTAATTTTGTTTTTATGGAACCCTAGTATGGCTGTTGGTATTCCATTCATCTTTATAGCCAAATTCATTACACTACCTTCTCTCAGGCATTTTTGGGATAAAGTCATTCTACCTTGACTCCTTTGTATGTTGAATCGTGTAAAGTTTCTCTTCCCCAAATACCTTGCATGACTTTTATTATCTTTTAATGGAGGGAAACTTCATCAAGATCAATGTCAGTTACCGTATTTTTCGGACCATAAGATGCACTTTTTCCCCCCAAAAAGGGGGGGGGAGTGTGTGCATCTTATGGAGCGAAGGGACGATAGGTCGTACCTTCCTCCGGGGGGGAAATCCGCTGCCTCCGCCTCCGATCCCGGCGCTTCCCCTGTGCTTGCCTGCCTGGCTCCAGCTCTGCTTCCAGCAAGCACTGGGATTGCTCCACGCTGCCCCCACCGCAAACCCAGTGCTTCACGAATGCCGGCTGCGGAGGCGGCAGAGTGCTTCCTCCGTGCCTGTCTGCCTGGCTCCAGCTCTGACGCTTACAGCAAGCGCCAGGATCGCTCCCTCCGCCCTCCGATCCCGGCACTTGCTTTAAGCATCAGAGCTGGAGCCAGGCAGACAGGCACGGAGGAAGCACGCCGCCCCCTCCTCAGCTGGCGCTCGCGAAGCGCTGGGATTGCGGAGGGGGCGGGTGTTTCCTCCGTGCATGTCTGCCTGGCTCCAGCTCTGATGCTTAAAGCAAGCGCCGGGATTGGAGTGCGGAGGGAGCGATCCTGGCGCTTGCTGTAAGCATCAGAGCTGGAGCCAGGCAGACAGGCATGGAGGAAGCACGCTGCCCCCTCTGCAGCCGACGCTCACGAAGCGCTGGGTTTGCGGTGGGGGCAGCGTGGAGCGATTCCAGCGCTTGCTGGAAGCAGAGCTGGAGCAAGGCAGGCAGGCGCGGGGGAAGCGCCAGGATCAGTGGCGGAGGCAGCGGATCGCCCCCCAGGAGGAAGGTGTGTCCTATGGTCTGGAGTGTCTTATGGACCGAAAAATACGGTACTTATTTTGTTATTTTAAAAACTGTGGTGGTGGTGGTGGTGGTTATGAATACTGACATAATCACAACACTATGGAGCATTTAAAAAAATAACTATATACAAATGTATATTGGCTAATGCTCAGATCCAGTGCTACAAACTGATCCATCTTCTAACATCGTAACAATCAATGCTTGATATTCTACATCTTTCTAGAAAATGCAAGTTAGAGCTTAAAACAGTAGTTTTAAAGAGAATGAAATGTGATTGATTAATGAGCCTTATACAGCTGAAGTAGACATGATTTGAGAGAGGAATAATTAGTGAGTCTCTTTTTAAAGGGCTAATTAGCATCTCCACTTGTCTGGTTTATAGGCTGGGGAAGGTTAGGTGTGTATGCAAAGGGCATATTTAACCCTTTCCTTCCATGGCTTTTCATAATATGCATCACCTCCTAAAGCTGTAATTATCACTGCAAGAGGAAGAGAAGTACAAGTGCAGTCTGTCTTTTTTATCCCACAGATCTAATTGTAGTTTCACAGAGGCTACTTAAAATTATGCAAGAGGTTTGGGAGAAAAGCATGAACCATTTCACTCATTATTGACCCTTCCCCATTCTTCAATACTACCACAGATCCTAATTGTAGGACTTCTACATCATGTCAAATTTGGCCCATGGTCTCCCCAGAAACATTCATTTCTTTAGCTGTAGTCAAAGAGATCCATTCTATTTTTGTAGAGAACATTTTTTTTAAAAAAATGTGCCATGACAGTCTGAAGACTTTTCATTCAACATTTAATTAATAATAGTTGTGTGCTGTCAAGTCACAACTGACTCATGGCTACTCTAGGAGCATAGAGTTTTCAAGGCAAGAGGTGGTTTGTCATTGCATACCTCTGCATAGCAACCTGAGTCCTCCTTCATAGCCTCCCATCCAAATACGGTTGCCAGGGCTGTGTTGGAAAATACCTGGAGACTTTGGGGGTGGATCGAAGAGAGGGCAGGGTTTGGGGAGAGGAGGAGCCTCAGCATGGTACATTACCATAGAGTCCACCCTTCAAAGCAGCCATTTTCTCTAGGGGAGCTGATCTCTGCCACCTGGAGATCAGTTGTAAAAGAGGGAGATCTCCAGGCTCCACATGGAGGCTTGCAAACCCTGCATTCAAATACTAATGAGAAACGCTTCTTAGTTTCCAAGCTCTGATGTGATTGGTGTGCTCAGACTTTGATATATGAAAGCTCTGATGGATCAGCATTATTCAGGATGAATTCTCACTTGACAGAGGTTGCCTTGGGTTTTCTTGGGCATTAGTTTTATGTGGGAATGGGAGTTTGACTTCCCGTATACATATATACTGTAGATCTCAGAGGCAGGAACTTCCACACCTCCCTTGTGAGTTCCTTTTTCAAGCATGAATGATATTATAAAACAAGGAAATGAAATTTAAAAACTCCAATGTAACCCTAGTGTAACTCTACGACATGGCATCATCTCAGTAGTGTGGATTTGTCTTTTGTGTGTGTGTTTATTGGGATGGCCATTGGCTTCAACACTGGCTTCTCATTATCCTTTGACCCCTCCCTGATTTAATTAACTTATATCGCATTAAATCCTTTCTTTTTTTCTCCTAAACTCCCTGACAGATTGATAGTTGTTTTATAGTGGATCTTGAGGACTGTTCAATGGAGCTACTAAACTAAGACATTAGTAGAAAGAAATACTCACTGGATCCACTAAAGTTTCTGATAGGTCATGATGCCAATTTTCTTTTTAGAATGCCACAAACATAAAGTCCCAAACTAAAAAAAAGAGTATCTTTATCACTGAAGGAATGCTATGTTTTGTAAGTGAATAGTTTCTCTTTTGTTTTTCAGTTCTAATACTTAACCATAACATATTGATATATTAAATGACAATGTGAAATATAGGGTTGGGTGTTTGGCATTTTTTTTAATACACACATCTATTTTTTCCAGTTGAGGAAAAAATGGCATTAACTTCGGGTGCAGTGAGAAGGAAGAGGGAGACCTCAAACAATCATCCCACATATCTTTAACCATGCAGACATAGATCTAATTGTTCCCTTCTTAACCCATTGAGACCTGCCTGGATATCCCAGGCTAGCCTGATCTCATTAGATCTTGGAAGATAAGTAGGGTTGGTCCTGGTTAATAGTGGGAAGGGCGACCTCCAAGGAATACCAGGGTCATTATGTGGAGGCAGACAATAGCAAACAACCTCTGCAGTCTCTTGCCTTGAAAATCCGTGACTGGATGGCACTTTCCACCACCACTACACCCATTGAAATCCATGGATTTAGGAGAGTATAACCAGGGCTTTTTTTGTAGCAGGAACTCCTTTGCATATTAGGCCACACTTCCCTAATGTAGCCAATTATCCTGGAGCTTACAGTAGGTCCTGTAAGAAGAGCCCTGTAAGCTCTTGGAGGATTGGCTACCTCAGGGGGTGTAGCCTAATATGCAAAGGAGTTCCTGCTACAGAAAAAGTCCTGGGTATAACTCGTCTTATAAGGGGCCTACCCAAAAGCATCTGCCCCTGAGAAATGGAGGTAGTACAAGCTCAAATGATTGCCATTTCATTGACTGACTGCCTGGATTGGCTCTGACAGCAAATACTTAGGATAATATAGGGGGGTTTTTTTGAACTGCAAACTTTTTTTTTATTTGAATCCACAGATGACAATTTATTCCATTCTGTCAGTTAAACAGGTAACATATTTGGTGTTTACTGGCAAAGGAAGTACAGTACATGTGGTAGCAATGATCTGTATGATTAAAAAGAACTTTGAATTCATAGTTATATCTATGGCATAAATAGGCCATAAGGCATGAGAATTATCTGTTGTAGACAACACAAAGATGATATAATTCACATTTGTGATTGCATCCCACACATGGAGAATAAACCAGAGATACAGATGATAAATGGAAGGTTAGCAAAAAGGCCCATAAATGCATATGGCAGTTAAAAAAAGAAGAGCTTACTTTATTCTTTGTCATAAAACTGACATATTGCTTAACAATGTGACCTTAGCAAGCCACCCATAGTAATTGCTTATGCACTTGTATAAAAGGCTTAGTGAAAGTCAAGAAGATTGGTAGGTATAATGTAATTTGGAATATATTGTATTGCATTTGGGACCACCCAGATATTACATTACCACAGAAACAACTTCTACTAAATCCTAAAAGGCAGAGAGGCCACCATAACCAAAACACATGGAGTAAATGGTGTATATTCAATCAATGTGCATCATCATTAGGTAAGAAAAAATGTTTTTTTTAAGAAGATGAGAAGATGCCGTTTGGGGAAATGGGTTGAAATCATTTTGACAGAACATATGTTTTTGCGTACAACATTCTGCTCTTACCTAATAGCATTATAGGTATTTTGAATCTAACTTTTGCTTTTTGTGTCAAATGTATGTTTTTTCTTCTTCTTTCTCCACTTATGGTGAATGTCAAACATGTGAATGTCAGATTGTCAATGTTCACCCTGCAGTGCTGTCAATCTTCGTCTCATCGTGCAAATATTCAAAATGGGAAGGTATGCTTGGGAACATTAACATTCACATCATCCATATTTGCTCATATATCTGCAACTTCTGAATTTGTTTTGGACATTCTGAAGGTGAGTCTGAGGAATTTTTTGTTGCTTCACCTCATGTGACAATGATAATGTTTGAAAAAAAAGAGAGAAGCATGTGAATAGACATAACTGCACAGCTCTTATACCTCCAAAATATTGCTATCCTGTTTCAATTGGGAAAGAGTTGTGCGGAAAGAATCCATGTATCTTTGAATGGTTCTTACTAGGCATGAACATGAATGTCCCAAAAGCAGTTTGGTTTGGGTTCAAGGCAGCTCCCAAACTGAGCCCAAACCAACCCCCAAATAATAATAATAATAATTTTTAATTTATATCCCGCCCTCCCTGCCGAAGCAGGCTCAGGGCGACTTACATAACATAAAATACGGCATTACCGTAGTACAATAATAAAATACCCCAATTACATAACAGTTATTCCTCAATTAAATATACAATTACATTAAAACCATCAATTAAAATGACAATTTAAAACCACAGATTAATTTGGTGCTACGATCTTAAAATAACATAGCTCTGCATGACGATGGTACAATAAATCCACATTAAAAGGCCATCTGGAAGAGGATGGTCTTGCAGGCCCGGCGGAACTGGTTAAGGTCCTGCAAGGCCCATACGTCTTCTGGTAACTGGTTCCACCAGTGGGGATCTGTAGCTGAGAAGGCGCTCTCCCACCCAAACCAAGCTGGTCAGGTGACTTTGGTTCCCCCTTTTTCCAGGCCGTGGCAAACCACTGCTAAGAGAAAGGGGCAGGGACTTTCCTGATAGGGACTTGTCTTCCACCTGTCTCCTGGCTGTGGCTAACTTCAAAGAGAGGAAGTGAAACCAAGAGGCTTAATGACTCACAGACATTTAAACCTAACAGCCAAGTGTGTTCAGTGTGTTCAATGGCTAGCTGTTAGGTTTAAAAGGATGGCAGCCATTTAGCCAGTCAGTTTCACTTCTTCTCCTTTGAGAAGAGGAGTGAAACCAAGAGGTTTAATGAGCCAGCCATTCAAAGGGGGGGGGGGGATGAAACCAAGGGGTTTAATGGCTGTGATAGAACAGTTCTGCCCTGCCCTGCAGGACCTATTCCACCCTGCTCACCTGGGTTTTCCCAACATTTGGGGAGTCTTTTTTCTGTGTTCAACTGCCACCAACACCTGACCTTTGTAGGAATTGCCCACTGGGAGGGCCAGGACTCCCAGCTTCCCTTCCAAGTTCTCAGGCCTTGCCTCCGGGTCTCCCACTACCCAGAATCTGGTTACCACATGGACAGCTTACTGCTTGGTGTACCAGTGGGAAAGTAGCCAACTGACTGCACTCCTCTTTCCTCCTGGCAGTGGCACTGCTTTTAAAATAGCATGTCCAAGACAATGGTGGCTTATATGGCACAGAGAACCACTATGAGGATAAAAAGCCAAAAGCATTTATTAAAAAGAACATGTTCACAAGCATATTTTTAGCATAGCACCAAACTAAGTTTTATGTAGTGGTTAAGTGTGCGGACTCTTATCTGGGAGAACCAGACTTGATTTCCCACTCCTCCACTTGCAGCTGCTGCAATGGCCTTGGGTCAGCCATAGCTCTTGTAGGAGTTGTCCTTGAAAAGGCAGCTGCTGTAAGAGCTCTCTTAGCCCCACCTATCTCACAGGATTTCTGTTGTGAGGGAGGGGAGGTAAAGGAGATTGCGACCTCTCTGAAACTCTGAGATTCAGAGTATAGGGCAGGATATAAATCCAATATCTTCTTCTTCTAAGCAAGGGAGTCAAAGAAATGTGTAAAATACAATTCCTCACTCCCTCTCTTTATACACGTCCTATCATATTTTAAATATAAGGCAGGTCCTTAGTTTAGAAAGTTATGGAACTTTTACCTGAAAGTCTCTTTCAGGTGTGCAGGCCAGCACATGGCAATGTCTCCCTCCTGCAGACTTCACTTAAGTGTGCTCTCTTCTTCATTGGATTCAGCACCAAAAAGAGCTCTTCCTCTTGCTCCCAGAAGTTTTATCATCTCTCTTTTCCCCACAAAGTCAGACTGATCATAGATCAGTTTACATTGCTCAGATTGTAACCTCTGAAGGCTAGGCATGCTACAGATAATCCATGTACACTATTCAAGCTCTAAGGGAAGGCAGCTGAGTACAGAAAACACAGTAAGCACCACTGCCAGATTCAGCATCCTTTATGTTACCAGGGAGCACTTTTTTTTTTAGCAGCCCTTAGTGTTATTTTTAAAAATGCTGTTGTTTTGATTATACTAGGATCACACTTTTACAGGGCAGGTTGTCACAATATCTCCAACCAAGAGAAATAAAACCAAAGAACTACTGGCTTCTAGTCATGACACTTCAAATCACCAGCTTTTCAGACTGCAGGTGTCACATTCACATTTAGATGGAAGACCTCTAGGGAACTTCCTGTGGAGTTGCAAAGAGAGCTACATGAAGGTGATTGAAAAGGTGCTACATATTGCAGGACTTGGGCCTCTAAGTGAAACAATAGAAAAATCTGAGAAGCATTTGGTCTGAGCATTTTGTGAACTACACACCAGGCTGTCTCATTACTTCCGGGTCAATTTTTTTTTTAATACTCAGAGCCCACATCACAGAAACCTGTATCTTCCACAAATTCTGAATAGCAGGAATTACATTGGTTGGGTTGTTGTTTACCGCTGGTTGCAGGCAAAAGTATGCTGTTGTGCCCCATGGATTAAGAAATAAGAAATCCGCATGCACCACATAATATAATAATATTGTCCCATTAGTGGTCTTTTTGGGGGGAAAAATGTCTTGTCTCTTATAAAGCCACTATGCTAAGCTTTAGGAAAGGGGCAAATCTCATAGTGTAAAGGACAGTCTGATTTTGCCAACTCTGTTAATCTTTTTTCTTTTAACTCCACAGGTTGAGAGTATATAAATCAGCACATCCTGGAATAAGTGTGTGAATGAGGATATTGCAGGAGCATATATAACAGGAGCTCAGTGCCACTCCACAGATAGCTGTAAGTTCAGACCCTTTGCAATTATTGCAGAGGGCAATCTTCTGTTGTCTCAATATTGGTGTTATCTGCATGGAAAAGCTCATTAAAATTTAAGAATCTGACCACCAAAAGCAATTTATGATGATTATTGCTTCCATTAATAATCAGGAAGTAGACTTGTATGTCTGAGCCTGTTCACAGGGAGGATGGGATACAAATAGCAATAAATGAATGAATGAATGAATGAATGTTATTGTGTTATTTCTGCCTCTGCTTCTATTGGTTTTTACATCTTCCTAAAAAAAGTCATAGAAAGATTCCAACGTGCCTTACCTGGAGAGGAGAGAGCATCTGGGCTTTCCTGATTGATTGAAATCTGTTGCTGCTAATATTGCATACATACATGTATGCAGGGATTTTTTTGTAGCAGGAACTCCTTTGCATATTAAGCCACACACCTCTGATGTATCCAATCCTTCAAGAGCTTACAGGGCTCTTCTTACAGGGCCTACTGTAAGCTCTTGGAGGATTGGCTACATCAGGGTTGTATGGCCTAATATGCAAAGGAGTTCCTACTACAAAAAATCCCCTGCATGTACATATCTGAGTTGTATGCATATATCTACTTGTATCTGACAAAGGAAGTGTTGTCTCAAAGGTTTACACCTTGAAACTCTTGTTGGTCTCCAAGGTGTGTCTGAACTCGAATCTGTAGCAGCAACCTTAGCTGCTGGTGGTCAGGCAGAAACGAGGCCACAGGCGAAATCAGGAAGAAACAGCCATTTATTTAACGTGTACACGGATCCCAGACCAGACTCATGTCTAAACGAATCTGGGAGCCCCGATTTCAGAAAGGTCTACAGTTTTATAGTCACAGACAATCATTTCCAGTAAACAATTGCACAATTACAGGAAAGGACCACCCCATATCCCATACATCATTACAAGCATCATATTACTAAAGGAACAAGAAGGAGACAGGGAGGGTCTTTCCATACATGGCACTGATGTTGCTAACACCCTTGCAGCAATATCCTTCATCAAAACTGCATTTGCACCTTTGACCTGCTCCCAAGACATTTTCCAAGGTATATTTACTTAATGCTTATTCCAGCCAGTTTCTAGTTCCTCTTTTCAGCAGTTGTGGCTGAGCTGGTGGGTGAAGCATTAATTTCCTCTTTTGCTGCCTTATGTTTCTACACGCTGAACACACTGCTAACTTCCCTTTCCTTACTTTCACAATCTAGGAGGATTATTTCACAGAGACATCTAGCAAGCACTTTCAAAATCTCTTTGACCTTTTGTTTCCTTGCCCTTGTGCCTAATTGATGGCTTTCAATTTACCTTATTTAATATCTTTTTATTTCAGCCCTGCTTCAAATCCAGCTGTTTTCTTGAGGTGACTGTAGCATGGATCACCATTGCTAAGTCATCGTGCTCCAGGAAAGGGGCCAACTGCCAAACCCGCTGAAGATGAAAAAAGGTGGATCTAGTAGTGGCTGCTACTTGGGCCTCCATTGTAAGAGAGGACTCAGGGAGCACATCCAAGCTCTTGACCTTAGGGGCCGGTATTAGTGACACCCTGTCAAGAGCCGGCAGAGGGATCTCCCCCCCGGACCACCCCGGCTCAGGTAGAGAACCTCCATCTTTGTCAGCTTCAGCTTCAACCAACTCAGCCTGAGCCAGGTCTAGATTTTCCAGGGTACAGTCGGACTGACCACCCATCAATAGATAGAGCTGAGTATCATCTGCATATTGGTGACATCCCAGCCCATACCTCCAGACAATCTGGGCAAGGGGGCGCATATAGATGTTGAATAACATTGGGGACAGAACCGCACCCTGTGGCACACCACATATAAGTGGGTGCCTTCGGGATGATTCCTCCCCTATCACCACCCTTTGACCCCGATCTTGGAGAAAAGAGGCCAAGCACTGTAAGGCAGACCCCTGAATCCCCACATTGGCAAGGCAGCTAATCAGTATCTGAAGGTCAACCATATCAAATGCGGCTGACAGATCTAATAATAACAGCATCGCTGAGCCGGCCCGATCCAGATGTCTCATGAGGTCATCTATGAGGGCGACCAGAACCATCTCCATCACGTGACCTGGTTAAAAGCCGGACTGGAATGGATCCAGTGTGGAAGTGTCATCCAGGAATCCCTGTAGCTGAGTTGCCACTGCCCGCTTTATAACCTTACCCACAAAGGGAAGGTTTGATATCGGCCGATAGTTCGCCAATACAGCCGGATCTCAGATGGTTTTTTCAAGAGGGGACGGACCACACCCTCTTTAAGAGGTGGGTGAAAGATCCCTTCTACCAGGGATCTGTTGACAATACCCTGTAGTGGCTCACGTAACAATGCCTGGCTAGCTTTTATAAGCCAGGACGGGCACGGGTCCAACCCTCAGGTTGTAGGGCGTACAGCAAAAAGGATCCTATCAACTTCCTCCAGGCTGAGTGGATTGAAGAAATCTAGAATTGGACCAGAAGACGCGCTTGTTGCCTCAAGTTCTTTCACTATATCAATTATGGCGGGAAGGTTGCATTGGAGCGACGAGACCTTATCTGCGAAAAAACTTGCAAAAGTCTCACAGCCAATTTCCAATTCTCTAACGTTTGGTTTATCTTGAGGTAAAGTTGTTAATGACCGAATTATACTAAATAATTGTGCTGGGTGTGAGGTCGCAGATGCAATCCGGGATGCAAATTAAGCCTTCTTTGTGGCCCAGACTGCCATCTCATAGGTCCGCATAAATGGCCTATAAAATGTTCTCGTAGCTTCGTTGTGAGTGTGTCACCATTGTCTCTAGTCGTCTCAGTCACCGTTTCATTGATTGCAGCTCTGGGGTATACCATGGAGCGGATCATAAACGAGGATGAAGAGGACGTCGAGGAGCGATCTCGTCAATGACCGTAGAAAGCTGGTTAATCCATATCTCCACCAACTCATCTAACGAGTCACCAGAGGGCCAGGGATCCCATAAAGTCATTTGAAGCCGCAGAGGGTCCATCTGCCTTGGCGGGCGAGCTAGAACTTGCTCACCGCCTAAACGGGGTAGGGGTGGAGTATCCACACGGGCCCTAGGGGCATAGTGCCAGTTTTAAAAAGTTTTATTGATTTAAACTACTACAGGACAGCAGCATTGCAGATTATACATAAAAGTGAGGGAAAAGCAAGAAACAGGAACATATGGAGTGGGAAAGACAGAAACCAGAAACCAGTACGAATATATCAATTATAACTCCACCTCTCAATATAATACTCTAATGTTTCTACCTACAAGTATAAAAATCTCCATTAAATGATACCTTCCTTTCTTCTTTTATCAGGAGAAAGAGGGAAAAAAAAAGAACGGTTCTTTTAGTAAACTAGTAAAGCGTTATTCAACTAAACAATTTTTCTTAAACACAAATCAAACTGTCTCATCTTCCAGTTTTACTAAATTACCTTGCAGCTATGACAAGCACAAATTAGATTATTAGTTTGACCAAAAGCCTAACCACAAAAGCACATGAATATCTTTTCTTTATTCATATGAAACTGCATAACATATCTCAAATATAGTCAAATATTTTATCAATCTCTAACTAAAACGTTCCTCCTGCAAGCATGTTAAATCAATTCTACCAAATTACCAGATTATTCAAATACTCCTTTAGGGGTGGATCTCTGAAATCCTATTTTCACCCCTTAGCAACAATTTCTCTAAAAAGGCAGACTATCAATATTTATCTATTCACCAGGGAGAAAAGGAAAAGAAAGAAAACAAAACATAAAAAGACCCAAATTCCAAAATTCTTCTTCCCCAGAATGAAAGACTTTTCATTTCCTTTAGTTTCTACATCCAAGTTATATCCAAGGCAGCCCATTTATCCATAACTTTTCTTCTAGTGTCATTTTACATTCCTTAGTCCAAGTTCCTTGTTCAGCCGTTCACCAAAACAGAAAAAAAGCTCCAAAAACCTTTTTACGGATTGTTTTCCAACACCAGATTAGACGAAGTGCAGTTTTCTTCTTCTCAGCATGGCCCGCCTCCTCAGCCATCAAAAAAAGAGTTCTTTGCCATATCCCCTTCTCCAGTTGATCTTGTTGATAGTCAGCATTTGGTGAAGAATTAAAAATGCATCAGACGTAGTCATTTTCTTTTCTCTTTGTTTGTTTCACATAATCACTGTTTCCCCTTCTGTTTTCATTGCCACCGATTCACTTTTTTTAATGCAGGGCTCCTGTAAATTTGCCCTTTCAATAGCTGTTAAATCCTCTTCGCTCAAATAGTTAGCTGTAAACATAAAGTAATCCGCAAGAAGTTTCTTAAGTGAAATAAAATCCTTCTTTAAAGATCTGAAATCTGCACTGGTAACTTTTCCATGTGCCATTTCATTAAATGATGCCATTTTAAAACTCAAATTGTGCATAAACGCAGTCTCTCAAGTCAGATTATTTTTCACTACTCTCTTGTAGATTCTTGTTCTACAGCAACTTTAACAGAAATTGTTAGGAAACATTCTTTCAGTTACAGACAGATAAAGGAGACAGAACTGTATGTGTTTCCCTTTTATAGTCAGATCCTTTTGCAGATTCTCGATAATCTTTGTGCTATATGTCCAATTAAATTCCGGGTCAATTTTAGTGTTTATATTCAAGCCAGTTTGAATAATTAAGAGTGCTCATCACATTGCGAGGCCTTTTGAAGTAATCCATGAGCTAGTCTATTGACGGTATGTTAAATGGCCCCCTGGGGGGGGGTAGAGTTGAAGAAGATAAAACACCAACTGTCGGCAGAGGCTCAAAGGATCCTCTCAGCACCCCTAAGATTGGATGAGGTAACGGCTGCAATAGAATCACTTCGACATGGTTCAGCCCCGGGGCCAGATGGGTATTCTCCGGTCTGGTATTTCCGATTCAGGGATATCTTAGCTCCTAAGTTGCTGAAGACATATCAAGCAATTTTTGACAAAGGTATGCCTTCAAAAGAATTCAATGCGGCTTGGATTACACTGATTCTTAAACCGGGGAAGCCCGCATATCTCTGTTCAAGCTATCGCCCAATGTCCTTGTTAAATGTTGACAACAAGATACTGACGGCTATATTAGCACAACGCCTTCAATCAGTAATAGCTTCGGTGGTGAACAGAGCTCAAGCAGGCTTTATCCGAGGTCGCTCGGGAGCTGATAATGTTCGGTTAATTACTGACTTAATAGCCACTTATAATGAGAAGCCGGAATCTGCGTTTCTAATCTCTATTGACGCTGAGAAGGCATTTGACCGTGTGGACAGAGGGTTCCTGAGGAAGACGATGACATACCTGGGCTTTTCGGTAGAATTCCTTCGGTGGACCCAGTTGATATATCAGAATGCGACCTCGAGAATTAGAGTCAATGGAGAGCAGTCCGGAGTAGTCGATCTGGCATGCGGCACAAGACAGGGGTGTCCGCTTTCCCCACTCCTGTTTAACATCTGCATTGAGCCTCTCGCCCAGGCGGTGCGCCAAAGGACGAACATATATGGTATGAAGCAGTTGATGCAACGCTGGCTGGATGTGTGTAGGGGTGTGCATTCGGTTCGACTGAACCGAATACACCCCCAAAAAACAGCTGATTCGGAAGTATTCAGGCCCTATAGAGCCAAATCAGATTCTCTGATCTGATTTGGGAGTCATATATTGCAGCTGCGAATTGCCACCGAAATTTGGCAGCCATTCGGCCCCATTATACCCTATGGGCCTTTGAAGTCAATGACAAAATCGGGTATAATGAAGTGCGGCTGGGGGTAGAGGGCTTGACGTAGAGCCTGTAAATTTTCAGGGATGCTTCAGAAGCCTCTCCCCCACAGAAATCCCAAGTTTCAAAAAGTTTGGACCAAGGGGTGCAATTCTAGGAGCACCCAAAGAGGGTGCCTCTATCCCTCAATTAGACCCTATGGGTCATTAAAATCAATGGCAAAATAGGGAATAATGAAGTGCGGCTGGGGGGCAAGGGGTTTGAAGTAGAACTCCAAATTTGCAGGACTGCTGCAGGAGACTCTCCCCCAAAGAATCCCCAAGTTTCAAAAAGATTGTACCAGGGGATCAAATTCTAGGGGCACCCAATGATGGGAAATAAGCAATCAGTTATTTTCCCCACTGTAATTACCCCCTGTAATTAATTTGGAGCCTCTACCTCAAACCCCCTCCCCTCCAGCTGCCTTTCATTATACCCTATTTTGCCATTGACTTCAACGGCCCATAGGGTATAATGAGGCCATATATTCAGGAATAGCCGAATATCTCCAGAATCAGATTCGGCTATCAAATCTGCTATTAGGAGATATACGGCCTCCTGAATTTTTTTAGCCTCGAATATCCCCCAAATCTGAATTTTCCCAATTTTTTTTCTTTTGCCCACCCTTTGATGTGTGCCTAGCTATGCATTGTTGTCAACAACCACGTTACTGCATTTTGCACCAGCTGAATTGTCCAGATCAGTCTCAAGGGTAAACCTACATAGAGTGAGTTACAGTAATCCAACCTGGAAGTGATTGTCACATGGATCACTGTAGCTAGGTCCTGGAGGGAAAAGTAGGGCTCTAGGGGGAAAGGTAGGGCGCTAGCCTGCCGAAGGTGATAAAAGGCAGATCAAGCAACCGCTGTGCAGGACCTCCATCTTAGCTGGATTAAGCTTCAGTCGACTTTGCCTCAATCATCCTGCCACAGCTTCTAAGGCTAAGGTCAGATGACGGGTGGAGTCTGGGGGCCATCCATCAAAAGATAGAGCTGGGTGTCTTCTGCATATCGCTGACAACCCAGACCAAAACCTCAGGCAGTCTGGGCAAGGGAGCTCATATAGATGTTAAAAATCATTGGCAAGATAATAGCTCCCTGAGGCACACCGTATTCCAGTGAGCACCGCATGGAGATCTGCTTGCCAAGTGCCATCCTTTGTTCCTGACCATGGAGAAAGGAGGAGAACCGCTTTAAGATAACCCCCTGAACTCCCATGTTGGAAAGGCAGTGGGCCATTAGGTCATAATCAACTGTGTCAAATGCTGATAGATAAATGCTGATAGATCTAAAAGCAACAGTAGCACTGACCTGCCTTGATCCAGATGCCTTCTGAAGTCATCCATGAGGCAATAGCAACAGCAGCACTGACCTGCCTTGATCCAGATGCCTTCTGAAGTCATCCATGAGGCAATGTGATCAGATCACATTGCCTCATGGATGACCTCAGAAGGCCAGATCTTCATGTGACATGTATTTTTTCTCTTGGGAAATACTGTTAGTAATGATCTAGTGAAAGAAATCTATAGAAACAATTTCTCTCTTTTGGGGTTGTCAATTTGCATGTAGGGCCTCTAGATTTCCTGAAATTACAACTGATCTTTAGACTTGTTTCCCCCTGGAAAAAATGGAGGGTGGACTCTGTGGCAATATATCCTGCTTTGGTCTCTCTATATCACAATACCCCCATCCTTCCCAGGCTCCACCCTAAAATTTCCCAACCCAGAGTTGGCAACCCTAACTCTTTCCTTCTTAAACTCCAGTATTATGCAAAAATTAAATTAAACATCCCAATAATTCTGACAAGAATCCACCATTTTAGAAGACAAGAAAGAAGCATTGCTCTTCAGGCATTGATTATATCCTTTAAAAATAAAAGCATAGCTACACAACAGATAGACATGACGCCTTCATTCCCCAGTCAGTCTTTTAAAAGACTCATATTTCATCCAGGAGCTCTGAATTTTCAGAAACCAACAACTTGCTCCCTTCACCTATGCAATCAGCTATTTTGAACTGTTCCTCTCCTACACCTCAGTTTGTTAAGAAAACCACAGGAATAGGCTAGTCTTTGCATAGATTACTATAATGCAGTCAAGTATCTAATAGCTGCTTTTTATCATAGAATACTTAAGATCAGCAGAAGCACATAATCTCCTGCCATCAACAGTGAGTTAGGGATGCTCCAACCAGCACACAAAGAGAGTCACAGACTTTACATTCAGCTTGTAAAATATATCTTCACTTTAGAGGTCACGCTAATTCTCATCCCTGAGGTGGCAGTGGGGCATACTGTCACTGCTACTCTGGCAATTATAAAAGTGCCTTACCTGTTCCATATTGCAGTGTTTAATATGTGTTGGCACTACCCCACCCCCACTGGAAACCTGCTTTTTTCAAAAAAGCATGGGATTCCCAAATGTATTTTTATCCATATTTTCACAACCCTCTCTTTCAGCTGACCTGAAGGTTTCAAAGATCTGCTGTGGTATTTGATCCTTCAAGGCAGAGGTACTTGCACTTTCTGTGCCTAAGGCCATCAGAAGAACTGGCCAAGTGCTAATGCGACTTTACAGAACAGAATAGGGTGATAGTGGGATCACCCTTTTAAATAAAGAGAGATAAAAATGAGGCAGTTATAAATTAGAATTACAGGAGGGGGACACTGACTAAAAGGAGGAGCTGAGTAAAACCTACATGGAATTTATGCATACCATAGATTGTCTAGATACCTTCTGATTACTCCTAAGGTAAATATAATAAATACTCTTTCCTACTTGGCAAAAATGCTGTCCAGGCAAAACATTTGGTTCTCACTTTTAGTTGCTTTAATTTTTGGTTTGCTCCTGTGGACGGCTGTATTTGTTAAGATATGAATAAGAAACGTGTGCTGTATAAACACAGGGGTTTAATTGCAGCCAGGAGTGGGTGGCAGGTGGCTAGGGTTGCCAAGTCCAATTCAAGAAATATCTGGGGACTTTGGGGGTGGAGCCAGTAGACTTTGGGGGTGAAGCCAGGAGACATTAGGGGTGGAGCCAAGATCAAGGCTGTGACAAGCATAATTGAACTCCAAAGGGAGTTCTGGCCATCACATTTGAAGGGACGGCACACCTTTTCAATTCCTTCCTTCCATAGGAAATAATGAGGGATAGGGGTACCTTCTTTTGGGGCTCATAGAATTGGACCCCCTGGTCCAATCTTTTTGAAACTTGGGGATTATTTTGGGGAGAGGCACTAGATGCTATACGGAAAATGTGGTGCCTCCACCCCAAAAAACAGCCCCCCCCCGAGCCCCAGATACCCGCAGATTAATTCTTCATGATTTCCTATGGGAATAAATCTCCATAGGGAATAATAGAGTTCCCAGCAGACATTTCCCTCCCCTCCCCCCGCTTTCTGACGACCCTGAAGAGGGGGAAGGGTCTCCAAACCAGGGGATCCCCTGCCCCCACCTGGGGATTGGCAACCCTACAGGCGGCAGCAGAACCTACTTGCAGTGTCTGGGCTTGGCTTCTGAATTATGGAGACTATATATCTGAACACATGCAAGATGTTTATTTTCCCACATTGCAAGTAATCCACAGACAGTGATTACATATTTGGCATTATGTTGCTAGGCTATCAAGCCAGAACATGCCGCTTGGGCCCCATTTTAGCAAAAGTGACTACTAGGCCAATTGTGTATACACAGTTGTACTTTTTTTTTTACACACACTGACAATAAGATGATTTGTACATTCAGTACAAATATGCTGGTTTTAGAATATATGAAATCATTCTTCAGGAGTATTTTTATTTCATATTATTAGGAGGCATAAACTGCAGTCATAGCAAACTTTCTCAGACCACTGTTTTGCAAATTAATCTTGAGTATATCCAAGAACAGGCATTCAGTGTTTGCACTGAAATCTTCCCTCTTAAAAAAATCTCTTTTCCCCTCTGCTTTAGGAAACTGGAAAGGGTACATCTCATCCCAGTTTGATCCCAGTACCTTTTTGCACTGGGATCTATGGGTGGCATTCTGAGATACTGGAAGGACATTGCACTGTTAAGCTATAGCTTTTAACTGTACTGTGCTGTAGAGCTTGATTTGAGACAGAAGATGTGTTGAGACTTGTCAGGAACAAGAGACTGATATAGGAACCTGAAACACAGGGTAGAGATTACAGCAGCACACAACCACTGGATGATTAATATTGTGGTGTAAATGTATCTCTAGAAAAGTTGAATTATGGGCTACTGCCGCATAGTCTCCAAACTATTAATGGACCTTGAAGTAACTGTTCACAGGGGTATGATGCCTCCTGTGATTTCAACAATCTGTGTGATCACTATTATAATAGTGATTACAATCCATGTAATCACTATTATGGTCATGCCATGAGCATTTGTTGTGCAAAGTCAGTTTACAGTCATCTTTATCAAGCAAATATATTATGGGGAAGAGTCGTCAGTGTTTAGCGGAAGGTATTTTGCACATTCTTGCTCTTCCTTCGGTGAATATGAAAAAGTCTCAGAGCCTGACATTTAAAAGAGATTCTGGGACTAATCACAGGGAGTGATTAAAGCTGAAGTTAAAGCTTGTTGTCATGGCAGATATCCCAGATTTGAATCAGTAGGCCTAGCAGCCCACCCACTATGAGTAATAATGGGAGTGTATGCTACTCAAAGCACATGGTCATTTTGTGTGAACAGGGGGTCACATGCTATCATGTGCATATACCCTTGGTGTACATGAACTTACCACTGGGTTTTTCAGGATTCACATTCATTCAGAACAGAGCTGCACATATGTTCATTGCCCTTGTACATATCAGGAAGACTGTGAGTAATGCACACTCCTGTTGTAGATGATTGGTAGGCTCTTGCTATAAGTTATTATAACATCTGAAAACATTCCTCAAAGCCATTTCAGGGTTCATATATTTTCATACTTGGTTTCAGTACAAATTTTATGCCTGGTAAATGTGTGTGTTAAAGTGCTGTCAAGTCACAGCCAACTTATGCCAACCCTGTAGAAGGCAAGGGACTAACAGAGGTGGTTTGCCATTGCCTACTTCTGCATTACAATGCTGGTATTCCTTGATTGTCTCCCATCCAAATACTAACCAGGGTTGACCCTCTTCAGCTTTCCAGGTCTAACAAAAAATGGGCTATTCTGGGCCATGCATGGTAGAGGAAAACTGTTGGATTGCCTTTCAGAAGTTTCATCAGAGGTTAAAATGAAATTAAGTCAGGCCAGTCTACATATTATCAAACCTTGTGAAGTGTTAGGACTGAAACACACACAGAGCAGAGGCAAACCTGAACTTGCTGCCAGGTATACTGCCAATAGGGAACTGTAGTCAGACACAATATACAGATTTGCAAACACTTGTTTACCGCATTACTTCTTTAGCTTTTTTATCTTTAGTTCTTTAGTTTTTAAGATAATATTTAAAATGTTTTAGTTGTACACATAAAAACAAAATGTGTGAGGAGTCCCTTAGAAACTTTGACATCCTGGAAGCATTTTATATTTTAACACTTCAACATATTTTCAAACGCCCAAATTATTTGCTTCAGTAAGGAGTTGACAAAGTAGAAACGACTTAATTTTTCTCCTGATATTATGCAGAACTTGCATTTTACATTTGTCTTTTTAATAGATGGACTTGCTTTTTTTAAAATCACCCTAGTATTCTATAATAACTTATGTTGCCAAATCAATTTATTTTATAGGTATCCATCAAAGCATTTGCCTGCAAGAAACTCAGCAATGAGTATTGCTTTTGTGCTTCATTTCACAAAGCAATGGAATGTTACATAAATTGGGAGGGGGCTCTCCTTGCTTCATTTTTTAGCCATCACAGCAAGGGTTTTTTTTTTGAAAAAATTTGTTGAAAGATTTTGAAATCTTATCAAGTATTAAAGCCCAAATGGTGAGCTGTGACCTATCTGTGGGTTGCAGAAGCTTTGTGGATACATGAACAGTATGCTTTGTGTGTGCTATCATGTCCCAGATACACTCAGCAGTTAAGAGAAAGGTAAAAACAGGTACATTTTAACATATATTGGTAACTGTGGCAGTGGCAAATATGGAATAATATGGATGGAAAATGGAGTTCTAGGAACTATAAGCTAAATTGCTTTTGATGAATTTCCTAGAGACAGAGATGAAAAGCTAACTATTTACTATGTCCTTATATCAGAGCTAAATTTCCCTACCTCATAGTGACTACAAACAAATACAATGCTATGTGAACTATTTACATTATTATTTGTTTATTTATGTTATCTATAGTCCACCTTTCTCATATGGACTCAAATTTTTGCTCCTTTTACAGATTGTTTTTTGAAGGGCTAAAATTTATGGGGGGAGGGGAGAGAACTTCACTGGAGTTTCTTTCCACGTTTTTTAATTAATACATATCACTACACACACACACACACACGTAGCAGGAGACCCTGCCGATTGGTGGTAAAACAGGAAACTAAGCCACAGGCAGATTAGGAAAACAGCCAAAGTTTATTTTAATATGCATGGTGTCTCAGAGGACTAGCATCCTGAAAGATCTGAGAGCCCTGATTCAAAGAGGGTTACAGGTTTTATACTCCAGATAATTGATTACAATAAACGACAAGAGCATTACAGTTAAAAACAATCCCATTTCCCATACATCATTATGAGCGTCACATTACAACAGGAATAAGGAGGGAACAAGGAGGGACTGCATAGCATATTCCATATATGGCTATCATCACTGGCATATTTGAAGTAAAATCTTTCATCAAAAACATGTTTTGCACTTTTGACTTCTTCTGAAGACATTTTCCTAGGGGTGTTCACTTAATTGCTTATGCCAGCAAGCTTAGTTCCTCTTTTAGCTGAATCTACTGCTTTTTGCAAGTGGGGGTAAGTGGGGAAGAGAGCAACTTCTTCCTTTTCCATAGAACTATTCCACAGACATTTATATTAATTTATTCCAGGCCCAGACCTATTTTTATTTCAGGCCTGCTATAAGACACAAATGGAAATTTACTGGGATGTGGAGTAAACTTTAAAAATGAGGTTTGTAAGAACAGGGACTTACACAATCAAGAGAAACTTCAACAGAAAATCAGAGCAAGAAAGGCCAGCAATATATCTCATGTCTGATCAGAAAATGCCCCCCACAAAATGTTTTGGAATCCACCCCATGCCACAGGAGGGGGACCTCTTCCATACCCTCCTTCCCTGAAATAACGGGGACCTGCCAACATGAGGAGGAACCGCCCCCCCCTCTTCAAAACTCACAAACAAACTTCTCCATTGTTGCTAGAAAATGAGTTTCTTTCCATATTTGTGTCCCATCAAAAATAGCTAACTCCAAACTGCTTTTACCTCTTCTGGGGGAAAAGTCCCATGAAGGTACTCTGTAGGGTAAATAATCTTGGAAGTTGTGATTTTGTGAAGGGAGAAGTGTGTGTGCTTATCAGCTCCCTCATTAGTCTACTAGAATCTAGATCTATCTAGATCTTCTAGAATCTGCAGATCTATTCTGCCTTGTGAACCCTGATTAGGTAGGAAAGTGTCATAAAAATGTTTTAAACAAATAAGCAGACCCTATATAAGAAAACAAAGACAGTAATGATTGTAGAATGGCACAAACATATACTTTTTTCTCAAAAAGTTCTCACTACAAAAAATCCAGAACAGTCTGTTGCTTTCTTCTTTAACTAACAGGCTCAAAATCCTCCTCTGTATGCTTATTTTTTCAGTTGATATAGGAAAAGTTCAAGAAGGGTTCCTCTGTGTGCTTATATTTTCAGATGATATATGAGAAGTTCAAGAATGGTTCAGAAGTCTTGCACTTTCACTATCATTTGCTTTGCTGAAATTCAAATAGGAAAATGGTCATTGATTAGGGAGTATATCTTGATTCTAAACGTTTGCCCATGCTTCACAGCCAAAGGCAAATGGCATAACAGCCTGAATGTTTACTATTGACTATTTTGTCCAGCCAAATAGACAGAGATGTACCCCCTTCTCATCACTATTACAGGTGATTTCACAAAAACAGTATGGGTCCTTATTACACAACACAGAAAAACAACTTGATTTAACCATTGTGTTAGAAAGTTGTACTTAGTGATCTCTCACAATGCTAGCCCTGTATGTGGGGAACAATAAAGGAACCTGCCAAAAAGAAGGGAAGGTATTGATTGCACCAGCAAAATGAGTATTTGATAGCTTTGTGGACAGCACAAAGAGGGAGAATGAGAGACGGGGTTGTATGCATCAGTCAGGAACAGGTATATGAATATAGCCCATAGCAGGAGTGTCAAACTGCTGGCTGGCTTGATGTATTTATCTGGCCCCCGTGGCAGTCAGACTGCACAGAATACAAGTTTTCATTAAAAACAGAACAAAAACACCCAGGCCTTTATGGCTGGGGTGATGATTGCATTGCTGCTAAACTGTTGTCTTATACATCGAAAAGAATGGTTCTCCTTGCTAAATTCAACATCTTGGGGTTTTTCTCTCTTTCTATAGACTTACCTGCTTGGTTGTTTAACATCCTTTAAACTCAATACTTCAAACCTTGACTTCCCTCTCCCCTCATTCATATTCCTAAAGAATTCAAGGGGATTGTTTGGATGGCTTTAATCATGTACTGACCCATGTACTGACTGCATGGTGACTTGCCTGGCTGGTGTGAAGGTAGCAGACATTACGTAGTCTTGATAGGCTGGTAGACAGTACTGAGGAAGGAGCCAGTGGTTGTGGTACATATTGGCACCCATGAGATGGGGAAATTTAGTTGCGGGATTTAGGCTGTTAGGAAGGAAAATCAAGGGCAGGACCTCTAAGGCAGCCTTCTCAGTCATGCTGTCTGCTTGACATACAAGGCCAGCTAGTAGACAGGCACAAATTAGGAGACTCAATGGATGCATAACATGTATAGCAAGGAAATCAGGGCAAGACTCTTAACAAAGACCAGTGGGCCAGGGAAAGAACTCAAGCATGAACTTGTGGAACTCCTGAAAATATATGCCGTCCATCACCAGGGCTGGTGCTTCCCAGTTGGCCAGGTTCCTTTAGGTGTATGCCAGCACATGGTAATGGCCTTCTCCTTGAGGCCTCAGTTAAGAGTTCTGCCTCCTCTGATGGACTCAGCACCAAAGAGCCCTTCTTCCTTGCTTCCAGGAGTTTTGTCTTCTCCCTTTCCCCTCCCACTGAACTGGTCAGGCCAGATGAAAGAAGCTTTTTTTGAAGTCTGCAGAAATTTCTTCCTGAATTCTTTCTAGTCTTAATTCCTCCCAATCTCTGTTCTCTGCTTGGGGTGGTGGTGGTACTGGCCCATCCAATTGTCTCTAGTAGAGAAATGGATTGGGGGGGGGCATCACATATCAGACAGAAGGCATTAGTGAGGAGAAAGAAACAACTTTGGGACACTGGGTGTATGGAATTGCTGGAGGTCTGAGTTTTGATATATGGCCAGAGGTTCAAGACTGAACCTTAGAGCAGATTGTATCAGTGTTTGCTACTCAGCTGGAAGAGCTGCTATCAAGACCCTGAAACAAGCTCTTCTCCCTAACTCATGTTGATGCCGCATGTATACAGCAGACTCATTGATTTCAAAAGGCTTTTGATTTTTTTTTTTTTGCTGTTGTGAATAGTTCTTGGTCTTTGTTACTTAGAAATGATCACTCTACTGTCTCTTTATGGTCTATTTTTATAACCCAGCAGTGTATAGATAAAAGAAAAATAAAATTATAGTTGAAACAATCAGATCTTCTTAACTATACAATATGAGTGTAGCGTATCAGAAGTTTCAGGCAGAGGCCCATTGTTAGAACGGACTCGGAGTGACTGTACACATGCAAATGAAGGACTCTGAGTTACCTTGTTTCTATTGGCTTGTTTAAATGTTAGGGGTGTGTCGGGGGTGGAGGTTGTGTGTATGTATTCACGGCTTGCTAAAGTGTGTGTTTGTGCTAAATAAAGAGCTATGCTGAAACCACTCTAGTGTCTGAACCCACTACTTAATAATGGGTATTACTGGCATGCCTGAAATAAATTTATTTTATATGAAGCCTGTATTTGGCAGGTGATTGATAGGAATAGGCACAAACCAGGAAAATGTGGTTTGGTTTGTACACCAAACTGGCTTTCAAGAAGTTTGTGATGCATTAGAACAGCACCCCCTGGTTTGTTAGAGATACCAAACTTACAAGGGATTTCTCCTCTACCTGCCCTACAAGTTTGGTGGGGATTGGATTTACAGGGTCCAAGTTACAGCCCCCAAGAAAGGTGCAAAAGAAGGTGCAAAAAAGTAGTGCAAACTCAGCAAGACTAAGGTCAAATAAGAGAATCTCTAAAGTAGAAACTGAAGATGGTGAGGGGCATTTTTGAAAGCCCAGCAGAACCAGTTCAATGTACATAGTGCCCAGCAGTATCAGTGCAATCAAAGATTACAAAGCAGAACCCAGTGCCATGAACTTTAGTTCATGAACCATGAACCAGCCAAAATTTCTCATGAACTTTAGTTTGTGAGCCTGTTCATGTCCATCCCTAGAGATTTATTTACTCGCCTTATAATCTTTATCTTCTTGACCACATAAACACATCCCACCTCCAAGCAGACAGGCTATTTATACAAATAATGAATACACAGTAGCCCTGTTCTGATGTTACAGCCACACATACTGGGAAACTGTCACCTGGGTATAGATTCTTTCAATATGCATGGTTACAAGGGAATGTTCATATTTTGCATGCATGTAAAACTTTAATATGCACAAAGGGATCAATGGATTTTTCAGGGTTGCATGCAAACAGGACACACATGCAAAATACGTGGATTCCTTGTTTTCAGATAACATGTTAATCATGCACGTTGGGAACAGCAAGGACAGTCTGTACCCCTGATGTGTGTGGTTGCCCAACTCATGGTATACATGAGTATAACTTTTGAAAAGGGTTGCTATGTAAAGGCTATAGAAAATGCTATTCCATACAGTCTTAGGAAAGTTCGCTTGAACATTTTGTTATATGTTGATTTGACTTCACCGTTTTACTAGATTTTGATTTCCTAAACAGGTCTGAGTTCTACAAGGTGTATCTAGAATAGTGAAACTAACACTTACTCCTCTATCTCCCATTGCATTTTTGTGCTGGAATATGTGGAAATATCTACAGGAAACAAACTGATGTAGCTCTTCTAGTCCATTCTCAGCCACACAAAGCACCTAGTCCAAGGAAGGGACTGATGGGGGAGGGAGAGCACCCAACAGCAAAGCAGGATGAAGCTCCTGTTTCAGTATTTGCATAAAGATGCATTTGTTCTTCTAAAGCAGAAGTCTAGTGCATTTCCTGACCTACCATAAAACCAGTGGAGGGATCATTAAGACAGAAATAAAGCACTAACATAGTAGAGTACTGGAGTGCCAATACTCTGTTGCTCGGAAGTTTGTATCCCTCTCCGATTTCCTCCTTGCTTTTCTTCAGAAATGTTGCGACTGTGCCAAAGAATCTAACCAACAAAAGCAATTAAACAGAACTAGTGAAATGAAACTTAGAAGCGGATTTACCTTCCAAGCTTCTATTTTTTCCACCTTAAAATTAATTAATCCTGGTATAGTTTTGTGAGTCCCACTGAAGCTGATAGGGAACATGTGCAGGCAAGTGAATTTTAGGATCACTTTTACTGTTCATTGATAGAGACTTGGAATCACTATGGCAGGAAAAAATTACTTGCATAGCATCACATAAATCATAAGGCAGCTGGGATGGGGCAAAGATGAATTAGCCACATTTATTCACCAACCTAGATAGCTTCAAGACATGAGAAATCAGTAACCGGCACTCACTAAGGGTGTGTTTGTGAAATGAGGACCTCACACAGGCCTTTCTCTGAATGGCAGTTTTCCTACCCAACACACATCATGGGAAACTGGAAGAGGCAATTTGCCTTTGTGATCCTTTGAAAGCATATGACAGACAGATTACAGAAGATTGTCAGATTTTCAGACTCAGGACACATAAGTATATAAAACTGAGTGAACATTTAAGTTTCTACAACATAGTACAATCCTACAAATTGGATGTTCCTTGCATGTAGTTGTTCCTACTAAAATTTATGACGTAATACAGGAATTACTAAGGGATGGTTTACGCAATGCCTTGGTTCAGATTCTGTTATTTCTGCTGGTGGTATGGGGTGGATTTTTATTCCCAGTACTGTTCCTGGACTTCTACCAGCCCATAGGAGCATGATTCTGAGGGACAGAGAGGAGAGCAGAGAAAGAAATATTTACTTCTGTGAGGGTCACTCTGTTTGTATTACTTTCAAGTAAACATTTAGGGTTGCAGTAAAAATCAGTGGGCCAATATGTAGGCAGTGCAGAGTTTTACTGTTATGGCTGCTAGGTAAGCATTCCTCACTTAGGCTACTTGTCCAAAGTGGTTTTATCTGCCATACATAATGGTTATATAGGGAACAGTGTGTTTGAATGATTTATTCATCAGAGCTTGGAGAAAGCTTGGAGCTTCCTCTCTTTCATCTGAGGAAAGAGGAAGAAATCTATTTATGAAGAAGCAGCTGATTAGAAGAGATGGGAAGAACAGGCAGAGAGACAACTATTAACTGACAGAAAATGAAATACTTTAGATGCAGATCTTCTCTGGATCTGATGTGGGGTGACTTTAAAGCCCTGTTTCCTCTTATATTCTGTGTTTGTAAATAAAGCAAAAATGATAAAGATGCCACAATTCTGCCGTAAACCCATCTTAGAAAACCACATACAAGATGGGGAACACATAAATGGTCCAAATAACCATGCATCTAAAAAAAAGTGTGCTTTATATTATAATGTGGCTCCTTTTCTCCATTGACAACTCAACATTTGACAACAAAATCATATGGAACTGCTATTTCACAAAACAGAGAAAGAGGATCAAATTATTCTCTAAGTATTCCATTTTGTTAAATAGCATAAAGGTCAAACAAGATGGCTCCTCAAAAACAGTTTTATAGTAGCATAAGCTTTCATGGGCCAAGGTCTGCCATCAGATTCCTGCTCTCAAACCTCAGTCGGCAAACACCCGGTGATATAAATACTAATTAATATCCTCTACGTGTGTGTTTGTGTATATATATATGTGTGTGTGTGTGCTGTTTTTGTTGGCTTATGACCACAGCTAGTTCCTTGCTATGTTAATACTTGAAACGTACTTAGGCTGAATTAAGACAGCCAATTAGGGCCGACACAGGAACTCCTTATGTCCAGATTAAAAAGCCGTGTTCATATGTGCACATCTGGGTCCTGCCTTGCTCCTGCCCTTGCCTAGTCCTCCACCATCACTCTGCCAGTTCAGAAAGCTACCAGATAGTAACTGATAGCAAATCTTGGAAGCACTTCCCTGTCACCTTTCCCAGCTGTCTGAATGCCCAGGGAGTGCCAGGGAAGCGTCTCTCATATGCTTGAGAGGTGTGACCACTCCTGCAGGGTACATGAAGTCCATTCTTCTACATGCTGTCTGCCCATCCTCGGGGCTGCCACCCCAAGTTGCCTGTGTGGATCAGCCTTAATATGGAACAACCTCTGGTAATTTGGAAATCATCATGTAGGAGGGGTAATGATCAGCTGTGTTCTGTGTAACAATTAAGCAGCTGTACCTCTGCCTATATGTATCTGAGGATTTAAAATGTTTGCTCATAAGTGGGTGAGAACTCACTTCTTCGATTGTATATATTTTAAAAGCATTTCTAATCAAATGGCTGATGTTTTTAGCATATAAACAATTTCAGAGGATGCACAAATTTATGAGCAGCAATGATGCTTTTTCTAGATTTAGACCTTAGCATTTCATTACAGGCTTCCTGGTATAATTTGTCAAATTGACAGATAATTACTGACCTTTTGTTTTTATTAGATTCCTCATTAATATTTACCATTTATTAGTTTTTCTCATCCCACTCCGTGGAAATCTTTTAACTGAGTTCAGAAAAAGATCATAGGATTTTATTGACTGGAGGCTGGATATATCACCCAGCTTTCACTACGGCTGATTGGTGTTTGTTTGCTCCTAACCTGCATGTTGTTACATAATCTAGAGGCTACATGTATTGCATAGAATTTGATAACTCTCATTTTCAATCAAAAACCAGACCATTAGTTTCATCCATCGTGTCACCATAATACTAAACTTGAAAAAAAAAAAGTTGTTCAAAAACTTCTAGTT
The DNA here is from genome assembly GCF_032191835.1 of Heteronotia binoei. Lineage (NCBI taxonomy): Eukaryota > Metazoa > Chordata > Lepidosauria > Squamata > Gekkonidae > Heteronotia > Heteronotia binoei. Next base: position 46,111,171 of record NC_083228.1, on the reverse strand, counting down.
GTAATTGTTTTAGGATCAGGAGACAGGTAAATTGGAAGATTACCTGTACATGGTTTATTCATGAACATGGAACTAGTGCTAGAAACAGTCAAACTAAGATTCACATATCACTTTCTTGTGGCATTTCTAGTTAAAAATATTTAATGTAGCAGATCCAAGAAAAATGATTTATTGAAATACCCAGTGGAATCAGTTTGGTGTAGTGGCTATATGTGCAGATTATCTGGGACAACTGGGTTTGACTCCCCACTCCTCGACATGCAGTTGGTCGAGTGACCTTGGGTCAGTCATAACTCTCTCAGAGCTGTTCTGCTCAAGAGTAGTTCTTGGAGAGCTCTCTCAGCTCCACCTACCTGACAGGGTATTTGTTGCGGGGAGAGGAAGCAAATGGAGATTGTAAACCACTCTGAGACTCTTTCAGGTAGTGAAGGGCAGGGTATAAATCCAATCTCTTACCTTCTTCTCTCTACTGAGTTAGACAGTAAAGTTGAGGGTGGACCATCAGTGAATCCATTTTCAATTAATCATCTCAAAATAGACCTGTGTATTTGGGGAGGGGGTATAAAGTGAGGTGACATGGAAAGATTCATCATTATTTACGAATGGCAACACCGTCCTCCATCTCTGTACAGATGGTCCAATTAAAATTATCTCAATGTGCGATTTATTTACCCAGGTAGGTTATAAAGCAAACACATAACACACATAGTGACCATGCAATGAAAACTATCTTGCAAATATATATCAGAATGTATTCAAGGTTACTGAAAAAGCCATTCTAGAAAGTACTATTTTAAGTGTCATTTAGACAGATACCAAATAATTATTATGGACATATGGACATATGAAGCTGCTTTATACGGAATCGGACCCTTGGTCCATCAAAGTCAGTATTGTCTACTCAGACTGGCAGCGGCTCTCCAGGGTCTCAAGCTGAGGTTTTTCACACCTATTTGCTTGGGCCCTATTTTGGAGATGCCAGGGATTGAACCTGGGACCTTCTGCTTACCAAGCAGATGCTCTACCACTGAGCCACCGTCCCTCCCCATATGTTGTGTCCCAATATTATTTCACTGAAACTTCTGTAAGATATGTTCCATGTGCCTCCCCCTCAATTTCCATACATTTACTTGGTATTTATGTCTACAGTCATTCAATATCATTTGTAATTACAGGGTTTGCAGAAAAATACTGTAATTTACCATTGCTAGTCTCCGTCAGTTTTCATGATAAAGGAGATTCAATTAAAGTAGCAGTAGAAATATTATTAGAAGTCAGATAAATGAGTTCCCATAAGATTAGATTATTAGAACAGTAAGCATCATATAGTTCTTAGTGCATTAATTGTCTTCAGTTTAAACTACCTATTAATTTCCCATGAATCTATTGAACTGAATCTATATGAATAACTTTACTGAGTACACAGTACTGCATGGATAATTATTTGGAGATGAACCACTGTAAATGGTTAAGTTTATAGTAGTTTATCTACAAATAATTAGCTACTTAGTACATTGAAAAATGATATATTTTTTCATAAAATAAATGTTTCCATTTTTTTTAAAAAAAAACATTTATTTTAAGAGTAGGTTATTTAAATTTTGCAATGAAATTTACGTTATGCCATTTTCATTTTGGCACAAAATGAAGTCGATTAAGGAAGGTTTTTCCAGTCTAGCAGTTGTCTTCATTTGTAATGATATTAAAAGTGCTGGTTGAATCTGTTCTTTTGCAGGTTCTTTTTGTAAATGTGGATTCAGGTGAAACACATCGTAATATTAGCTGCAGTCATATAAACCATCTGCTTGAAAACCTAATGGGATTTAAATATCTTTGTGCAGAATATCAGTCATTATTTCAATTTCATTACTTTCAACCCATCATACTACAGAGCTGATAGTGTGATGGCATTATAACATAATATCCCATACATTTTCTTTCTTGGCATCAAAGGTCACAGTATGCAGTAAACAATCAATAGTTATCATGTCTAAACTCAGGACATTTGAACAATTCTTCATGAGCTGTGAAGGTTAAATGGGATGCTTGCTAAGATCTACTGAGAATCATCCATGCTTTACATATTTTATAGAATACTTAGTGACATGCTTATTATCACACTCATTAATGGCTTGCAATTAATCAAAAGGATTTGGTTGAGAAACAGCACATATAACTTGTATAATTGATTCATCTCATTTGCTAGGGGTTATTCTTGAGAGAATGTGCCTATGTAAATGATCCTAAAATATGCCTCAATTCATGTCATACAATTGCACAAATAATAGGTGCATATGCAAAAACTAAGGGTTTTTGTTGTCTTTTTAATGTCAGAACTGTTAATAGTTATCCACATGACTACTAAAGGACTAACTGATACCCACATTATGTGTAGCTGTGGACCAGGAACAAAAGGGATAACAGATGAAACGGGGCCAAATGGCATCTTACTTGGTCCGTTGAGAAAAAAATGTGTGCCAAAGGAACAGAGCAACTAGTTGGGGCTTGGCAGCTGGTGGGAAGGGGGCCTAGTCAGCAACATAATCACTGGCAATGTATTGACAACCCTCCCCTGTGCACTCAAAAGTGATATCAGCATGTTCTTGGGAGATGCTAGGGACATTCTGGTATCTTAGCAAAACTGTATGGTTTAACTATAGAGTTTTGCCCAAATGCCAGAGAATGTCCCGCATCTCCTGGCAATGCCCTAGTGTGACTTCCAGGAGTAGAGGAAATCATGTCAGTGCAACAGGCTTCTGTTGACATTTTCCCCACCATTTCTTCCCTACTGACCAGCTAAGCATTAGTGAAGCACCTGCTGCTGGTGGAGAATCCCTTGCCTGCAGTGAGGGAATGACAACCCTGTGCTGGAAAGTCAATAGTCACGAACCTCCCCTTCAACTCATGGTACATTTCCACAAATCCTGTAATGCATTATCTGATATTTTCACCCCTTCACATGGCTGGTGTATCCTTTACAAAGTGTCCCCACCCTTTACCTCTCTCTCTTTCTCCTCCAGTTCTCCACATAAAGCCAGCTGGGTGACCTTGGGTCAGTCACGGATCTCTCAGAGCTCTCTCAGCCCCTTTTACCTCACAGGGTATCGGCTGTAGGGAGAAGAAAGTGTTTGTAAGCTGCTCTGAGACTCTGGGTAGTGATGGACGGAGTATAAAACCAACTCTTCTCCTTTTTCTGTTCTAATATCTACTGTGGCTTTCTATATTGTACTTCCACTTTCTAAGCACCCTTCACAGTGAAAAAAATAGCAGTATATCCATCTTCTTTAAGACCAATAAAAATATGGTTGAATAGGCAGGCCCTGGCAGTTCCCTCCATTTCTACTTGTCATTAACTATAATATGAAAAAGAGCATTTTATTTGCAAAGATATCTCCTGGTAGCATTTTTTCCTAGAGATGGATGTAGAATAGAACTTATTACCCATCATACCCACTTAGGGAAGTCTCAATATGCTCTCCTCCAGTGGATATAATAATGGAAGAGTCAGCCTTTCCATTGTGCCCACACAAAATGTGTTCAGAAGCAATTTTGGACTTGCAAAGCTGCAAAGAAAATGCAGAATGGACTTTCCATTAATGTCTCTGTGCCCTAGGAGTAGTTTGTCTGGGCACACAGACACTGAAACTGAGGCTCCGCGTCTGTCTTCACATTTAGTACTGGACCACTTCGACCCACTCAGCCTGGAGGAAGTTGATGGAATTCTCTCTGCTGCTCGCCCAACAACATGTGATTTGGACCCTTGCCCCTCTTGGCTGATTAAATCTTGCCAGAGGGAGCTTAGATGTCCTTTACGGGACATCATAAATAGATCCCTCCTAGAGGGGCATTTTCCAATGTCTCTAAAAGAGGCCTTGGTCCGCCCCGTCTTGAAAAAATCTACAGCAGACCCGGCCGAATTGGCAAACTACCGACCGGTGTCCAATTTACCATTTTTAGGTAAAATCATCGAGAGGGCAGTGGCGTTGCAGCTACAGAGATTTCTAGATGACGCTTCTGTCCTAGACCCGTGCCAGTCTGGCTTCCGACTGGGCCACGGGACGGAGACGGTCCTGGTCGCCTTGGTGGATGACCTCCAGCGGCAACTGGACTGAGGCGGTGCGGCAATACTGATGTTACTAGATCTGTCGGCTGCATTTGATACAGTCGACCATCAGTTGCTGATCCACCGCCTCGCCGACATAGGGGTTGAGGGGCTGGCCTTACAATGGCTTTCCTCCTTCCTCATGGGTCGGGGACAGAGGGTGGCGATTGGGGGTGAGCGATCCCAGAGGCGCACACTTGATTGTGGGGTGCCCCAGGGAGCAGTTCTCTCCCCGATGTTATTCAACATCTATATGCGCCCCCTCGCCCAGATTGCCTGGAGATTTGGGCTGGGTTGCCATCAATATGCAGATGACACCCAGCTCTATCTACTAATGGACGGCCGGCCCGTCTCCGCCCCGGGGAACCTGTTGCAACGTGGCTTAGACTGAGTGGGCTGAAGTTAAATCCAGCGAAGACAGAGGTTCTCCATGTGGGTCTTTGACGGGGCGCCGTTGAAGACGGCGCAGCGGGTAAAGAGCCTGGGTGTTTTACTGGAACCTTCATTATCAATGGAGGCCCAGATAACAGCCACTGCCAAGTCAGCATTCTTCCACCTGAGGCGGGCGAGGCAGTTGTCCCCTTTCCTAGAGCGTCGGGACCTAGCAATGGTGATCCATGCGATGGTCACCTCAAGACTGGACTACTGTAACGCTCTCTACATGGGGCTGCCTCTGTACCGGACCCGGGAGCTGTAGCTAGTGCAGAATGCGGCGGCCAGGCTGTTACTTGGTCTCCCAAGGTGGGAGCATATACGGCCAGGGCTGCGCGGACTGCACTGGCTGCCGATCGTATACCGGATCCAGTACAAAGTGCTGGTCATAACCTTTAAAGCCCTATATGGCCAAGGACCGACCTACCTGAGGGACCGTCTCTCCCCATATGAGCCCCAGAGAGCACTGAGGTCAGTGGGAAAAAACAGACTGAATATCCCTGGGCCAAAAGAAGTTAAACTTCAAAGCACCCGCATTCGGGCCTTTTCCGCTGCGGCCCCACAATTCTGGAACCAGCTCCCAGAGGAGGTGCAGGCCCTGCGGAACTTAGACCAGTTCCGCAGGGCCTGCAAGACCGTCCTCTTTAAACAGGCGTTCACCAATGACTAAATTAATGTTTACCGCCAGATTAATAATGTTTACCGCCAGTATCAGATCTAGGAATGTTTTAATCATTGATTGGTTTTAATGTGAATTTAATATGAATTTATTGTTTTATTATTGTGTTGTTCACCTTAAATGTTGTTAGCTGCCCTGAGCCTGCTTCGGCGGGGGAGGGCGGGATACAAATAAAATTTTACATTACATTACATTACAGAACTTAATGGAAAATCCATTCTATGTTTTCCTTGCAGCTTTGTCTGTGCTTCAATGTATTTCAATAGAATTGATCTCAGTTTTACTTTTCAGCATTTATATGGCTAGTTAGAAGCTGTTCCTTGCTAGAGTTATGTGACCTTGCAAATAAAGGGTTGATACTTTGAGCCAGAACATCTCTGCTGAATGGACCTTAGAACTGGTGCCTACTGAGTACTCTAACCTGGGAACCCATAGCTAAAGGGGATATTACACTGAAGAGCCATTGCCAATCTGAGTAGACCTGAGGGAGAAGCTTGCAATGCCCAGCAATTTCATGTTTTTCTAAGCCCAGAACATATTTTATATATATATATATATATATATATATATATATATATTTAGTTTCTGCTGTGATCATTGTGTTTTTTCTTGATGTTTGATTTTTAAAATTGCATTGCCAAATCCCACTATTCCCCACCTTTCCATTTTAAACAAAACATCACAAAAGTTTTAAGCATGTTTGTATTTTAAGTAAAAAAAAGTATCTTTAATTGTATTTTTCTGTATCCTTTATAAAGTTTATATTTTCACTACCTGGCCCCATATTTTATATGTGTGGCCTGGCTCCACAAAAGTCCAATTTATGTCAGATCTGACCATCATAACAAATGAGTTCATCACCCCGGTTGGTTTTCTAGTACAGTTATCTTGTGAGTATCTTAAACACCAGTTCAGAGCAGGTATCCAAGATGTGAGTTTCATCCTGCACAATAAGGTGATAGCAGTGCAGTCCTAAACAGAGTTATTAAGTTCAATGGACTTAGTTTGTTGTAGCTCTGTTTAGGATTGCTCTGTAAATCCTGACAGTGGCAGTTTACATAATGACTTAGAGACAGAATGTTTTTGATTATTTGAAACACTATTTAATAGAGATTTAGAAAGCTCTAACAGTGAATAAGCTAAACATTAGAATTTCAGTTGTTCATTTGTAAATCAATGACCTTGCAAGGAATAGGTTTTTAGTTGCTGATGATGTGGCACTTATTTTATAAATTGTAGCTGTTTTGATGGGGAAAATATTGGGATCATAAATAATCAGACAGGCTCACTGCTGATTAGAGAGGAAAATGAGAGTGGCTGTTGACAATAAACGCCCTTCAGATTAGCAATGCACAAGACAAGCAAAAAAAAAAAAAGGGGGGGGGGTGTATTTGGATTTGCATTAGAGAAAAGAATACCTTCCTCTCCCCAAATTTTCATAGATGGTTGATATGCTGCAAATATATTGGTGGCCACTGTGATTTTTTTTATATCATTTTATGAAGATCTATGAACCTTGAATGTTGTTGATATAGTGGCTATACCATGGCTTAAATGTTATTAGGTTTTTATGCATGACTGAAGGAACTTCATCTTCTTCATTCTTGCCTTTTAATCCACAGTTTGGTGCTTTTAGGTTCTGAATGTGGCCTTGCTTTCATGATAAAGTATCTTACATAAGAGCAGGTCTGCTGGGTCATACCAATTGTCCATCTAGTTCAATATCCTATTTGACACAATGGCCAACTAGTTGCCCTCAGGGGTCAACAAACAGGGCATAAAAGTCAAGGCCTTCCCCTGATGATGATGATGATGATGATGATGATGATAATAATAATAATAATAATAATAATAATAATAATAATAATAATAATAATAATAATAATAATAATAATAAACTTTTATTTATATCCCGCCCTCCCCGCCAAGGCAGGCTGAAGGCTATTCAGGTTGAATAGCCAAGGCAGGTTGAAGGCTATTTTGAAGAGGTGGGTCTTACAGGCCCTACGGAATTGATCTAAGCGTCGTAGGGCCCACACCTCCTCCGGGAGTTGATTCCACAGCAGTGGAGCAGCAATAGAGAAGGCCCGGTCTCGGGTGGCCTTCAATCTGGTCTCCCTTGGCCCAGGGATATTCAGCTGGTTTTTCCCAGCTGACCTCAGCGCTCTCTGGGGCTCATATGGGGAAAGACGGTCCCTCAGGTAGGCAGGTCCTGGATATGGATGGACACCTCTTCCATAAAACTGTCTTATTGTTTCTGAAAACCATATATGCCTATGGCTATCACTATACCAAGTGGCAGCATATTCCACAATGAAATCACTCATTTTGTCTGTTTTGCCCACCAATTTCATTGGTTTGGTCAGTTCAGAGTCTATTGCATATATTTAAAGTTATGGACTTTTTTTTTTTTGCCTCAGTGTCTTCTACACAGGCACAAAAATAGAGGTCCAGGTATTTTAGTCATAAATAACATGTCTAGTAATAACAAATAGTTTTAAACAATTTTTTTTAACAAGAAAAGAAATAATGCAGTAGTACTGGCTCTCTTGAAGTCACATTCACAATTATTGACAACTGTTTGTCCAATGTGCAATTCCAGTGAACACTCCCACACAGTAATATAATATATAACAATTAAATATACAATCATGGCTAAAGTCATATTATTTTCTAGGCCCTTTAATTCCATCCCTAGTATGGGACCTGAAGCTGACTTGTCCTCCAGTCAAGCAGCAGCTGTTTCAAGACAGGCACCTGACAACCACAAGCCTTACTAGGCCTTTTCCACTTTCCTGAAATATAGGGCAGGTACCATACTAGGTAATTGTGCTCAGAAGTGCCACAAGTGTCATGTCAAAGAGGCACATATGGTCCTTGAGCTACTGTGTATCATTGGTCTACAGATAACTGAAATTGAAACCTTCACATTTGAATTAATTATCTATTTTTAAAATGGAATCTTGGCTTTCACCTGACAGCCTCCATCAGTAACTTGTAACAGTTATAGTTTTTTGTTTAGCAGCATACTGATAATAAGCACAATTTTCCTTAGTTAGTGTGCTATTCCTATCTTCTAGAACTCATCTCTTTCAAGTGATAAACAGTATCTCTTTGATGCAGTGTACCAGCAACCAGTTTTTTCCCCCCTGACTCAGCTTCTTCAGATTATTTGTATGACCGTAGAAGGTCAAATTCCCAGACACATTTTGCAATGTAGTCAAATGCAAAACCATTTTTGCTTGGGTAATGGAAAGTGTTTGAAAAAGCTGCTTGTGTATACTAACATTGTAAACTAAGAAGAAATTCACAGTGAAAATGGTGCTTATGGGGACATTGCTCAGTAATAGGAATCTAATTAGTTGTTGCTGGGCATCTTTCTGAGAGCACTGCTAGCAGAGTCAGGGCTAACATGACAATTAGGGGAAGACTGGGGATAAAAATTAAGCACTCTTGCTCAGTTACTGCATTTGATGAGTGGATTTGAAGCTGCTCTGGAATGCCTCTGAAGATGATCTAAATGAGATGGCAGTTTCAGAATTTTCCAAGATTTGAAGATAGTTTCAGATGGTAGCCATGTTGGTTTGCAGTAGAATAGTTAGATCTGAGACTTGGAGTACCTTAGAGACCAATAAGATTTTCATGGTTTAAGCTTTTGACAGATCCCATCTGGAGAAGGAAGCTTTGACTCTTGAAAGCTTTGCCCCCCATATTTTGTAGATCTCTAGTGTGCTGCTAAATTTTAGCTCTTCCAAGATTTGAAGACTCCTAGACCTTAGTGTCTATTTAAACAGATTCTGAAAAACCTATGCTGTTGTGGTGGAACAGGCACCTGCCCACAGTCCTGGCACCCGTGCAGCTGTCTGTGGCTTGCAATTCCCACCGCTGCCCTACCCCACCCCCCGGTGGGTGTAACCTTTCCTTGGTTCTCTGCCACTACTCACTGAATTATCACTGCCATCTTAGAGGGACAGTGAGACCCCTCTAGCTGGATCTCCTTGTTTGGAGGTGAAATCTCCAAACTTTGGGGTGGCCCTGGAGAGTTGACAACTCAAAACAGGCCTCTCCTTTCTCTTCCCAGGGTTCCCTTTTCTATTTTGGTAACGTGCAGAGCAGGGGAGACTAAATGGTCAGAGGACAACTTCAAAAATATAAGGATTTATTCAAACTATTTACACTATAAACAGAGAACATATATATTACTTGGATAAGGCACACTACCAGGGAAACTTATACTGGGGACCAACAGGGCACAAATAAAACAGAAGAAAAACGCAGTCCTCTCTCCCTACACACTTCCCTGGCTTCTCTTCCTGGGAGGTTGCAGAGCAGGACTGGGTCTCTTCTCCACCAGGCTTTCAGCTCTCCTTGACCTCTCCCTCTCTCTCTAGAGAGAGGGCAGAGAAACTTCAGTCTACCCCAGACTGATTGCAGCTGAATCCCTTGGGTTTCCAATTCTGATTTGCAAGGTTCTCCACCTCTGTGGCCTGGTCGCCCTGCACAGCTAGGGTTGCCAATCCCCACATGCGGGCAGGGGATCCTCCGGTTTGAAGACCCCCCCCCCACTTCAGGGTCGTCAGAAAGCGGGGGGAGGGGAGGGAAATGTCTGCTGGGAACTCTATTATTCCCTATGGAGATTTATTCCCATAGAAAATCATGGAGAATTGATCTATGGGTATCTGGGGCTCTGGGGGGGGGGCTGTTTTTTGGGGTAGAGGCACCAAACTTTCCGTATAACATCTAGTGCCTCTCCCCAAAATACCCCCCAAGTTTCAAAACGATTGGACCAGGAGGTCCAATTCTATGAGCCCCAAAAGAAGGTGCCCCTATCCTTCATTATTTCCTATGGAAGGAAGAAATTGAAAAAGTGTGCCGTCCCTTTAAATGTGATGGCCAGAACTCCCTTTGGAGTTCAATTATGCTTGTCACAGCCTTGATCTTGGCTCCACCCCTAATGTCTCCTGGCTCCACCCCCAAAGTCCCCAGATATTTCTTGAGTTGGACTTGGCAACCCTGCCCAAAGTCCACAGATATTTCTTGAATTGGACTTGGCAACCCTATGTACAGCTCTTCCACAGACCCTTTTCACTCAACAATAGAACCAAGACTGCCTGCTTCCTGTTTGGATCACTCTATCTAGAGGTTGCCCCGCACTTTTTTAGGCCCAAGGGCTGCAGGGCCTTGTAGGCTAGAGGAGGAGGACAATTTAACATCTAAACTACAAACAGCAGCCATTTTAAAACCAGCCACTTTAAGCATTTCATTACAGCTGTGATCTTTCCAGATTTTTAAGAAAATGAAATAGCAATTGTGTAAAACTTTGAGCCAGGTCACGGTACATAGGAAGAAAACCAGTCAGGGGTGTCAAACTCATTTGTTATGAGGGCTGGATCTGACATAAATGAGACCTTGTTGGGCTGGGCCCTGTTGGGTTGGGCAAGGCCATGTCAGGCCAGGCCATGTGTGTACTTATTTAAGATTAGGTAGCAAAGATATAAACTTTATAAAGGACACAATTCATTTTAAAAAAAAACCTTGAAACATACTTAAAACATTAGCACTCATTGGTCTTAAAGGTGCTTTCTTTGCATTTCTCCCATGGGATCCAGGGAACTGGACAAAGGAAGCTCTGCCTGTTTCCTTTCTTCCCCAGGGGACTGGGGGGAGAAGCCTCAGCAAATAGAAGGGAGAGATGCTTGGCTCAGTAGCTCTGCTGTGTGATTAAGAGAGTGTGGAAAAAAACAAGCTCTACCTTCCCCCTTCCTTCCCAAGGGGGGAGGAGCCTCAGCCAATGGAGGAAATAGAGGTTTTGATCTGTAGCTCCTGTGCAATTGAGCAAGCCTTGCAAATCAAGCTGTTACACAGAAGGAAACAATACAAAAGAACCAACACAGGTACAATTACTGGCAAATAGACATAAATAAAGATAAATTTATGAATAATTAAACTGCATCTTTAAGATGAAAATTTCATGTATTCCAATTGTGCAAAAATGTTTCCATACATAAATACTAGACCTATCAAAAAAGCTGCTAAAAGTGAAAACTATAGTCCATTTCTAAATATTCAAAGTCCGCTTTGTTCTTGAAATTTTTCAATGGGAAATAAATCCCTTCTCTTTGCACCAGTGGAGTGAAAGTAAGAACCTCACTAACTGGAACTCCGGTGATGGGGCCGCAAACTGGAACTGGCTGTATCTCTATAGAGTTTCATTGGACATATAAATTGGGGTATCATTCAGTGCTTGTGCATTTCACATTACTTCTCTAAACCTGACAAGTCATGAAGCTGTCTTCTACTGTATTTGCAACCCCTCCCAATTTAGTATCATCTGCAAATTTAATAAGCATTCCCTCTATTCCTTCATCCAAATAATTTACAAAGATGTTGAACAAAACAGGCCCCAGGACAGATCCTTGAGGCACTCCATTTGTCACTCCTCTCCAGAGGATGAGAAATCATTCACAAGCACTCTTTGGGTGTGATCTGTCAACCAGTTACAGATCCACCTAATGGTAACAGGATCCCAACCATATTTTACCAACTTGTCAACAAGGACAGTAAATGAAACCTTAAAAGCCTTACTGAAATCAAGATAAACGATGTCTACAGCATTCCCTTGATCCAGCAAGGTAGTCACTTTCTCAAAAAAAGAGAGATCTGGTTAGTCTGACATGATTTGTTCTTGAGAAACCCATGCTGGCTGTTAGTAATCCTAGCCATCCTTTCTAAATGTTCCAGGACTGACTGTTTGATGATTTGTTCTAAAAATTTTCCATGGAAAAAATGTCAAACTGATGGGTCAGTAGTTACCCAGATTCTCCTTTTTCTCCTTCTTGAAGATGGGGAAACATTTGCCCACTTCCAATGTTCTGGCACCTCTCTTGTTCTCCAAGAATTCTCAAAAATAATGGCCAGATGCTCAGAAATTACATCTGCAAGCTCTCTTAGTGCTCTTATGCAGTTCATCTGGCTCTGAGGACTTCGTTTCATTTAAAGAAACTAGGTGTTTATGTGCTACCCCTATGCTGATCTTAGGTTGGAACTCCATACCCTCATTATATGTTGTTTTTGCCATGTTGTGCAATCCACTTAAAAAGAAATAGAGTACTTATATGTGATTAGTTTGCTCACTCATTATTGAAACAATTGTTTACAATAAGGACAGATCTGTGAAAAGACATAAGAACATAAGAGAAGTCATGTTGGATCAGGCCAATGGCCCATCCAGTCCAACATTCTGTGTCACACAATGGCCAAAACACCCAAGTGTCATCAAGAGGTCCACCATTGAGGCTAGAAGCCCTTCCACTGTGCCCCCAGAAGCACAAGAATACAGAGCATCACTGCATAAGACAGAGAGTTCCAACAATAAGCTGTGGCTAATAGCTACTGATGGACCTCTGCTCCATATGCTTATCCATTCCCCTCTTGAAGCTGTCTATGCTTGTAGCCACCCCCCCCCCCCTGTGGCAGTGAATTCCACATGTTAATCACTCTTTGGGTGAAGAAGTACTTCCTTTTATCCATTCTAACACGACTGCTCAGCAATTTCATTGAATGCCCATGAGTTCTGGTATTGTGAGAAAGGGAGAAAAGTACTTTTTTCTCTACTTTCTCTATTCCATGTATAATCTTGTAAACCTCTATCATGTCACCCCACAGTTGACGTTTCTCCAAGCTAAAGAGCCCCAAGCGTTTTAACCTTTCTTCATAGGAAAGTGTTCCAACCCTTTAATCATTTTAGTTGCCCTTTTCTGCACTTTTTCTAACGCTATAATATCCTTTTTGAGGTGTGGTGACCAGAATTGTACACAGTACTCCAAATGAGGCCACACCATTGATTTATACAGGGGCATTATGATGTTGGCTGATTTGTTTTCAGTTCCCTTCCTAATAATTCCTAGCATGGTGTTGGCCTTTTTTATTGCAATCGCACACTGTCTCGAGATTTTCAGTGAGTTATCTACCATGACCTCAAGATCTCTCTCTTGGTCAGTCTCTGCCAGTTCACACCCCATCATCTTGTATTTATAGCTAGAATTTTTGGCCCCAATGTGCATTACTTTGCACTTGGCCATATTGAACCTCATCTGCCACGTTGACGCCCACTCACTCAGCCTCGATACATCCCTTTGGAGTGCTTCACAATCCTCTCTGGGTTTCACCATCCTGAACAATTTAGTGTCATCTGCAAATTTAGCCACTTCACTGCTTACTCCCAACTCCAAATCATTAATGAACAAGTTAAAGAGCATGGGGCCCAGTACTGAGCCCTGCTGCACCCCACTGCTTACCATCTTCAACTGCGAAAATTACCCATTTATATTCACTGTTTCCTATTAATTAGCCAGTTTTTGATCCACAAGAGGACTTGTCCTTTTACTCCATGACTCTCGAACTTACTAAGGAGCCTTTGATGAGGAACTTTATCAAAAGCTCTCTGGAAGTCAAGGTAAACAACATCTAATGGGTCCCCTTTGTCCACATGCTTGTTTACCCCTTCAAAGAACTGCAACAGGTTAGTGAGACAAGATCTTCCCTTACAGAACCTATGCTGAATCTTCCTCAATAACTTGTGTTCATCAATGCGCCTACTCATTTTCTCTTTGATATTGGTTTCTACAACTTTCCCGCAATTGAAGTCAGACTGACTGGCCTGTAATTTCCCGGATCTCCTCTGGAACCCTTTTTAAAGATGAGGTTGACATTTGCTACCTTCCAGTTTTCCGGAATGGAGGCAGATTTCAATGAAAGATTACATATTTTTGTCAGGAGATCCACAAGTTCATCTTTGAGTTCTTTCAGAACTCTTGGATGTATGCCATCCGGGCCTGGTGACTTATTAGTTTTCAATTTGTCCATCAGTTGTAGGACCTCCTCTCTCATCACCTCAATCTGACTCAGGTCCTTCAACACCCCTTCCAAAATTAGCAGTTCTGGAGAGGGCAAGCACTTCTCATCTTCCACAGTGAAGATGGAGGCAAAAAATGCATTCAGTATTCAGACACCCATTGAGCTGTGTGAACATGTGCATATGTGAAATTCTGTCAATTGCACTTTACCAGCAGTGTTTAAATAGGTGGGGTGTAACTGTTAAACAGGCTCCAGCTGCTCATGAATAGTGATGTGCACAACAAAAAATCAATATTTTTTTGGATTTGGAATATAGATCCAAAAATATTGGTATTCCCAAATTCCAATACTGCTATGATATTTAGATTCAGGATTTTTCTGGAAATACCATTTTTTTCCAGCTCCCTTATGCTATGGGGACTATTATAGACCATTATAGGGAATTTGTACAGGCAGGGCTTTTAAAAAATGGAAAAAGGGGTGCTGGAATTCTCAAGAAGGAAATGACTGAGAATTACACAGGTGCCCCCATGTACCTTTTTTTTTTAGAATTTTGTTTCCATTAAGATTCCCCCAAGAGGTTCAGAACTCCATTCGACTGCATTTCCCCAGAAAAGAAAGCCCTGTATCCAGGAGTATCTGGGGGAGCTGTTCTTTTAGGTAGAAGCACAAAATTTGTTTCCACTAAGAGGTTCTGGAACTCCATTCCACTGCATTCCCCCAGAAAAGAAAGCCCTGTATCCAAGAGCATCTGAAGGTCTGGGGGTCTGCTGTTTTTTGTGGTAGAGGCACAAAAATTGCATCATACGGGCTGGTGCCTCTCTTCAGAAAATCTCCCAATTTTCAAAAAAGATTGGACCAAGGGGTCCCTATTAGAAAGGAATTCATCCAAGGCAGTGGCTTACTGGCTATATGGCAAGGGGGCATCTGTGGAGGGTTCTGCAGGCGGGTAGCATTGAATGGAATGTTGGACTCAGCACCTCTTAGCACAATTCTGTGCAGGCACTAAAAAACAGGGCACAGCAGCATAAGCTGCATTGAGTTTGGAGCCAGGGTGGCATTGCCCTTACTCAAGCAACCTGCCTTCAACAGATTCACTCAAGGTTAGGAGTTAGAAATTAAATGGATTTAATACTGAGATGCATGTCTAATAAAACCTTGTTTAATTCAAATATTTGTGTTTTCATTTCAGGGTATGCAGGCACAAGTAACCTACTGGTGCCAGACTGAAGTAAAAGTCTTTCTAGGAACAGCCATTGGAACGCATTAGCTTCTTACATTGGCTTTTGTTGGGAAGAGAGAGTTTGCATATGAACATGGAGAACAATTTTACTGAACTTGATAAAATACATGGGCCTGATAAAATACATGGGCCTCTATCTATCTATCTATCTATCTATCTATCTATCTATCTATCTATCTATCTATCTATCTATCTATCTATCTATCTATCTATTTATTAGATTTATATCCCGCCCTCCCCACCGAGGTGGGCTCAGGGCAGCTTACAACATAAAATTCAAACAATAAGGTTAATAAATATTAAAATACATCAGTTACCTGTTCTTTTTAATACCCACTGTTGGTAGCTTTGTGAAGCAAATGATTTTGCACACTGGAATTTATTAAAACCATTACCGCTAGTTCATAAATGCACCTAAGTAGGTGTATAGATTATTATATGATTAATTACTAAATATGGGGTATTCTGTGCAGAGAGAGAGCAAACAGCCACTTTAATAATAGCAAGCAGCTGCTGCAAGCATTTCAAATGAGAAGCAAAGAAGCAGGAGCTTCACTTGATGAATTAACAAAGAATTATGATCAACAGCATTCATGGAACAGCTCTTGAAATGTACTCGGCATGGCTTAATCACTGACATTTGCTTTTGGCATGGGTAAAAAACCCAAATCTCTGTCAGAACACCAAGCAATTAGTAGGCTTTGGACTAGGCTGAAATATAAGCTGTTTCTTTTTAAAAGAGTGGGCAGACTATTCCTTGGGAGCGCCTTTAAAATGACTTTAGTTTATATTCTACTGTGCCATTTCTACAGCTGTAAACTTTAAACAGAAGTAGGGTCAGCAGGATGAATCAAGCTGGTGCAAACTGGCCAGCTGCCAGATCTGCTTCTCTCCATTGTCTGATGAGATGATACTTTGTGTTCTCTATTTCCAGCACTGCCAGACGCTTATGTCTCAATTCTTGGCTTTTGTTCTTTTCCGTAAGGAATTGCTCATAGCCCTTACTCTGTGTTGGAGAGCCTATTCAGGTAGATTAAAAACATCCGTTTCCAAACCTAAGATGGGCCAGGTGGAACAACAGTCCAGCTTCTTCTGCTTGACAAGAGCCTCCTTGCAACACTAAAAGGACCACTTAAGAGTTCCTCTGCCATCTGCTTTTATTCAAGATATGCTACTCTGACATGACATTATTGTAAATTCTTAATTGTTTCTCATTATTGCTACTATGGGCAACGCTGTCCACAATGTTCCTGACACCTTGCAAGTGTTTCCAGTAAATGCACTTAGATTTAAAGAAATAGTAACTAGCATTTCTTTCTCTTTCCCCCCTCCCTTTACATAAGGATGACATTTTAGCTATTGCAGTTCTTATTTTTTTGCAATAACTTTAATAGAAGAAGACTGCAGATTTATACCCCGCCCTTCTCTCTGAATCAGAGACTCAGAGCAGCTTACAATCTCCAATATCTTCTCCCCCCCCCACAAAAGACACCCTGTGAGGTGGGTGGGGCTGAAAGAGCTCTCACAGCAGCTGCCCTTTCGAGGACAACTCCTACAAGAGGCTATGGCTAACCCAAGGCCATTATAGCAGCTGCAAGAGGAGCAATGGGAAATCAAACCCAGTTCTCCCAGATAAGCAGGGCTCTTTTTCTAGCAGGAGTTCCTCTGCATATTAGGCCACGCCCCCTGATGTAGCCAATCTTCCTGGAACTTACAGTAGGCCCTGAACTAAGAGCCCTCTAAGCTCTTGAAGGATTGGCTACATCAGGGGATGTGGCCTAATATGCAGAGGAGCTCCTGCTAGAAAAAGAGCCCAGCAAATAAGAGTCCGCACACTTAACCACTACACCAAACTGGCTCTCAAGTGAGAGTGAGTGGTGTGTTTATATGAGCTGTTCCTCGTAGAATAATAATGAAACATTTCTAAAACACTTAGACCATTTTCGCACACAGTTTACCACGCAGTCACATCCCTGTTCTCTCCGCAGCGTCCGTTGGTTTTCTAACCATCTGCGCAGAAGTTACAGGAAGTGCCACGGCTTTTGCATAGCAAGTGTAAACCGCTAAAGAACAGGGACGTGACCGCGTGGTAAGTTGTGTGCAAAAATGGTCTTAATTTTGTTTCAAGCATTCAAAAGCAACACACAGGAAGAATAAAAATATATCTCATCAAAATGGCCCCATCTGTGGATATTTAAATCTGGGGAATTGAGGACATGAACAGAGAAGTCACATCTTTCTACACAAGTTTCTAGAAAAATCTGAAATATATATTTTAATGGAAGATTTATTTTCTTGAAAACCCATTACAGAGGGGCACACTGCCCTTACCAGAAAGAGGAGTCAGGTAAGCCTGGAGGTCCCTTTCAGCTCTATGATTCTAAGCCTGCGAGATGCTACATAGTCCATCCTCGGAATGTGCACCTGAAACAAAACAATTTTTTTTTAGTCAGATTTCAGGAAAGGCATAAATACCAGCATTCAATGGTATTCAAGTTTCCTGGTACCCTTTCAGGATTCAGGTTCAGGTTTTACTGGAATGTCAGAATTATAACGGTTGTATCACTCCATAGGGGAAGAATTTTGGGTGGAATGAAATGGCTGTTTTTCCAGTCAAATGAGACTAAAATGGAAGAACTAATGCTGCCTTTTGTCTAGAGTTTCAAGTGAATTGTACTGCTGGGTCCAATTCTATGAGTTCCTGAACAAAGTGTCTTCAGATGTCTTACTTGCAGAACTGTGAACTGACAGCAAAATCAGCTCTGGAAAAGGAGGGAGGGGAGGAGGAGGAGCCAGACAGATTCAATCACAGCTCTGCTGTGGTTTGCACAGGCCGGCGTTGAGGTTTCCAGCGCCCCAGGCCAAAATTTGCCCCCTGTCCCTCCTTTTTAATTTCTCACATCAAGCTGTGCGTGGTGCATGCAGGCCACCCTATTCTTGGCCCTCTCCCACTTTGAAACAGGAGAGAGCCAGGCACCCCCCCACCTTGCTGAGTGTGCACCCTCCCCCCCTTCCCTTTGTGGGCCCTTCAAAGGCTTAGAAGCCGCATGCAGCCACATTGAAGCTGTTAAGGACCAACCTAGGCTCGGGGAGGGGGGGGGCTTCCAGTGCTGCGAAGGAAGGGAGGGAGGAGAGTGGCGGGGAGAGGAGCCAAGGGCACAGCCAATCGTACCAGAGGGATGGAGGCGCCCCTGTGGGCACCAGTGCCCTAGGCCATCACCTAGTTCACTGACTCCCACGCGCTGGCCCTGGATTTGCACATTTTGGGAGTCACTCTCCCCAGGCCTATTGAGAGTCATGCTCATTGTCACATTCCCTAGCTTGGATGACACTTGGAAAATCTGGACACTTGGATCTGCTTGGAAAATTCAAAGAATCAAAGACAAACAAGACACCTGCTGATGATGGTGGTAAGCACTCAAACATGGATTTTAAAGGGGGTGCTGTAATGTCTAAGAATCCCAGATTTGTGAACCTTTCTGGAAAATCACAGTAACAAGCCAAAGCAGCAATTTTCATGTATATTTTCAGCTCAGGAATTCTGAAATGCACACTCCTTGCCCAAGCCTGCTTCTCCTCTGAAGGTTGGAGTATGGGGAGGAGGATCAGTAGTCACCCTTCTGCTGACAAGATGGCAGTACTGTGGGAGGATGGGAAGAAGCAGGAGTCACTGCTCACTCATTGCTTCACAATTCAAAATAAGAAGTATTGTGAGTACCCTGACTTGGATAACCCATACTAGCTAGCTCTCATCAAATCATGGAAGCTAAGCAGGGTCAGCCATGGTCAGTATTCTGATGAGAGACCACCAAGGAATATCATGGTCATGACATGGAGTTTTGCAACAGCACCCTGTGGCATTCAGCATGGTGGCAGGTCAGAAAGCCACTGTTAGTGCATGATAACAAATTAGGGGCTTGTATGGAATTGTCATGCGTAATATAATTTGAGCTCTGTTCAGTGTTTGTGCTTCTGTTCATGTGCAGTTGCTTGAGTTCATCATGTTGGTGCACACTCAGAACTTCCTTGATGAAACTATATTTTCTGAATGGTAGGGCAAAAAAAAAAAATCACTATTTTTTGTAATCTTATTTTGAATACTTGAGCACAAACATGCTCCACCTTGGGAGTCAGCCAGGCAATATGGTCAAGACTGGAAAAGTAAAGAGACAAGCTACAGAGATTTTCCCCTGTCCTAAGCAGAATCACACCCATCTAAATCTATTGAAGTCAGTTAAGATTGCATTTAGAATTGCACTGCAGATCTCAGGATATTTACAGAAGACAGAGTGACAGCTTTCATGAGGCATGTCTGGGAGAAGAACAGACTGTGCTTTGTACATCAGAGTCCACAGGTCAGGGCTTGTGGGAACTAAAGGTAAAGTAAAGGTAGCCCCCTGTGCAAGCACCAGTCATTTTCGACTCTGGGATGACGTTGCTTTCATATTTTCACGGCAGACTTTTTATGGGGTGGTTTGCCATTGCCTTCCCCAGTCATCTACATCCCCCCCCCACCAGCATTTTACTGACCTCAGAAGGATGGAAGGCATGATGAAATAGTGCATCCATAAGTAAAGTGAGCAAACTCTGAAGACATCATCTCAATGTTCATGTTTCTGTTCTATTTATGAAAATGCTATTTATTTAACATAGATTTTAGTCCATAACATTTGTAAACTGATAAGATGAAGAAAGATGGTTCTTTTGTTTTACTAAAAAAGCAACTATTGTAAAGTCAGCAGCTTAGTTCAAAAAAGAGAGAGGTACATAATCTTCATAGAACATATAATTGTAAATTTGACAAAAATCTCATTCAGTAGTCAATTTCATTTGACTTGTTCTTATTGTTCTGTTCAAAAGTTTCAGTTAATTATCATATGAAAAAAGTTCCATCATAATAGAACTGCTTCATATTTAATCAAATATTGTATTTAAAAAGTGGGATCAGGTCAATTATCTTCTCGGGACTTTTTTTGAGCAGGAACACACAGGAATGCATTTGGTTTGGTATGAGGGGTGTGTGGCCTAATATACATATGAATTCCTGCTGGGCTTTTCCCACAAAAAGCCCCATATGAAACAATGTGAAGTCTGCTTCCGTTCCTGAGGACTGTAAGGTAACACAGTGATGAACACAAGTTATTGAGGAAGACTCACCATGAGTTCTGTAAGGGAAGATCTTGCCTCACTAACCTGTTACAGTTCTTTGAGAGGGTGAACAAACATGTGGACAAAGGGGACCCAATAGATGTTGTTTACCTTGACTTCCAGAAAGCTTTTGATAAAGTTCCTCATCAAAGGCTCCTTAGTAAGTTCGAGAGTCATGGAGTAAAAGGACAAGTCCTCTTGTGGATCAAAAACTGGCTAATTAATAGGAAACAGAGAGTGAGTATAAATGGGCAATCTTTGCAGTGGAAGACGGTAAGCAGTGGGGTGCTGCAGGGCTCAGTACTGGGTCACATGCTCTTTAACTTGTTCATTAATGATTTGGAGTTGGGAGTAAGCAGTGAAGTGGCTAAGTTTGCGGATGACACTAAATTGTTCAGGGTGGTGAGAACCAGAGAGGATTATCAGGCACTCCAAAGGGATCTGTTGAGGCTGGGTGAGTGGGCGCCAACATGGCAGATGAGGTTCTATGTGGCCAAGTGCAAAGTAATGCACATTGGGGCCAAAAATCCCAGCTACAAATACAAGTTGATGGGGTGTGAACTGGCAGAGACTGACCAAGAAAGAGATCTTGGGGTCATGGTAGATAACTCACTAAAAATGTCAAGACAGTGTGCGATTGCAATAAAAAAGGCCAACGCCATGCTGGGAATTATTAGGAAGGGAACTGAAAGCAAATCAGCCAGTATCATAATGCCCCTGTATAAATCAATGGTGTGGTCTCATTTGGGATACTGTGTGCAATTCTGGTCAGCTTCAAGAGGGGATTGGATAAAAATATGGAGCTGTGGCTATTAGCCACAGCATATTATTGGAACTGTCTGGGGCAGTGATGCTCTGTATTCTTGGTGCTTGGGTGGGGGGGAAGTGGAAGGACTTCTGGCCCCACTTGTGAACCTCTGATGGCACTTGGATTTTGGTTTTTTTTGGCCACTGTGTGACACAGAGTGTTGAACTGGATGGGTCATTGGCCTGATCCAACATGGCTTCTCTTATGTTCTAATGGTGACACCAGGTGGTGTGGCCTAATATGTAAATGAGTTCCTGTTAGGCTTTTTCTACCAAAAAAGTCCAGGATCTTCTTCCATAAAGGTAATGGGATAGAAAAACTCATTGCTTCTTTTAAAAACCTCAAATTAATAAATACATTTTCATTTCTTATTTTTCCATTTTTTGTCATCATGTCACATCTGATTTACAGTGACGTGGTCAGGGTTTCAAGGCAAGAGATGTTGAGAGGTGGTTTGCTATTGCCTGCCCTTGCATTACAACCCTGGTATTCTTTGGTGGTCTCTCATCCAAATACTAGCCAGGGCCAACCCTGCTTGGCATCTGAGAGGTGTTGAAATTAGGCTAGCCTGGGCTATCCTGGTCAGGGCAGAAGTTTCAAAAGCCATTTCAAATACCAGAACCATTGAAACAGTGCCCCAGGACAGATGAGAACAGACTTCCATGTGGGTTTATTTCTGTAAGTGAGCAGCCCAGCTCTTACTGGGAGCATGGTGGACAAAAAAATGCAGAGTCAAGCCCCTTCCTTATTTTCCCATCCTGATATGGCCACATGAAATTACTGTTTGCTCCAATTAAGGAAATATACATGTCCTACTTCAGGAAGTTATTTGTGGTTATTTCACACATTCCATTCTTGTTTGCAGTGTTTTGCTTGTCCATGGAAAAAGGCAACACTTTCAAATCATTTTTTTTTTTTTGGTACAAAAGTTTAACTACTAAACCAAAGTACTTTTTGATAAAATTGTCTATTAGCTTGGAGGGGCTGATGTAGACATAAAACTGTGCAGTCTACTGAGCTGAATACTTTAATGATGGTCTGGTAATGGTAGAAGAGAACAGATTTTTTTGTCTAAATGTACAGAAGACTAAAAGTAATGGGGTGTAAAAAAATGAGCCATTTGGATAGCATGTTCCCAACTCTTGATTTGGGAAGCTTGAGCTATTTAAAAAAACAGAAAAGGCCCTGATTTCCCTTAGTGGCACCTCACTTGATTTAAGAGACTCATTGTGCTCTTTTAATTTTACCTCATGTGGTTATAGTTTAATTTAGTTTTTAAATAACATCTGTCCCCACAGATCCATAATGGGCTAGCTTTAGTACGACATGGGCAGTATCTGATCTGGAATATTTTCATGACACCTTCAGAAGGATAGCAGCTTATTTATGTATCATAGTTCTTCCATACAAATGTATTCAAAATTTCTAAAAAAATTAAGCCTGCAAAGGGAGAACTAGTTGATATAGGGCTAGCCCTAATATCTGTATTGTCCTTTAGTGTCCTGACTCCTTCTGGCTTGGCCTAGGGATTTTTTTAATTTTACTAGGAGTAAAGCCCGTTGTGAAGAAAAATACAATAGCCTCTAGAAGGAGACTCTGGGTGAGTGCCTGCTACCCTTGCTGTCTTCCCACCTACCCTCCCAAGTGAAAGCATTGATCCCTCCCCCACCTCAAGGGGAGCCGATCTCTGCCATCTGGAGAGCAATTATAAATCTGAATGATCTCCAGTGGTTCTCCAGGAGGAAATGGCATTGTACCTTCCCGAGGTCCTATCCCTCTCTCCAACCTGACCCTCCCCAGGCCTTACTCCTTAAATCTCCAGGAATTTCCTAACCTGAAGTTGGCAACTCTATCTCCTTCCCTTTATCTGCCATCTGACTTCAGGTTTCCATCACCTTCCCCCTCCCTGCAGCCTCTACATAGGAAAAGAACAGTCTTTCTTCACAGTGTGGGGGAGACCAAAGCAGCTTACATCATTGTCCTTTCCCCTCTGAACAACAACCCTGTGAGACAGGATAAACTGGAAGTCTGTGAATGGTCTAAATTCACCCAGTCAGCTTCTACAGCAAGAACCTGTTTCTGGCAGACCCACTCTGAAGCCCTAACTCCTATGCCCTTTTCAAATTCCACCACAGGATCTCCAGGAATTTCCCACCTTGGAAAGGTACCACTGAAGATGGAAAGGTACCATGAAAGGAACCACTCTGGGTGAGTGCCCCCCTTTGCTATTTTCCAACCCACCCAAGTGAAAGCATTCACTTCCCCCCACCTCAAGTGTAGCCAATCTCTGCCATCTGGAATTTTCTAACCTGGAGTTGGCAATCTTGCAGCCTCTACATAGAAAAAGGGCAGTATTTCTTCACAGTGGGGTGGGGGGAGCAAAGCAGCTTACATCATTTTTCTCATTCCTCTTTCCCCTTTGATCTGAACAACAAGCCTATGAGGCTTCTCTATGTCCTTTTCAGACAACCATACTTCGATGAGGCTGAGGGGAGGGAGGGAGTGAAAGTCAGTAAAGCTGGGACAGCCATGCCCTCTGAGGCAATGCCAGGCTCCCTGGCTATTGCAGCAGCCTTCAGAGGCTGCTGGTACTGGGAGGCCATCTGTGTGGGTTGTTGATAAGGCTTTTTGTGACGTCTCAGGAGCTCTGCAGCCCTTTCTGAGGCCAGTTTACAGAGAAGAGCTGGAGATTTGGCTGTTTCTGATTTAAGACTGCTTTTGGCAGTGTGTTCAACATTCCTGGGCCTACAAGAGGTGAGGACAAGGAAGTCAGCCAATGAGAGGGCAGAGATGGTGACCGAATTGTGATGGCCCAATAGTGTGTGCCTATAGGTACAGCCAGAATTAAGGTTGGTTGCATTTTACTGACAGAATCAGCTTTGCTGGCTGGCAACAGCCACTCGGCAGGAAAGAGGAGTGGACTCAACCAATGGCACAAAAGTACTCTTGATTGATAATCTGATGGACCAAAGGTTTGTACTGTAGAGTCCCACTGAGCCCCAACTAATCAGAATGGTCAGATTTGCCACCACACCAGGAGAATTATACTTTATGATTCATAGCCTAATTTTCTCACTCATTGAGAGTTATGGTGGATTACATGTCAGGTCAGGTTTTTCACTTGGGCAGCAGGCAGATTCTGCCTAATTTCTTGGCTAACTTCCAAATGTGAGCATTCCTCATTGTTCCTACTGATTTTTCTACCTTTCTCTTGCTAGCCATTTTGAACTACAATTTCAGACTTGTACTTTCAACACCCTGTGTTCCTGGTAGACCCTCCCCATTGCCAGTCTTCTAGTTTCCCCCATCAGCTTTAATTTTCTAGCTACAAATGTTTTATTTCATCTTCACAAATTGCAAAACTATGCTATTATGATGGTTTAAATATCATTTGCAACTGCTGAGGACTATTATGTTGACTGTAACTCAAAGATTATGTTCTAATTTTGAATAGCTTCAAAATCCTTTGAACTCCTTAGAACAGTGAGAATTTTATTAATTAATCCTGCTTTTGTTTGGCCCTGCAGCAATAGCTCATTATGGAAACATATTTCTGTACTGGGCTTATAAAAATGAACAGACTATTATTATTTTAATTAAAACATCCATTTACATGTCCACCCCCTTTTCTGGGATTCTGGTATTTCTCACCTCAATTTTGGACAAGGCTGAGAGAGTTGATTATTGAGACTCAGTGTCATGCTCACAAAACCTTGCACTTTTCAAGGTCTAGTCACTTGGAAGGAAGCATAGTCATCAATCTAGATTAGCATTAAAAGGCCATGACCAATCCATTTGTTTCATCAGTGACAATTACAAACAAGGCTCATAATGTGATTAGCCTAGAGCAGATATTTACAATATTCAAAAGGTATATTCAATATACAATATCCTCTATGAAGAATCCTGCCTACTCTTCTAGAGATTACTAAAGAGAATAAGAAGAGAATAGTGAATGCTATGTGCAGATTGGTAAACCCATATTTTCGTTTTTGAATTAATTTTGATTTGAAGGGTAATTTACAAACTGTTTCATTCCTGACAGAGCCCACACCTTGTTTGGATGGCTGGCCTCACTCCAAGCCACTGAAACCATCCAGACCAGCTTAATATGCTGCTTCCTGTTCAGGGGAGAAGCCGATCTTATGTAAAAATACTTGAACACTTGCTAGCTCGGCTCACTTCCCATTCCCCAGTGGGCATTAGGCAGTCAGTTAATGGGCTGTTCTTGTATCACTGGTACTCAAAATTGAATTGCTTTGCAGGATTAAACATAAGAAAAAAATAATATTTCATGCATCATTTAGAACAGGACCTCAACAGGAATCAAACAGTTGCAAATGGTAAATTTTTTAAGCTTGGGCACACTTAAAGCATTCCTTGTTTATGTGACCTACACAAGCTCTTGTAGAGGAAGAAAATTGGTAGTCAGACTCAGCAGTAGGGATGCAGTTTTCTTTTTTGAACCCCAATTGCCTCTCTCAGAACTGCAAGTGCTGAGAAAACAGCATTTTTCAGATTTCCACTGCTACACATTCAACTCATGCATTCTGTCAGGCTGGATCACTTATATCATGCTACAATCTGATTTAAGATGTTGTAAGCTAGTGCATTAATTACAGAGTTTAAAAACATCTCCTCATATAAGTGGCTCAGGCAAAACAAAGGATACCTTCTTTCTCTTTTTTTAACCCCCCCCCCCCCCTAGCTTTCACATGTCACATTTCCCCATCAGTGTTTTTTAACTAATGTAGATTCTTGAACATATAAACATTTTTGCTTTTGGGAGCTGTTTGTGTAGATTTCAAACACTATGAAGGTGGGATATAACTCAGAGAAATCTCTTTTACTTCTGTATTAAAAGTTTTATCACTGATTTCCACTGCCTCCCAAAAAAACGATAAATGTATAAAGGAAGGGAAAGAGTCAATATTTCCTGCTGTTTACACTCTCCACCTTCTCTCCTCAACCCTTGTTTGTGAAGATGGAAGTAATGGTGTGTGTGTTTCTTCTCTGTGACAGAACCAGTTAAGGGACAAGAAATGTGAATTAAATGGGAGAAGTGCTCCATGAGGGGGGGGGGGCGGGGTGAGAAAGAAAGCTGCAATGTGTAAAGAAATACATTAACGAAAAACTGCATTTGCTAATGCAGTTGGGATGGCATCATTGTTGCTGAGGCTAGTACACTGAAGCAGGGTACTGGGGCAGTGCTTGTTGCTATGCCACAACTGTAAGATTCCTTCCTATCCTTGTTGCAGGGATGGCATCCTCCAGGTGGGACCTGAGGATCCCCTGAAATTACAGCTCATCTCCAGACTACAGAGATCAGTTCCTCTGGAGAAAATGGAAGGTGGACTTCATGGCATTGGACCCCTCTGAAGTTCCTGTCTTCCTCAGGCTCTACCTTCAGGAGTTTCCCATATTGAATCTGGCAACCCTACACCCCCCCCCCCCAACCTCTGTAGGTGATGAGAGGGAATCTGGCCACCCTATCTCATTGAGACATGCAAAAACTTCATTCCAAGCTTCTTTCATACATTTGACTATTTGGACTTCCTTTTGAAAGCACAAGTACAGTTACTGAGAGTTTTTCCCTAGTATATGATGCTGACTGTAATTGCATTTTCATTGAGTCGTAATGGGTATCCTGGGCCTAGGAGTTTACAGTCTCATAAGGTACAGCCTTGGCTGGCATCTGCCAGGCACTCAAGTATCTTTTCTACCCCAGGTGAGGAATGACTTGCCTCACAGGTATTCTGTACTCTCCACAACCTATTGTACATCCTCTATCCTGATTTCCAAGCCTGGATGCCTTCAGGAATGATCAGTCCACTAAGGCTGCTGTTTCTTCTCTAGTGCTGTAGTTCTGCTCATCACTGCTAGCACCACATAGGGCTCTGCTCCAGTTCTGAGCTGCCTTTGTTTTGATGGTTTCCCACCTTCCTCTCTATTTCTCAAGGCAGTGTTCTGCCCACTTTTGTTTCAACAGTCACAGTTTATACAGGAGCTGGGTTGTTGCAGGCTATTGATATCCAGATATCAGCAGTTCACTCATGTCACTTTCAGCCCATGAGGTTCTGCAGGACCAGTAATAGGATAGCAGGTTACTGTTATTTTTAGATGAGGTTGGATTATTAATTCAAACAAGCACACATTGGTGTCACTGAACTGCCCATAGGCTTGCCAATTCCCAGTTGGGGGCAGGGGATTCCCCAGTTTGGAGGCCCTCCCCCCGCTTCAGAGTCATCAGATAGTGGTGGGGGGAGGGAGGGAAATGTTTGCTGGACACTTCATTATACTCTATGGAGACCAATTCTAACAGAGTACAATGGAGAATTGATCTGTGGGTATCTGGGGCTCTGAGGGGGGATGTTTTTTGATGTAGAGGCACCAAAATTTCAGCATAGCATCTTGTGCCTTTCCTCAAAACACCCCCTGAGTTTTAAAAAAAATGGACAAGGGAGTACAAAAAAGATGAAGTTTAAAAAACGATTGGACCAGGGAGCCCCCAAAGAAGATGCCCCTATCCATTATTCCAAATGGAGAGAAGGCATTGAATAGGCATGCAGTCCCTTTAAATATGATTGCCAGAACTCCCTTTGGAGTTCAAATGTGCTTGTCAAACCCTTGCTCCCACCTTCACCCCCCAAATCTCCTGGCTCCACTCCCAAAGTCCTCAGATATTTCTTGATTCAGACTTGGCAACCCTAACTGCCCAGCATGTATGGAACTGGTCTCAAGTATAAAAACTCTTTCAAATAAACGACTTGCTGCAGGAGAAGTGGAGCAATGCTGAGTTACTTGTTATTTTTCCAGCCCTATACTGGAAGAATAATGTCCCCAGTCCTACTCAACATTCAAGGTTGTTCTGGGCAAATCGTGAGGAGATTTAGTGTGAAGTTCAATGAATATAGTGATGCCTTGTCTCACCTTTTAAAATGTGTTCTGTGTCTTGGAGTTCTGATGCTTCATCGACATTTCAACATGTTTGGAACTGGATATAGGGCCTTTGTGGAAGTCCAGTTAAGAAAATTATACTTGGATGGCCATATGACCTTACTCTGTGGGCAGACGTGACAATGAAACTATAAGGACAGGCTGATATGAGACTGAGGTTCTTGATCCATTGTTTTGTGTGTCATACCAGAGCTTTTTTATTTTAACAAATTCTAGGAAATGATGCAATTGATTTGCTCCTAATAATAGTTAACAATGCTTTTGTAAACTTCAGTTTAGTGAGTTTAATGCTTTCCATTCCTCTGAGGGGTGAGAAGTCCAGGGACAACACTACTGTGTTTAGTTCCTTTCCATTGCAGAAGAGGACTCTAGAAACACGAGGAGTCTTTGGAATATTTATTTATCTAGCAATACCACCTAAGTCCATAGCCACCTGCTTCTAAATATGAATTCACCCAGCTCTTAGCACATGGGTGTAACATGGGTGTATTATGAACTGAACATCACATCCCCAAAATTTTCCTTTTGAGCTCAGAGTGTAGCATGAATTTTTACAACAATATGGTCAGCATTCAGGTTCCTTTGTGTGTGGGGAGAACTTTCAGGGGATATACAAATGAACTTTTCTTCTGTTTCATTTAGGTCAGGGAACTTCCCTGAGCTTGATTAGGGAGAATCATGGATTGCAGGACTCTGGTTTTTGTTATTTAAGTGTTTCTTTGGTAAGCTTTCCTGGGGCCTTTTTTTGGGGGCACTTTTCAATAATGTGGTCTTGGAGGGTGGCGTAAAGAGATTCATTACTGGCCTTGGCAGCAGCAGTCCAGGAGTAGTAACAGATACCATCTGCTCAATTGCTCACCATTCTTCTGTCTCCAAACTGGTAAGAGAATGAGCAAGGATGGTAGCAAGGACAGTGGTAGTACAGGTTGTGTTCTCATCAGTGCTTCCTGTTGAAGTCCATAGCTACCTTGCTGGATCAGGGGAATGCTGTATACATCGTTTATTTTGATTTCAGTAAGGCTTTTGATAAGGTTCCACATACTATCCTTGTTGACAAGTTGGTAAAATGTAGTTTGGATCCTGTTACCATTAGGTGGATCTGTAACTGGTTTACAGATCGCACCCAAAGAGTGCTTATGAGTGGTTCCTTATCCTCTTGGAGAGTAGTGACAAGTGGAGTGCCTCAAGGATCTGTCCTGGGACCTGTTTTGTTCAATCTTTATCAATTATTTGGATGAAGAAATAGAGGGAATGCTTATTAAATTTGCAGATGATACTAAATTGGGAGGGTTTGCAAACACAGAAGAAGACAGAAACAGGATACAGGATGACCTTGACAGGCTGGAAAACTGGGCTAAAACCAATAAAATGAATTTTAACAGGGATAAATGTAAAGTTCTGCATTTAAGCAGGAAAAATCCAATGCATGGTTATAGGATGGGGGAGACTTGTCTTAGCAATAGTATGTGCGAAAAGGGTCTAGGGGTCTTAGTGCACCATGTGCCAAACATGAGTCAACAGTATGATGTGGCGGCTAAAAAGGCAAATGCAGGCAAAAAGACAAGTCTCCCCCATCCTATAACCATGCAAAGGATCTAGGGGTCTTAGTGGATCATACGCTGAACATGAGTCAACAGTGTGATGCGGTGGCTAAAAAGGCAAATGCAATTTTGGGCTGTATAAACAGAAGTATAGTGTCCAGATCACGTGATGTGATGGTATTGCTTTATTCTGCTCTGATAAGACTTCATCTGGAGTATTGTGTTCAGTTCTGGGCACTACATTTTAAGAAGTATATAGACAAGCTGGAACGGGTCCAGAGGAGGGCGACGAAGATGATGAGGGGTCTGGAGACCAAGTCCTATGAGGAAAGGTTGAAGGAGCTGGGGATGTTTAGCCTGGAGAGGAAGCAGCTGAGAGGTGATATGATCACCATCTTCAAGTACTTGAAGGGCTGTCATATAGAGGATGGTGTGGAATTGTTTTCTGTGTCCCCGATAGGTAGGACCAGAACCAATGGATTGAAATTAAATCAAAAGTGTTTCCGGCTCAACATTAGGAAGAACTTCCTGACCGTTAGAGTGATTCCTCAGTGGAACAGGCTTTCTCGGGAGGTGGTGGGCTCTCCTTCCTTGAATGTTTTTAAACAGAGGCTAGATGGCCATCTGACAGCAATGAAGATCCTGTGAATTTAGGGGGAGGGGTTTGCGAGTTTCCTGCATTGTGCAGGGGGTTGAACTAGATGACCCTAGAGGTCCCTTCCAACTCTATGATTCTAAGGAGGACAATTGGCAGCAGCTAACTTTCCTTTCCTTCTTCTTTTGGGAAAATAAATGTGCAGGTGGCTGCTGCTTCTGTTAATTTAGAAGTTAACTGCTCACTTCTAAATTTGCTGTTTTGAAAGAAGAAGGTTCACATGGGGAAGGTAATAAGGAGAAGGAGCAGCAAGGCTGGAAGACACTTTGTAGTGCGTCCACTGCTGAAGTATGAGTCGTAGTAGGCAACTGAGAATACTGACCCCTGAGAATTTCAAATATAATTTGGTTCTTGGTTACTGATTTCTATTCATCTCCAGGACCCAATCCTCAGGTATGGCCCATCATTTTTTTTTAAAACGATGAGGCTGAGGTCTGAGAATGATTTCTTGAATGTATCTATAAGCTGAATATGAGTCATATATGTATGTTCAGAAGCATATGTGGGCCTGAAAGGTTAGGGATTTGATGTTGCTGAAGATGTGCCAAAGCTAAAACTTGAGTGTCATTGGAAAATTTTGCACAATCTTATTTTGGCTGGCATGGCGATAGGAATGCCAGCAAAATCAATAGTAACGCTTGAGTCAACAGTGGTTTAGGTATTGGTCCAGACAACGATCAATCATGTAGGTCACTGTTGTCTGATCTTGGTGTTTAAACAAGATATACATCTGTAGTGACATAATGTGCTTTTAAATCCAGAGAGAAATATTCTTCCAACTATATAAAATTGTCAGCATGATTCTTTCATTTTTGGAAAAAGATGTACAAAGGATATCTGCATGAATACCAAGGAGTTAATTTTTTTTAAAGCTAATGTTCACTGTTCAGCCTGCTGAAGTTAATATTTTTTCTTTTGGCAAATTAAATAGGAATGCAAAGGGTCGAGGGCTCTGTGGGGGTTTTTTTGAGGGGGGGGACAAGAGACAGTGTTTAAAATTATGGCATCATTAGTTTGGCTTCAAAGAGAAAAAAAGCTGGTATTAAAACTATTCTGTCTGGTTCTTCTAATAAGAGATATTTTTGCGTTGTAGAGCCACCTATGAAATATTCTGTGGGGTTGTGTGCACCCTTACATTTGACTGCCTTCTCTTTCTGGATTTGTTATCTTAATCAAGAGAGGTACTATTGGAATGCTTAAAGCAATGAGAATAAATGTGGCTTTTCAGGTGGATGTGACTCTCCACCAGTGTCTCTATTTCCTAGCAACTGCAGTGTAGCAATGTAGCATGTAGCCAGTGTATTATAGTTTTCTAGGTTTGAATTCCCATTTCTCCATGGAAGCTAGGTTTAAATCTCCATTTTTCCATGGAAGTTTGCCTAGTGATCTTGGGCCATAGTCTAACCTACCTCAGTCTAACCTACCATAGTCTAACCTATCTCATAGTCTACTCTAACCTCAGAGTTCTTCTGAGGATGAAATGGAGGCGAGGAGAAGAGAATAATATAAGCTACTTTAAATCCTCATTGAGGAGAAAGGTGGAGTACATATGAAGCAAAAAAAAATTGCAGCATTAGCAGCTCACAGACAAATCCTGTCCCTTCACAATGCAATGTGCATCCCACTGAAATGAATAGTATATAAATGGGCAACATCCTACATCCAGGTGTGCATTCAAATTCAGATGTCATTTATTTGCCCTGATTAACCATCAGTTGGACACACATCTGGATGAATTGGAATGGACAATATTCCGTATTCCACTTCATTGGTCAAGTCTGTACAATTGGATCAGGAACACAAGGAGAAATGTTTTGCAAAGGGAAGAAGGGGTAGACATCTATGGAATACATCTGTTTTGGCTCAGACCTAGAAGGAGTTCTTGTGTACTTATCTAAAGTCTCCTTCCAACTTCCTTGTAAGAATTAAAATCGTCATATTGTGTTGTGTAATACCTTTTATGTTTTATTGATGGGTTCTTATAAAATTAAATTGCATCACTCTATGAGCAATGCAACTCAAACGCTTCAGTCTATTAACATTTAATTGCTGGAGAGGACAGCTAGCTGGTTGTTTGAACTATGCAATAGATCCCAAAGGGCAAAAGAGCTGCTGAAAATGCAGAAAATGTAGCTTTCAATAAACATATTGTTACAATTTGTTTATGACAGTAGTTCAGTTGCACTATAAAATTATTTTTATTTTTTTTCATTTTGCAGAACACAAGGAACCCTCCTCTGGGTTTTGTTCTGTGCCTCACAGAATACACTGAGAGAACAGAAAATTCATTTAAACCTTCCAGGGCTCCTAGATCAGCAATCTGTAAGATTGTCTTTAGAGAGTGTGCAGTTGCCGGTCAATGTATAACTATACTTCAGCATTCCCTAAGGAATACAGTGGGGGATTGCTACTCTTCTGTATGATGTTAGGAAATTTTTATACCCAAATGCAGGCATAATCTCCCCCAACAAAGTATTTGTGTGCCTGTGTCCCTGCTTCTTCTATTAAAATACTGAGCATAAATGAATTTTCAAAGTTTTTTTTTTCTCCTTTCCCTCTCACTTAAAAATATGTAGAAAGGAGAAATAAACTATCTGAGCATAACTAAAAGAGACATTCTTTTGCCATTCCTTTTTTGTGTGAATTGAATAGCTATTTGTTTTTTGGGGGGTTTTGACAGATGCAAGTAAGAATGCATTAGCCAAAACAGGAAAATATGGGAATTGTCATACAACATCAGACCAATACTACCCCAAGCACAATGTCTTCTTATTGTAACTAGGCAGGTACAAATGGGATACCTTCAAGCAGGGGACTGCCTCTCAGACACATACCTCTTCTGTATGTAGATATTGTACTTCCAGATGTCATGGCTTATATCCAGTCCATCAAGGCTGTGTGCATATGCTCCATCCTAGTACAGAAAAAAACTTAGTTCTGGGTGCAGTTTGATATTCCAAGAAGAGATATATATATATATATATATATATATATATATATATATATATATATATATATATATATATATATATATATATATATATATATATATATATTTAAAGCCATTCCTTATGGCCCTTATGGCCATATGATGAGGTTTTCACTAGCTGATGATGTACTCCATCTTGTGAACTGGACAAGTGCATTTGCCTTCACTTTATACCTATGTGGATGCAAATTTTGCTGGCCAAGGCCAAATGGATTTGTTTTTTGCATAATATATATTTCTTATTTCAGACAGAAATAAGTCATGGTATTTGCAATCAGACTGAACAAGCATACATTCACTAAATAATAAAAGGCTCATTAAACATGTGTATGTTTAGCCACTCACGTGATATGGTAGAGACTCCATAGCTCTGGACTAAAATATTGCTTGGGTTCAGACCTAGAAGGAGTTCTCTGGAACAATATCAGATGATTCTTAACAAGCTATTATTATGTGCAGGATGGAGCACATAATAATAAAAGCACACATATTCACAGGGCTTTTTTTGGAGAAAAAACCCAGCAGGAACTTATTTGCATATTAAGCCACACCCCATGACACCATGCCAGCTGGAATTGCGTTCCTTTGCATTCCTGCTCAAAAAAAGCTTGTAAAAATGAACTGACTTCATGATACGTTTCTCCCTGTTACGTCTCTAACAGTTTGAAGGAATGAGGATGATGTTCTTGAATGGATTGCTGGTTCACATTGCACATCTCATCTGGAGTGCTTTGCCCAGCAGTGGCAGAAGAAACCCAGTTTGCTTCTGCCTGATGCTATTGGTAGTCACTTCATCCTCTGCAGGCAGCTGTTGATTATTTAGGGAATATGAGGAAAGGTCTAAGATTTGTAGTGATCTTCAGTTGGGCTCTGTGAATGTTAATATTGCCATGCTTTAACTTTTATAACTTTCCCCCCTTGGTTTGAATATTGATGTCACACCTATGCATTGCAGCCTACTTTATTTATCATGAGTCTCATGAAGTGACACAACTCATGAAGTGACACAACCCTCTGCCCCAAATAGAAGTAGGGCCAGCTTTGGCCATGCTCCACCTGATAGAGGAATGGAGAATGAACCAAGCTAGAGTTGACACATTGGCTGTTGGGTGTCTTGTGCACCACAGCCATTAGCAGAGTGTGGGAATTCATATTTAAGGCAAGTTTTGCCATGTACCACTAGGCATTTGCTAGGTGTCTTCCTAATCTCCCTGAGTTTTGGCAGTCCAGTATTTGGTGCTGCAGGGCTACACAGGAATTTTTTGGGATCCTCAGATTGCTTGAGATGGGTCCCTTTTTAGCCTTTTTTTTTGCATTGGCCATAAAATAGCTGATTAGATCTTATCTGGGGATAAATGAGGTCCAAACTGGATTGGCAGCATTTATGTAGGAGAATGTAATTTACGTGGTATAATCTGAGGAGCACCCTGAAGTATCTGATAATGATCTCAGGTGTTTACTGGCTTTGTCAGCCATAGGGGTTTGGACCAGGCTCCCTTAGTGCTGAGCAACAGTAGCTGAATCCTAGCTGCTGTTCAGCACCTTGCAGCATACATTAGTGTTAGTAATGAAAAGTAAAACACACTAACTTTGCTGTGCCAAGTTCTGAGGTAGGGTCATATTGACCAAAGGCAAGAAGCCTGAAGTGAACTATTTTAGTATCACTTGGACAAAAGGAATTGAGTTAACTTGGTATTAATTAGCTGCAGACCTGTTTCAATGAACCTGTTTAACCAATTCTAGGTTTGTGGGCAGTCCTTCAGGAGCATTGTGCAGCAGTTCATGGAACAGGACTGGTGACTGCATTCTTTCAGCCTGGGGTTCTTTGGATTCAATACAATATATTATTTTAATGGGTTTGACCATTCAGGCTTCTTCAGCTTTGTTGTACATAAGATTTACAAAATCTGCAACTGTTTTTGAAGAATGTAATGTACAATTCATATCGACGTCCATATTTCTCAAAACAATGTGTGCCAAGTGAATATAGAGTAAGAGTGGAAAATTGAAATAATTCAAGTACATGCAGTTTTTAAGAATGCTTAAAATTAATTTTTCATGTTCCTTTAAGACTAGAAAGTGCTGACTAACACTGGTTCTGCTTTATACCATCTGCTTCTTTTATTACAATAGAAGGGAGTATTATGTTGACAATAATTCCATCCAATGCAATAGAATAATATATGCACAGGGTCCAATTAGAGAACCATCTGTAATAGCCGTAGCCTGGAAAATTCCAAGGAAGTGTAAAATAGCTCATGCTACATTTTTGCTTATTTCAAAAACAGAGAATGTTGGGTGGGACTGCACAGTATCTATCTCAGTAGTTTTGATTGTCCCAAGGCATTTTAAACCCTCTTGTTTAAATAATGCTTACATTATAGTCCCCAGAAAAAAAAAGACTTTTTTGCAAGAAGCCGGTATGAAATATACAACAGTAGCCACTGTAGATTCCACTGAATCAGTTTTGTTTTTGTTTAAGCCCACCAGTTGTATATTGTGGCCTCCCTTGTAAATCAGTCCCAGTGATAATGACTTCAAGACTACCCGAGAGCTCTCCAAGGTGCTGCAAAATCTTCTTCTTCTTCTTCTTCTTCTTCTTCTTCTTCTTCTTCTTCTTCTTCTTCTTCTTCTTCTTCTTCTTCTTCTTCTTCTTCTTCTTCTTCTTCTTCTTCTTCTTCTTCTTCTTCTTCTTCTTCTTCAAAATCTGACCATTCTACAAGAAGCAGGCCCTTTCTGATACTTGGTGATTCCTATAGCAGATCAGTCCTGTCTGGAACTCACTGTGTACTCCATAAGAACAATGTAGCTGTTCAGCATAGCCTCATCCTGTATTTTACTACCCCATCAAGTGGTAAAACTAGTCCCCTTGTGCCGTATGTGATTATAGCACTACAATTGGCTTACAGGATAGTAAATTGTGTAGGTAAATGCTAAATAAGAGCCCTGTGGCACAGAGTGGTAAAGCTGCAGTACTGCAGTCTGAACTCTCCACTCACGATCCCAGCAGAAGCCAGTTTCAGGTAGCCAGCTCAGGTGACTCAGCCTTCCATCCTTCCAAGATCAGTAAAATGAGTACCCAGCTTGCTTGGGGGGAAGTGTAGATGACTGGGGAAGGCAATGGCAAACCACCCCGTAAAAAGTCTGCTGTGAAAACAACATCACCCCAGAGTTGGAAACGACTGGTGCTTGCACAGGGGACTACCTTTTTAAATGCTAAATGCAAACCACATCATACTGAACCACCTTGTAGGTTTCATTTTATAACATACATAAGTAAGACTTTTTAAAAGTCCCAATATCTAGAAAAACAAAGAGAATAAAAAGATCAAGATTCCCTGCCCTGAAAATGTCTATTTACAAAAAAATTGTTGAAACTGGAGATAATAAAAATTAATTAAAAGGTTCTGCAAGCAGCATTTTAAATATTTTTAAGTAGACAGTCCAAATGGTTCGCAGTGTGATTCCAAACTTGTCCATTAGCTTTAGATATTCCAAACAATATGAAGATATGAATCAAAGGAGAGTTCACTTCCAAGGTTTGACTGAAGAGAAGCCATTTTAGCTGAAGACTGTAAGAGGCATTACTCACAGAAGTAATAATGCTGAATACTATGCAATGTATATAAATCATTGCATTGGCTGACAGGTATTTGTCTATATTTCTAAGCCTGTAATGAAGTTGAAATGAGTTGGGCACTGAGTGATAAAACAGTTCTTGTTAAAAATGAATGCTAAAGCACAATGAAGACAGGGAGAAGCTAGTTTAAAAATAGCTGAGTTGGGTGATAGACAGTTAAATATCTGCAAAAATATATTGCTTTCTTGTACAGCAGTAATACAACAATGCCTTGCCAGTGATCAGTTTGAGATCCGTTGTTAGAAAACCCAGATGAAATAAGGGCCAAAACAGTGATCAGTACACAATTCATTTATTAATCACAGGTTTAAAATGTTTAAAGATTCACAGAGCAATGTATTGATAAATAGCTTTTAACACAGCCAGTGCTTGACCTCTTGTGGTCCCCAACCACCTTGCAGATATGTAGATATGGCGGTTTGTGTAAATTTACTGTAAAGTATACAGAAAATGAAAGCATATCTCTCATTCCCCCCAAAATACTCTGGAGTCCCATCCTTACATGTGCTTAAGTCCCACTGAAATTGGTTACACATGCCTGTTTGTGAAATGGGGGCCAATGGGTTCCAGCAGACTCCTGAGCTACAAATTATTCTCCATTAATTAATTTTAAAACATCTCCTAATTCAAATGTAAATTCCATACTGGATATCTTAATTGGTTAGTTAATTGCTTGATCTGTAAAAAGAAAATGTAATTAATTGGAAACATGGCAATAATTCAACCGTCCATAGAATACATATACATTTTTAAATTATAGGTTGTGATAAAAGAATGCTCTCTTCCAATTCTAGCAGAAGACAGGACTATTGTTAATAGCAGACTACACTGTTATGCTGTACATGATTTTGAATGCATGGGGATAGGTAAACAACATATACAATCCAGACTGCAGAACAAACTAAAAATAGCATTTGGTGCGCTTTGTTCCATTTCATCATGAGGTGTGTAGGAAGCAGCTCCTGCTGAAGCAGGGAACACAATTAATTGCTGACTTGTGATCAGGTTGATTGCAGCTGAACAAAAGGAAATTTCACATTAGCTTGGCAAAGAGAACGAATAAAGTAGTTAGAAATGCTCTGATATTATGCACTTTTTTTACTTGGGAATACATGTCATTTAAATCAATGAAAGATAATACCGTTTACTATTTGCAGAAGACAGTATGTACCTATGTGCAATCAATGGGTGTGAATATGTTTACATATAAGCAGAATTGCACCATAGTCTTTCAGTCATGCTGAAGTTATCTTTATATTCTTGAGATCATCATGATATTTGGATATTTAGTCCCTCTGGCCCAGCGCATTCTCAAAAATGTGGTTTGTCATTTGTGTGGTAGCTGAGGAAACAACCAGATATAAAATCCATTAATAATACATAACCATACATACTATTGCTCTGGGATGATGGCCATGTCGACTGTATGTAGGGAGAAAATGTGAAATGGTCCTGTATGTTTTGTACAATAATATGTGACAAGTGTTGAATCTGAAAACTCTGGATTCATTGCCAGAGCTTTACTATTTGTTTAGTACACTTTATGCCACTTCTTCTGAGTCCCATCAGTGGCAGCTTGCAAAATGATACTGTGAAATAACAAAGTCATATAATATCACTATAAAAACAAAAACAGCCATTAAAAACAACCTGGGGACATAAAAACAGCATTAAAATATGTTCCTCACTCTTAGTAAATATACAGCCCCATCCCAAAACATTTTACTCCATTTCTTTTTATAGATTTCATTATGCTAGCTTTTTAATTGTGTTTTGTTATTAACCACATACAGCAGGTATCTGGAGAGGAAGCATACAAATGTACTAAACAAAGCACTAATTGCTAATTAGACTGTAACTGCTATTTACACTGGAAGCATTTAGCATACAAAATATTGTACAAAAATCATAATAAGTTCTGCATGATCAGGCACACAGACATGTATAGTGCATGACTGATGCCAAGTTCCACCCACCAAAACTTGCCTTATGTCACCTAACAATACTGATATATGCAGATGATGTGGTCCTTGTATCAAGAATTCTGTTGAGACTCCAAAGGATGCTAGATAGTTTTACAACATATGGCACTAAGGAACACCTGATAATTAATTATGACAAGACTAAACTAATGGAATTTGGCAGGCACAAAAAAATGGTCCTAGACAATGAAGAAGAACAAAATTGAACAAGTAAAACACATTTACTTACCTGGGATGGTATTTCAGCAGACCAGACCCAATAAATGTACTGTAATTTGATGGTGGACTGTGCTGAGAGATCTGTGAATGCCATTCTGAGATTCTTTCATTCCAAGTGGGCTTCATATGTTCCAGCAGCTTTGAAGTTGTATCAAGCTGTATCAAGCTACCCCATCAAAGCTTCTCTATGGTATTTATTTGGGGATCCCTGGTGGTAGCTTGCATTCCCTTGAGAAGATACAATCTAAGTTTCTCTATGTTATTTTACAGATACCTCCAAGTGTGTCAAATGGCTTCCTCTGCTTAGAAACAGGTCAAATGAAAACTGAGACTATGGCCGTTTTCGCACTTAGCGTTTGCTCCCCTTTTTCCGCGGCGCAATTATGTCCGGATCATTTTTCTCGTTTTCCCACTAGTGGCTCTTTGCGGAGTCGCCTTCCCTGAAGCCCCGGCTCAAATTGTTTTCCCACTGGCATCGGCTTGAGTCCGATGCCCTGTCAATCATTTTTTTTTAAGCGCAAGTCTGGTTGCGTAATGACGTACTAACGTACTAACGTAACATCGAGCTGCTGCCTCCCCTTCTTTTCGTGGACAAACCGCATCACGTGTGCTGCTGCTGCTTATGGATTGGCTGCAGCTGTAGAATCCTCCACAGCCCTTTATGTATTAACAGAAGCATTCACAGTGGAGAATCCTAGCACTAGATTCCCCCCCCCCAAATTCTGAAGCACTAGATCCCCCCCCCCCAAATTTCCTCCGCTCTCTTTCCCCTCCCCGGCTGGCGCTTGCAACGGGGACCTGACTGATTCCTGCTGCCAGAGCTCCCCCCCCCGCTCCATTCTCTCCTTCCCCTTCTGTGGCGCGTGTGAGGAGCTCGCTCACGTCTACTTTCTAACCGAGCGGAATGTAGCCAGGGAGAAGAATGCAGGACTCCAACTTCCCATTTTATACATGGCGATTTTGTGCAGGTCCAGAAATCCTGGTGGCACAGCTGAGGGAGGCATTCCCTTCTTAAAACACACACACATGGACGCTTTGGCCCGCACCGGCACTACATTCCCCCCCCCCAGCAATGGCAATGGTCGTTTTCGCATTATCGAGATAACGCAACAGCGGAATAACGCAACTAAAGTCAATAATAATAAAAAATTCTAACGAAACCAATTGAAGTGCCAATTGAGGCTATTCCAGGAGGGTTTTTTTTTTTTCTATTTGTTAATTTCGAAATATCGCTATTACGCAAAACTGTGAAGTTTTAAAAAAAAAATGGCCGTGCCGGCACTTTGGGGAAGCGCCGCGAAAGGCTGATGATTGGCCAAGCGGGTGGATGGGGTGGGAGGACGGAAAGGGAGAGGGTGACGCCCCCAAAGCAGTCGATCCGGCGTGGATGGATTTCGCACAGGAAACTCCGCTGAGTGGATCCGGAGTGGATCCGGAGGTTTTCGGAAACTCCGGCAACTTGCTGAAAAACATACTCCGGCGTAAAATCCCTGAAGCGCCGGAGCAAAGCGCAGCACCGGAGCAACATGTGCGAAATCCAAGAGAAGATCCGGAGGTAAATGGGGCGCTACGCCGGAGCAAACGCTAGTGCGAAAACGGCCTATAATTCTGTCATCTGACTTTCAGTGGCTTAAGGTTCATACAAAAGGCCTCCTTCCCCTAATAACACAAGACTGTCTACCAGCCATAGTGGATACAATTGTTGAGAGCAATTTAGAATGAATCGAACTTTCACCTTGTGCTCTTTTGGTTCAGAAGAGTGATGGGGCAAAAAGCATTATTAAACAAAAGGTTTGAGATGCAGAATGTCAACAAGATTTAATGAACTCACCAAGCTTTAGGGCTCCTATAAAGCTTAGATATGTTACTATCAATGGTACTAGAAGGGAGAAATAAAAAGATCCCATATGTA
This sequence comes from Heteronotia binoei, assembly GCF_032191835.1. Classification (NCBI taxonomy): domain Eukaryota; kingdom Metazoa; phylum Chordata; class Lepidosauria; order Squamata; family Gekkonidae; genus Heteronotia; species Heteronotia binoei. The sequence continues at coordinate 46,070,008 of NC_083228.1, read as the reverse complement.
GAAAGACTTTGCCCTAGCACTCTAGGTGTAGAATTGCTGGAGCATGTCTTTTTTCTATTGTCCTTTTTATAAAGAATTACGGGATAAGATTATTTTTCTTCCCTCTTAGATAGTCCAAAGTTTTCATGGATAAGATCTACTTGGAGAAATCTTTAATAGATGATAATCCAACCATCTCCAGGAAAATAGCCAAGTTTATGTTTATGTGATAAAATTCCACAGTAAGTAACAAAGCTATATATACATATGGGTCTATCTCTCTTTTCTTTTGGCATTATTTTAATGGCTTTAATTATTTTAATGTGTATTTTAAATGACAGTGGGTATAAAACATACTTTTTACCCAACATTTTGGAACTTAAAGAAGCTCTTGTTTTACTTGGAACTGCTGTAACTTTATGTAAATGGTTGTTAATGGTTGTTGACCATAAATAAACAAACTTTAAGATTAGGGTTGCCAAGTCCAATTCAAGAAATATCTGGGGACTTTGGGGGTGGAGCCAGGAGACATTGGGGTGGAGCCAGAAGCAAGGGTGTGACAAGCATAATTGAACTCCAAGGGAGTTCTGGCCATCCCATTTAAAGGGACAGCACATATTTTTAAATGCCTTCCTTCCATAGGAAATAATGGATAGTGGCACCTTCTTTTTGAAACTTGGGGGGTATTTTGGGGAGAGGCACTAGATGCTTTATGGAAAATTTGGTGCCTCTACCTCAAAAAAAACAGTCCCCCCTCACTTCCGGTTTTGGCTTTGAAGAGTCTCCGGAGAAGGACCGCTTCCAACATCTATAGAGGGTATCTGGGTTGTTAAATCGACAAAAATTCAATGTGTGCCAAGCTTCTTAAGGGCTAATTAATCATGGATGAGAAACAGACCAGTGTGTTTGATGTCGGGACTTCAAAGGTAAAGAGATTTTTTCTGTTGCTCCAGGACTAAATTGGGAAATATTTGGAAGGCAAACGAAGGTCTGGACACATAAACAACTTGTAATAATAAAGAAGGAGGAGGAAGAGGAAATCTTGGACTGAGTTAAACAGATATAAGGCTTAAAAAAGGCAAAAGCTGATATTGTTTGGAATTTTTGTGGTCACTCCCCCCGAGAGTGGAAGAACTGCAGATCAACAAGTCATTACAGGAAATGACATCTGGGAACATCGTGAGACTTCGCAACCATAGATAACGAGACTTTGTGGCAAGTGTGGGTGGAAGAAGCCATCAAGGGAAGGGAAAACTACAGGTTTTTAAAGCCCCTCTAGGTCTAAACCATAGAGAAACATCGAGCACCATTTTGGGAAATTATAACTTTTTAAAAATTAATAATTGGACCCAGGGGCATAGGAGGACGGCGATTTTGGGCTTTTCTGAAAGGGCATGCCCTAATCTATAAGACTAGTCCATTTAAGAACTTGGTGACTTCAATTGTAAGGCCTATATTTATAATGGGAAGGCAGTAATGTCATCCCAGAAACCATTACAGACAAGAGACAAGACACTAGAAGAGGGCAAAAAGGCTGATAAAAAAGAACAGATGGATGCCATGGAAGCTAGTTTGTCTAAACTGATTAATGATTCTATAAGTGATTATAAGAAAGAATTAAAAAAAGATATAGAAGTTCTCAGTAAAGAGTTTATTTATTTATTTATTCTATAACTTATATCCCGCCCTTCCCACAGAATGGCTCAGGGCGGCTCACAGCAAACGATAAAACAATAAAACAAAGTGCAGAGTTATTACATTTAAAAATCAAAGCATTTAAAAGCCTAAAAACCTTAAAATCTTAACATTAAAACTATACAGTATAATTCACAGAGTCTAATAAGCTACATTTATCCAGTCAGGCGTAGGCTAACCGGAAGAGGGTTGTCTTACAGGCCCTGCGGAACTGGGTAAGATCCCGCAGGGCCCTCACCTCTTCCGGTAGCTGGTTCCACCATGTAGGGGCCATTGTAGAAAAGGCCCTGTCTCTGGTTGTCTTGAGACGGACTTCCTTAGGCCCGGGGATGGTGAGAAGGTTTTGAGTCCCAGACCTCAGTACTCTCTGGGGAACATGTGGGGAGAGACGGTCCCTCAGGTAGGCAGGTCCCAGGCCATATAGGGCTTTAAAGGTAATGACCAGCACCTTGTACCGGACTCGTTATGTTATTGGGAGCCAGTGCAAAGCCCGAAGACCCGGCCGAATGTGCCCCCACCTTGGGAGGCCCAATAACAGCCGGGCCGCGGCATTCTGCACCAGCTGCAATTTCCGGGTCCGGCAGAGGGGCAGCCCCATGTAGAGGGCATTACAGTAATCCAACCTCGAGGTGACCGTAGCATGGATCACTGTTGCTAGGTCGTCGCGGTCCAGGAAGGGGGCCTTGCCCGTCTAAGATGAAAAAACACAGACTTGGCAGTGGTCGCTATCTGAGCTTCCATCTTTAGGGACGGCTCTAGTAGCACCCCCAGGCTCTTGACCCTGTCCGCCGCCATCAGCGGTGCACCATCAAAAGCTGGCAGGGGGATTTCCCCCCCCCCCGGTCCTCGATGGCCCAAGCAAAGGACCTCTGTCTTCGCAGGATTCAGTCTCAGTCCACTCAGTCTGAGCCACTCAGCCACGGCCTGTAGTGCCCGATCTAGGTTTTCTGGGGCGCAGACCGGTTGCCTGTCCATAAGTAGAGAGAGCTGGGTGTCATCAGCATACTGGTGACACCCCAGCCCATACCTTCGGGCAATCTGGGCAAGAGGTCGCATATAGATGTTAAATAACATCGGGGAGAGAACCGCTCCCTGGGGCACTCCACAATTAAGTGTGCGCCTCCGGGATAGTTCCCCCCCCCAATCGCGAACCTTTGTCCCCGACCTTCAAGGAAGGAGGAAAGCCACTGCAAGGCCAGCCCCTGAATCCCCGCGTCGGCGAGGCGGCAAGTCAGTGACCGATGGTCGACCGAATCGAATGCCGCTGATAGGTCCAACAACATCAGCACCGCCGAGCCACCCCGATCCAGATGCCGTTGAAGGTCATCCACCACGGCAACCAACACCGTCTCCGTCCCGTGACTTGGGCAAAAGCCAGACTGGAGTGGGTCAAGGATGGAAGCGTCCTCCAGGAAAGTCTGCAGCTGCCTTGCCACTGCCCTCTCAATAAGTTTGCCCAGGAAGGGCAAATTTGAGACCGGCCTACAGTGTGCCAATTGGGCCGGGTCTAAAGATGGTTTTTTTAGGAGGGGATGGACCACAGCCTCTTTAAGCGGCGCTGGAAAAAGCCCTTCCGTCAAAGATCTGTTTATGATATCCCGTACAGGATATCTGAGATCCCGCTGGCAGGATTTAATAAGCCAGAAAGGGCATGGGTCCAATTTACAAGTTGTTGGGCGGGTAGATAAGAGGATCCTGTCAACTTCCTCCAGGCTGAGGGGGCTGAAACCGTCCAGAATATAATCCGAAGACATGCTCGGGCCGGGGCCTTGGTTGCGTTAACTGTCTCAAAGTTGACGGGGAGGTTGAGGCGGAGTGATGCGATCTTGTCCACAAAATAGTTCGCAAAAGCCTCACAGCCTATCTCCAATTCAATAGAATTTGGTCTGCCCTGGGGCAGCGTAGTAAGATCCCGAATTATATCAAACAATTGTGCCGGGCGCGAAGTTGCGGACGCAATCTTAGCCGCAAAGTATGTCTTCTTCAGTATCCAATCAGTATCCAATCAGTTTAAATCAGTATCCAAAAAAATCCAAGAGGTGGAAGAGCGAGTGAAAGACCATGATGAAAGAATTAATACAGTGGATTCCACTATTAAAGAATTGCAGGACAAAGCAGTACTGCAGGACTGCAAATCAATGGAAAATCAGATACGTTTGAGAGGTGTGCCTGAAAAGGATGGTGATTTAAGGAAATACATAATAAGGATTATTGTTGAATATGTTGGAGATGATCCTGAGGAGATTAATTACTTTTATGACTATATTTACAGGGTCAATTCAGAATATGCAAGGAAAAATAAACTACCAAGAGATGTGGTAGTGAGATGTATAACAAGAGACTTGGTGGGAAGGATTCTAAGTAAACAGTATGAAGGCAAGCTGATTGTGGAAGGCAGTGATGTTAGAATTATGAAAGAATTACCAAGGAAAGTCTTAAGTGACAGAAGATTATATAAAAAACTGACTGAGCAATTGAGAGAGAGTCAAATGAGATATAGATGGATTCCCCCAGAAGGATTGTTTTTTGAATACAAGGGGAAGAGGATTACCATTACAAGCACTCAGGAGATGGAGAAGTTTTTGGTGGAGAATAAAGAATTTGGAGGTTCAGATTAAAATAGAAAACCATGATGGATTACAAATTATTATCTTGGAATGTAAATGGATTTAATTCACCACAAAAAAGAAAGGCAACTTTTAATTGGATTGGGAAGCAAAAATGTAACATAATTTGTCTACAAGAAGTACATATTAAATGACTGGATTACAAATATTTGTGGAATAAGCAATTTGGTATGGAATTTTTTTTCATTGGCTAAGGAGGAAAAAAGAGGCGTGCTTTTTTATGTAAAACAGGAATTGGAACCAAAATTGATTTTTAAGGACGATGATGGTAGATATATTGCAGTGCAAATGATGATGAACCACAAGAAGACTTTGCTGTTGGGACTGTATGCTCCTAATGGAGCAAAAGATTTTTTTTTTTAAGGACATTATGCAGCAACTTGATCAAGAGACATATGAGCAAATCATGTTAATGGGAGACTTTAATGGTACAGTTAAAATATTTTGGACAGCTCTAGGAAGAAGCATAATGAAGGTAAATTACCAAAGTCTTCTTTTGAATTAGCCAAGCAAAAAAATCTTGTAGACATTTGGAGGGAGAAAAATCTTACAGTTAGGGACTATACCTTCTTCTCAGCTTGACATAACTCTTTCTCAAGGATTGATATGTTATGGAGTACAAAAAATCTGGGACTTACAACAAAAAAATAGAGATTCTTCTGAAAATAAGAGCAGATCATAATCCAATCATGTGGTCTGCGAAACCTACCAAAAAGACTTTAAGATGGCGAATAAATGAAGATTTACTGCAGAAAGATGGGGTAGTAGAATCTCTGCAAAAAGAGACTAAAGCCTTTTTCCAAGTAAATGAAAATAAGGATGTTCAATATCAAACGGTGTGGGATGCTTATAAAGCGGTGATGAGAGGTTTTTTAATCACATTGAATAATAAAGACAAAAAAGCTAAAGAGAAACAAATGACAGACGTACAGAAGGAGATTAAGAAGAAGGAGAGAGAGGTTATAAAGAGACCAGGGAAAAAGAAGATTTTAAAAGAAATTGGAATTCTACAGGACCAACTAAGACACTTGTTAAATAAAGAAGTAGAAAAAGGCTTCAACAAAAATCTTTTGAGAGTGCAAATAAAGCTGGAAAATACTTGGCCTGGCAAATGAAAAGAAAAAGGGAAAATAAAATTGTTAATAAAATTAGTTTGGGCAACAAAGAAATTGTTGACCAGGAAGGAATCAAAAGAGAGTTTTATAAGTATTATGCAAATTTGTATAAAATTCATATGGGGGAAAAAGAGAAAACAGATGCCTATTTACAGGAAATTAATGTTAAATCCCTAACGGACAATACGAACAAGATCTTAAATGACTTAATTGGTAAGGAAGAAATTGAAGCGGCAATTAACTCAATGAAGCCAGGGAAGGCTCCGGGTCCTGACCGTTTTATAGCACGATATTATAAAGTTCTTAAAGAAACTCTACTTCCAAAACTTCAGAAATTGATGAACATTATAAGAATAGATGGGAAGATACCTAACACTTGGAAGGAAGCAGAAATCTCGTTGATACTAAAAGAAGACAGAGATGTGACTAATGTAAAAAACTATAGATCAATTTCGTTGCTAAATAATGACTACAAAATATATGCTAGAATTTTAGTGGAACGCCTGAAGCAGCATTTGAATAGTTTTGTTAAAGAGGAACAAGCAGGGTTTCTCCACAGAAGGCAATTAAGAGAAAATATCAGAACTGTAATAGATATAATAGAATATTATGAAAAACATCCTGAAAAAGAAGTAGCTTTGTTTTTCGCTGATGCAGAGAAAGTTTTTGACAATGTTCATTGGGACTTTATGTTTGCAGTAATGGAGAAATTGGGATTGTGTGAAGACTTTGTTAGAATGGTAAAGGCAATATATACTGACCAACAAGCAAGACTTTGTATAAATGCAGATTTGACAGAGAAAATAGCAATTTGTAAAGGAACAAGACAAGGGTGCCCTTTGATATTTATAATGACGTTGGAAATACTGCTTATGCAAGTTCAAGAAGATAAGGAGATAGAGGGTTTGAAATTAAAAGGCTTTTCTTACAAATACAGAGCGTTTGCAGATGATGTAATGTTTATAAATGAAAACCCAACTCAAGTTACACCGTTGCTGCTCCAAAAAATAAAAGAATACGGTGAACTGGCAGGCTTTTATGTAGATAAAGAGAAAACAAAAATGTTGTGTAAAAATATGTCAAAATCTAAGCAGATGGAATTACAAAATTTAACAAACTGTGAAGTGGCTTCTAAAGTAAAGTATTTAGGAGTAGAAATTACAACAAAGAATATTGACTTATTTAAAAACAACTATGAAAAGCTTTGGCAGAAAATTGAGGTGGGCTTACAAAAATGGAATAAGTTGAATTTGTCTATGCTGGGTAGAATATTGGCACTAAAAATGAATATATTACCAAGAATAATGTTCTTGCTTCAAACTATACCAATAGTGAAAGAAGATAAACAATTTCATAAATGGCAGAGGAAACTTTTGGAATTTATATGGCCTGGCAAGAAACCAAGAATTAAGATGACGATCCTGACAGACGCTAAAGAAAGGGGAGGCATCCAAGTACCGGATTTAAGACTATATCATGATGCAGTTTGTTTGGTATGGATTAAGGATTGGATAGTGTTATTAAACAGAAAATTATTAACATTAGAAGGCCATGGAAAGGTTTTTGATTGGCATGCATATTTGTGCTGTGGGAAAAATAAAATGGATGGCTTTTTCTCACATCATTATGTAAGAAGTAGTTTGCTTAAAACTTGGTTGAAATATCAACAATATGATGAGAGGAAACCGCTGTGGATTGTGCCAACGGAAGTAGTAAAGTTATATTCGGATATTGAGGAAAAGAAATGGCTACCATATAAACAATTGTTAAAAAACCAAGGAGGCAAAGCAGAATTAAAATCAGTGGAAGAATTGGATTATAAATTTAATTGGTTTCAATGGTTACAAATTAAAAGTCTGCTGAAGCAGGATATTACGAATGAAGGAATAAGACAAGAACAAACAGAAATGGAAAAAATGCTGCTTGGTGAGGATGTAAAATTGATCTCAAGAGTATATAAACTGAAATGGTCTACAGAGGAAGAAGTGGTAAAATCTCAAATGATAAAGTGGGCAATTACTATAAACAAGGAAATTCAGATGGAACAATGGGAATATTTGTGGAAGAACTCTATGAAAATATCGACATGTAATAACATAAAAGAAAATTTTTACAAACTGTTACATAGATGGTATATGACACCAAAAAAATTGTCGAAAACAAATAATCAGATGTCTGATCGATGTTGGAAATGTAAAAAAACATGAAGGGTCCTTCTACCATATGTGGTGGACTTGTGAAAGGGCTGTACAATATTGGCAAATGATCCAGCAAGAAATGTCAAAGATTTTGGGATACAAAGTGAAGAAGGCACCAGAAATCTTTTTGTTGGGATTACAAATAGAAAATTTTCCGAAGCACGACAGAACATTACTTTGGTACATGCTTTCAGCTGCACAGACATTGTATGCGCAGTTGTGGAAGCAAAATAAAATTCCAGAAAAATGGGATTGGGTTAGTATCTACAGGATCCCCTATGAATAAAGTGCCAGTTTGGTGAATATCCCTTATGAATAAAGTTCTAGTTTACCAAAACTTTTTGAGGAGAATTGTCTTTTTACTGACTTTTCTTCACCCTGCAAAAGAAACCTGTTCCAGGCACTGGTTTTTTATTTCCTCCATCGCTATCAGAAGTGAAGTAAACAACCACAGATTTGGCCATCCTAGCATTTCAACCATCACTTTATTGTGCTCGAAGAACCCTTTTCCCAACATGGCTTTTCCTTTTAGCCTTGTTTACATTTCCTCAAAGTCCAATCTGTCTTGGCAACTGTATATCCAGAAATGGTTCATTCCCTTTCCTTAATTTCCTAATTAGCATGGATTAAGTGAGGCAATTATTGGACAGGCCACAAAACCATACAGACTGAATAAGAAACAGAGTAAGCTTTTTTCTCAGCATATAAAAGTTACCAACTATAAAAGAAAAACAACTGAGCAAATAAATAAATAAATCTGTAATTACAGCAATTGTGCAAAGGAAGAAATAAAATGAACATAACTCAAGTGGCCAATCAGAGACCATGACACTGTAACACATTTATACATGGAATAAAAAGGAAACATTACACAGTTACTAAGAGAATACTCTCTCTCTCTCTCTCACACACACACACAGATATTTCTAAGTGGTATTATGAAAGTGTGCCAAAAACTGAGAGATAGTTTAGAGCTCTCTCTTACTCTTTCCCTTTCTCTCTCCAGTAAAGCAATTTCCCCTATTCATTCATCAAAGAACACTGTAATTATCAGACAAAATATAATTCCAGTGATGGAGATGGGAGTTATCTAATGCTAATATTAAGATTTAAATGGTCCTATTATAAAAGAGAGCAATTCCTGCCATGGGTCTATTTTTTAAAATATCACCTATATCCTTCTTTCCCTCTTGGTTCAGAGCAGCTTACAATAATAGTTAAAACAACCCCAGTTAAAACCAAAGATAAAATAGTCAGTCCCAAATTCTTCCCATTCCCCTGCCTTAAAAGATCCCTACCATTTATACCCCCTCAAAAACAGGCAGGCCCTGCAGCACCTCCTGAAAGTCTCCAGGGAGGGGCCCACTCACCCATTCCACAGAGCTGGAACCGCAATAGAAAAGGCCCAGGTTCTAGTCAATGCCAGAAGGGCCATCCTAAGTGGTAGGATAGCCAACAGATAGCTTCCTGAATGTCAAAATACATTGAACATACACAAAAATGCCTTTTTCTCAATCAAATCATCAGGTCATCAAGGTCAGTATTTACTCAGACTGGCAGTAGCTGTCCAGGCTTTCTGGTACAGAATCTTTCACATTCCCTGCTACCGGATCTTTTTTAACTGGAGATGCCAGGGATTGAACCCATGGCCTTCTGCATGCCAAGCAGATTCTCTACCACTGAGCCACAGCCCTTCCTACTTGATAGCTCTCCCACAATTAACTGCTTTTCCTCAGCAGTCAGTCAAATAGGCTTAAGCTGCTTCACATCTCTCACTTCTAATTTGGGAAGCTTTGGGCTGTCCGGAGCAAAGTTGGTGGGGTTGGGGTAGTTTGTGGAATTGATTGTGTTTTATCTTTCTTGATAGTTTTATATTGTAGTTTTTTAGTGACATGTATTCTTGATAGTTTTATAGTGACATGTATATTGTCAATAATTTTTACTCACTCAAGCCTTCAGAGTGGTTACAAAACTATACAATTTTTGAAGGTAAAGCAATCCAAATCACTTGTCCACCTGGTGCTGTATTAAGACAACAGGTTGTTATTCTTTGTTCAGACCCAGATGCAGTCCTGTCATTTCACTTGCAATTTTTGCTTTTGCTTTAGGAAACAACCGTCTTTTACATCATTTCCATGATTTAGCATATTTCAATTGCTTTTGCTGGCACTGAAGACTGTAACTTCAAGCAATTTGGATCTCAGCTTGCCATCTTGTATACCTAGCTCTGTGAGCTCTCTTATCACCAAGTCAGCAAGCTGTCCAAAATTACTCATGCATCTTCAATATTCTGTTATGAGCAGCAAATATCTCAAAAAAGCTTACATTTTATTATTTAAAAAAACCCATGGAAAATCATTTATTGGGAATACTCATGCTTTTAAAAATTATTTCCATATCCCTGTAATGTCAATATTATTTTTCTCAGTTAAATGGGGAAAAAAAACCTATAGCTCTAAGGCACTGTTAGAATGTGTGAAAGGGTTCTAGAGAAAACAACTGGGCAGAAGATCTAGATGCAAAACTAGAAGGCACATTAAGCAAATTTACTACTACTTTTTTGCCACTAAGAAAATGGAAGATACATGTGGAAAAGTTTGCCATAGTGTATAGCAGCTCAACTCTGGCCCAAATTATACCACAAAAGGTATATTTAAGCTAGGCTATTGCCTTGCTAGTTCCAGAGATTATATAATGTACAACAGAGAATACTTATTCGGCCCCACCCAGCTGAGCGGCTGATCGGCCACCTTAGGCTGGGGGCCGTTCATTGCCTCCCCCAAAGGAGCGAAACAATGGACTGATCCCAAACTGCTAGGGGGCGTGGGCGACCTTATAAGGCTGACCCCGCCCCCAGTATCGCAGTTCAAAAAGCCATTTCTTAGCCCGCCCGCCCATCATGCAGTGCAGGCACAGGCTGGTCGCCTGATTAGGGGCCAGGTAGGAATTTTCTGCTTCCAAGCATATTGGCTGGTTTGGGAGTGTTTTCGCCTACCTTGCATTGTTTTTTTATGGGCACTGGCAATTGGCTAGGGTGGTGCTGTTAAATAGGATGGTCACTGGCTGTTTACTGTTGGGAACATGTTGTTTGGGGTATTGGTGAACTCCCATGGCACCACACCATTGGGGTGAATGATGTCCCTGGGGTGACGGTCAAGCTGTACAGCCCAAGGTTGGCTCCAGGGAGCCGTGGGATCCCTTCACTATTGAGTTGTCCACACCCCAGGCTGTACAGCTTGGGGGAGGGTGGAGCTTCGTGAATGGGATCTTGTGCCTGGCTGGCCGGGTCTGAGCCATTGGGTCAGCTCACACCTGGGGCCTGGGGCTCGCCCAGTTGCGGGGCAAGGAGGTGGTCTGGTTCTGACCCCTGGCTTGACCTGGCCCCACTGTTTCCCCTTGCCGTTGAGTTTTAAATAAAAGTGGCCCTTTGATCCATTCTGGTGTCTCGTTATTCTGAATGGGGGGGGCAATTTATTAGCTTTCAAATTGTGATGGAACAGGGATGCTGCTTCTCAGAGCAGGGAGAGTTTAATGGTGGATTTGTGGTTCTGCATTGAGAACGCAATCCAAACTTACTAGAATCTGCTGATACATGATACAATTTGGAAAGCCTCTCTGTTCTCTGATGTTGTAGCTTGAACTATGCATGTAAAGAGGGGTTCAGCATTGTCAAGGCATTGCAGAGTCATTGTACTATGCCAGGATCTCTATGCATGAACAGTATCTCCATACATAGTACCGTATCACAGAGAAGAATTGCATGTAGGTAAGAATTGCACTATTAGCAGCAAGAGAGAAAGTGGGGACGAGGGAGAGAAGGATCTTAGAGAGTATCCCCAACAAGATATTGGGAAGGCTGGAAAAAAAAGACATTGGGATGACTGGCAAAGGCAATGAGTCTTATTCCACTCCAAATATATGACCATGTATTGCTATGTTAGTTTAAAACTGTGTTATAGTTGAAGTTATTTTATGCATGAATAGTTTGCCCATCTTTATTAGAGCTGTAGTAACCCCCCTCCAATGTCATTTAATTTCCTGACCCAACCATCCATGACCCTCAAGAATCCCAGTGAGAAAGAGGGATGATAAATAATGTAAATGAATAAATGAGTATAACCATTAAAAGTGCAAGAGCTTTATTGCCTTCAGTTATCCTAGTGAAACCTAGGCCCTCTCATTTAACTACAACCACCTCATAATAACTAACTGGAGGAAAAATACTTTTTACCTTCTTCTTTGAGGCAGCCATTTTGAACTTGTTGTGTCCCTTTATCCTGAATGTTGTTGTAAGCATTTTCTCTCTCAATTACTCTGATTGTCTATTACTGTGGTATGGCCTAAAGTGTTACCTGGTTTGACAAAGAAAACCTAATGCTCCTTTAATGGCTGTAGAAGTTTCTTTAATAGTCAGTTCTTTTGCTGGGTGAGTCTGAGTTGAGTGCTTAGCAGGCGAGGGTAAAGCAGGGTTGTTGTTGTTGTTTTTGTCCTGCATTTCAGATAGGCAGAAATAAAAGAGGGGGAGCCCCGGTGTGGTGGCTGAAGTTAAGGTACTTGGAAAGTAAAGCCTTGGAAGGTCTCACTTCTAAGAGAAGCAAGGAATGCTTACAGTGTGAGTGTTGCTGGAGATCAGATTTCATCTTTACAGTGGGGAGTAAAAGCTGCCTGAATTGTCCTCAACCAAACATTACCTTCAGGAAATATATTTGCATCTCACAATATAAGTATCCATAGATAATTAGATAATTTTGATTTTTTCCCCTTATTAGGATGAATCCTACTGCACAGTACACAGATGGCACCATAGTATCTCTTCCACACTCTCTGTTAAATTATGCCCCCTTTTTCCTACTTGAGAGTAGGGATGTGCAAAAAAAAAAAAAATCGGTTTTACACGGATTCGGAAGTATACGGGGGGGGGGGGGAATTCAGAATCCCCGTATACTCCTGAACACCACATTCGGAATAGCTGCATATACGGTAGATGCGCGGCTATTACCGAATATATGGCCCTATTATACCCTATGGGCCATTGAAATCAATGGCAAATAGGGTATATTTGAAGCCTCATGGAGGGGAGGGGGTTTGAGGGAGAACCCCCAAATTTGCAGGGGACCTGCAGAGGACTCTCCCCTCCAACCCCCCCCCCCCAAGTCGCAAAAAGATTGGGCCAGGGGATCCCATTCTAGGAACACCCAAAGAGGGTGCACCTATTCCATCATTATACCCTATGGGCCATTGAAATCAATGGCAACATAGGGCATAATTAGAGGCTACTGGGGGGCAGGGGGTTTGAGGGAGAGCCCCCAAATTTGCAGGGGGCCTGCAGGGGACTCTCCCCTCCAACCCCCCCAAGTCCCAAAAAGATTGGGCCAGGGGTCCCTGTCTTTGGGCTCCCCAAAAGGCCCATTGCCAACAATGATGGGGAAAGCCCAATTAGCCACTTCCTCACTGTGATTGTCGTGGGAAAAGTGGCTCTGGGGAGCAGGGGGTTTTGAGGAGAGCCCCCCAAACTGCTGTGCAGCTTCAGGGCACTGTCCCACACAAAACCTACAAGGCCAAAAAAAAATTGGACCAGGGGGTCCAATTCCTGGGGCACCCAAAGCCAAACCTAACCACATCAGAGAATCTCTATAGGACCCAAATGCACTACATCCCTCTATCTACTCTATGAACCCTGCAGGCCTGGAAGAAATATAAATCCAGTTGCCAACGTCACTGCCACACAAAACACAATCTGCTCAAGGTCTGCTCTGCAGACCTGGCTGCAGCAAACCCAGATGCCAGCTCTCCAGCCCTGCCCCAAACCACACGGGGAGAGCTGGCCAACCACAACAAGCCTGCTGGTTCTGGGTCTCAAACCCAGGTGCCAGCTTCCCTGCCACAGAACACACAATCTACAGATGCCAGCTCTCCAGCCCTGCCCCAAACAGCATGGGGAGAGCTGGTCAACCACAACAAGCCTGCTGGTTCTGGGTCTCTCACCCAGGTGCCAGCTTCCCTGCCACAGAACACACAATCTACAGATGCCAGCTCTCCACCCCTGCCCCAAACAACACGGAGAGAGCTGGCCAACCACAACAAGCCTGCTGGTTCTGGGTCTCTCACCCAGGTGCCAGCTTCCCTGCCACAGAACACACAATCTACTCTATAAAAACAAGAAAGTGACCCAGCCCACACACACCCTCGCCAACCCCCACACCAACCAGAGGTAATTTAAAAAACCCAAAACAAAACCAGCAGAATCACAAAAGGCCAAGTGTTAAAAAAGTGGCCTTTTCACCAACAAGAAAGCTCAGGCCAAATAAGTCAACAACACCCCCACCCCCACCCCCAAACCAAGAAAAGGGACAACAGGAGAAAAGGCCAAGCAACTCAAGTGTTAAAAAATGGCCTTTTCACCAATAAGAAAACTCAGGCCAAATCAGTCAACAACACCCCCCCCCCCCAAAACCAGAAGCAGGAAAAAGGGGACAAAAGTGGCCTTTTAAACAATGGAAATTAGGCCAAACAGCACCCCCCCCACAAGAACCCGAAGAGAAGAGTAACAGCAGCAGCACAACACAGCAGCAACAAATCAAACACTGAATACTTTTAAAACAGTAAAAAAATTAACTTTTAACAATACAGGAACTTTGCCAGCCCCTCCCCCCCAAAAAAAACCCTTCACCCTAACCCCAAGAAATCCAAGCCACCCAAATCAGGAGAAGTAAAAGGACACTGCACTTTTAAAAGTCCTCTCACTAAATTAAGATATGGGCAAATTGGCAACCCCACCCCACCCCAGGCCCCCTCCCCAAGCAGAAACCCCTAACCCCCTAACCCCAAATAAGCTACCTCACCACCACCACCTCCCAAATCTGGATAAGTAAAGGGACTCTAAGTCTTAAAAAGTCCTTTTACCAACAATAAATAAAAACAAGAACCCCAATATTGTCTTACCTTGTCTTCTCTAGTCCAGGGAAGTCTGGTAAGGCTGAGTGAGAGAGCAGCAGGCAGCAGCTGAAGCCAAGGGCCAGCCAGCAGCAGCACAATCTCTCACACACAGCAGCAATGGAGGAGTCCAGCCAGGAAGGAAGACTCCTTAAAAAGCCCTGCAAAGCATGCATTTGCAATGCATTTTGCAAATGCATGCTTTGGATTGGCTGCTGGGGCTCCTCTTCCCCCTCCCCCCGTCCCTGATCCCAGGGAGGCTATGGGAGAGGTGGGAAAAAGCAACTGAAGGTGGGAAAGTAGGCAAGCAGCTCCTTTGAGGCTGCAGAAGCTACTTTCCCGCCTTTTGAATTGACAGCCGTATACTTCCGAATAGCCATTCGTAAGTATACGGCGAGCCATATTCGGCTGCCGTATAATGGGCGCCTATGGGGATTGGCTGCAGCCTATTCCGTATACAGCCGAATCAGTGGTGATTCGGCTGTAAATACGGTTTGGCCGAACCGAATGTACATCCCTACTTGAGAGTTCAGCTTCCTTAACTTTAACTTTGCACCTAACTCAGTGTTTTGACAAAGCTGAAAAATCCACCCACAAAAAAAACCCTGACTCCCAACAAACCCTTTTGTGTATTATCAGCTGCTATTGGCCTTCAGCTTTAATGGCCTTCTTCCTCTGTGGATCACACACACATTGATAAAATAAGATTTCTGTCCAGATTGTACAGGAGGCAATGAATGAGAATCTTGTTGCCTGGATTATATAGAACTGAGGAAGTGGAGAATATAGAGCAATCTTTGAATCCTGAAGGGCCACCTTCAATTTACCAAAACTTCAACTTTCTCCATTTGTTCAAGATGGGAGAAAGCATCAACAGTCCTGTTTTAAGTCCCCCAGGACAGTCATATTACAAAATAAATACACACTAATCTTTAGAGTATTGTGGTGATAAGCAAATATTACTAGGCAATAATGGCTCTTGAATTTACTCAGTAGTATTAAAGCTGGAAGTTTTATTAACAGATATCACTGAAAATAGAAAATAGAGCATATATTCTCCTGAGGAACACCTGCAACAGCAGTCATTGCAAATAAACATCCTATAAGGCAAATATCAGCTTTTCCTCTCCTTGCTAAATAATAATACTAATAAGAAGAAAATCCTTGTTCTAAATTGATAGAAAGGTCAATTGGAAAACATTGATCACAGACCCCGTGAGCTATATTGATAAGATGCAGCCTACTAGAAAAAGTATGATATTATACTTCTATTTATACAAGCTTAAAGGTCATGAATCAGGGCTGCTTCACACATGGCATTAGGGTTGGAGCCAGTAGACATTGGGGGTGGAGCCAGGTGCAAGGGTGTGACAAGCATAATTGAACTCCAAGGGAGTTCTGGCCATCCCATTTAAAGGGACAGCACACCTTTTAAAATGCCTTACTTCCATAGGAAATAATGAAGGATAAGGGCACCTACTTTGGGGGCTCATAGAATTGGATTCCCTGGTCCAGTTGTTTTGAAACTTGGGGGGGTATTTTGGGAAGTGGCACTAGATGATATACTGAAAATTTGGTGCCTCTACCTCAAAAAAATAGCCCCTCCGAGCCCCCAATACCCGCGGATCAATTCCCCATTATTCCCTATGGGAATCATTCTCCATAGGGAATAATTGCTCAGTAGACATTTCCCTCCCCCCCCCCCCCGCCGCTGCTTTCTGATGACACTAAAGCAGATGGAGGGAGGGCCCCCAAACCTGGGGATTAGCAACTGTCTCTCACACACACATTCATATGCTCACTGGATCTGGTTCCTCCACAATGACATCTGAAAAGAACAGGGGGCTACGCTCCTCTCTCTCTCTCTCTCACACACACACACACAGTTGCTCTGAAACGAAAGCAAAACAAGCCTAGGGAGTGTGTTGCTGACCCTTTCCATGAAGTACTTCCTGCTCAACTTTAAAGGCACAGAGACACATACACATTTTGAAACGGACCTGTTTGCAGGTTTCTAACCTGCCCAAGACCTAGAGCTGCATGGTGACTGAGGGGGCGGGGCTTCCTCCATTGGCCAGCTGACTGGGGGCAGGGGGAAACCTGTAAAACTGGGGGATCCCCTGCTGAGACCTGGGCATTGGGAAGCCTACATGGCATTAAATTTTCAGACATGGAAATCACCTGAAAAACACATATGAAATGCTGGCAGATGCAAAATATGTATATTATTTTATTCTGTTTCTGAGTCAGGGGGGTCTGGGATTGGGAATCCAGCTCCCAATGCTTGATGGGGCTCTGTTGATTCCAGCATTGAGGTTGATAAGCCTTGGAGGAATTCTGGATGCCTCACTTTCAATGAAGGCCCAGGTCACTGTTGTTGCCAGGTCAGCCTCTTATCACCTTCGGCTGACCAGGCAACTGGTTACCTATTGCAGCTTCCAAGACCTAGCTACAGTGATCCATTCAATGTTCACTTCCAGGCTGGATTATTGTTAAGTCACTCTTCATGATGCTACCCTTAGACCTGACTCCAAACTGCAGCTAGATAGGATTCCTAAACTCCTGCTGGGGGTGGGTTTCCCCCCAATTTTGGAGCCTCTGATCCATTGAAACAGGATTGACTAACAGGGGAGCTCCACCAGTGCTCAATGTGCCCAATGCAATTACATCATCCAGAAGTGATGTAATCATTCTGGGAATGTTACACAGGGATGCTCTAGTATTTTGATAAAAAAAACTCTATGTTGCTATAGAGTTTTTTAAAAACCGAAATACTAGAGTGTCCCGGAGAGACATGCCCAGTGCGATTATGTCACTTCCAGGTGACCTCATTGTGCCATGTGTGTGAAGCGTGCATGAGGGAAGTCCCCCTGCCAGCAGCCAGGCACCACCTGGCAACCCTACAGTTAGTGTAGAATGCTGCAGCATGATTGCTGATAGTGACGTCTATGTGGGTGCACATTCAGCAGGTGCTCCTCCAGCTGCACTGGCTGCTAGTAGCTGCACTGGCTGCCAACAGAGAACAGGATCCGGTTCAAGGTTATGCGACTGATATTTAAAGCCCTATGCAACCTGGGACCAGCATATATATGTACTCATCTCTTCTTGTATGTGCCCCAAAGAGTCTTGCACTCAGCTGAATAACACTTTCTGGTAGTTCCAGGCCCAAAAGACATCTGCTTAGCCTCAATCAGGGCCAAGGCCTTTTCTGCCTTGGCCCCAGCCTGGTGGAACACACTCCCATGCAAGATCAGGGACTTTCAGGACTTGTTGCAATTCCTCAGGGCCTGTAAAATGAGCTGTTCCCTCAGGCCTTTGGCTGAGGTGGTGGGCGTTCAGTCCATCTCAGCCTCCCCTGCCCTACAGAACTACTGCCTAAAGAATTACTTTTCAGAAACAATGTGAATAGTTATCCCACACAAGTCATTAAGGACTGCCCTGAGTGTTATTCTGATTTATTATCAGGCCTCGGATTCAGTGGGAGCTCACAGGAGTGCAGCTCCTGAACCTTTCTGAGAGTTCCTCCTCCTCCTTCTGAGAGTTCCACCTCCTTGTCCATTGAATAGTATGTGCAGCTGCATAACAATCCCTGGATGAGCTCCACCACCTATTCTTCTACAAAATGATCCGTTTATTGCCATCCTGTGTACTATTGGTGTGCTTATTGGATATCATTTATTGATTTAACTTAGTTTTAACATGGCTTTGTTACTGTTTAGATCTGATTGTTGTAAACTGCCCTGAGCCCATTTTGGGATAGGGCAGGATATAAACCTAATAAAATAAACAAACAAATACAGATTATAAGAAAATAGGAGAAGCCATGTTGGATCAGGCCAATGGACCATCCAGTCCAACTCTCTGTGTCACACAGTGACCCAAAAACCCAAGTGCCATCAGGAGGTCCACCAGTGGGGCAAGAAGCCCTCTCACTGTGCCCCCCCAATCACCAAGAATTCAGAGCATCACTGCCCCAGACAAAGAGTTTCGAGAATACGCTGTGACTAATAGCCACTGGTGAACCTCTGCTTCATATGCTTATCCAATCCCCTCTTGAAGCTGTCTATGCTTGTAGCCACCACCACCTCCTGTGGCAGTGAATTCCATGTGTTAATCACCCTTTGGGTGAAGTAGTACTTCCTTTTATCAGTTCGAACCTGACTGCTCAGCAATTTCATTATCTTTTACATGTTTATGTTGCCTTTCCTCCAAAGAGATTTTGGCTGTGTTCATAAATCTCCCCTTCTCCATTTTTATTCACCCAGCAAGCATAATGTAGCCTAAGCTGAGAAAACTCAGTAGGATGGGAGTTTATGAGAGGGAGCTTTAAGAACATCTTGGCTCAACCAATCAAGGGAGACAGTGGGAGTAGGATTAAATTCCATGCCTTGTCAAGGGTTAACTTGCTATTGGAAGTTTCCTGCCCAGCCACCCTTTATTTCAGCAATATGGGGCTAGCTAGTCACTTTAGGGCCAAGCAGGATTTGGAGGTGGGTGGGTGTCTTCTGAGTTGGCTGGCTACTAGACTGACTTTTTTTTGCCTTCTTCCCAAATCTGCTTTCTGGGGAGGTGCAAGATGAGAATTGAGTACTAGGTATGCTATAACTGAGTAGGCTGAAATAATATAGGTTGCTTGATTAAGTTCTTGGATGAAAGCACCCTGAAGCATTTCACAATTTGTGTATATTGCGGGCAGAGAAGGGGGTGCAGATTTCCCAAGTCAGCCTATCTTGACTGACCAGATTCATAGAGTTGGAATGGTATGTCCTTGGGTTGAGGACTCTACCAGTTGAACCCCAGGGATATCCGGCATGGGAGAAGGATGCTACAGGAACTTGTCACATAAACAGATGCAGATGCAGGCTAGAAAAAGCTGGAGAAGCAGAAATGGCAAAAACCAGTTTACATTTGCGACGCAAAAGCCGCGGAACTTTGCGGCTCTTCTGGGTTCTGCGGAGCAGTTGGTGCGAAATCCGTGCAGACGGTGAAGAGGGACGTCGCTCCGGAGTAAGGTCAGTGGGAAAACGCCCAGGGTTTAGAATTAGGTGTGATTGTCCATAACTCCCACATATATTTTGGCTCCCCTGTAGATGGGTGGGAAGGATTTAACAACTATGCAGATTGGCAATTAGTTTACTAAACCTTAACAGAATCGAAGATTCTGTGTGGTGTCTTTTTTTTGGAGGGGGGGTTGGATGAGTAAAGAATGGCTGGCCCAAAATTACACAAGGATTGAAATTGTTTTGTGGGGATTAAAACGCAGATCTCCACACTTTTGCAGCACTCTAATCACTACCACCACACCATAGTGCACGTGAATTATCAGTCATAAAAAAGTGGAAGTCAGATGTCCCCCCACCCAATCACTGTCCAACAGAGGTCCAGTGCCACCATATTAGGCTTTTATTATATCTATGATTTCAGATAATAAAATGTATATCCATTAAAATGCATAGAAGTTTAATTTCAATAGGATTGCTCTGCCAATAATAATTTCCACCTAACATTTAAATAACTTAATGTTTCAAATGATCTCAATAGTCATGCTATTTTTTTTTGTAATGAGAATTTCAGAGTCGTATTAAATTTTGAGAAGTTTGCACTTCATAGGCCAAAGGAGACACCTACATTTATACAGGACATTATCCAAACACTGCCTTTCTTGAGGCAAATCTTATCCAAAGATGATTTACCCAAGGGCAAAAAATTAAAATAAATGAACCATCTGCAAACCATTCAAATAATCCAGAGCTGTTTTCTTGTTCTCTTGCCCAAAATATTATCAGAAATGCTGAAATATGTAATGCTAGTCTACTGTTGATTCTTAATAAACAGTGGCTTTTTATTAGACAGGCATGAATATCCTCACAGTATGAATTTTTCTTCTGTTTCTAAAATGTTCAAGATTCTTGAATGATTTGGGACATTAGTGCAGGAAATGCATTGCTTAAAACATATTATCAAAGACAATTATTCTATCCCAGTATAAGCCAAATGCAAGTTCAAGGCTAAAAAGAAAACACAAAGTTTATACTTGTGAATGTGCTGCTGTTGTATAGACAACTTACTTCCTCTTCTGTTGCCCAAAGACATTTTAAATGGATGGCATTTATAGAAAAAGTGCTGACTTTCTGGTTTGCATGGGTTATATTTATTTTTCTACTGCTAAATGCAGACCTTACTGTTGTGGTTAGCAAAGATAAAAATGTACCTAGGATAACAGTATGGGGCTCAGCTAGAATATTGCCAACCAAATTCCCAGGTCCCTTTCAAATATGACCGTTCATCCTCTTTCTATTTAGAAAACCTTATCTTGGCCATTCTGCCCATTTCCCTCAACCTTGATTTTTATACACTACTTTTTCTAAACTAATCTTTCTAAGGCAAACAGCCTGTTATTTATTAGAGTTTATTCCATTCCTGAATTTAAAATCCTTTGTCAAATGTTTCAGTTTCACAGTTAGTTTAAATAGCACTATGCACAAACTAGTGATGACCACTTCCTCTGTATTCTACTGAAATAATTCTTTCATATTGCTCGAGAGCACCCTCTTATTTGACAAACTCATACAATGAGCAACCTTGAGACTTGGATAACTGCATGTTTTCAGTTTGGTGGATCACAAATTGTGAAGGTTCAAGTTTTATACTATAGTACTTTTTGCATTTGATTTCTCATGGACTTTTGTATGGAAAAGCAGCATATAAATATTTGCAATGCTTTACTGAAAGATTGCATTTATTTCAATTAGTACCTTTTTGATGCTAGAGGTGGTTTAGGATTTTGCTTCCATGCCTTTTCTTATTAAAAGTCAGTTTGAGGATACTTAGTGCTATACTTAGACTGGTCATATGGAAAGCAATTAATGCAGAACAAACTAAGATAACTTTCTTCAAAGTACTTAAAACAGGTTAACTATTGATAGTTTCAAGAATTTCAGATTCTTCATTATCAAATTGAAAATAATCACGAAAATCTACTGTGCTTTTGAAGAACAACCACCATTTCCCTGATCCTCTGTGTAGCCTTTCTGGTTTCATAGTTTGACCTGTATCTGGTATCTTTGGTGGACCTCTGTATATAGTTACAGCTTACACAACTTAGACATATTTCAGTAGTGCTAAAATATTTTGATTTATAAAGATCAGTTGATAAATTTAGATGACCACAGGTAATGGCTGTGGTGTCCTGGTTCTAACCACATGGGATGACAATTGACAGCAGATTCTAATTTTGTTGTTTAATCAGTTTTCTCTGTGCACTAATGGGAGTGTGGTAATACTGGACTTCCACATAGCTAGTGATATGAGCAGGGTTTTTTGTAGCAGGAACTCCTTTGCATATTAGGCCACACACCCCTGATGTAGCCAGTCCTCCAAGAGCTCACAATAGGCCCTGTAAAAAGAGCCATGTAAGCTCTTGGAGGATTGGCTACATCAGGGGTGTATGGCCTAACATGCAAAGGAGTTCCTGCTACAAAAAAAGCCCTGGATCTGAGGATGACTTCCCTCACAATTTGGTTTAAGCCTCCTGTAATAAGTCATTATAAGTAGATCTCTTCTTCTTGCAAAAGAACTGTGACGGACCTAAGGTCAGCCAGAAGCTGCATCTGGAGGAGCAGGGAATCAAACCTGGTTCTCCCAGATTAGAGTCCTCCGTTCTTAAGCACTACACCAAACAGTCTATAGTTAAAATTCACTTAAAAATACAACAAGGTAAAACATTTTCTTAGGTTTAAGAAATCACGGAAGATCTGACTTCTTTTCCTGTGATAGAAATTTCATAGTGGAACTGCAATTGCAGTATCATCACAAATAGCACATATAACTCCTTGTAATGCATGGAGCCTAAAGACATCCCCACAAGGGGAAAAAAACATTTCTTTTGCATTGAGTTTGATAGAGCTGATGTACTGCAATAGTCCATTGACCACAGCTGAACACAGGAAGTTCAGTTGTACGAAGTCAGTACAGCTATACTATCTCATAGTTGCATCTACTCTGATTGGCTGCAACTTTCCAGTCTCAAACTTCTTCAACACCACCCAGAGATGCCAGGAACTGAACTTGGGATCTTCTGCATGCAAAGTTGACCCCCTAAGCTCAAACTGTTCATTGGGCATCAACTGATGTAGCAAGTTATAATTCTTTCAGTCCCCCTTTGCCTCACAATGTAGCAACAATAAGATTGACTACATTACAAGTAAAATTGGTAAAGATAGCTAAGAGAATGTATCTACATTACTTTGGGAAATGTTATATGTATGTTCAGTATTGTTATAGAAGATCCATGACCTCATTAAAACTGAGTGTATTATGTATTATCATTGATATCACTGGAAGTTTAATTTTAGGAGAGGGTGTGATCTGGAACCATATCAGGCTTCAGACAGGCAAACATGACTGTGCCATCTTCAGTACACAGTCCATTTGCCAGAACTCTTCAGTTTAACTGTGGTCCTCAAGCTCTAAATATGAAAGCCATTTCGTTGGTATCAGCCGGCACCTGCTTGGACAACGGCAGCCTTAGAAGACAGAGAGCCTCATAGAATGTTGCTGGAGGCAAACAGTTTGTGTTCTCATTGGTGTAAAACTAGACAGGCAGTTAGCAGCATTGCTCTACTGGACTGTCAGGCTATAAAAACAGCAGCAGTTACCCCAGAGAACTCAGTGTAGCTTATTAAAAGCTTCTTGGTGGATGCACTCATTTGGTTCATGGGTATTCCCTGTTGCTTTGTTGATTAGAGAAAACAATATGTATTTACAAACATAGGCCACAAGGACATTAGCAAGGGGCTATTAAAAAGTATATATTCCTTAATATTCTGCAGATGGTGGGATTTCTTCTAATTCCTCATTTTCTAATGAACAAAGAAGAATTACATGAAAATGTGATCTGGATTCATTTCTGTGTTGGATTAATAAAACCACAAGGGCCAGTACACTCTAGTGGCACTTGCTTTCTGCTTGGTTGCTTTGTTGATTCGTATTAAAACTCCTGATACCATCATGGATGCTGCACATCTGGGCGTATAGCCTGCTATATCATTCCAAGAACAGAAGTGCAGTGTATTCCCTCCAAGCCTTCATCTCTGTTGAAAGTTCCAGTACAAAGGCATTGGAGGCCATTAAGGCTGAGCAGGTTATTGTCCTTGCCCCTTTAGAAGTTAAATGAGGCATGGGGAATCATTGGCAGGGCTGGTAATTCTCTAGGGAGGTAGCTGTACACCACATGGATGTGAGTGAGAAAGGACAGAGCTGCCTTGTCTTCCACAGTGCCCCCTTGCACCAGAGGTCTGGAGAGCTGTGATTCTGGTGCAGGTACTGCTAAAGGAACAATAGTTTTGCATGCTATGCAGATGTGCTTCTCCTTCCCTCCCCTGCATGCTAGTGCACATTCACTGATCATCTTGTTAATCCATAACTCCAGCAGTTTAATTAGAGCAGGAGGGGGAGAAAGTAGAAATGTTTGCAATGGATTGTGATACTGACACTCAATAAAAATGGAATAGAACGGCTGTTATGCAGTGATCTGCCAAATGTCCTATATTTAATTTGGCTATTTGATGAACTGCAGTGTTTGGCAAATTGTGAACAAGGCAGACATTTATGTCAATTATATCATCTTGTTTGCTATTGTAATTACTGTAGCATTTGAAAGCCACTGTGTAAATTGAAAGCAAAGCACTAAAGCTAACTGAAATATTGTATTCTATGTAATGAGTAACCTTTACATTCAGATTTATTTAATGTTATGTTTGGCTATAAAACACCTGTGGAAAGTTAGGACAGGGCTTGGTTGTGGTAAAATAAGGTCACTAGGAGCCTTGCTGAATCAGATCACTGGTCCATCTGGTATCATTAAGCAAAAACATGCTAATTATTCTTTTTCTAGTGTGATTTTTTTTTTAAGGTGAGAGACCATTGAAAATTATACCTCTCAACTGAAGTCTGAAATGGGTCAATCCACTCTACCACCTTAGGATTCTGCCATACTATTGGGTGCGGTCACACTCACCATTAAATCCATCTGCAATGCGCCTCTATTATAATCCGCACAACCAATTTTCCGATCAGACAACAGCCAGGCTCCCGCTCTATCCCATGTGGGTCCCGTTGCTGGTTGATCAGAGTGCTCTACCGGACCTAGTTTCATGAGATGTCAATCTGCATTAGCGCAGGCGCAGTGATGCCCGCTATCTGCAGCGCGTCGCTTTTAAATGGGTCGGATCACTAACAGTTTTGCTAGTCCGTTGGCACTGCTTTTCCAGCACGAGCACTACGTGTGCAGAAAAAAACCCCAGGAATTCAAATCAGTTCACATCTAGTTCACATCTACTTTCAAAAGTGAGTTTTGTTTCTGGACATGGGGTGGGTAAACGATTTATCGAGTCAACATTTGCTCGTTCATTCACTGGCACAGTGATATCACTTGCAAGGGGCTTTGGGAGGGAAGCGGTGGTGCGCTTCTGACGAGTCGCCAATGATGGAGCGTTCAAACAGAGAAATTCCGCTCAGGAACCGTCAGAAGAATTTTGTTCCTGAGTTAAAGCAGTATCAAATTAGTCTGCGCCCCAGTCGTCTCAACACGGGACTCGAACGAGCTAACCACCATTCACAGATGCTGATGTTTGGACAACCGCTTAAAATCCGACATGCTTCCGGACTCCATTCATGCCCGTAGCGGGATTTTATGAATGTCTGACCTCACCCTATTCTGCTGCATATATAATTCTGGTCTGTGACATTGCCATTTTAGGTAGAGAATCACATGCAGACAGAGACAGGAAATCTCATTTGATTGCTTACACTGAAAAAAAAAATCTGTTAGGATGGCGCATGCTGTCATCCTGATGCCTTCTCAGAAACAAATGAGATGCAGGATGTAGATTGACTAGGGCAGTTTTTGCCCAGCCTATGAGGGTAGGATGTACAGGAAGCCAATAAGCTTCCCGCTTCCCCCTGCCCATGCAGGCATTAGCCAGATGCAGTTGCCCCACCTCATTACCACACAGGATCAGCTGATCCCATTGGGATCAACAAAAAAAAAAATAGGGTTTTCTCTTATTGGCCTAATAGGGTTCTTTCCTTGCCTACTCTGTGATGCCTCTGACAGTTTTTAAATAACTAGGCTTGATCTCTAGATTGGAAAGGAAAGGTCCCCTGTGCAAGCACCAGTCATTTCCGACTCTGGGATGACGTTGCTTTCACAACATTTTCACAGCAGGCTTTTTACAGGGTGGTTTGCCATTGCCTTCCCCAGTCATCTACACTCCCCCCCCAGCAAGCTGGGTACTCATTTTACTGACCTCAGAAGGATGGAAGGCTGAGTCAACCTTGAACCAGCTACCTGAAACCAGCTTCTGCTGGGATCGAACTCAGGTTGTGAGCAGAGGGCTCCGACTGCAGTAATGCAGCTTTACCATTCTGCGCCATGAGGCTCTTCTGATCTCTAGATTACTTAGGTCATAATTAGTTTGGGAGGAATAGGACAGGCTGCTCATGATAAGTGGGAAGAGCTTGGCAGTCACACTGAGGCATCATGCTCTGATGAAGAGTCATTTCCTGAACAAGCCACCAAATATTTCTGGGAAAACATACCCTGGGTGCTGAGCACTATTGGCCAAATCCTCAGTTCTCTTACAGTTTAGGGGGGGGGGAGGGAGTGGTAAGACTTGGCTCCTCTTTGCACGAAGACAGAAAGGTGTCCAGGTGAGCATAAGCAAAGCCAGCAATTATTTGTGGTTGGTGGTTGGAGCCAGGGTAGCATTGTCCAAATGAGGAGAACCATGAAAGGCAATGGCAGCTACATGCATAGACATTTTCAAGAGGGGATTGAATAAACATATGGAGCAGAGGTCCAATAGTGGCTATTAGCCACAGGGTGTAGATGAAGCTCTCTAACTGGGGCAGTGATGCTCTGTATTCTTGGCGCTGGTGGTGGGGGGGCAACAGTGGGCTTCTAATGTTCTGGCCCCACTGGTGAACCTCCTGATGGCACCTGCGTTTTTTTTTTGGGGGGGGCCACTCTGTGACAGAGTTGGACTGGATGGCCCATTGGCCTGATCCAATATGGCTTCTCTTATGTTCTCTTATGTTCTTAACACTAGTGTCACATGTCTTGAAAGAAGAGATACCTTAGACAACATGGAATGTTAGTTGTAAGCTGATCTAAAACTCTAACATTCAAATATGTGATCTCTCAACATTTTGAAGTGGTGCAGACCTAGGATGATTGTACAGCTTTCTTTTCCTGAGTGTTTAAAAGTTTTCAGTGGTGCAGATTCTCAATTTGTGGTGTTTTGCAGATTCTTTGTGTGAAGAAATGGAATCTGTATATCTTTATCTGCAGAAAAACTTTGCTTTCAGTTCAAACAAAAAAAATCACTAATCTACTTGTTTAAAAAAACATTATATTCCTATATGATGATCACACCAAAATAGTTCCCTTCACAATATTTATCTCGATGAATTATAAGCCTGTTTTAGTCTCATGCTGGATATTGCTGAATAAAGCATTTGATAATAAAATTACAATGCAGTGGGCAATGGTTTCAAATGTGATATTAACATAGCAATTTCACAATATGCTGACATCACCATTTAGACACTTTCAGATAATTCTAAGATATCAATATTAACCATAATAAAATTCTTACAGTACCACCATGGCATTTAGAAGAGCAAAAGTCAAAAGTCACAGAAGTCATTAATACACTTGCAGGATGTGGTGGGTATTTGTTTGGGGTGGCTCTTTTGTTTTTGCAAAACAAAGACAACAGATTATCCCTAATATTCTTACATTAAAGTTAAATTGCTTTAATATTTTAGAATGTTATAGTCACCACATAAGATACCCAAAAGATTAAAATCTGTATAAAGATACTGAAACAGGAAATACAAGTCAGTCCAGTCAGATGTGGCTATTTTTGCAAAGTGGAAAGGTAAAATGATGACTTCACATGGTGGATTTTGGAAGATGGCAGTTTCTGCCCCAAAACCTCATCCCTAACTCACTGCTATCACATCCCTGTTCTTTCTGCCACTGTAACAAGAGCTTGAACAACTAATATTATTTTGCTTCTGGTTCTCTGAGGATATGTAATAACAGCATGATAAACAATACATGCTGAACTCTCACGGTGCAAGAGTAAAGCTCACTAGATATTTGTAATTTGTTGTGCTCTCATTCAAGATGCCTAAGAAACTAACCTTGATCTGGATAGCCCAGGCAAACCCTATCTCATCAGATCTTGGAAGCTAAGCCGGGCAGACCCAGGCAAGTACCTGGAAGGGAGACCTCCTTGGAATACCAGGACTGGGAGGCAGAGACAATCTGTATCAAGCCACTTCTGTAAGCATCCTCCATGCCCTAGCATGGGTATCCAGAAATGTCATGGCTTCCAGGCATGCACATGTACACACACAAACACACACACACAATACCTCCCCAAAAAGATGCCTGAGGCAATGCCTACAGGCTTTGCTGAGCCTCATCTGCAACCAGATAAGGCCTGTAAAATGCAAAGATTACAATTGTATGTTTAAATACAGAGATGACAATTGTTTTCATGTGACAGAGAATTCCAAGGAGCCATGTATACTAACATGGATGGTAATTTTGAAACTTCATAAAGTTTATTTTTCATTGCATTCTATTTGAATCAAAACTAGTCAAAAATACAGGAAGGTTGCATTTTCGCTGACTACCTTTAGGTCACATTATTGTGCATCTGGAAGGCAAAACTTATATGGCTTTTGATGAATTATCTGGAGAGAAATTGTTAGCAGCATGTGTAAAATTATAGAAGATAGTGGGAATAAAGTTTTGAACGTCTATTAAGAATAATTTAGGGTGCAATTTAAAGATTAAAATATTGGGAAAGATGTAAGTTTTTTGTGTAATATTAAACAGAAAGGTTTTTTATGTAATATTAGTTATTAGTTTAAAGTTATTAAGCAATATTAGCAATGTTTTTGAGTTTTAATAAAATGCAAAATAGCTGGAAATATATATATATATATAAAGTTTGGGTTGTAATATTGGGCATTAGGAGGAGAGAGGGAGGAGCCTCTTTAAGAGGAGGAAGGGTCTTTTCCCCACCCTACCGAGTTTTCTTGGCTTCCGAATGAGAGGCAGCCATTTGGTTTTTTTTTCTTTTTTTCTTTTTTATCTAGGTGAAACTGACCTCTTGGAAGGCAAATAGGGAGAAAATGTGATAACAGATAGTTAGTGGAAGAAAGTTTAATCTAGTTAGTGGAAGAAAGTTTAATCTAGAGTGATATGAAGATAATTAGGTTGATATTATTGTTATTAATGTGATTAGGATAAAATGAAATAGGGGGAACTGAATGGTAAATAATGGGTGATATGAGATAATAAGATTCAGAATAGAAAATGAGTCTTGACTAATTTAGGTGTGTCAACTTAATATTACACAATAAATTGAAGTACCATCTTCAAGTACTTGAAAGGCTGTCATATAGAGGATGGTGTAGAATTGTTTTCTTTGGCCCCAGAAGGTAGGACCAGAACCAATGGGTTGAAATTAAATCAAAAGAATTTCTGGCTCAACATTAGGAAGAACAGGCTTCCTCGGGAGGTGGCTGGCTCTCCTTCCTTGGAGGTTTTTAAACAGAGGCTAGATGACCATCTGACAGCAATGAAGATCCTGTGAATTTAGGGGGAGGCATTTGTGAGTTTCCTGCATTGTGCAGGGGGTTGGACTAAATTACCCCAGAGGTCCCTTCCAACTCTATGATTCTAAAAATGTTTTCTATTGTTAAACATGGATGAATATTATAGTAGATTGATGGGAAAAGGTGGTTAATAATTAGTGTTAATGTTCGCAGTAGAATTCAATTTAATAAAAAATTCAGTTAAAAAAAATACAGGAAGATTGCAGGCCAGCTCCTTGGGAAACTGCATTGTGAATATTGGCGGTCCAACAACAGTTCTCAGTCTGCAGACATCAGTTATTTTTCCAGCTCATGCAATGGTTAGCAAAGGCTCATGAGTATAGTAGGTTAAAAAATTTGGACAGAATTCATTGTTGTCTGTTTTATAGTTTGTTCTAACCTTTGAAATATAGACCAGATGTGAGGCAGCCCAATAAAGGAATGAGGGCAAAAACAGCACAATGAAAGCTTCAAACCATACTAAAGACATGGGAAGAGAATTCATCAGCTTCATGGATTTATTTCATGATAAAACTGTGGCATACATTTGGCATAATTAAATGAAAACTACATTAAGTTCAATTAGAAATCTGCAATTGGAAGTGAATCCAGGGTAATTGCACTGACAAACCAATTACTATATGCCTCAAATTTCTCATTCAGGCTAAATTATCTAACCTTCTATAATATCATGAAAAAACAAATATTTAATAGACTCAAATACTTCTACTCCTTCCAAGCTGGCCCAACAGTTGAAATGCAATGTAGGAATACACGCAACACTGAGTAAAATTAAGGTTAAGTTGTGAAAAGCTAGGCAATTGCTTGCAATAGCTGTTGAAATGTAATGAACCTTTCTAATTAAAATGTGACCTAAAATAGCTGTTTCAATGGTCAGATGTATAGTTGAAAAGACTGTGAGTGACCTGAACGTATCATTTCTTCTCAGAGACACTTTGAAACCAATTTTACTCCATTTATACATGATGGCAAACATTGTTATATATGGACAGATTAACATTATGCAATGGCCAAACATTATGCAATGGAATCTCAATATTGCTGACTGTTCCACCCAGGAAAATATTAACTCTCATAATCTGTAGATTAACTTGCCTGGTTCTAACAGTCCTAGGATCAGTTTCATTGTTAGTCACTTTAGCCAACAGCCTATTGAAGCAATAATAATAATAATAATAATAATAATAATAATAATAAATTTTATTTGTACCCCGCCCTCCCCCGCCGAAGCAGGCTCAGGGCGGCTAACAATACGGTGACCAATGGTGCACCAACAATAAAACAGTTATACTAGAAACATTAAATTAACATTAAACTAACCTTAAAAGCCTGAATTAAAACAATTAACTAAAACATTTTATGACGCTATCCTTGACACTCTTCTAGTTGATGCTGATGGCGGATTTTCAGTTATTCATAAGCTAATTTAAAAAGGGTGGTCTTGCAGGCCCTGCAAATATGTTATTGATTAAAGCCTGCAAAACACAAACCAAGCACCAAGCCAAGTTAATGGAATGGAACTTACCCACCTTTCCCATATTGTTGGCCCCAACTTAAATATTTCCGGGATTCAGGGAACTCAGCAGCACAAGCAGGGGGACAGGTGAAAATGATTCCCTCTTCCACCAATGGATGTGCCCTTTCATCATCAGAAATCAGTGGTTGCATACAACTTTATAACTTTGTTGACTCCTAGCTGTGTTACAATTCAATTCTTAAATATCTTACCTGAGGTATAAAGGTGTCAATGAATTGTTTCATTTTAGACCCATTAGAAATCCACCCATTATTTTAATACTATCCCCATTTATAAATTTGCTGCATGAGAAATATTGTGAGTTGAAACTCATAATTTTAGCAAGACATAGATTTCACAGATATAAAAAAGAGGGTTGCATCAACCCATATCGGAAAATTCCTGAGTAATTATTATAGTTTGTATATTTTAATGTAGATGCACCCTTAGGAAATCTGAAACATACTGCATTTCTCAGTCCTTAAAAGCAGCAGCAGAAGTAATATTAGCTTGTGCGAGAAATGAGATCAAGTTTGAAAAATTGAAAAACTAGCTAAATATTACATTGATTCTGTTAAGGCTGAACATTAATTTCAAATGTATTTGTCAAAACTATATTAAAAGGAAAAGATGTCATTCAAACTGAAACTCATTGTAATAATTGTATTGTCTGTATACACAAGTGCTAAGCCAGAAAAGTACATGTAACCTAGGAGAAATTGATGTGGGAGGTGGTTTTTGTGTGAAATGTCTTTGAATATGATGTAATGGCCATGCTTATTCAGTAGATTTTGGGAATGATTCTCAATCCAAAAGTCAGTTTGGTGTAGTAGTAAAGTGTGCAGACTCTTATCTGGAAGAACCGGGTTTGATTCCCCGTACCTCCACTTTGCAGCTGCTGGAATAGCCTTATTTATTTATTTGTTTTATCAAATGTATATCCTGTCCTCCCCTAACGGGCTTGGAGTGGCTTGGGCCAGCCTTGCAACAGCTGTCCTTGAAAGGACAGCATCTGTCAGAGCTCTCACAGCCCCACCTATCTCACTGGATGTCTGTTGTGCGGGAGGAAGGTAAAGGAGATTCTAAGCTGCTCTGAGACTCAGATTCAGAGTGGAGGGTGGGATATAAATCCAATATCATCATCATCTTCTTCTTCTTCTCCTTTCCTTCTCCTCCCCCTCCTCCACCTTCTCCTTCTCCTTCACTAAAATAATATCTCCCAGCCCCAGTGAAGTGAAGTCATGTAAATTCTAGGCAACCCCATTGATATTAGTCACCACAGCCACAGGAAGTACTATTACTAGTTCTAGGACTGAGGGCTTTTGGCTAGATGCTGTCCTGCAAGTCTCATCCCAGGCATGCTTGTGACACAAATAGTGATGGTAGCAGCTGCTCCTCATTGCAAGTGGTTCTTGTTCACCCTAAACTTTAGGGTCAGTGGCCCCCTTCTGGTTCATGGCTGTTTTTTCTCCTAGCAGCCAACACTGATTGCTGCACAGCACACACCATTAGCAGAAGCATAGAAGAGTTGGGCAGGCTAAGTGTGGGGAGAATGTGTGCCAAGGGAAAAGGGTGGTGGTGGTGAGCAGCCCCATTTCTTTAGGGGACTCAGGGCCAGCACTTGCTGCTACACAGAGAGAAGACAGACTGTAATCACTGCTGCTACATAGTGGTGAGGTTTCCCAAGGTCATTGGAATGGTTCCAAAATGTCCAGAGCAATCACAGCAAGTAGTGTCATACAGATGTCTGGGAGACCCAGGTTTTAATTCTCACTCTGCTATGAAGCTCACCATGTGATCTAGCCCGATCTACTGTCTGCTGGACTGTTCTCTTTTTAAAGGCCAAATAGGTTATGGATCATTCAACCATTTTTTGACATATTTTGTAGAATATTGAGTAACAATCTTCCACTTAAAGAAAGAAAAAATATTTAAAAGGTAGGTCTATGTGCTTTAGCTGTGATGAAATTACATCTTTGTTAGCTAGAAAAGTGGTAAGTCTGTTTTAATGATGATTAATTATTGACTGTTCCCCTTGAAAATGGCCTGTTTTATGCGGCTGCTTAATGATGTCTGTTACTTTTTATGAGAATTCTAAAGACCTCTGGTCTCAATAATAAAATGTCATATTCTATTTAGATGTTTTTCACTTAGCGAGGATAGGTTATAGAGGGTATGTCTGAACAAATAAATCCATCCTATGTGCTATGAGGAGTGATGGTGAAGGATCGCATGCCTTCGCTGTTTATCTGGTGTACTGACCCCACTTATGATGCCAGTAATTATTTTCACAATGGTATAGCATACAGATGAAGTAGACCCTGAGTACATAGAGATTCCTTATGTGTACTTGAAATAAAACATTTGCACTGTAATTCTATGAAAATACAAACTAATTTATTTCATAGGATCTACAAAAGAATCCCATTTCACCTTAAAGACTATTAGGTTTATTGTAACATGTAACTTTTACAGTTTATGCTTCATAAGGTTTCATGGTATCACAAAATTATTTTGCTTTTTTTTGCTACAGCAGACCAACAAAACTAGCCCACTGGAACATTTAGGAACCAGTCCTAAGCAGGCCTACTTGAAACAGAAAATAACTGTTTGCCAATCCTTACTCAAATGAGATAACTCTCAGGAAAGAATATGTAGGATTTAACCACAATCTAGGTTTCCAAGCACACATAAGATAGCATGTTGAATTTGAAGCAGAGGATAAAAATCAACTCCTCCTCCTCCTCCTCCTCCTCCTCCTCTTCTTCTTCTGGAGGCATACTATTGTGTAGGTGATTCCTGACATTAAAGACAGGGAAGTGAGGCAGAGGGGGTTAGAACACCTTCCCTGAGATGAAAGGCTGAAGAGACTGGGACTTTTCAATTCAGAAAAGAGATCACACCGGGGTGTGTGTGTGTGTGGGGGGGGGTATGATAGAGGTTTATAAAACTGTGCATGGGGTAGAGAGAGTTGACAAAGAAAACTATTTCTCTGTCTCCCAAAAACCTGAACTATTCAAACTGGCTGAATAACCAAGATGATTAGGGAGTTAGAGCACCATTTTTGAGAGGAAAGGCTAAAGAGTCTGGGACTTCCCATGAAGCTGATGGGCAGTAGATTCAGGATGGAGAAAGGGAGATACTTCTTTACACAATAAGTGATTAAAGTATGGAATTCACTACCAGCATAGATGGCTTTAAAAAGGAATTGGATTAATGGAGGACAGGTTTATCAATGACTACTAACTATGGTGACTAAATAGAACCTCCATGTTCAAAGGCAGTAAATCTCCAGGGTCAGGAGGCAATATCAGAGGAAGG
This sequence comes from Heteronotia binoei, assembly GCF_032191835.1. Taxonomy (NCBI): domain Eukaryota; kingdom Metazoa; phylum Chordata; class Lepidosauria; order Squamata; family Gekkonidae; genus Heteronotia; species Heteronotia binoei. Next base: position 46,035,924 of record NC_083228.1, on the reverse strand, counting down.
CCTCAGCCTCTATGCCCTGTTGTTGGCCCTCCAGAGGAAATGGTTGGCCACTGTGTGAGGCAGGATGCTGGACTAGATGGACCATAGGTCTAACCCAGCAGGGCTATTCTTATGAATGTATTGTTAACTCATTTAATTTTCTCAATTTCATGTTTGGGCAACTTCTCGTGGGGAATCACAGTTAAAATTGTTTGTGCAAACACTCCTATAGATCTTGGTCCTCACTGTCTTTCCTGCCCAGTTTTCACAGAAATGTAAATATAAATGTAAGAGCTGTCTGTTTTCTTTTGCCTCACAAATCTCTCGTTTTGGCAAAGAAAATTTTATGTAAAGTTTCTGAGTAACTTTGATTATTCCAAAGAGTAACCGTTCCCAAAATGACATTTTTATAAGATCATATAAAGCAGTGAAAACATACAGGTTGAGGAAAAAGATATCCTTTTTATTTGTATAAGGTTTTGTGTAATAAGATTATCTGGAGTTTTAACCTTTCTTTGCATCCAAGCCAATAACATGTCATATCATTGGACCATTGTGTGGCTCTTTGCCTAGACTTTTGGGTTGTTGTTGATTTTTATTAAGAATATGACTCAACAGGAAAACAAATACCTATACATATATGGATTATAAAATTAATCATTTGCTTGAAATTCCAAATATGCTAGAAGTTTATTGAAACATCTATGATTTGCCATTTATCATTCCTTTCTTTTAAAATCTTAAGATTAAATGTTTATGAGATTAATTTCCATTCTCAGATATACTGAGGGGACCCTACTCCTACCCTGCCACTCCACCAATCAAAGTTTATATATGGATTTATTTAAAAAATTATACACCTTTCCTTTTGGCTCATGTTTGAGCCTTCCTCTGATCTAAGGAGCATTCTTGTGACCAATGTTCCCTCTAAACTGCAGAGTCTTGTGAGCAAAAATTCTATTTTGTGAGCTACTGGTCTTAAACTTGTAAGCTGCTGGCATTAAAGCTGTGAGCTACTGCATAAATGAGTGTGCTCTGGGAACATTTTTCCTGAGCTAAAACAAAAATGTGTGAGCTGGAGGCTAAAAATCTGTGAGCTAGCTCACGCCAACTCAACTTAGAGGGAACATTGCTTGTGACTCTTCCACTAAAGGAAGAACCACCTAAACTGGTCATTTGAACAAGGGTTGAATCCACCCCAGAGGTTTGTGCTAACCATGAAAATAAAGCAAAACTAGACCAGCCTCAGACAAGTTAGGGGTTTCTACATACTTGAGGGGCTTCCCAGGTATGTAGGACACTAACCAAAAGAAAAAGACCCTTAAATGGCTTGATGAGAACTAAAGAGAAACAAAGGGTGAGAGTAGCTGGGAGTCAGTGAAAGGGATAAACTACAGAATGAGATGTTTTATTTCAGATTAGCTTAATTATAATAGCTATGTTAATGACTGGAACAGTTTCAATTTGGGTTTGTTAGTTAATATCTGAATGTGCTTCCTTTCTCTGTTAACTCTTCTCACTGAGCTTAATGTAGCAGCCCTGGTTATGCAATCATTAAAGAACACAATGGGATACCTACTGCATCTGGACTACATATGTCCAAACACTGTTAATTCTCTTATTTATTTTATTTTTTATTTTATAAAATTTATATCCTGCCCTCCCCTAATGGGCTCAGGGCGGCTAACAACTGTTAAAAACCACATAGAATATTAAAACAATATACAAAAAAATCAATTCCACACATTTCAACCATAAAATCCAAATGCACATCGACGTTTCTGAATATCTATATTTGTCCAATGGGATTGTCAGTGCTGTGGGACATTTGCTACCTCCCCTTAGCTGTTGAAGGCAAGCTTAAATAGTTCAGTCCTAAAAGAACATAAGAACATAAGAGAAGCCATGTTGGATCAGGCCAACGGCCCATCCAGTCCAACACTCTGTGTCACACAGTGGCAAAAATTTTTATATATACACACACACTGTGGCTAATAGCCACTGATGGACCTGTGCTCCATATTTTTATCTAAGCCCCTCTTGAAGGTGGCTATACTTGTGGCCGCCACCACCTCCTCCTCCTATAGGCCTGGAGGAACTGCGGCAAGTCCGACAGGGCCCTGATGTTTTCGGGAAGAACATTCCACAGAGCGGGGACTATTGTTGATAATGCTCTGGCTCTAGTGGTGGACAATCAAACTTCTTTCAGTTCGGGGATCTGAAGGAGATTTTGGGACTCTGAATGTAGTGCTCTCTGGGGCACATATGGGGAGAGGTGGTCCCAAAGGTAGACATATAGGGCTTTAAAAGTTATGACCAGCACCTTGAAACGAATCCAGAATGCCACAGGCAACCAGTGTAACATTTCCAGCTCATGTTGGATGTGCTCCCATACAAGTAGCTCCAACAGCAGCCTGGCTGTTGTGTTTTGCACCAGTTGCAGCCTCTGGAGTTAAGTCAAGGGCAGCCCCATGTAGAGGGTGATACAGTCGTCTATTCTCGAAGTGACCATTGCATGGATCACTGTTGCCAAGTCGTTTTGCTCCACGTACAGAACCAACTGTCTTATTCACCTAAGATGATAAAATGCAGATTTAGCAGCGGCTGCTACCTGGGCCTCCATTGTTAACGAAGGCTCCAGGAGCACCCCTAAGCTCTTCACCCTCGATGCTGGCACCAGTGGTGTCCCATCAAAAGCTGGCAAAGGGATTTCTCTACCCAGGCTGCCGTGACTAAGGTGCAGGACCTCTGTCTTCACTGGATTCAATTTCAGTTGACCCTGCTTGAGCCATTTCACTATGGCTTGCAATGCCAGGTCCAGATCTTCTGGGGCACAGCTGGACTGGTCTCCCATAACTAGGTAGAGCTGGGTGTCATCTGCATACTGGTGACAGCCCAGCCCATATCTCCGGACAATCTGGGCAAGGAGAACCACCCCCTGAGGCACACCACATACAAGTGGGTGTTTCTGGGATGATTTCTCCTCTACTGCCACCCTTTGTCCCCGGCCTTGAAGAAAAGAGGTAAGCCATTGAAGGGCAGGCTCTTGAATCCCTACGTTGGCAAAGTGGCGGGACAGTAGCTAATGGTCGACTGTGTCAAATGCAGCTGACAGGTCTAACAACAGCACTGCCAAACTGCCCCAATCCAGATGTCTCAAAAGGTCACCCATGAGGGCAATCAGTGCTATTTCCGTCCCATGACCTGGACAGAAGATGGACTGAAATGGGTCTAGCACGGAAGCTCCTATACAGAGTTATACCCTTCTATGCCTATTGACTTAGGTCAGTTTCATATGCGCTCTTTAACCCACTTTGGATTCTGAAAGCAAACAGATTTCTTTAAAGATTTTGAGTAGCTGAAGAATAAGATGCAGTCCTCCTGCAGTTAGTGAAGGTTTGATCTGGGTTTTCCAAAACCTGATTTTTTTGTTGCACTTTATCCTTAATATATGTGAAACCTTTTAAATATATATATATTTTTGCATTCAGAAGCTAAAGTGGATTAAAGAGCACATATAAAAGGGACCTTAGAAAAGTGTGACTCTGTTCAGGGTTTCATTGTTAATCAAATTATCACAGAATATTATGTACAAAATTACTGATTTAAAAGAAGGGGAAAGGGGAGCCAGGATCATGCACCTTAAGGCACCCTAGAGCAAAACATTTGTTCTTGATTTTTATGATTTATAAAATAGTATGCCCTTAAATGTGCACCTACTGAAAATTTCAAAAGAATAGAGACCAAGATAAGAGGAAAAATGTTTTTTAAAAGCACCCATGGCTCCCTTACACAAGGTGTCTGTAACAAGGGAATGCAGCACAGAAAATGACTGCCAATAACTGTCTTTTGGTTTCCGTCAAACCTCAGTAGGTTTCAAATGACCAGTTATGGGAATTGTATCCCTTCAAATGTAAAATTCAATTCTGTGTTCAGTTGTTTAAAATTTAAAATATAAACTTTAGTATGTAATAAAAATTGGACTGCTGCTTATTAGCCTGGAAAGAATTCTATACAATGCATAGCTCTTGTTGCTTCTCTAGAGTTATTAAGGGGCAACACTTAATAAACCAAAGAAAGGCTGCGAATTTAAACTAATTAGGACAATCCAGTAGGGTAAACATTGAAGCTCTGGATGTGTATTTTGTGCTATGCTAATGATAACATGTTTTTTTTAAAATCAGATTTCATATGTCAGCATTATTTGGACTTACGCTATTTCCATATTCATCAAGAGCAAAATTACTCATTATGCTAGGTAAGAGCTATAGCTACTACCACCATCACCACCACCAGTGTACCACTGTAGTCAAAGGTCCCTAGGTTGTTTACAACAAGTATAAAACAATAAACTGCAATAAATAAAGCATCAAGAATTAAGAACTAATTTAAGACAACATGCAAGATATTAGAAACAATAGACAGGACCTGAAAAGACCTAACTCAAAGTAAAGGAAAAGTACCTGGCTAATTGTATGAGGCCTCTGCATGACCTTTGCAAAGATGGCTATTTTAACCTGGTACTGAAAAGATGGCAGGTCACAGCAGGGAGGTTGTTCCAACAATGAGGGTCACCACCAAAAAGGCCCATCCCCTAGTTGCCACCTTCTAAACCTCTTAAGGGATTGGCACCTGGAGGAAGGCCCCAGAGGTAGAGCATAATGTCTGGGTAGATTGGGGTTGGTAGAGCGATCTGACACATATTGTGGTGTCAAGCCATGTAGAACTTTCTAAATTAAGACCTTCACCTTGAATTGGGACCAGAAGCATACAGGCAGTCAATGCAGGCAGGCCAGAAATGGTCTTATGTTCACCCACCAATGGCATCTTAGTCTTTTCTGGATTGTGTTTCAATTTGTTAGCCCTCATCCAGTCTATTATCATAGCGAGAAACTGGTTTAGCAAATCCACAGCCTCATCTGCTGATGATGAAAAGGAGAAATAGAGAGGTGTGTCATCAGCATACTGACAGAACACACTCCAAAACTCTGAATGACCCCATGTAGATGTTAAATAGCATGGGGGACAGAACAGACCCCTGAGGAACTCCATGCTGGAATATCCACAAAGCTGAAAAATATTTCCCAGGCACTACCTTCTGGAGACAGCCTTGCAAGTAGAAGCAGAACCATTGCCATGCGGTGCCCCCCACTTCCATGGCATCCAGATGCTCCAGAAAGATATCATGATCAATGGTATTGAAAGCCACTGAGAGATCCAGCAGTATCAACAGGATTGCACTTCCCCTGTCTCACTCTCAGCATAGGTCATCATACAGGTGACCAAGGCTGTTTCCATGCCAAAAATGGACTGGAGATGGTTCCAAGGTGTCCCTAGGGCTAGAATGTAGTGAACTCTGGGCAACCTTGAAAAGCTTTGCCTCCCTCACTACTTCAAAATACACGTAATTGTAGGCACATACCAGATTCTCCTGGGAGTTCTCCTTCAACTGCATCCCAGCCATCTCCTAAGGTGTTTCATTGCTCTCAGCTCCAGGATATACTGTGGAGCTGTATGAACTCTACAACAGAGAGGGTGATTAGGAACAATCATCTCTATCGCCTGGGTCATTTCTGTATTCCACAGAGCAACAAGGCTTCAATAGGAGAGCCAGCCATGTCAGATGGGAATCTGACCCCGCCACCCCCCCCCCCCACACACAAAGCCCCCTGGAAACTATACAGATCCTTTTACCTCCAGGGCAGACCAACTTGGTGGGTTCCCCCACCCTTGCACAGGGGAAAAGCCACTGTTAATTCTAAATCTCAATAGGCAATGATCTGACTATAACAAAGGGACTGAATAACAGTCCCTTACAGTCAGAGAACCATCCTCGTACCCAGTCAAGACCAAGTCTAGAGTATGCCCTGCCACATCTGTTGGGCCGATGACATGTTGGAAGAGTCCCATGGTTATTATGGCAACTATGAAATCCTGAGCCACCCCAGATACGGCACCTTCAGTGTGAATGCTGAAGTCCCCCAGAACCAGCCCAAAGGCTCCAACATCGCATCTGCAACCACCTATGTCACCTCAGGTAGGGAGATGGGTTCCAGGATGGGAAGCACACCAGCAGAACCCCCAATCTGTCCTGTTGGCTGAACACAAGGTACAAACACTCCAGACCAGCCATTGGACAGGGCACCTGGAGAGGGAGATGGACTTCCTACAAACCATGCCAGCCTCCCCCCCCCCCACAGCCCTCAGCTATACATTAAAAATATATACATTGTAATCTCCCATGTGATCAAGAGAACTTGGCAAAGGAAGCTCTGGATCTTTCCCTCCCTCTCCAGGGGATGAGGAGGGGATGGAGCCTCAGCCAATAGAAGGAAAAGAGGCTTGGCTCAGTAGCTGTGCTGTGCAACTGAGAGAGCCTGGCAAAGCAAGCTCTTCCTCTCCCCCTTCCTCCCCAAGTGAGGAGCCTCAGCCAATGGAGAAAACATACACTTTGCTCTGTAGTTCCTGTGCAATTGAGCAAGCTTGGCAAAGCAAGTTGTGACACAGAAGGAAACAAGAGAGAGACTTGCTCATGGGCCTGAAAGGAACCCTCTGGGGCCTGATCTAGCCCCCAGGCTGTGCATTTGATAGCCCTGCTCTAGGGAGCCTCCCCTAGTCTCTACAGTTGACCATAGAGACTAGGGGAAATTCCCAGAGCATCACTATATGGAGGTCATCTTTTCCTTCTACACCTCAATTGCATAACGGCAGTAAATTGCCCCCCCCCCCAGGCGGAATAACGAGGCAGACACAAAGTTGGGTTAAAGGGCCACTTTATTAACTTAACGGCAAGGGCAAAACATGGGGACAGGTCAAGCCAGGGGTCAACCGTGACCATCTCCTTGACCCGAAACTGGGCGAGCCCCCTAAGCCCCGGGTGTGAGCCAACCAAAACGGCTCAGACCCGGCCGGCCCGGCAACTTGATCACCGCTAACCTGAGCTCTGCCATCCCCACAGACAGCAACCTGGGATGCGGACACTCAGCACTTGCCGGGATCCTCAGACTCCCTGGAGCCAACCTTGGGCCGTACAGCTTGCGGTTCCCCAGGAGAGTCATGCACCAAATGGCACGATGCTACGGGGGCTCACCAATCCCCAAAACATAATGCCAACCACAAACTGCCAAGGACAGCACCAAGCCTCAGCTTAGGCCGCTGTACCCCCAAACTATAAGACTCGAACCAGCCCTTGCCGCAAGTCGGTCAAAAACAACTCATTGCCCTTCTCCGATAGGTGTACCCCATCATCCCGGTACAATTCGGGCAAACTAGATAAAATCAAAGGATGGGGCACATAATCACCCAGCCCCCCAAACAGGGCCTTACGCAAGGCCCTGTTGGCCTTTATCCTAGCCCATTCCAAACCTTCAGGGTCCCATGCTGACCGCCAAACACGGCGCGGCAACATGGCCGACCACAAAATTAGGACACCAGGCCAACGTTTTTTGATCAAAACCAGGTCTGAATGGGCCTGAATCGAAAGGGCCTTGCCCTTGACCAAACCCAAGTTGTTCTCTCCCAGATGAATTACAAGAATCTGTGGAGGAGGGCCAACCAGCTCCCTGAACAACAGAGGCAGGAGCCCAGGCCACCTCATTCCACGGCGGCCGTGCCAGGTGATCACCGCTCTGTCGCTCAGGCCCAGTTGCAAACCGATCGGAGTCCGACGGGCCTGGTGTGCCGCCCAAAAGACAATGCTGTGGCCGCATATAAGGATCCTTCTCCTTGAATCGCCAGCCACAGCCCCTAGAAGAAAAAACTATTAGAACTGAAACGAGAACTAACACTTAACCACATCACAGTTCCTTGAAACTAAGGCAGTAGCCAAACGCCGGCCTTACGACTTGAAAGGTCTAATATAAGTGCGATAGGCCTCTGACCTCCAATGCCCAACTCGGCGAATATCATCACCCCCGTATCCCAACGCCGCAGCTGTAGAAGCGGCGCCGATTCTGAAAGAATGAGTGCCAAATTTCTGATCACCAAGGCCCAGATGTTGTAAAGCCCGGCTGGTGACCGCCCAAAATTGGTACTTTGTCAAGGGGGCCTCATTGGCATGGAGGAAAAGCGGGCCATCAGATACGCCCCGCCATTCAATGTAATGGCCATGCTGCTTCTGATCCGTCTTTGAACGGCGGACTTTGAACTCCACCCGGTCGCTGAATAAGGTGACATCCCTAAACTGCAGGGCCCTTGCAGAAACATCATTGCGGGAAAGTGTAACCAGCTCGGATACCCTAAAGGCTCCAAAAAAGGCCGTCAATGAGGCACCATGGAAAAGGGCCTCCTCATACGCCGACCCACAAACCAGGGCCCAGGAAGCACGAAGCCCCCGCAAGGTGAAAGGCGAAATAGGCTGCCTCCCATCGACCCGAGGCCCAGTCTCCCGGGACCAACCCTCAAACATTTTCTGGATGCGAAAATCCTTAGTGGCATCGCAGTAACCCCCGGCCTTACTCGTAAAAGCCAGGGCCGCCATCTGGCCTTTAATAGACCTAAAAGATAAACCCCGCTGTTTCTGGTGCACGCAGAATTGCAACAACTGTTCAACCGGAACGGGCCACACTTCCGGTAAACCAGCGCCCTTCCTGAATGACACAAACTGGCTAGCCGCCCGGTCATACGACCTCTTCGTGATGGGCGCTATGGCCAGGTGTATCGCCCGGCTCACTTCTTTTCTCCAATCATCCATAACTCCGCCGGGATGCGCTGGGGCAACAGGTCGGCCTCCGGGGCTAACTGACGGAAACGATCCATCTGTTGGCGAGACAGAGCGTCCGCCACCCCGTTACAAATGCCAGGAACGTGCTTAGCTAGAAACAAAATATTCAATTTCAAACAACGTACAGTAAATGCCCTAACTAGCCTCATAACTGCTGGGGACTTGGAGGTCAACCTATTGACGACATGGACGACGGCCATGTTGTCACACCAGAAATGAACCGTGCAATTGGCCAGGGCTTCGCCCCAGAGGAATACGGCGACTACAATCGGAAAAAACTCCAAGAACGTTAAGTTCCGACACAACTCAGTGCCCAACCAATCCTGTGGCCATTGCTCAGCACACCAGTGCCCCCTAAAATATACCCCGAAGCCAATAGAACCAGCAGCATCAGAAACTATCTGCAACTCGGCTTCAAGCTGCATGTCCCTCCGCCAGAAGGAAATGCCGTTGAAATCCTGCAAAAATGTTACCCAAACCTGAAGATCTTCACGCATATCCATAGTGACACGGGTAAAATGATGCAGCAAGCGCAAGTTAACCATGCCGTCACAGAATTGCCGCAAAAAGGCCCTGCCTGGGGCCACCACTTTACAGGCAAAATTCAAGTGGCCTACGAGCTGCTGCAGCTCCAATAAGGTAACCTTGCGCTTAACCAAAACCGCTCAGATCCGTGACAAAAGGCTCGCTCGCTTGTCTTCGGGTAGCCTGGAAAATTGGCGCACCGTATCAAGCTCGATGCCCAGAAAAGTAAGCACCGTGGCGGGACCCTCGGTTTTTTCAGGAGCCAACGGTGCCCCTAATTCCTTAGCCAAATCCTCAAAAGCCATTAACAAAAACAAGCACTGCCCAGAGCCCGCGGGGCCTACAAAGAGGAAATCATCCAAATAATGAATGGTGTCCCGGATTCCCATCTTGAACCGTAAGGCCCATTCCAAAAAGGAACTAAAACGTTCAAACGCAGAACAAGAAACTGAGCACCCCATGGGGAGCGCCCTATCAACATAATAACTGCCATCAAACGCAAAACCTATCAATTCAAAGTCACCCGGGTGTACTGGGAGGAGGTGAAAGGCTGATTTTATATCGCACTTTGCCAACTCAGCACCCCGCCCGCACCGCCGAACAATCTGGACCGCTCGGTCAAAAGAAGTATATTTTACCGAACACAGCTCAGATGGGATAGCATCGTTTACCGATCGACCCCTAGGGTAAGAAAGATGGTGAATCAACCGGTATTCACCTGCTGCTTTCTTAGGTACCACTCCCAAGGGGGACACCCTCAAGTTCGGCAGGGGAGGAGACTTGAACGGACCTAAAACACGGCCTTCGGCACACTCTTTACTAATCTTTTGCCTAACAATGCTTTCCAAACCCTTAACTGAATGCAAATTGGAAGAGAAAAATGGCATACGAGGGCCTTCATATGGAATTCTAAAGCCAGCAGAAAACCCTTCCGCCAAATAACGCGCATCCTCCCTATGGGGGTAAAATTCCAACCACTGCTTAAGGGCCCTCAGACGAATGGGGCTGGGGCCCTTTTGGAGGGTGTTGCCCGGTCCCGCCGCCGGTCCACTTATTAGGCCATCTCTGTTTAGATCTGGTGCATGCCGTGAAGGCGTGGGGGCCCGCACAAATTGGGCACTCATGTCTATATTTGCAGGCCTTCCTGGAGCAAGAGCCTTGGGAGGTGAACTCCCAGCAAAGCAGCCGTGGCTGAACCGACTGCCCCGCGGCTGCACGGGCCCCAGAAAAGGTTGTTACTGCTGACTTTTGCACCAAATGACCACTGTCGGATCGCTCCCCAACATTTGGTTTTGCGTGTGCCATGAGTTGCAGCCAAAGCTGCTGGTTAATTTGATTCCACTGAAGGAAAGGATTAACCGCCGCCCGCATGCGGAACTGCTCGTCATATTGAAGCCAAGCCCCACCAGCAAAGTCATTATATGCCCGATATATAATGTCACAGTACTGAAAGAGTGGAGCTGCTCTCCACGGCTGGGCCCTGGCAATAACACCGGCATAAATGAGAAACCCGGGCAACCAATTTGCCCACGTTCTATCCACCTTAAGACGCTTGAGCTTCTCTTTATCTTTCTCATCAAGCTCGTCTTTTGATTTCTTCTCCAATTCTCTATATAACAGACTGAATACATCTACGTATTCGCCTTTTAAAATTTTTTCCCTGGTCGCCGCAGTAAGATGGTCGCCGAGAGGCATGGCGGGGTCCCCAAAGGGCAAGGCATGGAAATCCAAAGCACCGTGGGGAACAGGTGGGTGAGGCGGGAGCCCCCAGATAGCCCCGTGATGCCCAGCCCACGGTGTAGACACAACCGGGGCTTGCTGCCATCCCCATGGAAGCACACTCAAAGCCGGGCCTTGACTACCGGTCCCCGTACCGCCCCCGTAACCATCATTCCCCGACGCTAGCCCCCAAGGAAAATAGGAACTCTGAGAGGCCGAAACTGCAGAAGAAGTACCAGCCTGCGACATCAAACTGGGCGTAACCTGTTGCCCAACAAGTGGCACCGTCGCGTAATTAACACCTGCAGCATGGGGTCCGCTAGCAGGCTGGGAGGTTGAAGCTACATTGGGCCCCCACGGGCCCCACGGCCATGTCATTCCCCGCTGGGGCAAGGGTGACTTACCTTCACCCACAGGAGGCACCACCACCACGGCATCGGGTTCCTCGCTCTGCTGCTCTTCCTGCGGCGCACCATCCTTCGACTCACCACTGCTTCTTTCCGCTCCCTGCAAAACAGAAAGCCGAGCCAGCACCTCCTTCTGAAAGGAGATAGTGGCCGCCCTACCGGATCCCAACAAGCCCGTGGCCCTCCTAGAAGGGCCGGCCAGACCCCGAGCTTCCTCCAATGCCGCCAATTGAGCCATAATGGCCTGCCTCGTCTGTGCCTCTTCCCCCTCGTCCTGCAGGGGCGCTTCTGGGAGCGGCCTCTTGGCAGGTTTTTTAGCAGGTTGTTTCCCTTTCTTGTTCCCCTGCCCCTTCTTAGGACCCATATATATATATATATATATATATATATATATATATATATATATATATATATATATATATATATATATATATATATATATATATATATATATATATATATATATATATATATATATAATAAAACCTTGCACAAGCCCACTGGCTAAATGACACAGGGGTGAACGAGAGGAGGGAGGCAGGCCCCCTCAAACAACAACTATGCCTCTAAAAGAAAAAAAGGAGGGGGGGAGAAATGAACAGGCCCACTGGCTGCCCGACACACCACCACCCACCAAACACGCTAACTCCACACAATCCAGCCTATCAGGCCTGGCAAAACGATGTGCACGTGTGTGAGGGGGGAGGGAGGGATTATCCAATAGCTGGCTTGGGCCCCCGCTGCCTCACAAATGCTAACGCGCCGCCTCAACCCGAAGCCAGACCACCCAAACGGAGCCCGTCGGCCCTCGAACCGGCCCGCCCCAGCCCTGACCCGGCTGGTAGAGAAGGGGGGCAAGCCAAGGGCCCCGCCACCCCCGAGACGCTGCCGCGCCGCACGCAAAGGAGCCCGGCGGCCTTCACTCAGGCCCGCCGCGGCCTGATCAGCTGGGAAGAGAGCGGAGGGGGGGGAGTGAAAGCTTAAGGCGGCGCGCGCCGCCTAACAAGGGCCGCCGACCCGCCAAGCCTAACCGCGCCTAAACGGGCACAGGAAGGCAGAAGAAGGGGCCCGTGCAAACCGCTCTTCAGAGGATCCCCCGACGCTCAAGCCGACAGCTGCCAGCGACGCTAGAAAGGCCAGCCGATGACGCCACGCTCCCGACGGTCTGCAGTCAGCCTACAGGTGACTGAGCCGTACCGAGAGCGAATTTCGACTGCGTACTCGGGGGCGGGGGCAGCCTTTTAAGGCTGCCCCAGCCCCCTCTCTTCAGGGATATCCCATTGCCTCTCATCCGCGCGGGGAGGCAATGGGCGGCCCCCAGCCTCAGCAGTCAATGGACTGCTCGGCCGGGAAGGGGCCGGATTGGTTCCAGGTATGAGGAATTTCCTACCCCAGGCAAGTAAATGTGCATTTCCAGTTTGTTGATCATTGCTTTGTTTTCCATATTTGTCAGCATATTCTTGTTAAGATTTGGATAGACTCAATTTCTGTGACTTGAAGTAGGTCTACTGATATCCCATCTACTCCTGGTGATTCATTTCTCCCAGATGCTTTGAGAGCAGCTTTCACTTCACTTTCTAAAATGACAAGTTCTTCTTCAAAAGATGCTTATTAGAAGAAATGTGTAATCTTTTAATCTCCTCTGTATTATTCTTCAGTGCATTGTCCTTATCTTTTCTTTTTTAACAGTCCAGTTAATGTATTTCCTTGTTGATCTTTCAGCATTCCTAACCATGCTTTTAACTTCCCTCGATTTCTTAGATCTTCTGAAACAGATCTCTTGTTCCTTCCTCTCTCTTTTTTGGTTGTACTTAGGTAACTGCTTATCCCCATGAATGTGATTGACATTGTGTGTGAGAGAGAATGAAACTTGATCTGGGTGTCGATTGACCATGTTTTGTTTGGGTGTGGCCTATACCCTGGCATATGAGCCAGGTACATTTATTCTTTGTTGGAGGGATGTCTCGGGTTTTCTGATTTCAAAATCAGAAATACGCTGTTATCAGATTTTAACCCCCAATTCACAATTAATTGTGCCAAATTTATGGCGGCAGCTAGGAGAATTCGTGAGGATTATGTAAAGAAGGGGTCTTGAACTGACTGTTTTTTGAATATTTCCAAGCTTGTATTTTATCTTTTCTTAAATGCCTGAGTACTCTGTATACTATCACAAATGCTACTGAAACTGATATAAATACAGAGACGATGCATAAAGTTGCCAAATTTTGTTTCCAAGCAATCAAATTGCATTTTATGGTTCTTACAAGTTAATGTTGAGGTAACAGATTGTAATTTTAACCAGTGTATTCTAGTTAATATTTTTTCTGGAGCTGTATAATTTTTAATTTTTTATTATATGTACTATATTTATTAAGCTAGAAGATGTTTGACCACTACTGTATTATTTGTCATATCTCATTATTCATACTAATGTCCTATATTTTATTTTCACATTTATTTTTTAAATATCTTATGTTTCACCTATTTAGGTCCATCTTGATTTTTACAATTTTTATGTGGTTGTTGTTGGCCTGCATTGTGCTGTGTATTTGGTCATGGACCATAATAAAGCAAACTGAAACTGAAACTGATCTGTGTGTGGGGTTGGAGGGCAAAATATCTGCATCACAGATATTGATGTTCAGAAAGTTACATATTATAGAAAGCTAGGATGATTATAACATGTTATAGAATGGGGTTAATGTTTTGCAAACAATTTTGTACTTGAGCCTGCACATTATTTCTTTGTACATCTTTACTGGAAATGAGGTTTTCATTTGAATCCAACAAAACAACTAGCAGATTGATCTCCTAATACATCTAAGCTTGGATTCTAATATTAAAGAACCTAATGATTTTTAAAGAAATATGAAAATCAACACAATTTTCTCTCTCTGTTTTTGCACACCCCTATTAATTAACAAGGCATCAGTATCTCACAGAGCTAAGGATAGTGACTCTCATTATAGTCTAATATATATGGAGGGCAAATAATAATATATAATATATTATAGACTAATATAGACCTTTTTGGTCTTGGCCCCAACCTGATAGAACTCTATGCTGAACATCATCAGAGCCCTGTGGAATATTATACAATTCCGCAAGGCCTGTAAGACAGAAATGTTCCTCCCAGGTTTTTGGTTGAGGACAGCAACAGTTATAATCTTGGCTAGCACCCTCTTTTGGTCTCTGTACTCACTCTTCCCCTCTACCCCCCTCTCCATGAAGTGGTCAGCAGTCTGAAATTAGGAAATAATTGGAACTCATCATCTATGAACTCCACGTACTTCACAGGGTGTCTGTTGTGAGGGAAGGAGATTGTAAGCCACTCTGATACTCTGATTCAGAGAGAAGGGCAGGATATAAATCTATGGTCTTCTTCTTCTTTTAGATTTGTAGTACTAATGTTATTCAGATGTTTTATTCTATGTTTGATTTTACCATTGCTATACATTGCCCAGAGCCCTCCAATAGCAGGGATTGGGTGATTCAGAAGTCTAAACACAACAACAATGACAATACAGTAGTATGTTAATATCAAAGAGGCTTAGAGTGATTTGACATCTTGATAAAGTATATTGGAATAAACTTAAAATTGAAAAGCTGTCAATTGATTTTGGTAGAAAGTAATAGAACAGAGGTATTTAATGAAAGGAGTAATGGCAAACAACGCATATAGTAGTTATGCTGCCAGACCAAACAACATATTGGACATGAGTCTGCAGTGTGAAATGGCAGCTAAAAAGGTCAGTGTAATTTTGAGCTTTATATATACACAGCTATCTCCTCATAGGAAAGGTTGTGATAGAACTGCTTCTGTGATATTGAATTCTCTGCCAAACACTGTTCCTGTAATAGCCATAAATTAAGGAACTTCCTGCATTTTAGGGAAATAACGACATTTTTCCTGTAACCTAAAGGCACTGATAGACAAGAAAATAATAAAAGGCAGAAAAAGAGAACTCTAACCCTCATCATTTTCCAATTCACTAGTATCTGCATCCATTTATTTTCATTCCAAATCCTAGGAAGTAGAAGAAGAGTAGGTTTTTATACCCTTTTTTTCTCTACCTTAAGGAGTCTCAAAGTAGCTTACAATCACATTCTCTACCCACAACAGGAATCTTGTGAGGTAGGTGGGGCTGGGAGAGTTCTGAGAAAACTATGACTAGTCCAAGGTTGCCCAGAGAACTTCATGCAGAAGAGCTGGGAATTAAACCCAGTTCTTGAGTACAGTCTGTAACATCCAAATGTATTCTTGGATTCTGGAGTTCCAAATGACATTGACTGATTTCACACTCAGCTTATCCCGCGGACACATGCCTCTTCTCTGTGCAGCATCCATCGGATTCCCCACTATCTGCACCAGAGCTACAGGAAGCGTTGCGGTTTTCACGCAGCAAATGTAAACTGCTAAAAACCAGTTTCTGTTTGCTGCGTGAAAGCCACGACACTTCCTGTAACTTTGCCGCAGATAGTGGGAAATCCGACAGATGCTGCACAGAGAAGAGGAACGTGACCGCGAGGTAAGCTGAGTGCGAAATCTGTTTTCTTCCATGTCCTGTTGCTTTCAAAATGACTTCATTCCAAATAGAAATAACATATTAGGATTCCACATTATTTCATTATTCATTTTTTGTTTCAGAATTTTGAAGAAATGCAAAATTTTCTACAGCTTTCAACTCTGTCAGTTCATTTGTGCTTTCTGCTCCTCAGCACTGCCAATGAGCATGTGAAACACTATGAAAAAGCCTTCTTGGTGTGGTTCTATGATCAGTCATATCAAGATTCTGTTTATATGGTCTTATCAATGTGCTGGAGCACAGCAGCACTTAATAAAACATCACATAAAAAGATCCTTGACGGAATCAGATGTATGATCATGTCAAGATCACTTATTGGTGCCATTTATTCAATATAGGTTCTTACTTTAGTAATGAAGATGTAAAAAAAGATACTGATGACCTGAAAACTCTGGCAAACTAGCATGCTCCAGTTCAAGGATTACTTTGGAATTTCTGATAGCTATTTTAGATTTCAGGAGTGGACTGTAGAACAGACAGAGCTCACAGAACAATTAAGAAAGGTGGGAATTCAGAATTTGTTGTTTTCACTCTTATCCCAAAGCTATTACCCAAAGCATCTTTTAAAATGAGGAACTTGTCTCAATATATTTTCCTTATCTAAAATTATTTTGGATAGTTTTATATTTGTTTTATTACTTTAAACCTTCTGTGAACTACTTAGATAACAGTATTATACATTCTAGGTTCTAGCTCCTGACTCAGGCTGATTTCACACTAACCTTGCTCCGTGCCAGGCTTCCGTTTCTCTCTGGTGCAAGCTAGCTATTTTGCACCAGCTGCTCCGCACCGCCATTTTGCATGGGGGAAACTCACAATTTGCCACACCACAGTGTAAACCTGAAAATACAGGTTTACGCTGTGATGCGGCAAATCACGGGTTTTCCCCACGCAAAATGGCAGTGCAGAGTAGCTGGTACAAAATCGCTAGCTTGTTCCAGAGAGAAATGGAAGCCTGGTGCAGAACAAGATTAGTGCAGAATCAACCTCTGACTGCAGGGCAGTTGAGAGCAAGGTCAAGGGCTTTTTTTGTAGCAAGAACTCCTTTACAGACACCCCTAATGTAGCCAATCCCTGTAATAAGAGCCCTGTAAGGTCTTGGAGGATTGGCTACATCAGGAGTGTGTGGCCTAATATGCAAAGGAGTTCCTGCTATTAAAAAAGCCCTGAGGAGGCAAAAAAATTGGGGCTCAAGTCAGCTGGAGGGCCCTTGAAGTCAGTATCATGCTGCTTTCAGGTTTATTTTAATTCTTATGTAGTTCTGAACAGCAATCACTAGGAGCTTAGAGAAGGCAGAACACAGTAAGCAACAGGAGCTCTGCTTTTGACAGACTGTGCCTTTCTGCAAAATTTCCTACATAATCAACTTTCTCAGCTTTTGTGCTAGGTAAAGATATGAGGGTACATTGAAATGGATTTCTTACTGATTTACTTACTAAAGATTTACTGTGATATAAAGTTTATGTGAACTATAGCCCACTCAAGTGTGCCCTATATGGGTACACAGATGTATCTGTATATAAATATAAAATTACAAAATAAGACACATGCTTTGGATTACAGTTATATGAGGGGGGCAGGTTGAATTTTTGTCCTGTCCATGGTTGCTCAATCTGATTGTAACAACTATGGACTGAAATTCCTATGATTCTGTCTGGCCATGATATCTTTTAAGACTGTGGTAAAAAATACATGTAGTGAATATATGCAAAGGATGTGGGTGTGGAGAATTCAATAATGTAAGCCAAGTAGAAGCTATGATTTAATTATGGCATCCATTGCATATGGTACCCAAAGGGAATGAAGGTAATTGGATCCAAAGCTTTTTCTAATGCAAATTCAGGGAGTAATTTTCATATCAAAATTCTAAGTGTATTGATAGCAAAATGAAGGTAAAACCCAATATACATCAAAATGGAAATTCAAAATTATAACGTTTCAAGAACATTTACTTAAATGAGCGGTCAGTCTTAAATTTCTATGTTTAAATGAAAGTTTCTCTTCTGCAGCCTTTTTGGAAAGTATATTTATGATAAAGTCACATTTTGCAATAGACTTCTTTAAAAACAAGGATACATATTGACAGAAGTGACGTATTAACTTGAAAACTAGCTCAAGTCTTCAATACAGATTGCTGAGAAATAATCACATAAACTTTTATTTCTTCTTTTATAGGGTAACAAAAATACTCCTTAATGTCATGAAAAGCAATCAGTAAGCAGAACATCAGCTGCACAATGCTTCAGATTTGACTTGATATATGAACTCCCAGTAGAACAAGGATAATATTACCTATTTGTACTAGATATAGAAACACTTTAGACACAAAGAAAGTATTGCATAAATGTCAAGTCTACAGTTTTGAGTCCATGCAGGTATTCCCTATAGATGATAAATGGCGGAAAGAGGACAGTTTTTTATGACGGGTACGCTGCATCAGTTGACTACATCTCTCAATAATAGCAACATTTTGTGCAAAAACAAATACTAAGCTTCCAATTTAAACTAAACTGTATAGGAGAGAAGTGCTCAATTTGACAAGTTATGAGTAGAATGGAGACAAGCAGTAAAATAGATTCTGGGCCAGGCATTGTTAGTCCATCAGATTATTCTAAGACTGAGTTCACTGGAACCAATCATCTGAAAGACTGTATTATATTGTTCTATGTATTTCCAATTATATTTTTAAAAAACTATTATGGTTCCCGCTGGATTGTGGTGACTTTTGTTCCCATAGGCTAGCAAAAGCTACATGAATAGGTCAATGCGGGTTTATTCTTGGCATGAAACTATTTGCTTTATTAACATTGGCAACAGTTTGTCTGTCTATTGTTCAACCTAGTTTCCTCTTATTAATTCCTGTTTTACATGAGCTGAAATTTAGCATTAGGCCTAGGTATGGTGTACATAAAGTAAGTTTGGAGCCTGAGCAAGCACTCTCCTTCTGGACTAAACTGATTTTTTATTTTGAGATGAGACATTGTTGGCAGTGACATTGTGGGCCAGTGCTATGTGAGACTGTATGAGAAGATCCTAACGTCTTATAAGCGAAAGGTGGTTCAAAGAAAAGGTAGCTGACATAACTGAGCATCATTACTCTCTAGACTGTGTTCTGAATTGTGGTTCTCTATCTCTCATAAAAGATTTATTTAGTATATCTGATTTTATGACACTTAGGTGGAATCCTGCCCTGCTCTGGATGGTCCAGATTAGCCCAGTCTTTTCAGATCTCAGAAGCTGAGTGGGGTCACCCCTGGTTAGTGTTTGGATGGGAAACCAGCAAAGAATACTAAGGGCACAACACAGATGCAGGCAATGGCAAATCACCTCTGAATGTCTGTCTCTTGCTTTGAAAACCCTACAGGGTCACCATTAAGTTGTCTGCAACTTTACAGCACTTTCACCCACCAACAGATGGAATCCTTGTTTCTAGGTGCTTCCATGAAGAGCATGTGTCTTGTCCTGTTGATCCACTGCATTCTTTGAACTCACTACCCCTTCGTAACTTGCATCTTTCTTGTAGAACAGCTTGATTGGAGTCCAGTAGCATCTTAGAGAGCAAAAATATTTGGGGGTTATGAGTTTTTGACAGTTAAAGCTCCCTTTGTGAGGCTTTTCTCATATCTATCTAAGGCTTTTTTTTTTTTTAGCAGTAACTCACAGGAATACAGTTCTGGCTAGCTTGGCATCAGGGGGTATGGCCTAATATCCAAATGAGTCCCTGCTGGGCTTTTTCTAAAAAAAAAAAAATGTATGTATTTGCTCTTTTTCTCTTTTGGATCAGGCTAATCCCATACTCACACTGCTCCTTCTTGCCTTGAGTCTGAACTATTCTTAATGTTCA
Organism: Heteronotia binoei; assembly: GCF_032191835.1. Lineage (NCBI taxonomy): Eukaryota > Metazoa > Chordata > Lepidosauria > Squamata > Gekkonidae > Heteronotia > Heteronotia binoei. Next base: position 46,016,142 of record NC_083228.1, on the reverse strand, counting down.
CAGACTGTATCACATGCAATGAGGGAATTTCATGTTTGTGTTCCCCCTGTTTATTTGTTTTTTGAATACTGTACACAGAAAACTCAGAAATCATGATGAAAGGTAGGCTAGAGCCTTCTTTCCTGACTCACATTTAAGATAGGCAGGCACAGAGACATAGGGAGCCTTCAGTCATGCATTTCATCTGCATTCTTGAGTGGTATAGTCCCAGAAGGAGGCCTGCACTTTGTGATCTTCCTGAATGTGCATCTGTGTAAGCCATACATTTTCCCCATAAGAGCAATCAAGCAGAGACATGCTAATTTCTAGAAGCTAAATCCCATCCATACATTCAGTGTGTGAGTTTATTGCTCCACAAATGTCACATTGTGTGGAAAATTAGTTCTAAAGAAATAATATATTCTAAATACATAGGAAGGAAAAGACTTTGTCATAACTGTGTCTCATCCTATAACAAAACTTGATGATCCAACAGCCAAATAGGCTCCATCTGGAATATGGACACTGACACTGTGCAGCATAGGTACATTATGTTCCTGGATTAACAGCTATGTCTTCCTTGTCAGGTTTTTTTTTGAAGATTATGAAAGTTTGTGTGTGTGGGGGGGGGCGTAGGCTTGCTGGATGTTCATTTGAGATCCTACTTCCTTCTCATTGAACCCTTATGTCAGTGTCATTTTGTTTCACAAAAGGAAAAATAAATATGTTTTTAACACTTTAAAATTAAATAAAGGCAAAAGTCAATTTTTTCTGTCTCTGGAACTGAAAGTCAATAACAAAATTGAAAACCCTGTTGGATTAACTCATTCAGCAAATAGGATATTCCCCCTTTTTAGTGGATAGTGGAGCATGCCTAACAGGAACTGGAGCTGAGCAAGTAAATATTCCTTTTTTCTATTGGATGGGAGGATGGTTTCTAGTTAGAGTCTAGCTAGGTTATCAGCTGTGCAACTGGCCTCGAGGTGTGTGGGATAGGAAGAGAAAAGTAGTTAATGGGTTCTATGTTGATTAAGAGTGCAGATCTCTCCAGAACTCAATGGCCCAGTAAATGGAGTGCAAGACAAACCCTCACAGAAATGACTCCTCGTCTTACAATCACAATGCAATGGAATAAACAAATACACTTTCAAATTATATTTGGTCCATTGTAATTAGAATGGAGTATTATTCCCAGGTTGTTGTTTTTTATGGATGGCATATTGAATTAAAATGTCTATTACAACTATTCAATTTCATGATATTTGAGCTTAATTACATTTAACTGCTAGAATAACTAACATAAATGAGTTGAAACAGAAGACTGGACACATTCATGGAAGACAGGAATTTTTCTCCTCTAAGATTCAGTTTATTTAGATGCTAAATAGAGCCAAAATCCAGTTTAAATAGTTTTTCAAGTCCATCCTGGACATTAGAGGACAAATTTCCATGGGTCATTCTTGGGAGTCATTCATTCCCAACTACTGTATTTCACAGAGCACTGTTTCCCATTTGCAGGGTCAGGACCCGGTACCGGGCCACAGAAGCCTCACTAGTGGGTCACAAGAAAAGCCAAAGCTAGCCCCGCCCCCAGCAAAGCATGACCTCTGCTCTGCTTCCTTCCTTCTACCATCTCTCTGTTGTGCAGATAAAAGCTAGCCTTGAAGACTGACACAGGCTGCAAAGCCTGAGCTCCATTTGTCTTTCTTCCTTCCCCCATCTCTGTGTTGTGCAGAGAAAAGCTAGCCTTGAAGATTGACACAGGCTGCAAAGCCTGAGCTCCATTTTGCTTCCTTCCTTCCCCTGCCTCTGTGTTGTGCAGAGAAAAGCTAGCCTTGAAGACTGACACAGACTGCAAAATCTGAGTTCTGTTTGGCTTCCTTCCTTCCCCCATCTCTGTGTTGTGCAGAGAGGAGCTGGGCTGCCTCTCCTTCCTTCTCTCCACCTCCCAGTGTTTGAGAGAAAAGCTGGCATCCACTGGCACTTTAGATCCATGAAGTGTTCTTCAAGATATAAGCTTTCATGTGCATTGCAGTATGTTCTTTTGGGGAGATTTCCCGGGAGGCCTGGACAGCAAAGAAGGGCTATGTGGTTTTTTTCAGCTGGGAGGGGCAGGGAGTAGGCATTCCAGTAGCTATTTTTTTTTTTACCAAATGACCCCTGGGCAGAATTGTTGTTGGCTGGGGTAATTTGATGGTGAGTAAGGCTTTTTTCTCCTTTGTCCCTCCTTCTTTCTTTTTCTGTCTGCAAGGGATGCTCTATCTGATTCTTGGTGCTGGGGGTGGGGGGAAGCAACAGTGGGAGGGCTTCTAGTGCCCTGGCCCCACTGGTGGACATTCTGGTGCTTTTTGGGCATTGTATGAGAGAATTTTGGACTGGATGGTCCACTGGTCTGATCCAACATGGCTTCTCCTATGTTCTTTCTTTCCATCTCTTTCTTTTCTTTTCTTTTCTTTTCTTTTCTTTTCTTTTCTTTTCTTTTCTTTTCTTTTCTTTTCTTTTCTTTTCCTTTCCTTCCATTTCATTCTTTCCCTTTCTTTCCTTCCATTTTTACTGGATGAAACTTTTCTGTTCATCATACTGTTGTTGCAGACATAGGAGCTCTGTCAATGAAAAATTGGAACCCTCAGTTGTAGCCAGCTGGCCTTTCTATGAGATTTCTCTGTGAGTGAGTGAGTGAGTGAGAGTTAGAGGTGTGGGGCAGAATGAGATTATTGGAGATTACTGCTGTATATCTCAACAGCACTGGAAGTGATGGTACTATGAACTTGACACCATTTTACTGTTCCTGCTTTTAACAGCTGCCTGACACCAAAATTAAACTCCTCCTGCAGATATTAAAAAGGATGAAAGAAGTTCACTGGCTAAATATCTGCACAACAGGTTGCTTTTAAAGGCATGGGAAACACAGCCAGTAAAAAGCTGCAAGTCCCTCATAAATATCCTTTTTGGGATAACTGCAGAAAAACTTGTATGAACGTTATATAACTTGAAATTAATTCATTAATTGCAGTACAATTCTCTGCTACCTTTCACAGCAATTTCCCAGTGTTTCAGTTGAGGAAAAGTATAAAAAAAGCTGTCAAAAGATTTTCTTGAAACCAAGCAAACTTGGTTGTAGCTTGAGGAAGGGTTCCAGTAGTAGCAGCTGAAGGAAGGGACTACTAAATGTGTCAGCATATTTTGAGGTACAGGAGCTGCCAGGGCCCACTTTGGGTGGTACACAGCACTGGCATTCCTGATGGCAATGGCAACAGCATTTCCAACTGCATACACTGGCCAGTGCTGTTGAGGAAGGGGTGTGAAGGTGGTGCAGGCAATTGAACATGGGCATTAGAAGAGCTTGCAAGCTGGAGAAGAACACACAAACAGGTGCATGCAGGTGTGAGGGTGGAAAGAAAGGAATGTATGAAAAAGTTGCAGACCACCCACTTTCCAGCCCCATTTTGGCTCATCATGAGTTTCAGAGAGATTTTTCTGAAAACGAAGTTACTTCAGAAGAAGAGGCAGGTTTGGAGGAGTGCCCTGGAAGTGACATCACAGGAAAAGGTGGAGTTTTGGTTTTGGTGGAGTTTTGGTTCAGTGTGCCCTGGAAGTGACATCACTTGGCCCTTGACCTTGAAGGGACACCACAGGAAATGACATAATTCCTGTCTCCTGACTCCACCCCCAGTCTCTTGGCTCCACCCCTGAATTTTAGTGAACCATGAAGAAGAAGTGTAAAAATAACCAGGCCATGGGAAAGAAAAGTTTGGGAAACCCTGTCACAGAGGAATGCCTATAGAAACTGCCCCTGAATAGGCAGGAATAGGACCAGAGTGAGATCGCTCTGAAATACATTTCTAAGAGGAGTCTGAGTCTGCACTCGTGAAAATAGTTGATTTGCTACTGAAAGTAGGAATTCGGGTCCCAGCTGGGATGAATGACTGTCCTCATAATATTTCTGAATGTACTGTGTATTTCTAAAGTTTTTTTTTTAATTTAGCAAATCTCCAGAGCTTTTGAAAGAAGCTCTGGATGCGGGGAGCTTTTAGCCACTCTGCATTTGAATGAGTCCGTGATGTGTACAAGTTTAGATAAGCTGAAGTATAAACCAACTTTTGTTACTCAGCTGCAATTGCAGATTTTCCAGAGGAAGGGGAATGTCAAAAGACCAAAAGTGGTTCACCAGCCTGCAAACTACCAGCCCAGCTGAAGGCAGTTTGGTAAAGTCAGCATGGTGCACATGGGAATGGAAGCTTTGCTGGAGTTCTTCATGCAAAGGCTAGGCAACCATCTGTTAAAAATGCTTTGGCTTTGTACTTTCTTCACTGAACAGAAGTTTGAAGCAGATCACATCAACTGCATGCTCAGTGAAAATTTCACAGCTAACCATAGTGAGAAAGCAGTGTATAAGAGCGGAGGTAATCACAAGGATGTTGAACAGAAATAACTAACAAGCAATAATCTCAAGTTTGTTTGGTCAGTGCGACAAAATGAATAGCATATTATGTAATTTATTTATCACATAAATATTTAGCACAAGTGCCACACAACCCATTTCCTTGCTCAGCAGGTTTGAACTCATTCCTTCATTTAAGTGTATCAGGATATTTACACATGCCTTTTACGTTCACATAGAATAGCACATACACCCCAGCATGAGATTCTGGATCAAGGTTTTGAAAATATGTTCTATGATCTATGTTTTGAAAATAAGACTGCCAAGGCCCCAGGCTGGGTGGGGGTTCTATTGTACCTATTGAACCATAGAGTTTTCCCTCCCAAATTGCTAGAGCATCCAGGAAAACCATAGTTTTCCCAGAAACACCTAGAGTGGTCAGTGCACACCAGTGCCGGTGTGATGATGTCACTTGCGGGTGACATCATCGCACTGGCGATGTCGGGGAGGGTTCCCCTCACCAGCCCAATGTGGGCCATTAGGTTGAGAACCTCCAGGGTGGGAGAACACCCGCCAGGCTTGGCAACTTGGCAGCCCTATTTGAAAACCTGTGTTCATTTTACTTGGAGAAAGGTTGGTATATTTAGTGATGAACCCTATTTGTCTATCAGAAACCTCCACATTCAAAGGCGGTCAGCCTCCATATCTAACCTCCATATCTCAGTGCCATCTGTATTGCGGGACACTTTCACACATGCTAAATAATGCTGTTTCAATCCACTTCAGCAACTGTTTGCAAGTGGATTTTGTCCTTTCACCAGGGGTCATTTTGCACAACTCATTGCATATGCTACACACCCCTGACATCACCGGAAGGTGTAGTAAATTATATCAGCTCAGCATCTACCTTAAAATGCTTCTTGAATTATAATTGTCATAATAAAACCTTACTCCCATCATACTTTTTAAAATTACATTCCCCTCTGTGGCCACAATGGCATGATGAAGATGTCCATCTGTCTGCTTTATACGTTTTGGTTATTTTCCCTTTTTTTTTCTGGGGAAAAATATTAGAAAGCTTGTCAAATCTTAAGAGTTCAGCAAAATTTTCACAGAAGGGTTGAACAATGGAGCCCAGGAACAAGCATTTCTTTTTGTGGGGGAGCGGGGTAAGAAAGAAAGAGCACAATATAATTTAGAGGTTCTGGGGCTCCACTCCTGTGAGCTCATACCTACTCCTGTGAGCTCATACGGTCACCTTGAATCTGGACTACTGCAATGCCCTCTACATAGGGCTGCCCTTGTGCCGAACTCGGCGGCTGCAGCTGGTGCAGAACGTGGCGGCTAGGCTGTTGCTGGGGCTCCCAAGGTGGGAGTACATACAGCTGGGGCTACGCGGACTGCACTGGCTGCCAGTGGCATACCGAGTTCGCTACAAAGTGCTGATTATCACCTTTAAAGCCCTATATGGCCGAGGACCTACCTACCTGAGGGACCGTCTCTCCCCATATGAGCCCCAGAGAGCGCTGAGGTCAGCTGGAAAAAAACAGCTGAATGTCCCTGGGCCAAGGGAGGCCAGATTGAAGGCCACCCGGGATCGGGCCTTCTCTGTCACAGCTCCACTGCTGTGGAATCAACTCCCTGAGGAGGTGCGGGCCCTACGATGCTTAGATCAATTCCATAGGGCCTGTAAGACCCACCTTTTCAAGATAGCCTTCAACTAATGACAAGCTAGGAAATGCTGCTGAAAATGCTTTTAGTTACTGAATTCCACTGAAGATCTAATGTTTATAACGCCACATTGTTAATGTTAATTTTAATAATTTGTAATTTGTTTTAACCATGATTTTATAAGTATAATTGATGTACAGTGTATTTTATGTTGTGAGCCGCCCTGAGCCTGCCTCAGCGGGGAGGGCGGGATAGAAATAAAAAATTATTATTATTATTATTATTATTAAAATGAGGCCTGCCTTTCAAACAGTAAATTTCAGCTGCAAAGTACATTCAGGATGCAATCAGACAAGCACTTTGATTTGTTATTATTGCTCCTCCTGAATAGATTTAAAGTGCTCTATCAGACAACAACATCTGGCTCCTATCCTGCAGCCATCAGCCCCCTTGTTCACCCCTGACTTCCCTGACACTTGAGAAAGTTCAGTATTTAGGGATCCTATCAGTTTCACATGACTTCTGCTGGTGTCTGATTGCTCTTTTGCAGGGTGAAGCCTTTTGGGATGTCCTATCTTTCACTTCCTGTTTTGCTGCCATTTCTTTTTAACCTTTTAGCAATGAGTGCATATTCACTCAAGGATTCTTTAAAACTGCTTATGTGTGGCCAACAGTGAGAGGGCAAGGATGGGCAGGATGGTGGACAGGGAGGCACAGCTGCTGATGGTGGAGCTGAGGCTGCGCTCAATGATGATGTCACCAGAGAAAGGCTGAGCACTGGGCCCAATGAAGCCACTTCCTTCTGGCTTATAAATCACCCTGCATCTTTATAAAGCTTGTTGTCAAGCAAAAATGGCAGTTCTGCATGGAAGAGAAGAGAGAAGGACTCCTTTCAAAGGATGGGTGTATGTGTGAAGTGCGGCCACATTGTTGTGAGGAATGGACTGACACACATTGTCAGACTAAGGTTGCCAAGTGCCCTCATTTCTCCAGTGGGGGGATTTGGAGGTCACAGAATAGCTACTGACACAGGAGATGATGTTCTGGTTTTTGCATGAAACTCATGGTAAATTTCCCCTCAAACCGTAGAGTTTTGCTCAAAAACCAGAGCATCCCAGTGTGACATCCTTGTTTAGGGGTGGGGTTTCCCCCACTGGCCAGCTGGTCCATGGCATGGAGAAGCCCCCCAAATTGGGGACCCTCTGTTTGGACCTGGGGACTGGCAACTCCACCTCAATCCCTTGTGCTGGGTCCACTGAGGGCAGCAGAATAGCCAATGGAGTGGGCAGCTTCCTATTTGCAACCAATGGGCAAGTGTTTTATTACCTCTAGTTTTAAGTAAATGGTATGCATTGTTTCTAACAAAAAGGAGAAAAAAAGGGACTGGAATTCCACTTCAAAGATTATTTGCCAAGATAAAGCAAAAGTTATTTCTAGTCTGTAAGTGGCTGAAGCAGTAAATGGAAAAAGCAGGTCTATGCAGACAACTGTAAAACAATAAGTATAGAAACAATGAACCAGACCACAGAGTATTGAATAGGAGAGCAGTATTAGTTGTGCTGACAAGAAAAGAAATGTAGGGGCTATTTTGGTAAAGAAATAAAAATCTTGACACCATTAGCACAGTGTGTATTGCTATTGTAAAATAGGAAGCCATGTTGGGATGCAACAGAACAGAAAAGCCACAGAAATAAACAGGAATGATATCATTATTGTACAAGGCAGGATTTTATACAGTGGTAATTTTTTTTGTGTGTAGTAACAGTATTACCGCTCCACAGAATTCATGATGCACTGTGACCAGAATCATTTGAGGATTTGAACATATTTGTTATGATGGAAAGTGAAACGAGCAAAGGGAACTCTGAGGGAAGCTTGTAGCACTGGGAGACTCATCCTGTGTGTTCACATAAGAAATGGTAGGCAGATTTTCAGTGGTGAAGGAAAAAAGAAGGTATATTGTATTTTAAAATATTTTGTTACTTTCCTGGAGCCTATGGAATTGGAAAGGAAAGAAGCGTTGAAAAGAAAGACACTCTATGAGCCCACATTCAGCAGATGTCCTCTTCTGACTTAGAATATGTTTTTGTTGGGTTAGAAACCATTTTGAGAATAAACAAAAAAAGGAAGGATAGCTCCAGAGACAGAACTGTTCTATTTCAGATTGTCGGTGGGGAATAATACCATCTTCACTTAAAAAATATGCTGAGGGTCTTCTTAATTAAACAGAGTATAACTTCTTTCAAATTAAATAGCATGCACAAATAAAGGCGATTAGGCCTATAAAATTATTTCAGAAAAGCCTATACAATTCTTTCAGAAAAGCATCCAGTCTATATAGAGTAAAACCTGGCCTGGTCTGAAGATATCCCAGAACTGAAATTGAACTTCAGACTACAGAGATCAGTTCCCATGGTGGAAAGGGCTGCTTTGGAGGGTAGGCTTTATGACATTATATCCTGCTGAGGTCCACCCTTCACAAAATCTGCCCTCCCTAGGCTCCACCTCAAAATCTCAAGGAAATACAGCATTGTTGTCTTTTTAGTCTTTGTCTGGAACTTCAGAAGTCGAGTGGCACTTCCCCCATGTGGAGTGGCAATAGGGAAAAACTGGCCATCAGGCTGACAGCATGATCTCAGTCCAATTCAGGATTCGCCTGAAACCCTATAGTTACGTCCCCTGTCTCCCCCTGGTTGTCAGGCTATGAGTAGGTTTATATCTAGCCTGCAATTATTTCCTGTAGATCTACATATCTTATTTAAAATATTTATACAATATTTATATTTCCTGTGTGTCTATACATTTTATTTAAAATATTTATGTACTGTATATCAAGGCAGCTTACTTATTCAGAAGAACAAACTTGAAATGAATAAGTTGAAGACTGAAGCGGCTGAATGGACTGATCGTCACCAGATCACTGATAGATAAATAAACTTCTAGACTAGTACTTAATTCCCTTCTGTGCAACTGTTCCACTTTCAGGAGAAGTTTGCTTATTCAATTTTGACTGATAGTAATCAGTAGGGATTGACACAATCCCAGAAACGAACCCCAGTTCAAGCACGAACTGGGCTGGTTTATGGTTGATGAACCAGATGCTTGGGAGAATGTATCTCCCATGAACCCTCCACAAACTTCCATGGAAGTTCATGAGATTTAAGGAAGGTTCAAGTGAGCTCTGAAAGGCATTTAAATGCTGTCAGAGGCTACCACCAGCCCCATGGCCTGAGCCAAATGAGCTCCGAGGCATTTAAATGTCTCAGAGCCCACCTCCAGGTTAGGCTGACCAAATCTACATGTTTTTGAGGGGGGCAAAATTAAAAAATGGTGCCCTTGTGGTCCCATTCTAACTTAGAATAGAATGGACTCCATACCCAATTTGGCACCCCCCCTCCAGGGCAAGTTCCCCCTCCGCCCCTCTCTAGATCCAGCCCTGGGCTGGCCTGACAGAGCTCTTTCATAGACCTTCAGAGCTCACTCTGGGAGCTCAGTCAAGTCAGGCCATCAGACTCAACTGAGTTCCCAAAGTGAGCTTTGAAGATATTATTTATAGGCCTTTGGAGCCCATTTACAGGTGGGCATGACCTGCAAGTGGGTTCTAAATGCCTATAAAGCCTTCAGAGTTCACACTAAGAGCTCCGTGAAGTCAGGCTGCCCAACTTGACTGAGCTCTCAGATCAAGCTCCAAAGGCCTCCAGAGATCAGTCTTGGAGCTCAGTTGGACCAGCTGACCTGCAGGTAAACTCTGAAGACATTTAAATGCCTTTGGAGCTCACTTGAGAGAGCCCAAACTCCTGAATCAGACAACCATGAACAGGTTTGTCTAATGGAGAAGTTCTTTGGAGGTTCATAGTTTGAGTTTCATGAGAACCACAAACTTCCATTTTCCTGGTGTGCCCATCCCTAGTAATCACTCATTTGGAGTCTGTAGTGAATCAATCCATTCTACCACTGTAGGACCCACATTCTGCTGCATGCTCAACATAAGGCAACAGCTAGTATCTGCAGAAGTGAGAACTATGTATATGCCATGAACTGGATATGATCTCATCAAATCTCAGAAACTAAACAGGGCTGGCCATAGCTAGGAACTCGAAAGGCAGCCTTCAAGGAAGACCAGGGCCATGACACAGGTGCAGACAATGGCAAACCTCCCCAGGACCATCTCTTGCCTAAAAACAAGTCTAACTCACCACTTAGTGGTGCATTACACTAAAGAGCTGGAATTTCTGGCTGCTAGACAGTCTTCAGATATCCTGGCTATACTACACAGAATGCCATACAATAATTATTTTATTAATTACTAATATAGTTCTGGTTTTTTATTTTCATTTACCATGCATCCAGAACCCATATTCTGTGTAACTGTAGGAACCAATGCATTAAATGACTAGATATAGGTATTGTGTAGCAATTTTGATAATTCTAGCAAAGATCTGCAAACTAAGGCAACAGGCATTTTGAGAGTCACAGCATACTATATGCCACAGCATATATTTATACCACACTTCAGTTCCTTCTGGTATCATCTTATAAAGCCTGCAGAAGTAAATATTACATTTTGCCTTAGTATGAATGTCTGTGCATTTTATCTTGCCTTGAAAAAAATGAAAGATAGTCTATTTTAGTCATTTGTTCCTATATTCCATTGAAAACTGAGATTTTCATACATTTTCTATGATGTAATGATATATTTCTAATATCCCACTCATGAAAATAATTTCATTGAAGATCTTTTTAAAAATTATCCTTACATTAATAATTTGCCACCATGAACCATGAGGAAAATAGGGTATAAATGTTTAAATAAATAAAACCCAGGTTGGAAATTAGAAATATAGCTCAGATGTTTTGCTATTTTAAGCAGTATTCTTTTTAAAATTAATAAATGGATGACCTATATTTTACAATGCAAATAATTATTTTCCAATACTTTCATTGCACTGCTAATATGTGCTGCTGCAAGATACAGTAGCAGTAATATGATAATTAAGCATACTGTCACGCTATCTTAATTAGATATTAGGTAAAACTGTTTGGAAATAATTAGGTCTCAACCAATTAGTCTTAGTATAAGCTCCTGAATATAAGTTACCTGTTTTCCCCAAGATAAATTCAGAATGGATGTTGTGGTATTGTGAGTTTGGCAGAACTATAATGGAGATTATAATGGAGATTGAATGAATTCTGAATATTTGTTTCACATTTAATTAGAAGTATTACAGCATTTCCCTCTAGCTCTTTCCTGTGGGTCTTCACACTCCTTTTGAGGCTGCATGACTACAAATGATAAAATCATAAATATTCTCAAATAATTCATGTTCAAATTTGTACCATAAAATGAATCCAATTAACATTGATAGTTGAGTTTTACCAGACAACATTTAACCAAACAGAATCGCTTTCCAGCAATTAAACCTAATTTTATGTCTGATTTTTTTAAAAAAACCTCTATTCAGTCAAGTTTTAGTGCTTCAATATATCTCAGGCTGGGAATTCATATTTGATGTTTTCTAATCCTAGAAAAGAAAATCCTAAAGGTTTGTTACCGTTGAAGTCAAAAACACTGTCACAAGGGAGGAAGAGAAGAAGGAACACAGTACTTCCCGTTTTGCTTGCCCTGTGATATCAGTAGCCATGGGAGTATCTCAGATCACAGAGTGTGTACACATGCTTCTTTACCTACCTCCCTGTTCTCCAGGATCCCTGTCAGTATCTTTGCTGCCATCGTCTACTTTGTAGGATCATCTAGGGTGGAAAGAGGCTTCTCATCCATATCACTACGTCCTGCTATTGTCTCTTGCTGCATGTTCCTACATAAGCTCTTTATGACACAGTGCTTCATAATAACTCTACCAAGTATTAGCAACATGACTAACATTCATCACATCACCAGAAAGGTGTCTGTCCTACAGTAAATCTGTCCTGCAATAGTCTAAATCCAGCTCACGTTCCCTTATTATTATGCTCCAGGAGAATTCTGACTTGGAGATGTTCTAACATAATCCCATAGATGGTAGGTTTGCTCCTTTGGCTCCTCACCCCAAGCACATAGACTAAATGTCTGAACTTGCAGCTGTTCTGCCTGTACTGCATAGGATTACTAAATCAATATTATATACACACTACTTTCAGATAATAGTTAGCTGCATCTCCATTTATTTAGAAAATTGATAGCATCATCTCAAGGACATACTTATCTCAGGTTTTGGGGGTTTTTGGATTGCATTAGTCAAAGTTTTTAACAGGATCTTCCAGAGAGTTTTGAAATATACAGTTGCCAGTCGTGTGGTTAAATTATTTTAGATTCTAGACTTAATTGTCTTTATTCTTCCCTTGCCCTTTTAAATGGTAATATGTATTTCCAGTGTGAAGCACAGAGTGAACATTCTGCAATCTTGTCTCATCCTACATCACCATCTTTCCAAAGAAATGCACTTGGTGTAGCCCAGTTCAGAAGCAAATTCCATTGTGCTGAATAGAGTTTGCTTATAGAGTTGCATTTTCTCCTCCATCCCCCTCCCCCCACCCAAGAGTCTAGGAGTGGGCCCTGATCTTCTACTCCCAGATCCATCTCTGACAGCATTACTGACAGTTTCTAGTGAAATTCACCCATGTCTCAGGGTCTTTTTTCTGCTCCCAGAATACAATAGTTGCTGCTGACAGCATGAGTGGAGGTGGGAAATTGTAGTTAGGAGAGCTGTTTCTGCAGTTACAAAGATAGGGAAGTGTACTCCAAGGAAGGTGGCATGGTGAAATTATGGGAGTCAGAAAATGCATTCTGATGGACATTTTTTAAACATTGGATATTGATATGTAGCATATTGGAAGGAAGATACTGTAGTGATCAAATCAGAAGCAGAAGCATTGCTTGATGAAGTTCTTCATCTTTAAGCATGTTCACAAAATCTGAAGTAAGCTTTCTGCTTTGTGTGTACATTAATTGGTTCACAGTTGTATGAATGCATTGTAACAGTTTATGTCTCTTGAGAATATACTGTTTTCCCTGCATTGTACCTTTGACTATAAACTGGCTTTGTACACAGTGGCTGAATAAAGAATACATAAAGAAAAAATGCAATTAATATATGCTTCAAATAACAGCTATCTTTTTCCTTTTTTTTTGTAATGACTGGAAAGAATGTACTTTAATTATTTTAAGTTTAATGTAATTAACTTTTACATAACGTGGTACTTATCATAACTACCTAGTTAACTGTACAGATGCAAGCATTTAATGAATAAATTGTTCTCAGGGCAGAGCCACTAATCCTTTATATAAACGTTTACAGTCATGGTAGTGGATATGTGAGAATAATTCATGAAGAATAATGCCCATACTAAATATGTGAAGGGGGGAGAGGGTGACAAAGACCAGTAATTTCCTACATCAGCAGTTTTTTTAAATTTTATTTTCCCTAGTTGGTTGATTAAGCTTACTAAGCCCCTTTGTATTATTTTATGGGTTTTTATATCCATGTGCTGCTAAAAAAATAACGCTCACAGGATGATATATTTCAATTGTTACAAGTGACTGTACCATAAAAGGCCATCATTTTATTTGTGAAGTTGGCTGGTTTTTAGGCAGAATCAAACCCAGCTCTTTAATATATGAAGCCTGAGGCATCCTGGCAAGATATTGCCTGAAGCACCCAAATCAAAGGAGTGCCCACATACACAATAATAAGCATTTCCAGTTTTTATTCTGAAAATGCAAGTGTCTTATACATAAATGCATGTTATGCATATGTGTTGTGCAGGAGAATGTCAGCACAATCTAGTGTTTGTGTGGATGGCTGTGAATATCCATGCATAAATCTCTGGCTTTTCAGTTCTGGCAAGGAGGCATATGGAGGGGTTGCTAGGGCACTGGTTCAGTTAGTTTTCAGTTCGTCCATTGCTAGAACACCTTGACACCTCTATTTGATTCATTTCCTCTGAGGGCCAAACTACATGTAGGATTGGGAACTCACCTTCCAAGCACTTCATTGCTCAATGCAGCTTGGGAGCACTGCACTTGGGGCAGGTAGGACTTTCCTCTCACACAATTTTCCTGAGTGGAAATTTCTCTAGGAGGGACCTGTTTGCCCTGCTGTCAGGTTCCTATAGCAGTGCCAGCAGCAGTGCCTGCAGTTTCTGCTCAGAAAAATGGCACTGGAAGGAAGGCTGAAGCTCCTCTTTCCCCTGCACTGTACTCTCAAAGAGCACTGAGCAATGGAGCACTTTGGAAGATGCTTTCCTTTCAACCTACTCATGTCATATATATCATGTAGTCTGGCCTGGACACTTGCCCTGAAAACAATTTTACCAGGTTTTCAACCCAATCTATCCTGTTCTCTTTTTCAGTGCAGCCCTATTTCCACATGACTTTTGTCCACTTGATTATCACAGTCTCCAGAATTTTATTTTTGGAATTTAGAAGGGGCCCTCTCCTCCATCTTTCACCAGTAGTAAAATTCGTAGAATACACTGCTGTAGTTCCAGTGTAGTTCAGCTCCATATTTACAGACATAAATTAACAGAAGTAAAAAAAGAGAGAGCAATAGATTACCTTGTAAATATTTTTAAATAAACCAGAGATTTTGGTTAGGATCTCAGTCGGTTTGTCTCTTTCCAGACATTATAAATCATCACTAGAAGCACATATATCATTTAATTATTTGCTTGGCTGATCATTTCTAAAATGTAAAATAGAATGTGTTTTTTATAAATATTTTTGATCAGCCTCTGCATAAGCAACCCACACTTTAATAGAAAATAAATGCTAATAAAGGGAGTTTGGAGAAAAGAAATGTCTTCAACCAGCTCATTACAAATCTTCTGTAGATGGTTTCAGAAACTATATTTACTGCAACTTTCTAATCATTACCAATACTCAAGGTGTAAGAGCATTCCTAGGATTATTTAAATGTGTTTTTATGTATTTTAAATAGCTATGCAATTATATATTTCAAACCATATGCAGATTTATATAAATAAGATGTCTGTGCCTTCAAATCACACAGACACCGTACAAGAATGGAGATGTTGTATTAATAGGGTTTGTACAGTGTAGTAATCAAAAAATCAAGTTTTATATATAATAGGTTAGGTAAAAGAAAGTAGATCCAAAGTTAAACAAAATGATCATCTACTGAAAACATTCTCCTTATGACATTGCTTCCAGAGGATCAGGTAGGAAGCAAGATAGCATATCTCCTTCTAACTTCAGCAGCCCAAATCCAGATATGGAGTTAAAGAAATGATCAACTGGAAAAGTCATATAATGCTTTACAGGCGTTGGGAATAGTGATAATTGAGTGTGGGATTAAAGTGCAGTTCAATAGTTCCCACTTGTGTATATGGTATTATTATTCTGTAATGAGGCTACAGTTGGGCCCATAAATGTTTTTTTTAACCATTTGAGAAATAAAGACATGTGTTTTTTATTACATTTTGGATATATATGTCTTTAGCAATTGGCACTTTACTTGGTTTCTACTTGTCTTTTTGGTTCTTGATGCAGTTCAACACTCCCCAAGAGATGTTCCTGTAACTGTAAAATTATGCTCAAGACCTGTAAAAATTCAGCTGGATTGGATATTATTGCAAACTTGGAGCCCACAATGTATTAAAAGTGGGGTGAGATTGGAAAACTGGAGTCTTAAATTTTCTCCTCTTAATGGCTTGGAGGGGGAATTTTTGCTTAACTGTCCCTTAGTTCCCAACATCACAGGACAATGTCTGCAGGACTGGGTGGAGGGCTGGATTACTTTCTCCACAATCCTCTTCCTGAAGAACCACTGATCTGGAGATATTCCAGTCATTTCTTTGGGGTAGCTTGCTGCTGTATTCCTGCACATTCGGGTGCCATGAACAGCAGGCAGAGGTTGTACAGTCCAGGATTCAAAAGCAATATTGAAATGAGCTGGCTTCTGTTTTTCTGTAATGCATTAATGGGACTGGGAGGATATGTGTCTAAGGCTCCTGACAAGTGAGGAAAAATCTGCCATGCATATGACAGACAAGCATTTCAGCCTTATAAGCAAAAGACAGTCATAGCTATAAATTTCCTGCATCTGCCAAAAGAACTCTGACATGTTCCTTTGAGGTAAAATATACCCAAGGGCTCTTTTTTTGTTCTTTAAAATAGTCTGGTCTTTGTGCACATACACTTTTTTTTTGACTGACCTATATTAATATTCCCAAACGTCTGAATTATTTATATTTCCCGAGGATGTTGGTCTAGGAGACTGCAGGCTTCCATGGTCTGTTCAATAATGATGTCTGAAACTGTGGAATAGAAGCTATTGACTTCATATAAACAAATAATTCTTTATTTGGGAAAGTCCCTCTTTTTCTGGGAAATAGCATATTATTGCTATTTAGGGGACAACCTGTTAATTTTTTATGAGTGAGTTTCTAGATTTGCGGTACTTCAGGGTTCAGCTCCTCTCACAGGATTTCTAAAAGGTAAATCTCACAATTGAGACTGGAGACAGTATTTGACTGTAATCCCAGCTCCTGTGCATGAACACTAAGAAACTATGCAGGGCACAGCCTGCCATTCCATACACTGCAGCTGTTGAGGCATACTTTGAGCTGCTGATAACCTTTTACAGAGAGTTAGGACTTTCTAGTATATCTTTAATCAAAAGAACAAATACCCTACTGTTTTTTAAATCAGTGGAAGGCAGGCACATTGCAGACTACACCCTTGTAGACAGTACCCGCAGAGGCACCAGTTGTTGAAAAATATGTCCTGGTTCTTTTGGTGGGAAGGGGGCTAGGTAAATCCTGAAGCAGGCGGTTACTGCTTTCACAGATCCTGCTTCCCTCCTGGTTAAAGGGAAAATAGATCATATGGGTGACTTTGGGGGATGAATAAGGTTCCCGTTCCCCCACTTTCAGGGTCTTCAATCTGCTGGCACAGAGCTGGCTGATGGGGGAGCCCTGCCCCCAAAGAGTTCCATCACATCTGACATACACAGCACAATGATGTCATTTGGAGGTGATGTCATCACCTCAGGATAATCATACAGTTTCCCCCAAAATGATAGAGTACCCTGCATGACATGCCCAGTGTGATGGCATCACTTCCAGGTGACATTATCACTTTGTGTGCATGAAAAACCCTCCAGAGAGAGGACTAAAATCCCTTGCCAGAAGCTAGGTAAGACCTGGCAACCCTAAGAATGAAGAGGTGACATGGTAGAATGGGAAGTCTGATCAGATGACACCATGTGGCCATTTCCTTGTGGCCAGTAGAATCCTCCTGCACAGAACTGACCTGGGTGTCTCCTCCCTCTCTTTCAGGCACACTGCAGACTACATAATAGGGTTGCCAGGTTCAACTCAGAAAATATATGGGGGCTTTGGGGGTAGAGCCAGGAGACTTTGGGGTGGAGCCAGGAGCAAGGTTGTGACAAGCGCAATTGAATTCTGAAAGGACTGTGCTCCTTTTAAATGCCTTCCCTTCACTGGAAATAATAGATGATGGGGGTACTTTCTTTTGAGGCTTATTGAATTTGACCCCCTAGTCTAATCTTTTTGAAACTTGGGGAGTTTTTTGAGGGGAGGCACCAGATGATATGCTGAAAATATGGTGCCTCTACTTTAAAAAACAGACCCCCAGAGTCTCAGTTACCCACTGATTGATTCTCCATTATACCCTATGCAGACTGGTCTCCTTAGAGTATAATGGACTGCCCAGCAGACATTAACCCTCCCCCCCAACTTTCTGATACCATGAAGTGGGGGAGGGCCTCCAAATGAGGGGATCCCCTGTCCCCCAACTGAAGATAGGCAACCCTACTACTTGGATATAGCATAATGCATGTGACCTGAGTGTTGAAAAGTCACGATCCTACGTTTGTCCATAAGAGAGTCAGTTTGGTGTAGTGGTTAAGTGTGCAGACTCTTATCTGGGAGAACCAGGTTTGATTCCCCACTCCTCCACTTACAGCTGCTGGAATGGCCTTGGGTTAGCCATAGCTATCACAGGAGTTGTCCTAAGGGCAGCTGCTGTGAGAGCCCCCTCAGACCCTCCCACCTCACAGGATGTCTGTTGTGGGGGGAGAAGATATAGGATATTGTAGGCTGCTCTGAGTCTCTGATTCAGAGAAAAGGGTGGGGTATAAATCTGCAGTTTTCTTCTTCTTCTTTAAAATACTGAAGAATTTCCATTCCAAAATTACAGAAGTCTTCAGATAAGAATTTGGTTCCACTACTAGTTGGCCTACATACTCCATTCTGACACTTCTGGCAGCCTGTTTATATAGTTAGTAAATTAATCCTGGTGGCCATAGAACCCACTTTAGTTTCTAGTCTCATGCTTGGACAGGTAGAAACTAGCCTCACATTATAGCTAGCATATCTTTATCAGGAAATAATACAGATATGAGCAATAAATTAGAAATGTGCAGTTTTTGTATAATTTTGTATAGTTTACATTTCCAAGAAATGATTCAGAAGTTGAAACAAGCTCAGCTAGCTGACAGAGAGCCAGCAAGTGCTTGGCAAGACCGGGGGCTTGTATAAATAATAGCAGGGTTGCTGTTTCTATTTGGCAGATCTCATTGTATGATAGCAAAGCATGGTCACCACCTGTGGTTTAGGATGAACCACTTTAAGATTCTTTATCCTAACAGACTCAGAATCTGGAATCTACTACCTAGTTGTTGGATAGATGAGTCTCATGCTTGGACAGGTAGAAACTAGCCTCACATTATAGCTAGCATATCTTTATCAGGAAATAATACAGATATGAGCAATAAATTCGGCCCCTTCCCGGCCGGGCAGTCCATGGACTGCTGAGGCTGGGGGCCGCCCATTGCCTCCCCGCGCGGATGCGAGGCAATGGGATATTCCTGAGGGAGGGGGCTGGTGCGGCCTTAAAAGGCTGCCCCCGCCCCCTGTTGCGCAGTAGAAATTTCGCTCTCGGCCCACCCGCCCGCCCTTCAAGCAGTACAGGCAGAGGCTGGTCGCCTGTTTATAGGGGCCGGGTAGGAATTTTTCGCCCTCGGACGATTGGCCGGGTTCGGGGGTGTTTTTGCCTACCCTGTACTGCTGATGTTGGTGTTGGCTTTTTGTATGGTGGTGCCGTTACGTAGGTTGGTCACTGGCAGTTTGTGGTTGGCATTATGTTTTGGGGATTGGTGAGCTCCCGTAGCATCGCGCCATTTGGTGCATGACTCTCCTGGGGAACCGCAAGCTGTACGGCCCAAGGTTGGCTCCAGGGAGTCTGTAGGATCCCGGCAAGTGCTGAGTGTCTGCATCCCAGGTTGTTGTTGGGGATGGCGGAGCTCGGGTGAGCGGTGATCAAGTTGCCGGGCCGGCCAGGTCTGAGCCGTTTTGGTTGGCTCACACCTGGGGCTTTGGGGGCTCGCCCAGTTTCGGGTCAAGGAGGTGGTCGCGGTGACCCCTGGCTTGACCTGTCCCCATGTTTTGCCCTTGCCGTTAAGTTAATAAAGTGGCCCTTTAACCCAACTTTGTGTCTGCCTCGTTATTCCGCCTGGGGGGGCAATTAGAAATGTGCAGCTTTTGTATAATTTGCACTGTGTGAATTAGCCTCTCACTTGCCAAATACCACTTGGTTGCAAGTAGCCTATAATACATTGTGGGCATATGTGCACAGGACAGAGTTGGTGCAGATACCTCACTGGACAATGACAAACAGCTTCCAAAAAGGACCTATTTGTGTATGGCTTCCATGTACATGAATGTGGTTTCCATATGCCTACAAATGCTTTCTCTTCCATAAACAGGAATATATGGTATCTTCTGCACTTGTGTCTCACACTCCATAGAGTATTTTCAAAATTAGTGCCACATTTTAAATCACTCATATTTATATTCTTTCCAGCCTTATTCTTTCCAGTTTTTATGGGACTTGGGCATAATATTAAGATATTATGAAATTACCTTTCTGAGACAGATGATTTCTGATTTTGCTACATTTGGTCCTAACAAGCAGCTTTGTGGGTGTAGCGTAGGAAGTTATATTTTAGGGACATTCGTTTTTTTTTTAATGACTGTGGCTTGATTTGAGAGTTCAAGTTATGATTTTTTCATAATCAGAAAAGAACTATGGGTGTCCTATCCTCCAACCATATTAACAAAGGTGTTGTCATTAAATAGACATTGATGTTGTGTGATTTGTGTAAAAACTGTCAACAAAAGTCATTAAAATGGCATGTACTGTAAAATGATCTAGAATAAACAGCATGAAGCAGAAAGACAGTAAACCAGGGGTGGCCAATGGTAGCTTGGCCAGCATGGCCAATGGCCAGCATGGTCAATGACTGGGGCTGATGGGAGTTGTAGGCTAAAACATCTGGAGAGCTACCATTGGCCACCCCTGCAGTAGACAATAACAGTATCCCTGACGATACACAGAGATGAAAAAATGAAACAAATATTTGTAGATGACAATGTAGAGTAAATACTATAGCAAGAAAACACACCTGTGGGTAATAACTTCGTGTATTGAATTTTTTGTTAATGTTCTTGTATTACCAAAGCCTCTGTCAGCTCTGAATAACACAGAAGATACAGATGTGCCTGAAAAAGAACTACATACTGACAAGATAGAGATTGAGACTGGAGCTATACATTTAACATCCCTTTTTGTGGGATTTTGCCCCCTCCCCACTTGTAGGGACACTGTGACTTTAAAATAGATGGTGTTCAACGTGGTATAGATCCTAGAGCATTAGACAAGATGAGCAGAGTTATGGCTGAAGAAGCAAGTTAGTTTGCTCCTTCTAATACTGATTGCTGACATGCAAATAATTAATAAAGATCTTCTTATGTTATGCTGCATTCTGGACCTTGAAAGTTGAGAATGTAGCCACTCACTGTTTGTTTTTTTTTCCAGTCCATTTCTCTACAGTTATGCCCATTTGCTTGGGCTTCCAGTCTCAAGCTTATTCCTGGGCAAGTGCTAAAACAGTAGGCATGGAACTGAGGAAAAGCCTCAGGCAGGGGGACCTCACTTACTTCGCCCACCCACTTTGTGCTTGTAGGTTTGTTGACCCAGCAATGAACCCAGAACAGGGCATGCTTTGTTTGCTGCCAAACACAGGGTGCGGTCACACGTTACATTAAAAGCAGATGTGTAGCGCTCAAATCTGAACTGCTGAATATAGATTTGATGCAGGACCATTCAGACAAGCATCCAAGAATGCGACTCATTCTGTTGTTGAGCGATCAGACATCCAATACTATCACGCTCTTTTCTTGGAGCATGCGTAATCAGATGGTGATTTCTGGGAGAGGGGGAGGGTCCATTGAACATGCGCCCAACTGTTTGGAGGTGGGAAATCAAACATTGCTTCAGAGGTGGGGGGAAGGGGGGAAAGTTTCTGGAATTAATGTTGCTGATTCAAACCAGGGAACTGCCAGGAATTACTTTCCTAGAAATTGGCAGTGACAATGATATCCGGAAATCCTCCACATTGAAAAAAAAGATTTTTTTCCCTTGTTTTGAATAGTGGGATAACGTCCCCCCCTCCGATCCTGTGTTGATTGGAGAAGCAGATGCGTCACCTCAGATTCCCGGATGATCTGACAATGCACATGTCTGCTGGGGCTTTTTTATAAAAAACATTCCAAGGGGCAGTATCCCACGTGAACTGTCCAAACAGGAAAAAGTCGATCTTGTGCCACTTTTTTGAAAAAAAAAGCTGGACTTTCTGCAGTCAAATTAATGCGGCATTGATCTGCAGCAAGTCAGGATGACCCTGGACGACGCTCGATTGCCAGATGTGGATGTCTGGATGAACACATTTAATCTGTCAGCGAGATGGAGCTGTGTTGCCACTAATGGTACATCTGACTGCAGTCACAGGCTTCTGTCCTGAGTGCGGAAAGCAGAAAAAGTAGAACAGTAGAGAAACAAAGACCTCTTGGGGTAAATAAACCCAGGAGGCCATAGTTAGGTAATATTCGATTTGCTTGACTGTCAAGAAAGAAGATAATTTTAATTCTTTCAAAAGTTTAATTAATTCTTTCAAAAGCAGGTTTAGCAGTTACCCTAACAATTGTAGTCTGCACAGTAGCCTAATTAGAAGGACTGCAATACCCATAGGTCTCAAACTACACTATATGCAGGAGATTAGCAGTACCTTCTGGATGACTTGAAGAAGAAGAGTTAGGTTTTATACCCCACTTTTCTCTACCCTAAGGAGTCTCAGACCAATTTCACACTACTCTTATTCCAAGGTGGTGAGCCCTTTTGCTACGGGGGCTTTGCTCCATTTTTGCACAAGTTGACCTGGTGCTGCTATTCCTCAGCAAGCAGGATACGCTGACAAGTGGTTTCCGGTTGCTGCGGAATAGCAGCACACCAAATCGCAGCTCCAGGGCCACTTGTGCAAAAATGGAGCAAAGCCACGGTAGCAAAAGGGCTGTCCACCCCGGAACAAGTGTAGTGCAAAATCAATCTCAAAATAACGTACAATCACTTTCCCTTACTCTCCCAACAACAGATACCTTGTGACCGAGGTAGGGCTGAGATAGTTCTCTTAGTGGGCTTCACATGGAGGAGTGGGGAATCGAATCTGGTTCTCCAGATAAGAATATGCCACTCTTAACCAGTACACCATGATGAAGTTTGGGGAAATGGTATTGGACAAAGGTAGGTGATACAGAACTAATTGCAGTTTAGGGCAGTGTAGATTATTTCAAGGAAATTGTATGGGAGGAAAGGATTACACACCTTCTGACTTAACAAGCTGTTAATTAATGACAAAACAGAACAAAAACCCATGGGAGGCTCTAATCAATGATATCCAACTTCATATGTGACTTACTGTAAGACATAGACAGTCACACAACCATGGAAAATGCACAAAAATTAATTCTATTAGCTCCATACAGAACATGTTTTATGTTTTTATTGTTGTTTATTGTATTGGTCACACTAAAGTGTTTGTGTTGACCCTTGGGTGGGAGCCACCCTGAGCCTGCCTTTGGTGGGGAGGGCAGGATATAAATTAAATTAATAAATAAATAAAGATGCACAAAGTACTTTTAGCTCAGTCCTGTGTGTGATATTGAAATATGTGCATTATTTTACCTGGACTTCCGATGTTTTTTGCTACATCTTTTTTTGCCGCCCTGAGCCTGCCTCAGCGGGGAGGGCGGGGTATAAATAAAATTTATTATTATTTATTATCATTACATCTAAAAATAATGTTACATATGTAGCATCACAGAAGCACATCTACTTATCAAGTAGATTTAACAAACTACTTAGTATCTATTCCAACTATAGAATGCCCTCTCCTAAGTCTTTTTTAAAACTTGAGTCCATGTATGTGTGCACATGATGACATTTTTTGTCCTCCCCTCCTCCCCAGTGGCATCTCATTGTGCTGAATTGCTCCCATTTTATTATAGAAATTTCCCATTTTTCTTTCCAAAGGGCAGTTGAGTGCTTCAAAAAGTGAACAATATCCTTAGTTGTGAGTTTGAAATTAAAATACCACTGTGGATTGGTGACTTCCTGGAATCACATTATGCTACAGACTATCAGTCTCTGTTACTTAGTGGAGCAAGAAAATGCCAAGCTATGCTGAATCTCAAATGTCAAGGAGGAAAGAACTTCAAGTACAATCCCATGCGCTAAAAGATGTTACTTGGAAGTGGTTCCTTTGACAGAGGTATTGCAAATGAATTGCCATGGAATTCTCATAATACTGCTAGTATTATTTACTTGTTGATTAAACATGTCACATCTGCACTGCAAAATCCTGAAAGCAATCATTGTGGGTTGCTCTGAACCATCCCCCCCCAAGCAAATTAACATCTTCAACAGCTGCCATCAATCTCCTCAGTGCTGGGTTTCCTAGCTTCCCAGGCTTGCCCTAAGCTCCCTCTTACATGGTTGAGTTGGTGATATCTGGGAAACTGGAAAAATTCATAATTCAAGGATTGGCAGAAAGAAAAAGAGAAGGAATCGTGGCTATAAGGACCTTTCAGAAGTTTTTTTAAAAAAATAAATAAAAATGCCCAGTTGTTCCTCAGTGAACAAGATGAATAAAAAAAAATTAAAAAGAAGTATAGTCATCACATTTTACTAGTCTCCAGATCAATGAGTTGGCGCCTGTGGTTCTGAGCTGCTAATGGATGTGCTTTCCCTCCGGACAAGGACTCTTCCCCTTCTGTTAACAGTAGACTCCTTGCTCTGCAGGAAATTGCCATTAACAGAATGGATATGTGGGACCCAGTTTGCAGAGGGAATTTATTTGTTTGTTTGTTTCTATTTGTGTCCTGCCCTCCCTGTGAACAGGCTCAGGGTGGCTAACAGCATAGTAACATGATAAAATACAATAATCTATTATAAGACAATATTAATATAAAAATAATAAAAAACATTAAGCAATTATTAAAACCAAATACATAAAATTAATTTCTTTGATGCTATATCTGCTGATATGTAATGTATAAAATAAATAAATAGATAGATGGTCAGCATCCCATAGTTCTTCATGATTTCTTGTAGTTTACAGATATTCTGATGGCCTACGTCGATGTCTCACAAAGTGCAATGATAATAATATAAATATACCCTGCTTCTAGGCGGTTGACAGCACTCTCCCCATAGTTCTTAAAAACATGTTGGAACAATGTGGTTTACAGGCCTTATGGAACTGGACAAGATCTCGTAAGGCCCTGATGTCATTTAGGAGGTTGTTCCATAACGTTGGTGCTGCGTTATGAAAAGATAAATGAAGTCAAGGTAAATGAAAGTCAAAGAAAATGAAGTCGAGGTAAATGAAGTTTACCTTGTCCAAGGGCAATAGTTGTGTAGAGCAGGGGTGTCAAACATGCAGTCCAGGGGCCAAATCAGGTCCCCAGGGGGCTTCTATTAGACCCCCGAGCAACTGGCTGTCATCTGCTTCCTTCTCTCTCTCTCTTGCTTCCTTCTGCATCACAGCTTGCTTTGCCAGGCTTCCTCAATTGCACAGGAACTACAGAGCAAAGTCTCTATTTTCTCTATTGGCAGAGGCTCCTCCCCCTCCTGGTCTCCTGGAAAAGGAAGGAAAGAGCCAGAGCTTTCTTTGCCCAGTTATCATGGAAGAGATACAAAGAAAGCACCTTTAAAACCAACAAGTGCTAATATTTTAAGCGTGTTCTATTTTAAGCTTTTTTTAAGAAAAAATATTTGTGTTTGTCTATGTCCTTTATAAAGTTTGCATCTCTGCTGCCTGGCATTACATTTTATGACACACGTGGCCCAGCCCTACAAAGTTTCATTTATGTCAGATCCGGCCCTTAAACAAATGAGTTTGACACCCTTGGTGTAGAAGAACTAAGAGGAAGGAAGCCATAGCATAATTTACTAGGGGACAGGTTGACAGTGGTATTTTTGTAGCCTTATGATGCTAGTGTAGTAGCCTGGTAAGGGATATTCTGATTTCAGATAGTATTCATTCTCCCTCCATCTTGACCAGTCACTAGACACACAGGTTACAGCACTTCCTTCTGTGAAGAAGTAGACCAGGAGTGGCCAAACTTGCTTCATGTAAGAGCCACATAGAATAAATGCCAGATGTTTGAGAGCCATCGACAGGAAAGAAGGCAGGCAAACAGATGGGGGAGGGATGGAGAGGTGGAAAGAAAGCAATTTTAACTTTAAATTCATTCTCCAAGCTGCTGGCTGGCTTGACTTAAAGAGAGAAATGCCTTTTCAAAGTAGGCTGACAGGGCACTGAGGGGGAGGGGCATTGAGAGCCACACATTGTGTGTGGAAGAGCTACATGTGGGTCCTGAGCCACAGTTTGGCCACCCCTGAAGTAGACCATGGGGTCTACTCACTGATAACACAAAGACCAGCAAAAGACTCTCCAAGTGCCTCTCAAGCTGAAGCCCAGCATCAGAAAGAAGCATGTGGTAGCCTTTATATTAATAACACTTTAGATAAATTTAAGATGATACACAAAGCAAACATTAAATTGAAACCTAATTGGATTATTATAGCCTTGTACAGGGCTGTCTTATCCTTAATTTTGAACAACCAAATTAGTTCACACAAAGTCCAAGAGTTATCTTAGATAATATGGCTGCTTGCACATTTTTCTACTTCAAGAATACCTAATTTGAGCCAAGGAAGCGAAGGATTTGTCACCAAGGTAAGAGCATGCTTGGAAAAAGACTGTTGCTCTACTTACTTCCAACAGTAATGGTAAAATGAATATATTATAATAGTACCATAGGGAATCCATAATTAATATAAGTGAAGGTCACCTATAGAAAAGATCTATTATACCGTTATTCTATTGAGATTTAATTGCACTATTCATGAAAAAATGTCAAGAACCTGAAGTCTTTTAAACTTAAAAAATGTGCCATTTTACTATAACCTTCATATCACTGCATTCATTATCTGAAGCTAATGTTTTTCCAATGTTCCCCTCCTCTTTGCATTTTGTAACTTTTTCAGCTGTCATATGTATGTTAGAAAAGAATATATCTATGCTTTGATCAGTCTTAATTTTGTAGCAGTTTCTTTTTAGTAAGTATATATATTTCATTGGTAATTGCTGATTCTTGCAAACCCCCTGAGAGAGAAACATTCTTGTCAATAAAACCAATTTTCCAAAGAAAAAAAATGTCAGAACTTGGATGAACTTCAAAAGAGTCCAATACTTGTTGCAAGTTAGGATCTTTATTAGAAGAACTACAGTACTATAGTAACGAAATAACAGTAATGGCGATTCTGGGCAGTTGGTTACATTTTATGCCCACAGCAAAGCATAATAAAACAATAATTCACACGGTCTCAAATGGTTGTCTCTTTTCCCAGCCTTCGTTATCAGCAAAGGAGGATGCCCCCCTATTGCGAAGGCCAAACGGCCTGGCTTCAAAGGGCACCTGTGGATGTTAAGCAGAGACTCTCTGCCGCCTGCCTTACTGCCCTAAATATTTGGCATAGCAGAGAGGCCCGGGTCAATGACTGCTGTCAAGCTTTCTAAGTTACAACATGGAGGCAGTTTGGCTAAAGCAAAGAAATCAAAGTTACAAGTTCTGACATACTGCCCCCCCCTAAGCTCTTCGGCTTGGGCTTGTGTGGGTACAGTAGGTGAAACTTTTTGAGCAATTGCGGTGCAGATACATCAGTAGCTTTTACCCATTCATCACAGCTAGGTGGAAAATACTTCCACCTGATCAGATAGTACAACACCCCCCTCCGGACCCTAGAGTCTAGAATATCTAACACCTCATGGTGACTCTGACCCTTCACTAATGTCGGAGGCGGTTCCGGGGGGCGAGGATGGAATTGCGTAGCTCCAGGATCCTTGCGAAGAAGGCTGCAATGAAAAACAGGGTGGATCTTACTAAGGGATTTGGGTAACTCCAGTTCCACAGTCACTTTATTGATAACTTTCTTTATTTTGAATGGCCCCAGATACTTGAGGGCAAGTTTGCGGCACCCTTGCGGAAGGGGCAAATTTTTGGTAGATAGGAACACTGTCTCTCCCTCCTTCATTTCCCACTGCGGGGCATGCTTCTTGTCAAAGTACCGCTTATACTCCCTTTTTGCCTCTTCCAGGTTTTCTTGAATCACTTTCCATCCCTCCCTTAATCCCTCCCACCACTGGAGGCAAGAAGTGGGTTCTTTTGGTCCTGCCAGAAGGGGGAGGTTTGGGAAAGGCTTCCCTTCGTAGCTGTTGACTATTTGGAAAGGGGAGGTTTTGGTGGAACTATGGAGGCTGTTATTGTATCCATATTCTGCGAATGGCAGCAGTTCCACCCAATTTGTTTGTTGGTAATTAATGTAACACCTTAAGTATTGTTCGAGAAGCCCGTTTACTCTCTCCGTCTGTCCGTCCGTTTGCGGGTGGTAGGCTGAGCTAAGCCCTTGTTCGATGCCGGCTAGCTTGCAAAACTCCCGCCAGAAGTTGGCAACGAACTGTGGCCCGCGGTCACTAATGACCTTCTCGGGGAATGAGTGTAGGCGGACCACGTGATTAAAGAAAAGTTGGGCCAATTTTTTAGCGGTGGGTAATTTCTTGCAAGGGATGAAGTGGGCTTGCTTTGAAAAAGTGTCAACCACCACCAATATCACAGTTTTCCCTTGGGATGGAGGGAGTTCCACTATAAAATCCATCGACACCACAGCCCAGGGTCGGCTAGCCATGGGGAGAGGGACGAGGTGGCCGGGGGGTTTCCCTCCTCTGCGTTTGGACATAATACATGTGGGGCATGCTAGCACGAATTCAGAAACGTCTCTTTTTAGTTTTGGCCACCAAAATTGTCGGGTGATGAGGTGGAGTGTTTTCACATACCCAAAGTGACCGGCCAGGCGGTTGGAGTGGCTCTGTTCTAGTACTCCCTTCCTCATAGACTTAGGCACGTAGATTTTCCCTTTGTGGAGCCAAAGTCCGCCCTCCCCTTGCTCTAGCCCGTCGGGGCGCTCTGCTCCTTCTAAGTCTGCTTCCGACGCAAAGCGTTCTTTTTGTGGCAATTCCGGGGCCCCGGTCGTTTTCCCTGAACGGGTAGTGACCCCTCCCGCGACTGCTGAGGGGGGGATGAGAGAGTCGATTACTTCCTCTCGCTGGCTCTCGTGCTGGGGCATGCGCGATAGTGCATCAGCCAAAAAGTTCTTAGTGCCTGGGATGTGTTTCAGCACGAAGTCAAATTTTGCAAAGAATCCCGCCCACCGAATTTGTTTGGCTGTCAGTTTGCGGCGGCCCGTGAGAGCCTCCAAGTTTTTGTGATCAGTCCAAATTTCAAAGGGGACTCGGGCTCCCTCTAACCAGGATCTCCAAGTTTTCAAGGCAAACATTACAGCAAAAGCCTCTTTGTCCCACACCGACCAGTTTCTTTGTTCGTTTGAAAATTTGTGTGAGATGTAGGCGCAGGGACGCAGTTCCCCCTCCTCGTTCCTCTGCATCAATATGGCTCCTACGGCGACGTCGGAGGCGTCGCATTGCACCACAAAGGGTTTTAATTCATTGGGGTGAGCCAGTATTGGTTCAGAGGTGAAGAGTTGCTTAAGTTCTTGAAACGCGCGGTGGCATTCCGGCGTCCAGGCCAGGCGCGCCCCGGGTTTTTTCGCCGCTTCTCCCCTCCCCTTCGTTTTTAGGAGCTTCGTGAGGGGGAGCATCACCCGGGCGAACCCCTTAATGAATCCGCGGTAGAAATTTGCGAACCCGAGAAAAGATTGTAGCTGCCGTCGGGTTCGGGGCGGTTCCCAATCTAGAACAGCTTGGATTTTTGCCGGGTCCATTGCTAGTCTTTCCCCCGACACTCGGAATCCCAAGTAGTCTAGTTCCGTCTTGTGGAACTCATATTTAGACAGTTTAGCATACAATTTGTTCTTACAGAGGGTAGTCAGCACTTTTCGCACAAGGGGCACATGAGATTCAAGATCTTTTGAATAGATAATGATGTCATCAAGGTACACCACCACCCCCTTAAAAAGAAATTCTCTCAACACTTCATTTATAAAGTTCATAAAAACCCCGGGTGCTCCCTGGAGCCCGAATGGCATCACCAGATACTCAAACTGTCCCATAGGTGTGTTGAACGCAGTCTTCCACTCGTCTCCTTCCTTAATCCGCACACGAAAGTATGCGTCTCTGAGATCGAGCTTAGTGAAGATCTTGCCCTCGGCCACTGTGTTCAAAAGGTCCCTTATCAACGGGATCGGGTAAGCATTGGACATAGAAATCCCGTTTATCCCGCGAAAATCTGTGCAAAGTCTAAGCCCCCCATCCTTTTTCTTGCGGAATAGTACAGGGGCTGCATGGGGGGCCGTAGCTGGTCGAATGAAACCCCGTTTCAAATTTTTGTCAATGAACTTTCTCAGTTCTGCTTTCTCTGCCCAACCCATAGAATACAGTTTTGCCTTTGGTAGAGTCTGCCCGGGAATGAGTTCGATAGCACAGTCTGTGGGGCGGTGCGAGGGGAGTTCGTCCGCCTCCCGCTCGCTAAAGGCTTTCCTCAAGTCCCTGTATTCTTTGGGGATCGATCCTATCTCTTCGAGGGTGAGGCAGAGTCTCTCATTCTGTGGGGGTGCTTTCGGGCCCCACTCGGGTCTCCAGTGGTGGTGCTCACACTGCCAATCCGGGAACCGCACTATTTGCTCTGCCCATCGAATGTCCGGTTGGTGTCTTGCTAGCCATCCCGATCCTACCACCACATCGAAGGAGCAGGAAGGGGCTATGACAAAAGTTTCCACCCCCCAGTGTTCTTCAGTTCCCACGGGGGTGGCCTGGGTCTCTAGGGTGCACGGTTCCCCCCTCATTGGTGACCCGTCCATTTGTTCAAATTGGATGGGGTGGGGAAGGGGGGACGTGGCTAACCCTAGCGCTTCTACTAAGCGGGGGGTGATAATGTCACTTGTGCACCCAGAGTCAATTAGGGCCCGGGCGTGCATGAACCTTTTCAAGTTGGGGTTCAAAAGGGTGACTGCCATGAACAATAACCCGGTAACTCTCACTGTCAGTAGTGCCGGCGTTTTATCGACCTGCTTCGCGGCACTGATTAAAGCAGGTCGCTGTCGTTTCCCGCCGACTCCTGATCCCAAGACTCCTCGCTGGATTCTTCTATGGTGGTAATATCCTCGTCAATCGCCAAGGAAGTGGCGACGGTGCCCCAACTGGGCTCCTTCGCTCGTCCGGCTTTCTTCTTCGGCGCGGTGGGCGCCGGTTTGGGCTGCGTCGGAGTTGGTGTCGGCTTCCCTGGGCAGTTTGCGGCCAGGTGATTCGGATCCCCGCACCTGAAGCACTTCCGAGCCGCGGTCGAGGGGGTTGAGGTTGCGGGGCCCCGCTTCCCTTCCGTCTTGCTCGGCGAGGGACTCGACCTTCCTCCCTTTTTGCTCTGTTGCTGGCGTCGCATCCCGACGTGCTGGAGGTCGGTCTCCACCTCCCCGGCTAGTTGGATCCATCCTACCAGGGTGTCTGGTCTTCCCTGGTGGTAGCACCGGTCTAAGATGTTCGCGTTCAGGCCGTTCTTGAATGCGGTGTATTTCATTACTTCATTCCATCCCCTGGCTGCCGCGCAATAGCCCATGAACTCGGTAGCGTACTCTCGGGTGGTGCGGTTGCCTTGCTCTATCCTTTGTAGGGCCGCGATGGCTTTCTCTTCTCGCAGGGGGTCTCCGTACTGACGGAGCATCGCCTGTAGGAAGTCGGCCACGGTGGCTAGCTCGGGTTTCCACCCCGTGTAGAGCCCCACGTACCATTTTTGAGCCGGTCCTCTCAGTCTGGAGGCGATGTGGTCTACGCGGCTTGCTTCCGTGGGGTACCCTGCTCCCCAGTGCGTGAAAAACGTGTTGCACTGGATTGTAAAGTATTCCACCGCTTCCCCGTCTCCGTCGAAGGTGATCTTCAGCTCCCGGTGTCCTCCCCCGTCCCCTCCGGCCGGGGCGACGGGAGCAGGAACGACCGGAGCCACCGGCCCACCGGGTGGGGGGGCCGGGGGTCCCACCGGAGGGCCGGCTGGCGGTCCGGCAGGTGGTCCAGCCGGGGGACCTACTGGAGGACAGGCCGGGGGCCCAACCGGGGGTCCTGCTGGAGGTCCAGCTGGCGGCCCCGCGGGGGGTCCTGCTGGGGGGCCAGCCGGCGGCCCCGCGGGGGGCCCTGCCGGGGGTCCAGCCGGCACGCCTGCCGGAGGACCCACCGGTCCCCCCCGGGATTTGTCCTGCTGCCACGACCCCTTGGAGCGTGCGGATTTGGTCGCGGACCGCTCCCAGGTTCTGCTGCATCTCCTCTGCCATCAGGGTCCTGGAGGCATGAACCTCGTCGTGGCTCTCTCTCACCCAATCGAACAACTCGTTGCGTAGTGCTCGGATCGGGTCCCCTCCGCCATAGGTCCCGAGCCCCTCGTCTCTGGGCTCGTCCTCGTCCCCTTCTCCCCCGCCCGTGGCGATGAGTCGGTAGCGTTGCTCCGCGGCCTCCATAGCAGCCGTAGACTTCCTCGGGCTCCAGGTTCGTGAGGGGAAGGCGTCGACGGAAAACGGCGCGGGGACTTTAATCTTCCTCCTCGCGCCAGTTACCTTCGGGTCGAGGGGTTCCTCGTCTGGTGGGATATTGGGCTCTCCGTTGTCTGGTGCCAGTGCCGCCATGGGGCCAGGTTGCCAGTTCCGATAAGCCCAAACAAAAGGATTACTGTTATAATGTCAGAACTTGGATGAACTTCAAAAGAGTCCAATACTTGTTGCAAGTTAGGATCTTTATTAGAAGAACTACAGTACTATAGTAACGAAATAACAGTAATGGCGATTCTGGGCAGTTGGTTACATTTTATGCCCACAGCAAAGCATAATAAAACAATAATTCACACCGTCTCAAATGGTTGTCTCTTTTCCCAGCCTTCGTTATCAGCAAAGGAGGATACCCCCCTATTGCGAAGGCCAAACGGCCTGGCTTCAAAGGGCACCTGTGGATGTTAAGCAGAGACTCTCTGCTGCCTGCCTTACTGCCCTAAATATTTGGCATAGCAGAGAGGCCCGGGTCAATGACCGCTGTCAAGCTTTCTAAGTTACAACATGGAGGCAGTTTGGCTAAAGCAAAGAAATCAAAGTTACAAGTTCTGACAAAAAACCCCATTCTATATCAAAGACAAGCTGTTCTTTAACTGCTCAGTTCTTTTAAGATTTATTTATGGGTTTTGTGTACTTTCCCCTATCCCCTCCTCTAGGTCCCCTTTCAAGTGTGACTTTTCTCCTTATATGTTTTGATGCTATGACTACTCACTGCTCTTCTGTATTTTATTTATTTATTTATTTATTTATTTGGTGACTTCTATCCCGCCCTTCCCACAAGTGGCTCAGGGCGGCTTACAACGACAATAAAACAATAAAACAGTAAAATCAGAGCAAGTTATTACATTTAAAAACAGACAATTAAAACCTAAAAACCTTAGAATTATAACATTAAAACTATACAGTATAATCACAGAAATCTGGTAGCTACATTATCTAATCAGGCATAGGCTAACCGGAAGAGGGTTGTCTTACAGGCCCTGCGGAACTGAGCAAGGTCCCGCAGGGCCCTCACCTCTTCCGGTAGCTGGTTCCACCACATAGGGGCCATTGTGGAAAAGGCCCTGTCTCTAGTTGCCTTGAGACGCACTTCCTTGGGCCCGGGGATGGTGAGCAGATTTTGAGTGCCAGACCTCAGTACTCTCTGGGGAACGTGTGGGGAGAGACGGTCCCTCAGGTAGGCAGGTCCCAGGCCATATAGGGCTTTAAAGGTGATGACCAGCACCTTGTACTGGACTCGGTATATTATTGGAAGCCAGTGCAGAGCCCGAAGGCCCGGCCGGATGTGCCCCCACCTTGGGAGGCCCAATAACAGCCGGGCCGCAGCATTCTGCACTAGCTGCAATTTCCGGGTCCGGCACAGGGGCAGCCCCATGTAGAGGGCATTGCAGTAATCCAACCTCGAGGTGACCGTAGCGTGGATCACTGTTGCTAGGTCGTCGGGGGCCAGGAAGGGGGCCAACTGCCTTGCCGTCTAAGATGAAAAAACGCGGACTTGGCAGTGGCCGCTATCTGAGCCTCCATCTTTAGGGACGGCTCCAATAGCACCCCCAGGCTCCTGACCCTGTCCGCTGGCCTCAGCGGTACACCGTCAAAAGCTGGCAGGGGGATTTCCCCCCCCCCCCGGTCCCCGACGGCCCACACAAAGGACCTCTGTCTTCGCAGGATTCAGTGTCAGTCCACTCAGTCTGAGCCACTCAGCCACGGCCTGTAATGCCCGATCCAGGTTTTCTGGGGCGCAGACCGGTCGGCCGTCCATAAGTAGATAGATATGAAAGGTCTAAAATTCCTGATGCTTTAAAAACAAGCTGTACAGTGAACGATATAACTCTGCTTAGGATTGCACTAGTAATAACACAGTTTTTAATGTACTTGTGTAAACCATGTAAAACAAGGATGGCCAGATGTCAAACTGCAGACCAGACCCATTTCTTGAAGTTGTTTTTGTGGGGGGAGAAAGGACTCCTTTATTGCCCTACCACATTTTAATTCATATGTGGTAAAAAGGGTATCCACAATTTTACTTATAAGCATACCATCTGTCAGGTCTTTGGTGCCCCTCCCGGTCCCCCGGCGTCGCCGTTGCCCCACCCGGGCACTCTGGGGCGTTCCCCGGAGGTCTCAGAAACAGGGGGGTGGGCACTGGGTTACTTCACCGCAGGCCCCCGTTCCCTCCTGGCTGTGCTGTGGCTCCTGTCCCTCTCTCTCGCGAGGCAGCCTCTTTGCGCATCAGCCAGCTCTCCTCAGCGACCTCCTCCCTCCCTCCTTTTATGCTTCCCGACCCATCCTCCCCCCTCCCAGGACCTGCCCCTCTCTGGCTCCTCCCCCCTTCAAAGCCCCAGACGCCCAGGAGAGGTGCGTCGGGGCCGGGCTGACTGGGCGTGCCTCGGGCGTCCCAGCCCTCAGCGGCGTGCTGCAAGGGAGCGTCTCGTGCTGCGACGAGCTGAATGGCTCTCCCTCTTGCTCACCGGCGTCTTGCCCCGGCCAGACCTCACGGACTCGAAGCCGGGCTCGCCGTCCAGGAGGCGTCGCTCGGGTGGCTGCTTTCGCCCCGTCAGTCGAGGTGAGGGGTGGGGCCTCCACAGGGGCTTGGAGAGGTGGGGGGGGCTCTTGGTGCGATGCCGGGGGCTTGGAGCGGCTGGCAGGCGCCGGGGGGTCTCCTCCGCGCAGTCCCTGCCCGGGCTGGGCGGGACACCATCTCAGAACTCCAGAGAAGGTTGGCTCACTTTCAGATGTTGAGGCTCTGAGACATAATAAAAAAATGATAACACATTATGTGTATAAAAACAGGGTGCAACTTATCAAATGCCAATAACAGGTGTCAAAATGTTAGTCCCCTTTGAACTTTAGACCTAGCCAAATGACACTTCTGGCTCTAGTGATTGAGGGTGTTTTTACACTGACAGTTTGTGACTCTCTATCACCGCATTGGAAACTCTCCTTTTACATTACCTAACGTTCTCACAACTGTTTTGCATCGTTGCTGCCCAAAGCATCTACATTTGTTTCGGTGAGATGAGTTCTGGCACTGCTGCTGCAACGTTTTTCTCAAAACTAGTTTTGATCTGGTAATTTCTCTACGGGCATTCAAACTTGTATTGTAGAAGTTTTCATGCGTTTTAAAAGACACCTCCAAAAGCCACAAGTTGCGGTAATTTGCATGAGAACTTACAGCACTTGAATTTTTTACATATCATTGCTTGCCTCATCTTGTAATTTAAATTTGTATTGTTTTTGCAGTGTTGACACGATTTCCAAGCAATCGTATACATTTAACTAAGCACTGGTATTTCGTCTGCCCTCTGATCAGAGGACCCCCCCCAAAAAAATATATATATTGAAACGCTTTTAGCAGGAAATATAGATGTTTGGCTACGCAAAATGAGCACAGCAAATCCACCAATGTAAAAGGAAAATAATTAAAGCGGAACGGTAGCAGGCGATTTGAAGACTCTAAAACTCTGGATCAAACTGAATGTAAAAACACCCTGACACCGCTAATAGGAGACAGAAAGTTAGAAGGAAAAGCCAGCTCCCCTGAAGTTGCATCTATATTTTGAATTTTAGATGTTATCTCCTAGGCTCCAAATTAGAGTTCCCAGACCATGCTTGGCAATGTGGGAGGATTAAGGGGTGGAAATATATCAGAAAACAATGTGAACTACACTGCTATGTTACTTCTGAGGAAAAGTCAGAACTTCAGAAACTCTAGGAATCTTCAGAAACATTATGGTCGTTTTCGCACTAGCGTTTACTCCGGGGTGGCATCCCATTTACCTCCGGATCTTTTCCTGGATTTCGCACATGTTGCTCCGCGGCTGCGGTTTGCTCCGGGGCTTCAGGGATTTCACCCTGGAGTATTTTGATCCACATGCTTCCGGAGTTTCCGAAAACCTGCGGATCCACACCGGATCCACTCCGCGGAGTTTGCTGTGGGAAATCCATCCACCCCGCATCGACTGCTTTGTGGGCGGCACCCTCTGCCTTTCTGTCCTCCCACTCCATCCACCCCTTGGCCAATCATCAGCCGTTCGCGGTGCTTCCCAAAAGTGCCCGCACGGCCATATTTTTTTTAAACTTCATATTTCTTGTGTAATAGTGATATTTTGAAATAAACAAATAATAAAAAAACCCCTGGAATAGCCTCAATTGCCACTTCACTGTTCCTGTAGTTTTATGCTGTTCCTGTAGTTTTACGCTGAGTAATCCAAAACCATTTTTAAGGCAGTTTCGTTAGGGAAAGAAGGAAGAAGGGACAGATATTGCTGGCTGCCATTGAACAGCTTACTGCCTCCACAACCTGCCAGCTTGGGCGGCCCCGTCTGCGCTCCGAATTCACGCTGCGCCGGCCAGCTCCCCAGCCAGGCGTGGCGGAGGCACAGCCGGGAGCCCACGTGCCAGGCGAGCCCCAGAGCGCACTTGCGGCAGCCGCCGCGCCCCACTCATGCCTCCCGCGGGCTTGGCATGCCCCTCGGGACGGCAGCAGCTCCCGAGCGGACTCGCCCCTCAAGAGCTAAGCCTCGGCTTTATGGAGAGACGGGACGGGACAAGACGAGAGAGCCCCGGGAGCGCCTGGCCTCCTTCTTCGCCTGTTCTGCAGTCACGCAGCTCGAGGCGGACCCTGGCCCCCTGCTCACTCGCCTGGGCTCCGCTGCCGCTCCTGCTGCCCAGCTCCTAATCGCTGGCTCGGGAGGGAGCGAGGCTGGGAAGGGAAGAAGCTGCCACACACACACACACAAACACCCTCTCTCTCTCTCTCTCTCTCTCGCTCTCTCTCGATTACCCCTCGATTTCTCTCTCTCTCTCTTCAGGCTGTCAGCGTTATTGCAATATTTCGCAACTTCGGAATTTGGTCAAACGGAACTATGGAATCAGGGTCGATCCCTGCGGACATAAGTGTTGGGGGGGGAAATCTAGTGCTGGGAGGCTTCTCATGGAAGTGAGACTCCTTGCATATGCATTAATCAGTTGGCGTCCGGCGTACAGACACAAAAGCAAAACCTCCACTCTGGAATAAAGACATGCCATAGTCTCGTTATCCAGATTCTCCACTGTGAATGCTTCTGTCAATATATAAAGGGCTGTGGAGGATGCTACAGCTGCAGCCAATCCATAAGCAGAAGCAGCACACGTGATGTGGTTTGCCCACGAAAAGAAGGGGAAGGAACAGCTGTGACCGCTCACTGTTACGTTGTTACGTAGTAACGCAACCAGACTTGCGCTTAAAAAAAAAAATGATTGACAGGGCATTGAACTCAAGTCGATGCTAGTGTGAAAACGATTTGAGCCGGGGCTTCATGGAAAGCGACTGCACAAAAGAGGCAATGTGCGAAAATGAGGAAAATGATCCAGACATATTTCCTCCGCGGAATACCGGTAGCAAACGCTAAGTGCGAAAACGCCCTATGGGTTTACTATAGAGATTGCGGTGCTTGCTAGAACTTCAGGTTTTGCTTTGGAAGTGATGCAGCAGTGTAGTCGATGTTGTCATTTTTAAAAAAAAATCCCTACTGTCACTCTGAGCAGCCATGAACAGTTAGGGCTGCCTAAAATTAAATTCATGCACTCCACAGCTATGAATCCTTCCTGTTTTTATTAACTTTATTATGCAGCCTGACTACTGGAAGGGGAGTTGTTACAGGAAAATTCACATTTGACCACTGGACCAATATCTGCAGAAAACAGCAGCTTTGAGAATGCCAACTCAAGTTTAAAGTACTGAAGTACAAATGGCCTGCTGTCATGAACACTGTCACACAAGAGAAGAGTACAAATAGAACTCATATTAAAAAAAGTCAATTGTCACCAAAATTTCTTATGTCTTCCATTAGTACTTTCCCCCTCACCTTACAGCTCATGCCAGCAAATTACTCACACTATATATGCAAAAATTTTATAATGTACCCATGACTATTTTTGTAGAAAAAGCCCAGCAAGAACTCATTTGCATACTAGGCCACACCCCTGATGCCAAGTCAGCCGGAATGGCGTTCCTGTGCATTCCTGCTTTTAAAAAACCCTGAATGTACCAATTGGCCCAAAGCATGCCCTGAAACACAAAGAAGCAGGTCTGGCTTACACAGTTGCTCACAAGTATAGTCAGGACTTTTTTTGTAGCAGGAGCTCCTTTGCATATTAGGCCACACATCTCTGATGTAGCCAATCCTCCTGGAGCTTACAATAGGCCCTGTAAGCTCCTGGAGGATTGGCTACATCCTGTAAGATGGAGGATTGGCTACATCAGGGATGTGTGGCTTAATATGCAAAGGAGTTCCTGCTACAAAAAAAGCCCTGACTATAGTATCATCTGTGGCGCACATGAATAAGTGACTGCCTGACAATGCCACTATTAATAGCAGGGAGGATGTTAAGGGAGTTCAGTGTTTACTCTGTTTGGTTACATAGCTGCAACATTTAAATTTATAAAATATGTTATTTTCCCCTCTTTCAATGTAAATCAAATAGAAACTTTCCCCATCCTGCATTAATATAATGAAGAGATACCAAAGCATCACTTACAAAATGAAACAGATTTTAGACTTAATGTGGCCCCTTCCCACCCGCGCCGCTTTACAGCGGCTTAGGGCAGGGGCCGTTTTTGCCGCCCTGGAAGGAAGCGAGGCAAACAAGCCTCCCTCATCCGGGGATGTGCGGGGGGCGTGGAGCGGGGTTAAAAGCCCGGACATGCCTCCTGTGGCGCACTTGTGTCTGGGCTTTGTGTGGCCCACCCTCCCTCCCAGCAATAGTACAGGCTTCTCAGGTCGCCATGTTGTACGGGGCCAGGTAGGAATTTTTTCATCTCAATGATTGGCACTATTGGGATGTGTTTTGCCTACCTTGTACTGTTTGCAGTGTTGGGTTATTAGTTTTTGAAATTGGTAACTTTAGCAGGATTTTTATTGGTTAGTTCAGGTAACCAGTGAGCACCCTTGGGTCATTCCCTGTTTCAGGGAATGTGGCGGGATGGAACAGCAGCCGGGCTGTATGGCTCATTGCTTCAAAGCCTGCTATAGGGTTTCCTTCTCTGGCAGGCTGCTCTGGAATATGGCGCTGGGCCGGCGGAGGGTATACTTGGCCTTTGCCGGCCTGGCATTAGCCGCTAGCAAGGGACTTCTGCCGGGGGCCGGGTGGCTCGCCCTGCCGGACAGGGAAGGGTCAGGGGTTTCCATTGGCCTGTCTGGATAGTTAGGCTGCCCCATGCAGTTTTCATGCTTAATAAAGTTGCCCAGTTTATACCCATATATTGTGTTGGGCTCATTCTTCCGACTGGGGGGGAGGGCAATATTGAGATCTGAAATTGTAGTTTTCCTTTCTGTTATAAGGTGATTGCTTGCTCCAACTATTACCTTGATATTATCTGATGTATTTATTCTAATCTTTTGAGCACTTCATTTGCCAATTACCAAAGCCCAGCTATTCAGTGTTGCAAACTCTGTGAGGTAATATTAGCCCTGGGTCTGGATGCTGAGACTTTTTTTTTCAAGTGGTGGACTTTAAGTGAAATCCAGCTTCTCTGGAGTTTCTTCTTGTTCTCAGAACTAGATGGTCATTGATTTCACTTCAACTAAGAAGGAAAAAAATGAGAAGCTTGAAAAAGAACTGCATTAACTCAAGACCTGGTCTGTAGAACTTGATGTTAGATTGATCCTTGGAATTTAAAGCAATTTTTCATATTACTATCTGAAATGTTTACTTTTTAATTAAAGTGGAAAACAATAGTTTTGGAGGTGTCTACCTATATGAAAACTTCATCTGGTTACTGCTTTGGGCTTGCATTGGGGCCTGCACAGTATAAAGAGTTTTAAAAAGCAAATTAAGCAGAAATTCAGTTCTGTGGGTAACATTTTTATGATAAAGAACAAGCATGTTCTTGAGAACAGTATGATGAAATGATCTCATAAAGGTTGTTTGCCTACTTCCTGGTTATACCGTAGATGTAGAAACTAAATTTGGTTGGAGGCATCCTTATCACCATTGCTTGCAAGACATATATTTTTAAAAGGCTCTAGGCAAACCTGAATGAGATCTGAATGTCTCAGTGTGAATGTTTGCCTCAGAGCCACCATGAGGGAATGATTAAAATGTGGAACAAGTGTTTGCAGACTACACTCATGTGTATCAATTTATGCTCAGTCTCCTGGACCAGTGCTGAAACTGCAAGAATCTTCCAACTGAGAGATCAAGCTTTGCTGATTTATTTTTTTCAGTTTTGTGCAAAGTTTTATAACTTCTTGAAAATGTCTTTCGAGTCTGGTGCTACAACTATAAAAGTATATGTCTGTTTGTAAAAGTCAGTAAGAGCCCCGGGCCCAGAGTGGTAAAGCTGCAGTGCTGCAGTCCTAAGCTTTGCTCACAACCTGAGTTCGATCCCAGTGGAAACTGGGTTCAGGTAGCCGGCTC